>NC_134011.1:930000-1560890 GCF_047716275.1 Strix uralensis | reverse complement strand
GAGCACTGGGGAAAGGCAGGCAGAGAATTCCCTGCTAGCACCTTCTCTGTGCCTGGGAAGGAGATGTGTTCACATTGTTGCGCAGAATCGATTTTCTGCAGAGAACACTAACACTTGTTCATAACGAAAAAATGCACAGAGCCCCAGATTTGCTGTAGCCCTGGAGAGCTTGCAGAGCACTGGGGAAAGGCAGGCAGAGAATTCCCTGCTAGCACCTTCTCTGTGCCTGGGAAGCAGAAGTGTTCACATTGTTGCGCATAATTGCATTTGCGTCGCTGCAGAGGACACTAACACTTGTTCAGAATGAAATAAAGCACAGAGCCCCAGATTTGCTGTAGCCTTGGACAGCTTGCAGAGCACTGGGGAAAGGCAGGCAGAGAATTCCATGCTAGCACCTTCTCTGTGCCTGGGAAGGAGAAGTGTTCACATTGTTGCGCAGAATCGCATTTGCGTCGCTGCAGAGGACACTATCACTTTTTCATAGCAAAAGAAAGCACAGAGCCCCAGATTTGCTGTTGCCCTGGAGAGCTTGCAGAGCACTGGGGAAAGGCAGGCAGAGAATTCCCTGCTAGCACCTTCTCTGTACCTGGGAAGGAGAAGTGTTCACATTGTTTGGCAGAATCGCAATTGCGTTGCTGCAGAGGACACTATCACTTTTTCAGGGCAAAAGAAAGCACAGAGCCCCACATTTGCTGTTGCCGTGGAGAGCTTGCAGAGCACTGGGGAAAGGCAGGCAGAGAATTCCCTGCTAGCACCTTCTCTGTGCCTGGGACGGAGAAGTGTTCACATTGTTGCGCAGAATCGCATTTGCGTCGCTGCAGAGGACACTATCACTTTTTCAGGGCAAAAGAAAGCACAGAGCCCCACATTTGCTGTTGCCCTGGAGATCTTGTGGAGCACTGGGGAAAGGCAGGCAGAGAATTCCCTGCTAGCACGTTCTCTGTGCCTGGCAAGGAGAAGGGTTCACATTGTTGCGCAGAATCGCTTTTCTACAGAAAACACTAACACTTTTTCAGGGCAAAAGAAAGCACAGAGCCCCACATTTAATGTTGCCCTGGAGAGCTTGCAGAGCACTGGGGAAAGGCAGGCAGAGAATTCCCTGCTAGCACCTTCTCTGTGCCTGGCAAGGAGAAGTGTTCACACTGTTGCGCAGAATCGCTTTTCTGCAAAGAACCCTAACGATTTTTCAGGGCAAAAGAAAGCACAGAGCCCCAGATTTGCTGTAGCCCTGGAGAGCTTGCAGAGCACTGGGGAAAAGCAGGCAGAGAATTCCCTGCTAGCACCTTCTCTGTGCCTGGGAAGGAGAAGTGTTCACATTGTTGCGCAGAATCGCTTTTCTGCAAAGAACCGTAACAATTTTTCAGGGCAAAAGAAAGCACAGAGCCCCAGATTTGCTGTAGCCTTGGACAGCTTCCACAGCACTGGGGAAATGCAGGCAGAGAATTCCCTGCTAGCACCTTCTCTGTGCCTGGGAAGGAGAAGTGTTCACATTGTTGCGCAGAATAGCATTTGCGTCGCTGCAGAGGACACTATCAATTTTTCAGGGCAAAAGAAAGCACAGAGCCCCACATTTGCTGTTGCCCTGGAGATCTTGTGGAGCACTGGGGAAAGGCAGGCAGAGAATTCCCTGCTAGCACCTTCTCTGTGCCTGGGAAGGAGAAGTGTTCACATTGTTGCGCAGAATCGCTTTTCTGCAGAGAACACTAACACTTGTTCATAACGAAAAAATGCACAGAGCCCCAGATTTGCTGTAGCCCTGGAGAGCTTGCAGAGCACTGGGTAAAGGCAGGCAGAGAATTCCCTGCTAGCACCTTCTCTGTGCCTGGGAAGGAGAATTGTTCACATTGTTGCGCAGAATCGCCTTTGTGTCGCTGCAGAGGACACTAAAACTTGTTCAGAATGAAAGAAAGCACAGAGCCCCAGATTTGCTGTAGCCTTGGACAGCTTGCAGAGCACTGAGGAAAGGCAGGCAGAGACTTCCATGCTAGCACCTTCTCTGTGCCTGGGAAGGAGAAGTGTTCACATTGTTGCGCAGAATCGCTTTTCTGCGAAGAACCCTAACACTTTTTCAGGGCAAAAGAAAGCACAGAGCCCCAGATTTGCTGTTGCCCTGGACAGCTTGCAGAGCACTACGGAAAGGCAGGCAGAGAATTCCCTGCTAGCACCTTCTCTGTGCCTGGGAAGGAGAAGTGTTCACATTGTTGTGCAGAATCGCTTTTCTGCATAGAACACTAACACTTGTTAAGAACGAAAAAAAACACAGAGCCCCAGATTTGCTGTAGCCTTGGACAGCTTGCAGAGCACTGGGGAAATGCAGGCAGAGAATTCCCTGCTACCATCTTCTCTGTGCCTGGGAAGGAGAAGTGTTCATATTGTTGCGCAGAATCGCATTTGCGTTGCTGCAGAGGACACTATCACTTTTTCAGGGCAAAAGAAAGCACAGAGCCCCACATTTGATGTTATCCTGGAGAGCTTGTGGAGCACTGGGGAAAGGCAGGCAGAGAATTCCCTGCTAGCACCTTCTCTGTGCCTGGGAAGGAGAAGTGTTCACATTGTTGCGCAGAATCGCTTTTCTGCATAGAACACTAACACTTGTTCAGAACGAAAAAAAGCACAGAGCCCCAGATTTGCTGTTGCCCTGGAGAGCTTGCAGAGCACTGGGGAAAGGCAGGCAGAGAATTCCCTGCTAGCACCTTCTCTGTGCCTGGCAAGGAGAAGTGTTCACACTGTTGCGCAGAATCGCTTTTCTGCAAAGAACCCTAACGATTTTTCAGGGCAAAAGAAAGCACAGAGCCCCACATTTCCTCTTGCCCTGGAGAGCTTGCAGAGCACTGGGGAAAAGCAGGCAGAGAATTCCCTGCTAGCACCTTCTCTGTGCCTGGCAAGGAGAAGTGTTCACATTGTTGCGCAGAATCGCTTTTCTGCAAAGAACCGTAACAATTTTTCAGGGCAAAAGAAAGCACAGAGCCCCAGATTTGCTGTAGCCTTGGACAGCTTCCACAGCACTGGGGAAATGCAGGCAGAGAATTCCCTGCTAGCACCTTCTCTGTGCCTGGGAAGGAGAAGTGTTCACATTGTTGCACAGAATCGCTTTTCTGCAGCGAACACAAACACTTGTTCACAATGAAATAAAGCACAGAGCCCCAGATTTGCTGTTGCCCTGGAGAGCTTGCAGAGCACTACGGAAAGACAGGCAGAGAATTCCCTGCTAGCACCTTCTCTGTGCCTGGGAAGGAGAAGTGTTCACATTGTTTCGCAGAATCGCATTTGAGTCGCTGCAGAGGACACTAAAACTTGTTCAGTATGAAAGAAAGCACAGAGCCCCAGATTTGCTGTTGCCCTGGACAGCTTGCAGAGCACTGGGGAAAGGCAGGCAGAGACTTCCATGCTAGCACCTTCTCTGTGCCTGGGAAGGAGAAGTGTTCACATTGTTTCGCAGAATCGCTTTTCTGCATAGAACACTAACACTTGTTCAGAATGAAAAAAAGCACAGAGTCCCAGATTTGCTGTTGCCCTGGAGAGCTTGTGGAGCACTGGGGAAAGGCAGGCAGAGAATTCTCTGCTAGCACCTTCTCTGTGCCTGGCAAGGAGACGTGTTCACATTGTTGCGCAGAATCGCATTTGCATCGCTGCAGAGGACACTATCACTTTTTCAGTGCAAAAGAAAGCACAGAGCCCCAGATTTGCTGTTGCCCTGGAGAGCTTGTGGAGCACTGGGGAAAGGCAGGCAGAGAATTCCCTGCTAGCACCTTCTCTGTGCCTGGGAAGGAGAAGTGTTCACATTGTTTCACAGAATCACTTTTCTGCATAAAACACTAACACTTGTTCATAACAAAAAAAAGCACAGAGCCCCAGATTTGCTGTTGCCCTGGAGAGCTTGTGGAGCACTGGGGAAAGGCAGGCAGAGAATTCCCTGCTAGCACCTTCTCTGTGCCTGGCAAGGAGAAGTGTTCACATTGTTGCGCAGAATCGCTTTTCTGCAAAGAACCCTAACACTTTTTCAGGGCAAAAGAAAGCACAGAGCCCCACATTTGCTGTTGCCCTGGACAGCTTGCAGAGCACTGGGGAAAGGCAGGCATAGAATTCCCTGCTAGCACCTTCTCTGTGCCTGGGAAGGAGAAATGTTCACATTGTTGCGCAGAATCGCATTTGAGTCGCTGCAGAGGACACTAAAACTTGTTCAGAATGAAAGAAAGCACAGAGCCCCAGATTTGCTGTTGCCCTGGACAGCTTGCAGAGCACTGGGGAAAGGCAGGCAGAGACTTCCATGCTAGCACCTTCTCTGTGCCTGGGAAGGAGAAGTGTTCACATTGTTGCGCAGAATCGCTTTTCTGCAGAGAACACTAACACTTGTTCATAACGAAAAAATGCACAGAGCCCCAGATTTGCTGTAGCCCTGGAGAGCTTGCAGAGCACTGGGGAAAGGCAGGCAGAGAATTCCCTGCTAGCACCTTCTCTGTGCCTGGGAAGGAGAAGTGTTCACATTGTTGCGCAGAATCGCATTTGCGTCGCTGCAGAGGACACTATCAATTTTTCAGGGCAAAAGAAAGCACAGAGCCCCAGATTTGCTGTTGCCCTGGAGATCTTGTGGAGCACTGGGGAAAGGCAGGCAGAGAATTCCCTGCTAGCACCTTCTCTGTGCCTGGGAAGGAGAAGTGTTCACATTGTTGCGCAGAATCGCTTTTCTGCAGAGAACACTAACACTTGTTCATAACGAAAAAATGCACAGAGCCCCAGATTTGCTGTAGCCCTGCAGAGCTTGCAGAGCACTGGGTAAAGGCAGGCAGAGAATTCCCTGGTAGCACCTTCTCTGTGCCTGGGAAGGAGAATTGTTCACATTGTTGCGCAGAATTGCATTTGCGTCGCTGCACAGGACACTAACACTTGTTCAGAATGAAAGAAAGCACAGAGCCCCAGATTTGCTGTAGCCTTGGACAGCTTGCAGAGCACTGGGGAAAGGCAGGCAGAGAATTCCATGCTAGCGCCTTCTCTGTGCCTGGCAAGGAGAAGTGTTCGCATTGTTTCGCGGAATCGCTTTTCTGCAGAGAACCCTAACACTTGTTCGGGGCAAAAGACAGCACAGAGCCCCAGATTTGCTGTTGCCCTGGAGAGCTTGCAGAGCACTGGGGAAAGGCAGGCAGAGAATTCCCTGCTAGCACCTTCTCTGTGCCTGGGAAGGAGAAATGTTCACATTGTTTCGCAGAATCGCATTTGAGTCGCTGCAGAGGACACTATCACTTTTTCAGTGCAAAAGAAAGCACAGAGCCCCAGATTTGCTGTTGCCCTGGAGAGCTTGTGGAGCACTGGGGAAAGGCAGGCAGAGAATTCCCTGCTAGCACCTTCTCTGTGCCTGGGAAGGAGAAGTGTTCACATTGTTGCGCAGAATCGCATTTCTGCAAAGAACCCTAACACTTGTTCAGGGCAAAAGAAAGCACAGAGCCCCAGATTTGCTGTTGCCCTGGACAGCTTGCAGAGCACTGGGGAAAGGCAGGCAGAGAATTCCCTGCTAGCACCTTCTCTGTGCCTGGGAAGGAGAAGTGTTCACATTGTTTCACAGAATCACTTTTCTGCATAAAACACTAACACTTGTTCATAACAAAAAAAAGCACAGAGCCCCAGATTTGCTGTTGCCCTGGAGAGCTTGTGGAGCACTGGGGAAAGGCAGGCAGAGAATTCCCTGCTAGCACCTTCTCTGTGCCTGGCAAGGAGAAGTGTTCACATTGTTGCGCAGAATCGCTTTTCTGCAAAGAACCCTAACACTTTTTCAGGGCAAAAGAAAGCACAGAGCCCCACATTTGCTGTTGCCCTGGACAGCTTGCAGAGCACTGGGGAAAGGCAGGCATAGAATTCCCTGCTAGCACCTTCTCTGTGCCTGGGAAGGAGAAATGTTCACATTGTTGCGCAGAATCGCATTTGAGTCGCTGCAGAGGACACTAAAACTTGTTCAGAATGAAAGAAAGCACAGAGCCCCAGATTTGCTGTTGCCCTGGACAGCTTGCAGAGCACTGGGGAAAGGCAGGCAGAGACTTCCATGCTAGCACCTTCTCTGTGCCTGGGAAGGAGAAGTGTTCACATTGTTTCGCAGAATCACTTTTCTGCACAGAACACTAACACTTGTTCAGAACGAAAAAAAGCACAGAGCCCAAGATTTGCTGTTGCCCTGGAGAGCTTGTGGAGCACTGGGGAAAGGCAGGCAGAGAATTCCCTGCTAGCACCTTCTCTGTGCCTGGCAAGGAGACGTGTTCACATTGTTGCGCAGAATCTCATTTGCGTTGCTGCAGAGGACACTATCACTTTTTCAGGGCAAAAGAAAGCACAGAGCCCCAGATTTGCTGTTGCCCTGGAGAGCTTGTGGAGCACTGGGGAAAGGCAGGCAGAGAATTCCCTGCTAGCACCTTCTCTGTGCCTGGGAAGGAGAAGTGTTCACATTGTTGCGCAGAATCGCTTTTCTGCAGAGAACACTAACACTTGTTCATAACGAAAAAATGCACAGAGCCCCAGATTTGCTGTAGCCCTGGAGAGCTTGCAGAGCACTGGGGAAAGGCAGGCAGAGAATTCCCTGCTAGCACCTTCTCTGTGCCTGGGAAGGAGAAGTGTTCACATTGTTGCGCAGAATCGCATTTGCGTCGCTGCAGAGGACACTATCAATTTTTCAGGGCAAAAGAAAGCACAGAGCCCCACATTTGCTGTTGCCCTGGAGATCTTGTGGAGCACTGGGGAAAGGCAGGCAGAGAATTCCCTGCTAGCACCTTCTCTGTGCCTGGGAAGGAGAAGTGTTCACATTGTTGCGCAGAATCGCTTTTCTGCAGAGAACACTAACACTTGTTCATAACGAAAAAATGCACAGAGCCCCAGATTTGCTGTAGCCCTGCAGAGCTTGCAGAGCACTGGGTAAAGGCAGGCAGAGAATTCCCTGGTAGCACCTTCTCTGTGCCTGGGAAGGAGAATTGTTCACATTGTTGCGCAGAATTGCATTTGCGTCGCTGCACAGGACACTAACACTTGTTCAGAATGAAAGAAAGCACAGAGCCCCAGATTTGCTGTAGCCTTGGACAGCTTGCAGAGCACTGGGGAAAGGCAGGCAGAGAATTCCATGCTAGCGCCTTCTCTGTGCCTGGCAAGGAGAAGTGTTCGCATTGTTTCGCGGAATCGCTTTTCTGCAGAGAACCCTAACACTTGTTCGGGGCAAAAGACAGCACAGAGCCCCAGATTTGCTGTTGCCCTGGAGAGCTTGCAGAGCACTGGGGAAAGGCAGGCAGAGAATTCCCTGCTAGCACCTTCTCTGTGCCTGGGAAGGAGAAATGTTCACATTGTTTCGCAGAATCGCATTTGAGTCGCTGCAGAGGACACTAAAACTTGTTCAGTATGAAAGAAAGCACAGAGCCCCAGATTTGCTGTTGCCCTGGACAGCTTGCAGAGCACTGGGGAAAGGCAGGCAGAGACTTCCATGCTAGCACCTTCTCTGTGCCTGGGAAGGAGAAGTGTTCACATTGTTGCGCAGAATCGCTTTTCTGCATAGAACACTAACACTTGTTCAGAATGAAAAAAAGCACAGAGCCCCAGATTTGCTGTTGCCCTGGAGAGCTTGCAGAGCACTGGGGAAAGGCAGGCAGAGAATTCTCTGCTAGCACCTTCTCTGTGCCTGGCAAGGAGACGTGTTCACATTGTTGCGCAGAATCGCATTTGCATCGCTGCAGAGGACACTATCACTTTTTCAGTGCAAAAGAAAGCACAGAGCCCCAGATTTGCTGTTGCCCTGGAGAGCTTGTGGAGCACTGGGGAAAGGCAGGCAGAGAATTCCCTGCTAGCACCTTCTCTGTGCCTGGGAAGGAGAAGTGTTCACATTGTTGCGCAGAATCGCATTTCTGCAAAGAACCCTAACACTTGTTCAGGGCAAAAGAAAGCACAGAGCCCCAGATTTGCTGTTGCCCTGGACAGCTTGCAGAGCACTGGGGAAAGGCAGGCAGAGAATTCCCTGCTAGCACCTTCTCTGTGCCTGGGAAGGAGAAGTGTTCACATTGTTTCACAGAATCACTTTTCTGCATAAAACACTAACACTTGTTCATAACGAAAAAAAGCACAGAGCCCCAGATTTGCTGTTGCCCTGGAGAGCTTGTGGAGCACTGGGGAAAGGCAGGCAGAGAATTCCCTGCTAGCACCTTCTCTGTGCCTGGCAAGGAGAAGTGTTCACATTGTTGCGCAGAATCGCTTTTCTGCAAAGAACCCTAACACTTTTTCAGGGCAAAAGAAAGCACAGAGCCCCACATTTGCTGTTGCCCTGGACAGCTTGCAGAGCACTGGGGAAAGGCAGGCATAGAATTCCCTGCTAGCACCTTCTCTGTGCCTGGGAAGGAGAAATGTTCACATTGTTTCGCAGAATCGCATTTGAGTCGCTGCAGAGGACACTAAAACTTGTTCAGAATGAAAGAAAGCACAGAGCCCCAGATTTGCTGTTGCCCTGGACAGCTTGCAGAGCACTGGGGAAAGGCAGGCAGAGACTTCCATGCTAGCACCTTCTCTGTGCCTGGCAAGGAGAAGTGTTCACATTGTTTCGCAGAATCACTTTTCTGCAGAGAACACTAACACTTGTTCAGAACGAAAAAAAGCACAGAGCCCAAGATTTGCTGTTGCCCTGGAGAGCTTGTGGAGCACTGGGGAAAGGCAGGCAGAGAATTCCCTGCTAGCACCTTCTCTGTGCCTGGCAAGGAGACGTGTTCACATTGTTGCGCAGAATCGCATTTGCGTTGCTGCAGAGGACACTATCACTTTTTCAGGGCAAAAGAAAGCACAGAGCCCCAGATTTGTTGTTGCCCTGGAGAGCTTGTGGAGCACTGGGGAAAGGCAGGCAGAGAATTCCCTGCTAGCACCTTCTCTGTGCCTGGGAAGGAGAAGTGTTCACATTGTTGCGCAGAATCGCTTTTCTGCAGAGAACACTAACACTTGTTCATAACGAAAAAATGCACAGAGCCCCAGATTTGCTGTAGCCCTGGAGAGCTTGCAGAGCACTGGGGAAAGGCAGGCAGAGAATTCCCTGCTAGCACCTTCTCTGTGCCTGGGAAGGAGAATTGTTCACATTGTTGCGCAGAATTCATTTGCGTCGCTGCAGAGGACACTAACACTTGTTCAGAATGAAATAAAGCACAGAGCCCCAGATTTGCTGTAGCCTTGGACAGCTTGCAGAGCACTGGGGAAAGGCAGGCAGAGAATTCCATGCTAGCACCTTCTCTGTGCCTGAGAAGGAGAAGTGTTCGCATTGTTTCGCAGAATCGCTTTTCTGCAGAGAACCCTAACACTTTTTCAGGGCAAAAGAAAGCACAGAGCCCCAGATTTGCTGTTGCCGTGGAGAGCTTGCAGAGCACTGGGGAAAGGCAGGCAGAGAATTCCCTGCTAGCACCTTCTCTGTGCCTGGGACGGAGAAGTGTTCACATTGTTTGGCAGAATCGCAATTGCGTTGCTGCAGAGGACACTATCACTTTTTCAGGGCAAAAGAAAGCACAGAGCCCCACATTTGCTGTTGCCGTGGAGAGCTTGCAGAGCACTGGGGAAAGGCAGGCAGAGAATTCCCTGCTAGCACCTTCTCTGTGCCTGGGAAGGAGAAGTGTTCACATTGTTGCGCAGAATCGCATTTGCGTCGCTGCAGAGGACACTATCACTTTTTCAGGGCAAAAGAAAGCACAGAGCCCCACATTTGCTGTTGCCCTGGAGATCTTGTGGAGCACTGGGGAAAGGCAGGCAGAGAATTCCCTGCTAGCACGTTCTCTGTGCCTGGCAAGGAGAAGGGTTCACATTGTTGCGCAGAATCGCTTTTCTACAGAAAACACTAACACTTTTTCAGGGCAAAAGAAAGCACAGAGCCCCACATTTAATGTTGCCCTGGAGAGCTTGCAGAGCACTGGGGAAAGGCAGGCAGAGAATTCCCTGCTAGCACCTTCTCTGTGCCTGGCAAGGAGAAGTGTTCACACTGTTGCGCAGAATCGCTTTTCTGCAAAGAACCCTAACGATTTTTCAGGGCAAAAGAAAGCACAGAGCCCCAGATTTGCTGTAGCCCTGGAGAGCTTGCAGAGCACTGGGGAAAAGCAGGCAGAGAATTCCCTGCTAGCACCTTCTCTGTGCCTGGGAAGGAGAAGTGTTCACATTGTTGCGCAGAATCGCTTTTCTGCAAAGAACCGTAACAATTTTTCAGGGCAAAAGAAAGCACAGAGCCCCAGATTTGCTGTAGCCTTGGACAGCTTCCACAGCACTGGGGAAATGCAGGCAGAGAATTCCCTGCTAGCACCTTCTCTGTGCCTGGGAAGAAGAAGTGTTCACATTGTTGCGCAGAATCGCATTTGCATCGCTGCAGAGGACACTATCACTTTTTCAGGGCAAAAGAAAGCACAGAGCCCCACATTTGCTGTTGCCCTGGAGAGCTTGCAGAGCACTGGGGAAAGGCAGGCAGAGAATTCCCTGCTAGCACCTTCTCTGTGCCTGGCAAGGAGAAGTTTTCACATTGTTGCGCAGAATCGCTTTTCTGCATAGAACACTAACACGTGTTGAGAACGAAAGAAATCACAGAGCCCCAGATTTGCTGTTGCCCTGGACAGCTTGCAGAGCACTGGGGAAAGGCAGGCAGAGAATTCCCTGCTAGCACCTTCTCTGTGCCTGGGAAGGAGAAGTGTTCACATTGTTGCGCAGAATCGCATTTGCGTCGCTGCAGAGGACACTATCAATTTTTCAGGGCAAAAGAAAGCACAGAGCCCCACATTTGCTGTTGCCCTGGAGATCTTGTGGAGCACTGGGGAAAGGCAGGCAGAGAATTCCCTGCTAGCACCTTCTCTGTGCCTGGGAAGGAGAAGTGTTCACATTGTTGCGCAGAATCGCTTTTCTGCAGAGAACACTAACACTTGTTCATAACGAAAAAATGCACAGAGCCCCAGATTTGCTGTAGCCCTGGAGAGCTTGCAGAGCACTGGGGAAAGGCAGGCAGAGAATTCCCTGCTAGCACCTTCTCTGTGCCTGGGAAGGAGAATTGTTCACATTGTTGCGCAGAATCGCCTTTGTGTCGCTGCAGAGGACACTAAAACTTGTTCAGAATGAAAGAAAGCACAGAGCCCCAGATTTGCTGTAGCCTTGGACAGCTTGCAGAGCACTGAGGAAAGGCAGGCAGAGACTTCCATGCTAGCACCTTCTCTGTGCCTGGGAAGGAGAAGTGTTCACATTGTTGCGCAGAATCGCTTTTCTGCGAAGAACCCTAACACTTTTTCAGGGCAAAAGAAAGCACAGAGCCCCAGATTTGCTGTTGCCCTGGACAGCTTGCAGAGCACTACGGAAAGGCAGGCAGAGAATTCCCTGCTAGCACCTTCTCTGTGCCTGGGAAGGAGAAGTGTTCACATTGTTGTGCAGAATCGCTTTTCTGCATAGAACACTAACACTTGTTAAGAACGAAAAAAAACACAGAGCCCCAGATTTGCTGTAGCCTTGGACAGCTTGCAGAGCACTGGGGAAATGCAGGCAGAGAATTCCCTGCTACCACCTTCTCTGTGCCTGGGAAGGAGAAGTGTTCATATTGTTGCGCAGAATCGCATTTGCGTTGCTGCAGAGGACACTATCACTTTTTCAGGGCAAAAGAAAGCACAGAGCCCCACATTTGATGTTATCCTGGAGAGCTTGTGGAGCACTGGGGAAAGGCAGGCAGAGAATTCCCTGCTAGCACCTTCTCTGTGCCTGGGAAGGAGAAGTGTTCACATTGTTGCGCAGAATCGCTTTTCTGCATAGAACACTAACACTTGTTCAGAACGAAAAAAAGCACAGAGTCCCAGATTTGCTGTTGCCCTGGAGAGCTTGCAGAGCACTGGGGAAAGGCAGGCAGAGAATTCCCTGCTAGCACCTTCTCTGTGCCTGGCAAGGAGAAGTGTTCACACTGTTGCGCAGAATCGCTTTTCTGCAAAGAACCCTAACGATTTTTCAGGGCAAAAGAAAGCACAGAGACCCACATTTCCTCTTGCCCTGGAGAGCTTGCAGAGCACTGGGGAAAAGCAGGCAGAGAATTCCCTGCTAGCACCTTCTCTGTGCCTGGCAAGGAGAAGTGTTCACATTGTTGCGCAGAATCGCTTTTCTGCAAAGAACCGTAACAATTTTTCAGGGCAAAAGAAAGCACAGAGCCCCAGATTTGCTGTAGCCTTGGACAGCTTCCACAGCACTGGGGAAATGCAGGCAGAGAATTCCCTGCTAGCACCTTCTCTGTGCCTGGGAAGGAGAAGTGTTCACATTGTTGCACAGAATCGCTTTTCTGCAGCGAACACAAACACTTGTTCACAATGAAATAAAGCACAGAGCCCCAGATTTGCTGTTGCCCTGGAGAGCTTGCAGAGCACTACGGAAAGACAGGCAGAGAATTCCCTGCTAGCACCTTCTCTGTGCCTGGGAAGGAGAAGTGTTCACATTGTTTCGCAGAATCGCATTTGAGTCGCTGCAGAGGACACTAAAACTTGTTCAGTATGAAAGAAAGCACAGAGCCCCAGATTTGCTGTTGCCCTGGACAGCTTGCAGAGCACTGGGGAAAGGCAGGCAGAGACTTCCATGCTAGCACCTTCTCTGTGCCTGGGAAGGAGAAGTGTTCACATTGTTTCGCAGAATCGCTTTTCTGCATAGAACACTAACACTTGTTCAGAATGAAAAAAAGCACAGAGTCCCAGATTTGCTGTTGCCCTGCAGAGCTTGTGGAGCACTGGGGAAAGGCAGGCAGAGAATTCTCTGCTAGCACCTTCTCTGTGCCTGGCAAGGAGACGTGTTCACATTGTTGCGCAGAATCGCATTTGCATCGCTGCAGAGGACACTATCACTTTTTCAGTGCAAAAGAAAGCACAGAGCCCCAGATTTGCTGTTGCCCTGGAGAGCTTGTGGAGCACTGGGGAAAGGCAGGCAGAGAATTCCCTGCTAGCACCTTCTCTGTGCCTGGGAAGCAGAAGTGTTCACATTGTTGCGCAGAATCGCATTTCTGCAAAGAACCCTAACACTTGTTCAGGGCAAAAGAAAGCACAGAGCCCCAGATTTGCTGTAGCCCTGGAGAGCTTGCAGAGCACTGGGGAAAGGCAGGCAGAGAATTCCCTTCTAGCACCTTCTCTGTGCCTGGGAAGGAGAAGTGTTCACATTGTTTCACAGAATCACTTTTCTGCATAAAACACTAACACTTGTTCATAACAAAAAAAAGCACAGAGCCCCAGATTTGCTGTTGCCCTGGAGAGCTTGTGGAGCACTGGGGAAAGGCAGGCAGAGAATTCCCTGCTAGCACCTTCTCTGTGCCTGGCAAGGAGAAGTGTTCACATTGTTGCGCAGAATCGCTTTTCTGCAAAGAACCCTAACACTTTTTCAGGGCAAAAGAAAGCACAGAGCCCCACATTTGCTGTTGCCCTGGACAGCTTGCAGAGCACTGGGGAAAGGCAGGCATAGAATTCCCTGCTAGCACCTTCTCTGTGCCTGGGAAGGAGAAATGTTCACATTGTTGCGCAGAATCGCATTTGAGTCGCTGCAGAGGACACTAAAACTTGTTCAGAATGAAAGAAAGCACAGAGCCCCAGATTTGCTGTTGCCCTGGACAGCTTGCAGAGCACTGGGGAAAGGCAGGCAGAGACTTCCATGCTAGCACCTTCTCTGTGCCTGGGAAGGAGAAGTGTTCACATTGTTTCGCAGAATCACTTTTCTGCACAGAACACTAACACTTGTTCAGAACGAAAAAAAGCACAGAGCCCAAGATTTGCTGTTGCCCTGGAGAGCTTGTGGAGCACTGGGGAAAGGCAGGCAGAGAATTCCCTGCTAGCACCTTCTCTGTGCCTGGCAAGGAGACGTGTTCACATTGTTGCGCAGAATCGCATTTGCGTTGCTGCAGAGGACACTATCACTTTTTCAGGGCAAAAGAAAGCACAGAGCCCCACATTTGCTGTTGCCCTGGAGAGCTTGTGGAGCACTGGGGAAAGGCAGGCAGAGAATTCCCTGCTAGCACCTTCTCTGTGCCTGGGAAGGAGAAGTGTTCACATTGTTGCGCAGAATCGCTTTTCTGCAGAGAACACTAACACTTGTTCATAACGAAAAAATGCACAGAGCCCCAGATTTGCTGTAGCCCTGGAGAGCTTGCAGAGCACTGGGGAAAGGCAGGCAGAGAATTCCCTGCTAGCACCTTCTCTGTGCCTGGGAAGGAGAAGTGTTCACATTGTTGCGCAGAATCGCATTTGCGTCGCTGCAGAGGACACTATCAATTTTTCAGGGCAAAAGAAAGCACAGAGCCCCACATTTGCTGTTGCCCTGGAGATCTTGTGGAGCACTGGGGAAAGGCAGGCAGAGAATTCCCTGCTAGCACCTTCTCTGTGCCTGGGAAGGAGAAGTGTTCACATTGTTGCGCAGAATCGCTTTTCTGCAGAGAACACTAACACTTGTTCATAACGAAAAAATGCACAGAGCCCCAGATTTGCTGTAGCCCTGCAGAGCTTGCAGAGCACTGGGTAAAGGCAGGCAGAGAATTCCCTGGTAGCACCTTCTCTGTGCCTGGGAAGGAGAATTGTTCACATTGTTGCGCAGAATTGCATTTGCGTCGCTGCACAGGACACTAACACTTGTTCAGAATGAAAGAAAGCACAGAGCCCCAGATTTGCTGTAGCCTTGGACAGCTTGCAGAGCACTGGGGAAAGGCAGGCAGAGAATTCCATGCTAGCGCCTTCTCTGTGCCTGGCAAGGAGAAGTGTTCGCATTGTTTCGCGGAATCGCTTTTCTGCAGAGAACCCTAACACTTGTTCGGGGCAAAAGACAGCACAGAGCCCCAGATTTGCTGTTGCCCTGGAGAGCTTGCAGAGCACTGGGGAAAGGCAGGCAGAGAATTCCCTGCTAGCACCTTCTCTGTGCCTGGGAAGGAGAAATGTTCACATTGTTTCGCAGAATCGCATTTGAGTCGCTGCAGAGGACACTATCACTTTTTCAGTGCAAAAGAAAGCACAGAGCCCCAGATTTGCTGTTGCCCTGGAGAGCTTGTGGAGCACTGGGGAAAGGCAGGCAGAGAATTCCCTGCTAGCACCTTCTCTGTGCCTGGGAAGGAGAAGTGTTCACATTGTTGCGCAGAATCGCATTTCTGCAAAGAACCCTAACACTTGTTCAGGGCAAAAGAAAGCACAGAGCCCCAGATTTGCTGTTGCCCTGGACAGCTTGCAGAGCACTGGGGAAAGGCAGGCAGAGAATTCCCTGCTAGCACCTTCTCTGTGCCTGGGAAGGAGAAGTGTTCACATTGTTTCACAGAATCACTTTTCTGCATAAAACACTAACACTTGTTCATAACAAAAAAAAGCACAGAGCCCCAGATTTGCTGTTGCCCTGGAGAGCTTGTGGAGCACTGGGGAAAGGCAGGCAGAGAATTCCCTGCTAGCACCTTCTCTGTGCCTGGCAAGGAGAAGTGTTCACATTGTTGCGCAGAATCGCTTTTCTGCAAAGAACCCTAACACTTTTTCAGGGCAAAAGAAAGCACAGAGCCCCACATTTGCTGTTGCCCTGGACAGCTTGCAGAGCACTGGGGAAAGGCAGGCATAGAATTCCCTGCTAGCACCTTCTCTGTGCCTGGGAAGGAGAAATGTTCACATTGTTGCGCAGAATCGCATTTGAGTCGCTGCAGAGGACACTAAAACTTGTTCAGAATGAAAGAAAGCACAGAGCCCCAGATTTGCTGTTGCCCTGGACAGCTTGCAGAGCACTGGGGAAAGGCAGGCAGAGACTTCCATGCTAGCACCTTCTCTGTGCCTGGGAAGGAGAAGTGTTCACATTGTTTCGCAGAATCACTTTTCTGCACAGAACACTAACACTTGTTCAGAACGAAAAAAAGCACAGAGCCCAAGATTTGCTGTTGCCCTGGAGAGCTTGTGGAGCACTGGGGAAAGGCAGGCAGAGAATTCCCTGCTAGCACCTTCTCTGTGCCTGGCAAGGAGACGTGTTCACATTGTTGCGCAGAATCGCATTTGCGTTGCTGCAGAGGACACTATCACTTTTTCAGGGCAAAAGAAAGCACAGAGCCCCAGATTTGCTGTTGCCCTGGAGAGCTTGTGGAGCACTGGGGAAAGGCAGGCAGAGAATTCCCTGCTAGCACCTTCTCTGTGCCTGGCAAGGAGAAGTGTTCACATTGTTGCGCAGAATCGCTTTTCTGCAGAGAACACTAACACTTGTTCATAACGAAAAAATGCACAGAGCCCCAGATTTGCTGTAGCCCTGGAGAGCTTGCAGAGCACTGGGGAAAGGCAGGCAGAGAATTCCCTGCTAGCACCTTCTCTGTGCCTGGGAAGGAGAAGTGTTCACATTGTTGCGCAGAATCGCATTTGCGTCGCTGCAGAGGACACTATCAATTTTTCAGGGCAAAAGAAAGCACAGAGCCCCACATTTGCTGTTGCCCTGGAGATCTTGTGGAGCACTGGGGAAAGGCAGGCAGAGAATTCCCTGCTAGCACCTTCTCTGTGCCTGGGAAGGAGAAGTGTTCACATTGTTGCGCAGAATCGCTTTTCTGCAGAGAACACTAACACTTGTTCATAACGAAAAAATGCACAGAGCCCCAGATTTGCTGTAGCCCTGCAGAGCTTGCAGAGCACTGGGTAAAGGCAGGCAGAGAATTCCCTGGTAGCACCTTCTCTGTGCCTGGGAAGGAGAATTGTTCACATTGTTGCGCAGAATTGCATTTGCGTCGCTGCACAGGACACTAACACTTGTTCAGAATGAAAGAAAGCACAGAGCCCCAGATTTGCTGTAGCCTTGGACAGCTTGCAGAGCACTGGGGAAAGGCAGGCAGAGAATTCCATGCTAGCGCCTTCTCTGTGCCTGGCAAGGAGAAGTGTTCGCATTGTTTCGCGGAATCGCTTTTCTGCAGAGAACCCTAACACTTGTTCGGGGCAAAAGACAGCACAGAGCCCCAGATTTGCTGTTGCCCTGGAGAGCTTGCAGAGCACTGGGGAAAGGCAGGCAGAGAATTCCCTGCTAGCACCTTCTCTGTGCCTGGGAAGGAGAAATGTTCACATTGTTTCGCAGAATCGCATTTGAGTCGCTGCAGAGGACACTAAAACTTGTTCAGAATGAAAGAAAGCACAGAGCCCCAGATTTGCTGTTGCCCTGGACAGCTTGCAGAGCACTGGGGAAAGGCAGGCAGAGACTTCCATGCTAGCACCTTCTCTGTGCCTGGGAAGGAGAAGTGTTCACATTGTTTCGCAGAATCACTTTTCTGCACAGAACACTAACACTTGTTCAGAACGAAAAAAAGCACAGAGCCCAAGATTTGCTGTTGCCCTGGAGATCTTGTGGAGCACTGGGGAAAGGCAGGCAGAGAATTCCCTGCTAGCACCTTCTCTGTGCCTGGCAAGGAGACGTGTTCACATTGTTGCGCAGAATCGCATTTGCGTTGCTGCAGAGGACACTATCACTTTTTCAGGGCAAAAGAAAGCACAGAGCCCCAGATTTGCTGTTGCCCTGGAGAGCTTGTGGAGCACTGGGGAAAGGCAGGCAGAGAATTCCCTGCTAGCACCTTCTCTGTGCCTGGCAAGGAGAAGTGTTCACATTGTTGCGCAGAATCGCTTTTCTGCAGAGAACACTAACACTTGTTCATAACGAAAAAATGCACAGAGCCCCAGATTTGCTGTAGCCCTGGAGAGCTTGCAGAGCACTGGGGAAAGGCAGGCAGAGAATTCCCTGCTAGCACCTTCTCTGTGCCTGGGAAGGAGAAGTGTTCACATTGTTGCGCAGAATCGCATTTGCGTCGCTGCAGAGGACACTATCAATTTTTCAGGGCAAAAGAAAGCACAGAGCCCCACATTTGCTGTTGCCCTGGAGATCTTGTGGAGCACTGGGGAAAGGCAGGCAGAGAATTCCCTGCTAGCACCTTCTCTGTGCCTGGGAAGGAGAAGTGTTCACATTGTTGCGCAGAATCGCTTTTCTGCAGAGAACACTAACACTTGTTCATAACGAAAAAATGCACAGAGCCCCAGATTTGCTGTAGCCCTGCAGAGCTTGCAGAGCACTGGGTAAAGGCAGGCAGAGAATTCCCTGGTAGCACCTTCTCTGTGCCTGGGAAGGAGAATTGTTCACATTGTTGCGCAGAATTGCATTTGCGTCGCTGCACAGGACACTAACACTTGTTCAGAATGAAAGAAAGCACAGAGCCCCAGATTTGCTGTAGCCTTGGACAGCTTGCAGAGCACTGGGGAAAGGCAGGCAGAGAATTCCATGCTAGCGCATTCTCTGTGCCTGGCAAGGAGAAGTGTTCGCATTGTTTCGCGGAATCGCTTTTCTGCAGAGAACCCTAACACTTGTTCGGGGCAAAAGACAGCACAGAGCCCCAGATTTGCTGTTGCCCTGGAGAGCTTGCAGAGCACTGGGGAAAGGCAGGCAG
Source organism: Strix uralensis (assembly GCF_047716275.1). Lineage (NCBI taxonomy): Eukaryota > Metazoa > Chordata > Aves > Strigiformes > Strigidae > Strix > Strix uralensis. The sequence goes on along the minus strand of NC_134011.1, from coordinate 1,542,514 downwards.
AGAATTCCCTGCTAGCACCTTCTCTGTGCCTGGGAAGGAGAAATGTTCACATTGTTTCGCAGAATCGCATTTGCGTCGCTGCAGAGGACACTAAAACTTGTTCAGTATGAAATAAAGCACAGAGCCCCAGATTTGCTGTTGCCCTGGACAGCTTGCAGAGCACTGGGGAAAGGCAGGCAGAGACTTCCATGCTAGCACCTTCTCTGTGCCTGGGAAGGAGAAGTGTTCACATTGTTGCGCAGAATCGCTTTTCTGCATAGAACACTAACACTTATTCAGAATGAAAAAAAGCACAGAGCCCCAGATTTGCTGTTGCCCTGGAGAGCTTGTGGAGCACTGGGGAAAGGCAGGCAGAGAATTCTCTGCTAGCACCTTCTCTGTGCCTGGCAAGGAGACGTGTTCACATTGTTGCGCAGAATCGCATTTGCATCGCTGCAGAGGACACTATCACTTCTTCAGTGCAAAAGAAAGCACAGAGCCCCAGATTTGCTGTTGCCCTGGAGAGCTTGTGGAGCACTGGGGAAAGGCAGGCAGAGAATTCCCTGCTAGCACCTTCTCTGTGCCTGGGAAGGAAAAGTGTTCACATTGTTGCGCAGAATCGCATTTCTGCAAAGAACCCTAACACTTGTTCAGGGCAAAAGAAAGCACAGAGCCCCAGATTTGCTGTTGCCCTGGACAGCTTGCAGAGCACTGGGGAAGGGCAGGCAGAGAATTCCCTGCTAGCACCTTCTCTGTGCCTGGGAAGGAGAAGTGTTCACATTGTTTCACAGAATCACTTTTCTGCATAAAACACTAACACTTGTTCATAACGAAAAAAAGCACAGAGCCCCAGATTTGCTGTTGCCATGGAGAGCTTGTGGAGCACTGGGGAAAGGCAGGCAGAGAATTCCCTGCTAGCACCTTCTCTGTGCCTGGCAAGGAGAAGTGTTCACATTGTTGCGCAGAATCGCTTTTCTGCAAAGAACCCTAACACTTTTTCAGGGCAAAAGAAAGCACAGAGCCCCACATTTGCTGTTGCCCTGGACAGCTTGCAGAGCACTGGGGAAAGGCAGGCATAGAATTCCCTGCTAGCACCTTCTCTGTGCCTGGGAAGGAGAAATGTTCACATTGTTTCGCAGAATCGCATTTGAGTCGCTGCAGAGGACACTAAAACTTGTTCAGAATGAAAGAAAGCACAGAGCCCCAGATTTGCTGTTGCCCTGGACAGCTTGCAGAGCACTGGGGAAAGGCAGGCAGAGACTTCCATGCTAGCACCTTCTCTGTGCCTGGCAAGGAGAAGTGTTCACATTGTTTCGCAGAATCACTTTTCTACAGAAAACACTAACACTTGTTCAGAACGAAAAAAAGCACAGAGCCCAAGATTTGCTGTTGCCCTGGAGAGCTTGTGGAGCACTGGGGAAAGGCAGGCAGAGAATTCCCTGCTAGCACCTTCTCTGTGCCTGGCAAGGAGACGTGTTCACATTGTTGCGCAGAATCGCATTTGCGTTGCTGCAGAGGACACTATCACTTTTTCAGGGCAAAAGAAAGCACAGAGCCCCAGATTTGCTGTTGCCCTGGAGAGCTTGTGGAGCACTGGGGAAAGGCAGGCAGAGAATTCCCTGCTAGCACCTTCTCTGTGCCTGGGAAGGAGAAGTGTTCACATTGTTGCGCAGAATCGCTTTTCTGCAGAGAACACTAACACTTGTTCATAACGAAAAAATGCACAGAGCCCCAGATTTGCTGTAGCCCTGGAGAGCTTGCAGAGCACTGGGGAAAGGCAGGCAGAGAATTCCCTGCTAGCACCTTCTCTGTGCCTGGGAAGGAGAAGTGTTCACATTGTTGCGCAGAATTCATTTGCGTCGCTGCAGAGGACACTAACACTTGTTCAGAATGAAATAAAGCACAGAGCCCCAGATTTGCTGTAGCCTTGGACAGCTTGCAGAGCACTGGGGAAAGGCAGGCAGAGAATTCCATGCTAGCACCTTCTCTGTGCCTGAGAAGGAGAAGTGTTCGCATTGTTTCGCAGAATCGCTTTTCTGCAGAGAACCCTAACACTTTTTCAGGGCAAAAGAAAGCACAGAGCCCCAGATTTGCTGTTGCCCTGGACAGCTTGCAGAGCACTGGGGAAAGGCAGGCCGAGAATTCCCTGCTAGCACCTTCTCTGTGCCTGGGAAGGAGAAGTGTTCACATTGTTGCGCAGAATCTCATTTGCGTCGCTGCAGAGGACACTAAAACTTGTTCAGAATGAAAGAAAGCACAGAGCCCCAGATTTGCTGTTGCCCTGGACAGCTTGCAGAGCACTGGGGAAAACCAGGCAGAGAATTCCCTGCTAGCACCTTCTCTGTGCCTGGGAAGGAGAAGTGTTCACATTGTTGCGCAGAATCGCTTTTCTGCAGAGAACCCTAACACTTGTTCATAACGAAAAAATGCACAGAGCCCCAGATTTGCTGTAGCCCTGGAGAGCTTGCAGAGCACTGGGGAAAGGCAGGCAGAGAATTCCCTGCTAGCACCTTCTCTGTGCCTGGGAAGGAGAATTGTTCACATTGTTGCGCAGAATCGCTTTTCTGCAGTGAACTCTAACACATTTCAGGGCAAAAGAAAGCACAGAGCCCCACATTTGCTGTTGCCCTGGAGAGCTTGCAGAGCACTGGGGAAAGGCAGGCAGAGAATTCCCTGCTAGCACCTTCTCTGTGCCTGGCAAGGAGACGTGTTCACATTGTTGCGCAGAATCGCATTTGCGTCGCTGCAGAGGACACTATCAATTTTTCAGGGCAAAAGAAATCACAGAGCCCCAGATTTTCTGTTGCCCTGGAGAGCTTGCAGAGCACTGGGGAAAGGCAGGCAGAGAATCCCCTGCTAGCACCTTCTCTGTGCCTGGGAAGAAGAAGTGTTCACATTGTTGCGCAGAATCGCATTTGAGTCGCTGCAGAGGACACTAAAACTTGTTCAGAATGAAAGAAAGCACAGAGCCCCAGATTTCCTGCTGCCCTGGAGAGCTTGCGAGCACTACGGAAAAGCAGGCAGAGAATTCCCTGCTAGCACCTTCTCTGTGCCTGGGAAGGAGAAGTGTTCACATTGTTGCGCAGAATCGCTTTTCTGCAAAGAACCCTAACACTTTTTCAGGGCAAAAGAAAGCACAGAGCCCCAGATTTGCTGTAGCCTTGGACAGCTTGCAGAGCACTGGGGAAAGGCAGGCAGAGAATTCCCTGCTAGCACCTTCTCTGTGCCTGGGAAGGAGAATTGTTCACATTGTTGCACAGAATCCCTTTTCTGCAGCGAACACTAACACTTGTTCAGAACGAAAGAAAGCACAGAGCCCCAGATTTGCTGTTGCCCTGGAGAGCTTGCAGAGCACTGGGGAAAGGCAGGCAGAGAATCCCCTGCTAGCACCTTCTCTGTGCCTGGGAAGGAAAAGTGTTCACATTGTTGCGCAGAATCGCTTTTCTGCAAAGAACCCTAACACTTTTTCAGGGCAAAAGAAAGCACAGAGCCCCACATTTGCTGTAGCCCTGGAGAGCTTGCAGAGCACTGGGGAAAGGCAGGCAGAGAATCCCCTGCTAGCACCTTCTCTGTGCCTGGCAAGGAGAAGTGTTCACATTGTTGCGCAGAATCGCATTTGCATCGCTGCAGAGGACACTATCACTTTTTCAGGGCAAAAGAAAGCACAGAGCCCCAGATTTCCTGTTGCCCTGGAGAGCTTGCAGAGCACTGGGGAAAGGCAGGCAGAGAATTCCCTGCTAGCACCTTCTCTGTGCCTGGGAAGGAGAAGTGTTCACATTGTTGCGCAGAATCGCTTTTCTACAGAAAACACTAACAATTTTTCAGGGCAAAATAAAGCACAGACCCCAGATTTGCTGTTGCCCTGGAGAGCTTGCAGAGCACTGGGGAAAGGCAGGCAGAGAATTCCCTGCTAGCACGTTCTCTGTGCCTGGGAAGGAGAAGTGTTCACATTGTTGCGCAGAATCGCTTTTCTACAGAAAACACTAACACTTTTTCAGGGCAAAAGAAAGCACAGAGCCCCACATTTAATGTTGCCCTGGAGAGCTTGCAGAGCACTGGGGAAAGGCAGGCAGAGAATTCCCTGCTAGCACGTTCTCTGTGCCTGGGAAGGAGAAGTGTTCACATTGTTTCGCAGAGTCGCATTTCAGTCACTGCAGAGGACACTAACACTTGTTCAGAATGAAATAAAGCACAGAGCCCCAGATTTGCTGTAGCCTTGGACAGCTTGCAGAGCACTGGGGAAAGGCAGGCAGAGAATTCCCTGCTAGCACCTTCTCTGTGCCTGGCAAGGAGACGTGTTCACATTGTTGCGCAGAATCGCATTTGCATCGCTGCAGAGGACAGTATCACTTTTTCAGGGCAAAAGAAAGCACAGAGCCCCACATTTGCTGTTGCCCTGGAGAGCTTGCAGAGCACTGGGGAAAGGCAGGCAGAGAATTCCCTGCTAGCACCTTCTCTGTGCCTGGGAAGGAGAAGTTTTCACATTGTTGCGCAGAATCGCTTTTCTGCATAGAACACTAACACGTGTTGAGAACGAAAGAAATCACAGAGCCCCAGATTTGCTGTTGCCCTGGACAGCTTGCAGAGCACTGGGGAAAGGCAGGCAGAGAATTCCCTGCTAGCACCTTCTCTGTGCCTGGGAAGGAGAAGTGTTCACATTGTTGCGCAGAATCGCTTTTCTACAGAAAACACTAACAATTTTTCAGGGCAAAAGAAAGCACAGAGCCCCACATTTCCTGTTGCCCTGGAGAGCTTGCAGAGCACTGGGGAAAAGCAGGCAGAGAATTCCCTGCTAGCACCTTCTCTGTGCCTGGGAAGGAGAAGTGTTCACATTGTTGCGCAGAATCGCTTTTCTGCAAAGAACCCTAACAATTTTTCAGGGCAAAAGAAAGCACAGAGCCCCACATTTGCTGTAGCCTTGGACAGCTTGCAGAGCACTACGGAAATGCAGGCAGAGAATTCCCTGCTAGCACCTTCTCTGTGCCTGGGAAGGAGAAGTGTTCACATTGTTGCACAGAATCGCTTTTCTGCAGCGAACACAAACACTTGTTCACAATGAAATAAAGCACAGAGCCCCAGATTTGCTGTTGCCCTGGAGAGCTTGCAGAGCACTACGGAAAGACAGGCAGAGAATTCCCTGCTAGCACCTTCTCTGTGCCTGGGAAGGAGAAGTGTTCACATTGTTTCGCAGAGTCGCATTTCAGTCACTGCAGAGGACACTAACACTTGTTCAGAATGAAATAAAGCACAGAGCCCCAGATTTGCTGTAGCCTTGGACAGCTTGCAGAGCACTGGGGAAAGGCAGGCAGAGAATTCCATGCTAGCACCTTCTCTGTGCCTGGCAAGTAGAAGTGTTCGCATTGTTTCGCAGAATCGCTTTTCTGCAGAGAACCCTAACACTTTTTCAGGGCAAAAGAAAGCACAGAGCCCCAGATTTGCTGTTGCCCTGGACAGCTTGCAGAGCACTGGGGAAAACCAGGCAGAGAATTCCCTGCTAGCACCTTCTCTGTTCCTGGGAAGGAGAAGTGTTCACATTGTTGCGCAGAATCGCTTTTCTGCAGAGAACACTAACACTTGTTCATAACGAAAAAATGCACAGAGCCCCAGATTTGCTGTAGCCCTGGAGAGCTTGCAGAGCACTGGGGAAAGGCAGGCAGAGAATTCCCTGCTAGCACCTTCTCTGTGCCTGGGAAGGAGAATTGTTCACATTGTTGCGCAGAATCGCTTTTCTGCAGAGAACTCTAACACATTTCAGGGCAAAAGAAAGCACAGAGCCCCAGATTTGCTGTTGCCCTGGAGAGCTTGCAGAGCACTGGGGAAAGGCAGGCAGAGAATTCCCTGCTAGCACCTTCTCTGTGCCTGGCAAGGAGACGTGTTCACATTGTTGCGCAGAATCGCATTTGCGTCGCTGCAGAGGACACTATCAATTTTTCAGGGCAAAAGAAATCACAGAGCCCCAGATTTTCTGTTGCCCTGGAGAGCTTGCAGAGCACTGGGGAAAGGCAGGCAGAGAATTCCCTGCTAGCACCTTCTCTGTGCCTGGGAAGGAGAAGTGTTCACATTGTTGCGCAGAATCGCATTTGCGTCGCTGCAGAGGACACTATCAATTTTTCAGGGCAAAAGAAAGCACAGAGCCCCACATTTGCTGTTGCCCTGGAGATCTTGTGGAGCACTGGGGAAAGGCAGGCAGAGAATTCCCTGCTAGCACCTTCTCTGTGCCTGGGAAGGAGAAGTGTTCACATTGTTGCGCAGAATCGCTTTTCTGCAGAGAACACTAACACTTGTTCATAACGAAAAAATGCACAGAGCCCCAGATTTGCTGTAGCCCTGCAGAGCTTGCAGAGCACTGGGTAAAGGCAGGCAGAGAATTCCCTGGTAGCACCTTCTCTGTGCCTGGGAAGGAGAATTGTTCACATTGTTGCGCAGAATTGCATTTGCGTCGCTGCACAGGACACTAACACTTGTTCAGAATGAAAGAAAGCACAGAGCCCCAGATTTGCTGTAGCCTTGGACAGCTTGCAGAGCACTGGGGAAAGGCAGGCAGAGAATTCCATGCTAGCGCCTTCTCTGTGCCTGGCAAGGAGAAGTGTTCGCATTGTTTCGCGGAATCGCTTTTCTGCAGAGAACCCTAACACTTGTTCGGGGCAAAAGACAGCACAGAGCCCCAGATTTGCTGTTGCCCTGGAGAGCTTGCAGAGCACTGGGGAAAGGCAGGCAGAGAATTCCCTGCTAGCACCTTCTCTGTGCCTGGGAAGGAGAAATGTTCACATTGTTTCGCAGAATCGCATTTGAGTCGCTGCAGAGGACACTAAAACTTGTTCAGAATGAAAGAAAGCACAGAGCCCCAGATTTGCTGTTGCCCTGGACAGCTTGCAGAGCACTGGGGAAAGGCAGGCAGAGACTTCCATGCTAGCACCTTCTCTGTGCCTGGGAAGGAGAAGTGTTCACATTGTTTCGCAGAATCACTTTTCTGCACAGAACACTAACACTTGTTCAGAACGAAAAAAAGCACAGAGCCCAAGATTTGCTGTTGCCCTGGAGAGCTTGTGGAGCACTGGGGAAAGGCAGGCAGAGAATTCCCTGCTAGCACCTTCTCTGTGCCTGGCAAGGAGACGTGTTCACATTGTTGCGCAGAATCGCATTTGCGTTGCTGCAGAGGACACTATCACTTTTTCAGGGCAAAAGAAAGCACAGAGCCCCAGATTTGCTGTTGCCCTGGAGAGCTTGTGGAGCACTGGGGAAAGGCAGGCAGAGAATTCCCTGCTAGCACCTTCTCTGTGCCTGGCAAGGAGAAGTGTTCACATTGTTGCGCAGAATCGCTTTTCTGCAGAGAACACTAACACTTGTTCATAACGAAAAAATGCACAGAGCCCCAGATTTGCTGTAGCCCTGGAGAGCTTGCAGAGCACTGGGGAAAGGCAGGCAGAGAATTCCCTGCTAGCACCTTCTCTGTGCCTGGGAAGGAGAAGTGTTCACATTGTTGCGCAGAATCGCATTTGCGTCGCTGCAGAGGACACTATCAATTTTTCAGGGCAAAAGAAAGCACAGAGCCCCACATTTGCTGTTGCCCTGGAGATCTTGTGGAGCACTGGGGAAAGGCAGGCAGAGAATTCCCTGCTAGCACCTTCTCTGTGCCTGGGAAGGAGAAGTGTTCACATTGTTGCGCAGAATCGCTTTTCTGCAGAGAACACTAACACTTGTTCATAACGAAAAAATGCACAGAGCCCCAGATTTGCTGTAGCCCTGCAGAGCTTGCAGAGCACTGGGTAAAGGCAGGCAGAGAATTCCCTGGTAGCACCTTCTCTGTGCCTGGGAAGGAGAATTGTTCACATTGTTGCGCAGAATTGCATTTGCGTCGCTGCACAGGACACTAACACTTGTTCAGAATGAAAGAAAGCACAGAGCCCCAGATTTGCTGTAGCCTTGGACAGCTTGCAGAGCACTGGGGAAAGGCAGGCAGAGAATTCCATGCTAGCGCCTTCTCTGTGCCTGGCAAGGAGAAGTGTTCGCATTGTTTCGCGGAATCGCTTTTCTGCAGAGAACCCTAACACTTGTTCGGGGCAAAAGACAGCACAGAGCCCCAGATTTGCTGTTGCCCTGGAGAGCTTGCAGAGCACTGGGGAAAGGCAGGCAGAGAATTCCCTGCTAGCACCTTCTCTGTGCCTGGGAAGGAGAAATGTTCACATTGTTTCGCAGAATCGCATTTGCGTCGCTGCAGAGGACACTAAAACTTGTTCAGTATGAAAGAAAGCACAGAGCCCCAGATTTGCTGTTGCCCTGGACAGCTTGCAGAGCACTGGGGAAAGGCAGGCAGAGACTTCCATGCTAGCACCTTCTCTGTGCCTGGGAAGGAGAAGTGTTCACATTGTTGCGCAGAATCGCTTTTCTGCATAGAACACTAACACTTATTCAGAATGAAAAAAAGCACAGAGCCCCAGATTTGCTGTTGCCCTGGAGAGCTTGTGGAGCACTGGGGAAAGGCAGGCAGAGAATTCTCTGCTAGCACCTTCTCTGTGCCTGGCAAGGAGACGTGTTCACATTGTTGCGCAGAATCGCATTTGCATCGCTGCAGAGGACACTATCACTTCTTCAGTGCAAAAGAAAGCACAGAGCCCCAGATTTGCTGTTGCCCTGGAGAGCTTGTGGAGCACTGGGGAAAGGCAGGCAGAGAATTCCCTGCTAGCACCTTCTCTGTGCCTGGGAAGGAAAAGTGTTCACATTGTTGCGCAGAATCGCATTTCTGCAAAGAACCCTAACACTTGTTCAGGGCAAAAGAAAGCACAGAGCCCCAGATTTGCTGTTGCCCTGGACAGCTTGCAGAGCACTGGGGAAGGGCAGGCAGAGAATTCCCTGCTAGCACCTTCTCTGTGCCTGGGAAGGAGAAGTGTTCACATTGTTTCACAGAATCACTTTTCTGCATAAAACACTAACACTTGTTCATAACGAAAAAAAGCACAGAGCCCCAGATTTGCTGTTGCCATGGAGAGCTTGTGGAGCACTGGGGAAAGGCAGGCAGAGAATTCCCTGCTAGCACCTTCTCTGTGCCTGGCAAGGAGAAGTGTTCACATTGTTGCGCAGAATCGCTTTTCTGCAAAGAACCCTAACACTTTTTCAGGGCAAAAGAAAGCACAGAGCCCCACATTTGCTGTTGCCCTGGACAGCTTGCAGAGCACTGGGGAAAGGCAGGCATAGAATTCCCTGCTAGCACCTTCTCTGTGCCTGGGAAGGAGAAATGTTCACATTGTTTCGCAGAATCGCATTTGAGTCGCTGCAGAGGACACTAAAACTTGTTCAGAATGAAAGAAAGCACAGAGCCCCAGATTTGCTGTTGCCCTGGACAGCTTGCAGAGCACTGGGGAAAGGCAGGCAGAGACTTCCATGCTAGCACCTTCTCTGTGCCTGGCAAGGAGAAGTGTTCACATTGTTTCGCAGAATCACTTTTCTACAGAAAACACTAACACTTGTTCAGAACGAAAAAAAGCACAGAGCCCAAGATTTGCTGTTGCCCTGGAGAGCTTGTGGAGCACTGGGGAAAGGCAGGCAGAGAATTCCCTGCTAGCACCTTCTCTGTGCCTGGCAAGGAGACGTGTTCACATTGTTGCGCAGAATCGCATTTGCGTTGCTGCAGAGGACACTATCACTTTTTCAGGGCAAAAGAAAGCACAGAGCCCCAGATTTGCTGTTGCCCTGGAGAGCTTGTGGAGCACTGGGGAAAGGCAGGCAGAGAATTCCCTGCTAGCACCTTCTCTGTGCCTGGGAAGGAGAAGTGTTCACATTGTTGCGCAGAATCGCTTTTCTGCAGAGAACACTAACACTTGTTCATAACGAAAAAATGCACAGAGCCCCAGATTTGCTGTAGCCCTGGAGAGCTTGCAGAGCACTGGGGAAAGGCAGGCAGAGAATTCCCTGCTAGCACCTTCTCTGTGCCTGGGAAGGAGAAGTGTTCACATTGTTGCGCAGAATTCATTTGCGTCGCTGCAGAGGACACTAACACTTGTTCAGAATGAAATAAAGCACAGAGCCCCAGATTTGCTGTAGCCTTGGACAGCTTGCAGAGCACTGGGGAAAGGCAGGCAGAGAATTCCATGCTAGCACCTTCTCTGTGCCTGAGAAGGAGAAGTGTTCGCATTGTTTCGCAGAATCGCTTTTCTGCAGAGAACCCTAACACTTTTTCAGGGCAAAAGAAAGCACAGAGCCCCAGATTTGCTGTTGCCCTGGACAGCTTGCAGAGCACTGGGGAAAGGCAGGCCGAGAATTCCCTGCTAGCACCTTCTCTGTGCCTGGGAAGGAGAAGTGTTCACATTGTTGCGCAGAATCGCATTTGCGTCGCTGCAGAGGACACTAAAACTTGTTCAGAATGAAAGAAAGCACAGAGCCCCAGATTTGCTGTTGCCCTGGACAGCTTGCAGAGCACTGGGGAAAACCAGGCAGAGAATTCCCTGCTAGCACCTTCTCTGTGCCTGGGAAGGAGAAGTGTTCACATTGTTGCGCAGAATCGCTTTTCTGCAGAGAACACTAACACTTGTTCATAACGAAAAAATGCACAGAGCCCCAGATTTGCTGTAGCCCTGGAGAGCTTGCAGAGCACTGGGGAAAGGCAGGCAGAGAATTCCCTGCTAGCACCTTCTCTGTGCCTGGGAAGGAGAATTGTTCACATTGTTGCGCAGAATCGCTTTTCTGCAGTGAACTCTAACACATTTCAGGGCAAAAGAAAGCACAGAGCCCCACATTTGCTGTTGCCCTGGAGAGCTTGCAGAGCACTGGGGAAAGGCAGGCAGAGAATTCCCTGCTAGCACCTTCTCTGTGCCTGGCAAGGAGACGTGTTCACATTGTTGCGCAGAATCGCATTTGCGTCGCTGCAGAGGACACTATCAATTTTTCAGGGCAAAAGAAATCACAGAGCCCCAGATTTTCTGTTGCCCTGGAGAGCTTGCAGAGCACTGGGGAAAGGCAGGCAGAGAATCCCCTGCTAGCACCTTCTCTGTGCCTGGGAAGAAGAAGTGTTCACATTGTTGCGCAGAATCGCATTTGAGTCGCTGCAGAGGACACTAAAACTTGTTCAGAATGAAAGAAAGCACAGAGCCCCAGATTTCCTGCTGCCCTGGAGAGCTTGCGAGCACTACGGAAAAGCAGGCAGAGAATTCCCTGCTAGCACCTTCTCTGTGCCTGGGAAGGAGAAGTGTTCACATTGTTGCGCAGAATCGCTTTTCTGCAAAGAACCCTAACACTTTTTCAGGGCAAAAGAAAGCACAGAGCCCCAGATTTGCTGTAGCCTTGGACAGCTTGCAGAGCACTGGGGAAAGGCAGGCAGAGAATTCCCTGCTAGCACCTTCTCTGTGCCTGGGAAGGAGAATTGTTCACATTGTTGCACAGAATCCCTTTTCTGCAGCGAACACTAACACTTGTTCAGAACGAAAGAAAGCACAGAGCCCCAGATTTGCTGTTGCCCTGGAGAGCTTGCAGAGCACTGGGGAAAGGCAGGCAGAGAATCCCCTGCTAGCACCTTCTCTGTGCCTGGGAAGGAAAAGTGTTCACATTGTTGCGCAGAATCGCTTTTCTGCAAAGAACCCTAACACTTTTTCAGGGCAAAAGAAAGCACAGAGCCCCACATTTGCTGTAGCCCTGGAGAGCTTGCAGAGCACTGGGGAAAGGCAGGCAGAGAATCCCCTGCTAGCACCTTCTCTGTGCCTGGCAAGGAGAAGTGTTCACATTGTTGCGCAGAATCGCATTTGCATCGCTGCAGAGGACACTATCACTTTTTCAGGGCAAAAGAAAGCACAGAGCCCCAGATTTCCTGTTGCCCTGGAGAGCTTGCAGAGCACTGGGGAAAGGCAGGCAGAGAATTCCCTGCTAGCACCTTCTCTGTGCCTGGGAAGGAGAAGTGTTCACATTGTTGCGCAGAATCGCTTTTCTACAGAAAACACTAACAATTTTTCAGGGCAAAATAAAGCACAGACCCCAGATTTGCTGTTGCCCTGGAGAGCTTGCAGAGCACTGGGGAAAGGCAGGCAGAGAATTCCCTGCTAGCACGTTCTCTGTGCCTGGGAAGGAGAAGTGTTCACATTGTTGCGCAGAATCGCTTTTCTACAGAAAACACTAACACTTTTTCAGGGCAAAAGAAAGCACAGAGCCCCACATTTAATGTTGCCCTGGAGAGCTTGCAGAGCACTGGGGAAAGGCAGGCAGAGAATTCCCTGCTAGCACGTTCTCTGTGCCTGGGAAGGAGAAGTGTTCACATTGTTTCGCAGAGTCGCATTTCAGTCACTGCAGAGGACACTAACACTTGTTCAGAATGAAATAAAGCACAGAGCCCCAGATTTGCTGTAGCCTTGGACAGCTTGCAGAGCACTGGGGAAAGGCAGGCAGAGAATTCCCTGCTAGCACCTTCTCTGTGCCTGGCAAGGAGACGTGTTCACATTGTTGCGCAGAATCGCATTTGCATCGCTGCAGAGGACAGTATCACTTTTTCAGGGCAAAAGAAAGCACAGAGCCCCACATTTGCTGTTGCCCTGGAGAGCTTGCAGAGCACTGGGGAAAGGCAGGCAGAGAATTCCCTGCTAGCACCTTCTCTGTGCCTGGGAAGGAGAAGTTTTCACATTGTTGCGCAGAATCGCTTTTCTGCATAGAACACTAACACGTGTTGAGAACGAAAGAAATCACAGAGCCCCAGATTTGCTGTTGCCCTGGACAGCTTGCAGAGCACTGGGGAAAGGCAGGCAGAGAATTCCCTGCTAGCACCTTCTCTGTGCCTGGGAAGGAGAAGTGTTCACATTGTTGCGCAGAATCGCTTTTCTACAGAAAACACTAACAATTTTTCAGGGCAAAAGAAAGCACAGAGCCCCACATTTCCTGTTGCCCTGGAGAGCTTGCAGAGCACTGGGGAAAAGCAGGCAGAGAATTCCCTGCTAGCACCTTCTCTGTGCCTGGGAAGGAGAAGTGTTCACATTGTTGCGCAGAATCGCTTTTCTGCAAAGAACCCTAACAATTTTTCAGGGCAAAAGAAAGCACAGAGCCCCACATTTGCTGTAGCCTTGGACAGCTTGCAGAGCACTACGGAAATGCAGGCAGAGAATTCCCTGCTAGCACCTTCTCTGTGCCTGGGAAGGAGAAGTGTTCACATTGTTGCACAGAATCGCTTTTCTGCAGCGAACACAAACACTTGTTCACAATGAAATAAAGCACAGAGCCCCAGATTTGCTGTTGCCCTGGAGAGCTTGCAGAGCACTACGGAAAGACAGGCAGAGAATTCCCTGCTAGCACCTTCTCTGTGCCTGGGAAGGAGAAGTGTTCACATTGTTTCGCAGAGTCGCATTTCAGTCACTGCAGAGGACACTAACACTTGTTCAGAATGAAATAAAGCACAGAGCCCCAGATTTGCTGTAGCCTTGGACAGCTTGCAGAGCACTGGGGAAAGGCAGGCAGAGAATTCCATGCTAGCACCTTCTCTGTGCCTGGCAAGTAGAAGTGTTCGCATTGTTTCGCAGAATCGCTTTTCTGCAGAGAACCCTAACACTTTTTCAGGGCAAAAGAAAGCACAGAGCCCCAGATTTGCTGTTGCCCTGGACAGCTTGCAGAGCACTGGGGAAAGGCAGGCCGAGAATTCCCTGCTAGCACCTTCTCTGTGCCTGGGAAGGAGAAGTGTTCACATTGTTGCGCAGAATCTCATTTGCGTCGCTGCAGAGGACACTAAAACTTGTTCAGAATGAAAGAAAGCACAGAGCCCCAGATTTGCTGTTGCCCTGGACAGCTTGCAGAGCACTGGGGAAAACCAGGCAGAGAATTCCCTGCTAGCACCTTCTCTGTTCCTGGGAAGGAGAAGTGTTCACATTGTTGCGCAGAATCGCTTTTCTGCAGAGAACACTAACACTTGTTCATAACGAAAAAATGCACAGAGCCCCAGATTTGCTGTAGCCCTGGAGAGCTTGCAGAGCACTGGGGAAAGGCAGGCAGAGAATTCCCTGCTAGCACCTTCTCTGTGCCTGGGAAGGAGAATTGTTCACATTGTTGCGCAGAATCGCTTTTCTGCAGAGAACTCTAACACATTTCAGGGCAAAAGAAAGCACAGAGCCCCAGATTTGCTGTTGCCCTGGAGAGCTTGCAGAGCACTGGGGAAAGGCAGGCAGAGAATTCCCTGCTAGCACCTTCTCTGTGCCTGGCAAGGAGACGTGTTCACATTGTTGCGCAGAATCGCATTTGCGTCGCTGCAGAGGACACTATCAATTTTTCAGGGCAAAAGAAATCACAGAGCCCCAGATTTTCTGTTGCCCTGGAGAGCTTGCAGAGCACTGGGGAAAGGCAGGCAGAGAATCCCCTGCTAGCACCTTCTCTGTGCCTGGGAAGAAGAAGTGTTCACATTGTTGCGCAGAATCGCTTTTCTACAGAAAACACTAACAATTTTTCAGGGCAAAATAAAGCACAGACCCCAGATTTGCTGTTGCCCTGGAGAGCTTGCAGAGCACTGGGGAAAGGCAGGCAGAGAATTCCCTGCTAGCACGTTCTCTGTGCCTGGGAAGGAGAAGTGTTCACATTGTTGCGCAGAATCGCTTTTCTACAGAAAACACTAACACTTTTTCAGGGCAAAAGAAAGCACAGAGCCCCACATTTAATGTTGCCCTGGAGAGCTTGCAGAGCACTGGGGAAAGGCAGGCAGAGAATTCCCTGCTAGCACCTTCTCTGTGCCTGGGAAGGAGAAGTGTTCACATTGTTTCGCAGAGTCGCATTTCAGTCACTGCAGAGGACACTAACACTTGTTCAGAATGAAATAAAGCACAGAGCCCCAGATTTGCTGTAGCCTTGGACAGCTTGCAGAGCACTGGGGAAAGGCAGGCAGAGAATTCCATGCTAGCACCTTCTCTGTGCCTGGCAAGGAGACGTGTTCACATTGTTGCGCAGAATCGCATTTGCATCGCTGCAGAGGACAGTATCACTTTTTCAGGGCAAAAGAAAGCACAGAGCCCCACATTTGCTGTTGCCCTGGAGAGCTTGCAGAGCACTGGGGAAAGGCAGGCAGAGAATTCCCTGCTAGCACCTTCTCTGTGCCTGGGAAGGAGAAGTTTTCACATTGTTGCGCAGAATCGCTTTTCTGCATAGAACACTAACACGTGTTGAGAACGAAAGAAATCACAGAGCCCCAGATTTGCTGTTGCCCTGGACAGCTTGCAGAGCACTGGGGAAAGGCAGGCAGAGAATTCCCTGCTAGCACCTTCTCTGTGCCTGGGAAGGAGAAGTGTTCACATTGTTGCGCAGAATCGCTTTTCTACAGAAAACACTAACAATTTTTCAGGGCAAAAGAAAGCACAGAGCCCCACATTTAATGTTGCCCTGGAGAGCTTGCAGAGCACTGGGGAAAGGCAGGCAGAGAATTCCCTGCTAGCACCTTCTCTGTGCCTGGCAAGGAGAAGTGTGCACACTGTTGCGCAGAATCGCTTTTCTGCAAAGAACCCTAACGATTTTTCAGGGCAAAAGAAAGCACAGAGCCCCACATTTCCTGTTGCCCTGGAGAGCTTGCAGAGCACTGGGGAAAATCAGGCAGAGAATTCCCTGCTAGCACCTTCTCTGTGCCTGGGAAGGAGAAGTGTTCACATTGTTGCGCAGAATCGCTTTTCTGCAAAGAACCCTAACAATTTTTCAGGGCAAAAGAAAGCACAGAGCCCCACATTTGCTGTAGCCTTGGACAGCTTCCACAGCACTGGGGAAATGCAGGCAGAGAATTCCCTGCTAGCACCTTCTCTGTGCCTGGGAAGGAGAAGTGTTCACATTGTTGCACAGAATCGCTTTTCTGCAGCGAACACAAACACTTGTTCACAATGAAATAAAGCACAGAGCCCCAGATTTGCTGTTGCCCTGGAGAGCTTGCAGAGCACTACGGAAAGACAGGCAGAGAATTCCCTGCTAGCACCTTCTCTGTGCCTGGGAAGGAGAAGTGTTCACATTGTTTCGCAGAGTCGCATTTCAGTCACTGCAGAGGACACTAACACTTGTTCAGAATGAAATAAAGCACAGAGCCCCAGATTTGCTGTAGCCTTGGACAGCTTGCAGAGCACTGGGGAAAGGCAGGCAGAGAATTCCATGCTAGCACCTTCTCTGTGCCTGGCAAGTAGAAGTGTTCGCATTGTTTCGCAGAATCGCTTTTCTGCAGAGAACCCTAACACTTTTTCAGGGCAAAAGAAAGCACAGAGCCCCAGATTTGCTGTTGCCCTGGACAGCTTGCAGAGCACTGGGGAAAGGCAGGCCGAGAATTCCCTGCTAGCACCTTCTCTGTGCCTGGGAAGGAGAAGTGTTCACATTGTTGCGCAGAATCTCATTTGCGTCGCTGCAGAGGACACTAAAACTTGTTCAGAATGAAAGAAAGCACAGAGCCCCAGATTTGCTGTTGCCCTGGACAGCTTGCAGAGCACTGGGGAAAACCAGGCAGAGAATTCCCTGCTAGCACCTTCTCTGTTCCTGGGAAGGAGAATTGTACACATTGTTGCGCAGAATCGCTTTTCTGCAGAGAACACTAACACTTGTTAATAACGAAAAAATGCACAGAGCCCCAGATTTGCTGTAGCCCTGGAGAGCTTGCAGAGCACTGGGGAAAGGCAGGCAGAGAATTCCCTGCTAGCACCTTCTCTGTGCCTGGGAAGGAGAATTGTTCACATTGTTGCGCAGAATCGCTTTTCTGCAGAGAACTCTAACACATTTCAGGGCAAAAGAAAGCACAGAGCCCCAGATTTGCTGTTGCTCTGGAGAGCTTGCAGAGCACTGGGGAAAGGCAGGCAGAGAATTCCCTGCTAGCACCTTCTCTGTGCCTGGCAAGGAGACGTGTTCACATTGTTGCGCAGAATCGCATTTGCGTCGCTGCAGAGGACACTATCAATTTTTCAGGGCAAAAGAAATCACAGAGCCCCAGATTTTCTGTTGCCCTGGAGAGCTTGCAGAGCACTGGGGAAAGGCAGGCAGAGAATCCCCTGCTAGCACCTTCTCTGTGCCTGGGAAGAAGAAGTGTTCACATTGTTGCGCAGAATCGCATTTGAGTCGCTGCAGAGGACACTAAAACTTGTTCAGAATGAAAGAAAGCACAGAGCCCCAGATTTCCTGCTGCCCTGGAGAGCTTGCGAGCACTACGGAAAAGCAGGCAGAGAATTCCCTGCTAGCACCTTCTCTGTGCCTGGGAAGGAGAAGTGTTCACATTGTTGCGCAGAATCGCTTTTCTGCAAAGAACCCTAACACTTTTTCAGGGCAAAAGAAAGCACAGAGCCCCAGATTTGCTGTAGCCTTGGACAGCTTGCAGAGCACTGGGGAAAGGCAGGCAGAGAATTCCCTGCTAGCACCTTCTCTGTGCCTGGGAAGGAGAATTGTTCACATTGTTGCACAGAATCCCTTTTCTGCAGCGAACACTAACACTTGTTCAGAACGAAAGAAAGCACAGAGCCCCAGATTTGCTGTTGCCCTGGAGAGCTTGCAGAGCACTGGGGAAAGGCAGGCAGAGAATTCCCTGCTAGCACCTTCTCTGTGCCTGGGAAGGAAAAGTGTTCACATTGTTGCGCAGAATCGCTTTTCTGCAAAGAACCCTAACACTTTTTCAGGGCAAAAGAAAGCACAGAGCCCCACATTTGCTGTAGCCCTGGAGAGCTTGCAGAGCACTGGGGAAAGGCAGGCAGAGAATCCCCTGCTAGCACCTTCTCTGTGCCTGGCAAGGAGAAGTGTTCACATTGTTGCGCAGAATCGCATTTGCATCGCTGCAGAGGACACTATCACTTTTTCAGGGCAAAAGAAAGCACAGAGCCCCAGATTTCCTGTTGCCCTGGAGAGCTTGCAGAGCACTGGGGAAAGGCAGGCAGAGAATTCCCTGCTAGCACCTTCTCTGTGCCTGGGAAGGAGAAGTGTTCACATTGTTGCGCAGAATCGCTTTTCTACAGAAAACACTAACAATTTTTCAGGGCAAAATAAAGCACAGACCCCAGATTTGCTGTTGCCCTGGACAGCTTGCAGAGCACTGGGGAAAGGCAGGCAGAGAATTCCCTGCTAGCACCTTCTCTGTGCCTGGGAAGGAGAAGTGTTCACATTGTTGCGCAGAATCGCTTTTCTACAGAAAACACTAACACTTTTTCAGGGCAAAAGAAAGCACAGAGCCCCACATTTAATGTTGCCCTGGAGAGCTTGCAGAGCACTGGGGAAAGGCAGGCAGAGAATTCCCTGCTAGCACCTTCTCTGTGCCTGGCAAGGAGAAGTGTGCACACTGTTGCGCAGAATCGCTTTTCTGCAAAGAACCCTAACGATTTTTCAGGGCAAAAGAAAGCACAGAGCCCCACATTTCCTGTTGCCCTGGAGAGCTTGCAGAGCACTGGGGAAAAGCAGGCAGAGAATTCCCTGCTAGCACCTTCTCTGTGCCTGGGAAGGAGAAGTGTTCACATTGTTGCGCAGAATCGCTTTTCTGCAGCGAACACAAACACTTGTTCACAATGAAATAAAGCACAGAGCCCCAGATTTGCTGTTGCCCTGGAGAGCTTGCAGAGCACTACGGAAAGACAGGCAGAGAATTCCCTGCTAGCACCTTCTCTGTGCCTGGGAAGGAGAAGTGTTCACATTGTTTCGCAGAGTCGCATTTCAGTCACTGCAGAGGACACTAACACTTGTTCAGAATGAAATAAAGCACAGAGCCCCAGATTTGCTGTTGCCCTGGAGAGCTTGTGGAGCACTGGGGAAAGGCAGGCAGAGAATTCCCTGCTAGCACCTTCTCTGTGCCTGGCAAGGAGACGTGTTCACATTGTTGCGCAGAATCGCATTTGCATCGCTGCAGAGGACAGTATCACTTTTTCAGGGCAAAAGAAAGCACAGAGCCCCACATTTGCTGTTGCCCTGGAGAGCTTGCAGAGCACTGGGGAAAGGCAGGCAGAGAATTCCCTGCTAGCACCTTCTCTGTGCCTGGCAAGGAGAAGTTTTCACATTGTTGCGCAGAATCGCTTTTCTCCATAGAACACTAACACGTGTTGAGAACGAAAGAAATCACAGAGCCCCAGATTTGCTGTTGCCCTGGACAGCTTGCAGAGCACTGGGGAAAGGCAGGCAGAGAATTCCCTGCTAGCACCTTCTCTGTGCCTGGGAAGGAGAAGTGTTCACATTGTTGCGCAGAATCGCATTTGCGTCGCTGCAGAGGACACTATCAATTTTTCAGGGCAAAAGAAAGCACAGAGCCCCACATTTGCTGTTGCCCTGGAGATCTTGTGGAGCACTGGGGAAAGGAAGGCAGAGAATTCCCTGCTAGCACCTTCTCTGTGCCTGGGAAGGAGAAGTGTTCACATTGTTGCGCAGAATCGCTTTTCTGCAGAGAACACTAACACTTGTTCATAACGAAAAAATGCACAGAGCCCCAGATTTGCTGTAGCCCTGGAGAGCTTGCAGAGCACTGGGTAAAGGCAGGCAGAGAATTCCCTGCTAGCACCTTCTCTGTGCCTGGGAAGGAGAATTGTTCACATTGTTGCGCAGAATTGCATTTGCGTCGCTGCAGAGGACACTAACACTTGTTCAGAATGAAATAAAGCACAGAGCCCCAGATTTGCTGTAGCCTTGGACAGCTTGCAGAGCACTGGGGAAAGGCAGGCAGAGAATTCCATGCTAGCACCTTCTCTGTGCCTGGGAAGGAGAAGTGTTCGCATTGTTTCGCAGAATCGCTTTTCTGCAGAGAACCCTAACACTTGTTCGGGGCAAAAGACAGCACAGAGCCCCAGATTTGCTGTTGCCCTGGACAGCTTGTGGAGCACTGGGGAAAGGCAGGCAGAGAATTCCCTGCTAGCACCTTCTCTGTGCCTGGGAAGGAGAAATGTTCACATTGTTTCGCAGAATCGCATTTGAGTCGCTGCAGAGGACACTAAAACTTGTTCAGAATGAAAGAAAGCACAGAGCCCCAGATTTGCTGTTGCCCTGGACAGCTTGCAGAGCACTGGGGAAAGGCAGGCAGAGACTTCCATGCTAGCACCTTCTCTGTGCCTGGCAAGGAGAAGTGTTCACATTGTTTCGCAGAATCGCTTTTCTGCAGAGAACCCTAACACTTTTTCAGGGCAAAAGAAAGCACAGAGCCCCAGATTTGCTGTTGCCCTGGACAGCTTGCAGAGCACTGGGGAAAGGCAGGCAGAGAATTCCCTGCTAGCACCTTCTCTGTGCCTGGGAAGGAGAATTGTTCACATTGTTGCACAGAATCCCTTTTCTGCAGCGAACACTAACACTTGTTCATAACGAAAAAATGCACAGAGCCCCAGATTTGCTGTAGCCCTGGAGAGCTTGTAGAGCACTGGGGAAAGGCAGGCAGAGAATTCCCTGCTAGCACCTTCTCTGTGCCTGGGAAGGAGATGTGTTCACATTGTTGCGCAGAATTGCATTTGCGTCGCTGCAGAGGACACTAAAACTTGTTCAGAATGAAATAAAGCACAGAGCCCCAGATTTGCTGTAGCCTTGGACAGCTTGCAGAGCACTGGGGAAAGGCAGGCAGAGAATTCCATGCTAGCACCTTCTCTGTGCCTGGCAAGGAGAAGTGTTCGCATTGTTTCGCAGAATCGCTTTTCTGCAGAGAACCCTAACACTTTTTCAGGGCAAAAGAAAGCACAGAGCCCCAGATTTGCTGTTGCCCTGGACAGCTTGCAGAGCACTGGGGAAAGGCAGGCCGAGAATTCCCTGCTAGCACCTTCTCTGTGCCTGGGAAGGAGAAGTGTTCACATTGTTGCGCAGAATCTCATTTGCGTCGCTGCAGAGGACACTAAAACTTGTTCAGAATGAAAGAAAGCACAGAGCCCCAGATTTGCTGTTGCCCTGGACAGCTTGCAGAGCACTGGGGAAAACCAGGCAGAGAATTCCCTGCTAGCACCTTCTCTGTGCCTGGGAAGGAGAAGTGTTCACATTGTTGCGCAGAATCGCTTTTCTGCAGAGAACACTAACACTTGTTCATAACGAAAAAATGCACAGAGCCCCACATTTGCTGTTGCCCTGGAGAGCTTGCAGAGCACTGGGGAAAGGCAGGCAGAGAATTCCCTGCTAGCACCTTCTCTGTGCCTGGGAAGGAGAATTGTTCACATTGTTGCGCAGAATCGCTTTTCTGCAGAGAACTCTAACACATTTCAGGGCAAAAGACAGCACAGAGCCCCAGATTTGCTGTTGCCCTGGACAGCTTGTGGAGCACTGGGGAAAGGCAGGCAGAGAATTCCCTGCTAGCACCTTCTCTGTGCCTGGGAAGGAGAAATGTTCACATTGTTTCGCAGAATCGCATTTGAGTCGCTGCAGAGGACACTAAAACTTGTTCAGAATGAAAGAAAGCACAGAGCCCCAGATTTGCTGTTGCCCTGGACAGCTTGCAGAGCACTGGGGAAAGGCAGGCAGAGACTTCCATGCTAGCACCTTCTCTGTGCCTGGCAAGGAGAAGTGTTCACATTGTTTCGCAGAATCGCTTTTCTGCAGAGAACCCTAACACTTTTTCAGGGCAAAAGAAAGCACAGAGCCCCAGATTTGCTGTTGTCCTGGAGAGCTTGCAGAGCACTGGGGAAAGGCAGGCAGAGAATTCCCTGCTAGCACCTTCTCTGTGCCTGAGAAGGAGAAGTGTTCGCATTGTTTCGCAGAATCGCTTTTCTGCAGAGAACCCTAACACTTTTTCAGGGCAAAAGAAAGCACAGAGCCCCAGATTTGCTGTTGCCCTGGACAGCTTGCAGAGCACTGGGGAAAGGCAGGCAGAGAATTCCCTGCTAGCACCTTCTCTGTGCCTGGGAAGGAGAATTGTTCACATTGTTGCACAGAATCCCTTTTCTGCAGCGAACACTAACACTTGTTCATAACGAAAAAATGCACAGAGCCCCAGATTTGCTGTAGCCCTGGAGAGCTTGTAGAGCACTGGGGAAAGGCAGGCAGAGAATTCCCTGCTAGCACCTTCTCTGTGCCTGGGAAGGAGATGTGTTCACATTGTTGCGCAGAATTGCATTTGCGTCGCTGCAGAGGACACTAACACTTGTTCAGAATGAAATAAAGCACAGAGCCCCAGATTTGCTGTAGCCTTGGACAGCTTGCAGAGCACTGGGGAAAGGCAGGCAGAGAATTCCATGCTAGCACCTTCTCTGTGCCTGGGAAGCACAAGTGTTCACATTGTTTCGCAGAATCGCTTTTCTGCAGAGAACCCTAACACTTTTTCAGGGCAAAAGAAAGCACAGAGCCCCAGATTTGCTGTAGCCCTGGAGAGCTTGCAGAGCACTGGGGAAAGGCAGGCCGAGAATTCCCTGCTAGCACCTTCTCTGTGCCTGGGAAGGAGAAGTGTTCACATTGTTGCGCAGAATCTCATTTGCGTCGCTGCAGAGGACACTAAAACTTGTTCAGAATGAAAGAAAGCACAGAGCCCCAGATTTGCTGTTGCCCTGGACAGCTTGCAGAGCACTGGGGAAAACCAGGCAGAGAATTCCCTGCTAGCACCTTCTCTGTGCCTGGGAAGGAGAAGTGTTCACATTGTTGCGCAGAATCGCTTTTCTGCAGAGAACACTAACACTTGTTCATAACGAAAAAATGCACAGAGCCCCACATTTGCTGTTGCCCTGGAGAGCTTGCAGAGCACTGGGGAAAGGCAGGCAGAGAATTCCCTGCTAGCACCTTCTCTGTGCCTGGGAAGGAGAATTGTTCACATTGTTGCGCAGAATCGCTTTTCTGCAGAGAACTCTAACACATTTCAGGGCAAAAGAAAGCACAGAGCCCCAGATTTGCTGTTGCCCTGGAGAGCTTGCAGAGCACTGGGGAAAGGCAGGCAGAGAATTCCCTGCTAGCACCTTCTCTGTGCCTGGCAAGGAGACGTGTTCACATTGTTGCGCAGAATCGCATTTGCGTCGCTGCAGAGGACACTATCAATTTTTCAGGGCAAAAGAAATCACAGAGCCCCAGATTTTCTGTTGCCCTGGAGAGCTTGCAGAGCACTGGGGAAAGGCAGGCAGAGAATCCCCTGCTAGCACCTTCTCTGTGCCTGGGAAGAAGAAGTGTTCACATTGTTGCGCAGAATCGCATTTGAGTCGCTGCAGAGGACACTAAAACTTGTTCAGAATGAAAGAAAGCACAGAGCCCCAGATTTCCTGCTGCCCTGGAGAGCTTGCAAGCACTACGGAAAAGCAGGCAGAGAATTCCCTGCTAGCACCTTCTCTGTGCCTGGGAA
The DNA here is from genome assembly GCF_047716275.1 of Strix uralensis. Taxonomy (NCBI): domain Eukaryota; kingdom Metazoa; phylum Chordata; class Aves; order Strigiformes; family Strigidae; genus Strix; species Strix uralensis. Next base: position 1,519,389 of record NC_134011.1, on the reverse strand, counting down.
GGAGAAGTGTTCACATTGTTGCGCAGAATCGCTTTTCTGCAAAGAACCCTAACACTTTTTCAGGGCAAAAGAAAGCACAGAGCCCCAGATTTGCTGTAGCCTTGGACAGCTTGCAGAGCACTGGGGAAAGGCAGGCAGAGAATTCCCTGCTAGCACCTTCTCTGTGCCTGGGAAGGAGAATTGTTCACATTGTTGCACAGAATCCCTTTTCTGCAGCGAACACTAACACTTGTTCAGAACGAAAGAAAGCACAGAGCCCCAGATTTGCTGTTGCCCTGGAGAGCTTGCAGAGCACTGGGGAAAGGCAGGCAGAGAATTCCCTGCTAGCACCTTCTCTGTGCCTGGGAAGGAAAAGTGTTCACATTGTTGCGCAGAATCGCTTTTCTGCAAAGAACCCTAACACTTTTTCAGGGCAAAAGAAAGCACAGAGCCCCACATTTGCTGTAGCCCTGGAGAGCTTGCAGAGCACTGGGGAAAGGCAGGCAGAGAATCCCCTGCTAGCACCTTCTCTGTGCCTGGCAAGGAGAAGTGTTCACATTGTTGCGCAGAATCGCATTTGCATCGCTGCAGAGGACACTATCACTTTTTCAGGGCAAAAGAAAGCACAGAGCCCCAGATTTCCTGTTGCCCTGGAGAGCTTGCAGAGCACTGGGGAAAGGCAGGCAGAGAATTCCCTGCTAGCACCTTCTCTGTGCCTGGGAAGGAGAAGTGTTCACATTGTTGCGCAGAATCGCTTTTCTACAGAAAACACTAACAATTTTTCAGGGCAAAATAAAGCACAGACCCCAGATTTGCTGTTGCCCTGGAGAGCTTGCAGAGCACTGGGGAAAGGCAGGCAGAGAATTCCCTGCTAGCACGTTCTCTGTGCCTGGGAAGGAGAAGTGTTCACATTGTTGCGCAGAATCGCTTTTCTACAGAAAACACTAACACTTTTTCAGGGCAAAAGAAAGCACAGAGCCCCACATTTAATGTTGCCCTGGAGAGCTTGCAGAGCACTGGGGAAAGGCAGGCAGAGAATTCCCTGCTAGCACGTTCTCTGTGCCTGGGAAGGAGAAGTGTTCACATTGTTTCGCAGAGTCGCATTTCAGTCACTGCAGAGGACACTAACACTTGTTCAGAATGAAATAAAGCACAGAGCCCCAGATTTGCTGTAGCCTTGGACAGCTTGCAGAGCACTGGGGAAAGGCAGGCAGAGAATTCCCTGCTAGCACCTTCTCTGTGCCTGGCAAGGAGACGTGTTCACATTGTTGCGCAGAATCGCATTTGCATCGCTGCAGAGGACAGTATCACTTTTTCAGGGCAAAAGAAAGCACAGAGCCCCACATTTGCTGTTGCCCTGGAGAGCTTGCAGAGCACTGGGGAAAGGCAGGCAGAGAATTCCCTGCTAGCACCTTCTCTGTGCCTGGGAAGGAGAAGTTTTCACATTGTTGCGCAGAAGCGCTTTTCTGCATAGAACACTAACACGTGTTGAGAACGAAAGAAATCACAGAGCCCCAGATTTGCTGTTGCCCTGGACAGCTTGCAGAGCACTGGGGAAAGGCAGGCAGAGAATTCCCTGCTAGCACCTTCTCTGTGCCTGGGAAGGAGAAGTGTTCACATTGTTGCGCAGAATCGCTTTTCTACAGAAAACACTAACAATTTTTCAGGGCAAAATAAAGCACAGAGCCCCAGATTTGCTGTAGCCCTGGAGAGCTTGCAGAGCACTGGGGAAAGGCAGGCAGAGAATTCCCTGCTAGCACCTTCTCTGTGCCTGGGAAGGAGAAGTGTTCACATTGTTGCGCAGAATCGCTTTTCTACAGAAAACACTAACACTTTTTCAGGGCAAAAGAAAGCACAGAGCCCCACATTTAATGTTGCCCTGGAGAGCTTGCAGAGCACTGGGGAAAGGCAGGCAGAGAATTCCCTGCTAGCACCTTCTCTGTGCCTGGCAAGGAGAAGTGTGCACACTGTTGCGCAGAATCGCTTTTCTGCAAAGAACCCTAACGATTTTTCAGGGCAAAAGAAAGCACAGAGCCCCACATTTCCTGTTGCCCTGGAGAGCTTGCAGAGCACTGGGGAAAAGCAGGCAGAGAATTCCCTGCTAGCACCTTCTCTGTGCCTGGGAAGGAGAAGTGTTCACATTGTTGCGCAGAATCGCATTTGCATCGCTGCAGAGGACACTATCACTTTTTCAGGGCAAAAGAAAGCACAGAGCCCCAGATTTCCTGTTGCCCTGGAGAGCTTGCAGAGCACTGGGGAAAGGCAGGCAGAGAATTCCCTGCTAGCACCTTCTCTGTGCCTGGGAAGGAGAAGTGTTCACATTGTTGCGCAGAATCGCTTTTCTACAGAAAACACTAACAATTTTTCAGGGCAAAATAAAGCACAGACCCCAGATTTGCTGTTGCCCTGGAGAGCTTGCAGAGCACTGGGGAAAGGCAGGCAGAGAATTCCCTGCTAGCACGTTCTCTGTGCCTGGGAAGGAGAAGTGTTCACATTGTTGCGCAGAATCGCTTTTCTACAGAAAACACTAACACTTTTTCAGGGCAAAAGAAAGCACAGAGCCCCACATTTAATGTTGCCCTGGAGAGCTTGCAGAGCACTGGGGAAAGGCAGGCAGAGAATTCCCTGCTAGCACGTTCTCTGTGCCTGGGAAGGAGAAGTGTTCACATTGTTTCGCAGAGTCGCATTTCAGTCACTGCAGAGGACACTAACACTTGTTCAGAATGAAATAAAGCACAGAGCCCCAGATTTGCTGTAGCCTTGGACAGCTTGCAGAGCACTGGGGAAAGGCAGGCAGAGAATTCCCTGCTAGCACCTTCTCTGTGCCTGGCAAGGAGACGTGTTCACATTGTTGCGCAGAATCGCATTTGCATCGCTGCAGAGGACAGTATCACTTTTTCAGGGCAAAAGAAAGCACAGAGCCCCACATTTGCTGTTGCCCTGGAGAGCTTGCAGAGCACTGGGGAAAGGCAGGCAGAGAATTCCCTGCTAGCACCTTCTCTGTGCCTGGGAAGGAGAAGTTTTCACATTGTTGCGCAGAAGCGCTTTTCTGCATAGAACACTAACACGTGTTGAGAACGAAAGAAATCACAGAGCCCCAGATTTGCTGTTGCCCTGGACAGCTTGCAGAGCACTGGGGAAAGGCAGGCAGAGAATTCCCTGCTAGCACCTTCTCTGTGCCTGGGAAGGAGAAGTGTTCACATTGTTGCGCAGAATCGCTTTTCTACAGAAAACACTAACAATTTTTCAGGGCAAAATAAAGCACAGAGCCCCAGATTTGCTGTAGCCCTGGAGAGCTTGTAGAGCACTGGGGAAAGGCAGGCAGAGAATTCCCTGCTAGCACGTTCTCTGTGCCTGGGAAGGAGAAGTGTTCACATTGTTGCGCAGAATCGCTTTTCTACAGAAAACACTAACACTTTTTCAGGGCAAAAGAAAGCACAGAGCCCCACATTTAATGTTGCCCTGGAGAGCTTGCAGAGCACTGGGGAAAGGCAGGCAGAGAATTCCCTGCTAGCACCTTCTCTGTGCCTGGCAAGGAGAAGTGTGCACACTGTTGCGCAGAATCGCTTTTCTGCAAAGAACCCTAACGATTTTTCAGGGCAAAAGAAAGCACAGAGCCCCACATTTCCTGTTGCCCTGGAGAGCTTGCAGAGCACTGGGGAAAAGCAGGCAGAGAATTCCCTGCTAGCACCTTCTCTGTGCCTGGGAAGGAGAAGTGTTCACATTGTTGCGCAGAATCGCTTTTCTGCAAAGAACCCTAACACTTTTTCAGGGCAAAAGAAAGCACAGAGCCCCAGATTTGCTGTTGCCCTGGACAGCTTGCAGAGCACTGGGGAAAGGCAGGCAGAGAATTCCCTGCTAGCACCTTCTCTGTGCCTGGGAAGGAGAATTGTTCACATTGTTGCACAGAATCCCTTTTCTGCAGCGAACACTAACACTTGTTCATAACGAAAAAATGCACAGAGCCCCAGATTTGCTGTAGCCCTGGAGAGCTTGTAGAGCACTGGGGAAAGGCAGGCAGAGAATTCCCTGCTAGCACCTTCTCTGTGCCTGGGAAGGAGATGTGTTCACATTGTTGCGCAGAATTGCATTTGCGTCGCTGCAGAGGACACTAACACTTGTTCAGAATGAAATAAAGCACAGAGCCCCAGATTTGCTGTAGCCTTGGACAGCTTGCAGAGCACTGGGGAAAGGCAGGCAGAGAATTCCATGCTAGCACCTTCTCTGTGCCTGGCAAGGAGAAGTGTTCGCATTGTTTCGCAGAATCGCTTTTCTGCAGAGAACCCTAACACTTTTTCAGGGCAAAAGAAAGCACAGAGCCCCAGATTTGCTGTTGCCCTGGACAGCTTGCAGAGCACTGGGGAAAGGCAGGCCGAGAATTCCCTGCTAGCACCTTCTCTGTGCCTGGGAAGGAGAAGTGTTCACATTGTTGCGCAGAATCTCATTTGCGTCGCTGCAGAGGACACTAACACTTGTTCATAACGAAAAAATGCACAGAGCCCCACATTTGCTGTTGCCCTGGAGAGCTTGCAGAGCACTGGGGAAAGGCAGGCAGAGAATTCCCTGCTAGCACCTTCTCTGTGCCTGGGAAGGAGAATTGTTCACATTGTTGCGCAGAATCGCTTTTCTGCAGAGAACTCTAACACATTTCAGGGCAAAAGAAAGCACAGAGCCCCAGATTTGCTGTTGCCCTGGAGAGCTTGCAGAGCACTGGGGAAAGGCAGGCAGAGAATTCCCTGCTAGCACCTTCTCTGTGCCTGGCAAGGAGACGTGTTCACATTGTTGCGCAGAATCGCATTTGCGTCGCTGCAGAGGACACTATCAATTTTTCAGGGCAAAAGAAATCACAGAGCCCCAGATTTTCTGTTGCCCTGGAGAGCTTGCAGAGCACTGGGGAAAGGCAGGCAGAGAATCCCCTGCTAGCACCTTCTCTGTGCCTGGGAAGAAGAAGTGTTCACATTGTTGCGCAGAATCGCATTTGAGTCGCTGCAGAGGACACTAAAACTTGTTCAGAATGAAAGAAAGCACAGAGCCCCAGATTTCCTGCTGCCCTGGAGAGCTTGCGAGCACTACGGAAAAGCAGGCAGAGAATTCCCTGCTAGCACCTTCTCTGTGCCTGGGAAGGAGAAGTGTTCACATTGTTGCGCAGCATCGCTTTTCTGCAAAGAACCCTAACACTTTTTCAGGGCAAAAGAAAGCACAGAGCCCCAGATTTGCTGTAGCCTTGGACAGCTTGCAGAGCACTGGGGAAAGGCAGGCAGAGAATTCCCTGCTAGCACCTTCTCTGTGCCTGGGAAGGAGAATTGTTCACATTGTTGCACAGAATCCCTTTTCTGCAGCGAACACTAACACTTGTTCAGAACGAAAGAAAGCACAGAGCCCCAGATTTGCTGTTGCCCTGGAGAGCTTGCAGAGCACTGGGGAAAGGCAGGCAGAGAATCCCCTGCTAGCACCTTCTCTGTGCCTGGCAAGGAGAAGTGTTCACATTGTTGCGCAGAATCGCATTTGCTTCGCTGCAGAGGACACTATCACTTTTTCAGGGCAAAAGAAAGCACAGAGCCCCAGATTTCCTGTTGCCCTGGAGAGCTTGCAGAGCACTGGGGAAAGGCAGGCAGAGAATTCCCTGCTAGCACCTTCTCTGTGCCTGGGAAGGAGAAGTGTTCACATTGTTGCGCAGAATCGCTTTTCTACAGAAAACACTAACAATTTTTCAGGGCAAAATAAAGCACAGACCCCAGATTTGCTGTTGCCCTGGAGAGCTTGCAGAGCACTGGGGAAAGGCAGGCAGAGAATTCCCTGCTAGCACGTTCTCTGTGCCTGGGAAGGAGAAGTGTTCACATTGTTGCGCAGAATCGCTTTTCTACAGAAAACACTAACACTTTTTCAGGGCAAAAGAAAGCACAGAGCCCCACATTTAATGTTGCCCTGGAGAGCTTGCAGAGCACTGGGGAAAGGCAGGCAGAGAATTCCCTGCTAGCACGTTCTCTGTGCCTGGGAAGGAGAAGTGTTCACATTGTTTCGCAGAGTCGCATTTCAGTCACTGCAGAGGACACTAACACTTGTTCAGAATGAAATAAAGCACAGAGCCCCAGATTTGCTGTAGCCTTGGACAGCTTGCAGAGCACTGGGGAAAGGCAGGCAGAGAATTCCCTGCTAGCACCTTCTCTGTGCCTGGCAAGGAGACGTGTTCACATTGTTGCGCAGAATCGCATTTGCATCGCTGCAGAGGACAGTATCACTTTTTCAGGGCAAAAGAAAGCACAGAGCCCCACATTTGCTGTTGCCCTGGAGAGCTTGCAGAGCACTGGGGAAAGGCAGGCAGAGAATTCCCTGCTAGCACCTTCTCTGTGCCTGGGAAGGAGAAGTTTTCACATTGTTGCGCAGAATCGCTTTTCTGCATAGAACACTAACACGTGTTGAGAACGAAAGAAATCACAGAGCCCCAGATTTGCTGTTGCCCTGGACAGCTTGCAGAGCACTGGGGAAAGGCAGGCAGAGAATTCCCTGCTAGCACCTTCTCTGTGCCTGGGAAGGAGAAGTGTTCACATTGTTGCGCAGAATCGCTTTTCTACAGAAAACACTAACAATTTTTCAGGGCAAAATAAAGCACAGAGCCCCAGATTTGCTGTTGCCCTGGAGAGCTTGCAGAGCACTGGGGAAAGGCAGGCAGAGAATTCCCTGCTAGCACGTTCTCTGTGCCTGGGAAGGAGAAGTGTTCACATTGTTGCGCAGAATCGCTTTTCTACAGAAAACACTAACACTTTTTCAGGGCAAAAGAAAGCACAGAGCCCCACATTTAATGTTGCCCTGGAGAGCTTGCAGAGCACTGGGGAAAGGCAGGCAGAGAATTCCCTGCTAGCACCTTCTCTGTGCCTGGCAAGGAGAAGTGTGCACACTGTTGCGCAGAATCGCTTTTCTGCAAAGAACCCTAACGATTTTTCAGGGCAAAAGAAAGCACAGAGCCCCACATTTCCTGTTGCCCTGGAGAGCTTGCAGAGCACTGGGGAAAAGCAGGCAGAGAATTCCCTGCTAGCACCTTCTCTGTGCCTGGGAAGGAGAAGTGTTCACATTGTTGCGCAGAATCGCTTTTCTGCAAAGAACCCTAACAATTTTTCAGGGCAAAAGAAAGCACAGAGCCCCACATTTGCTGTAGCCTTGGACAGCTTCCACAGCACTGGGGAAATGCAGGCAGAGAATTCCCTGCTAGCACCTTCTCTGTGCCTGGGAAGGAGAAGTGTTCACATTGTTGCACAGAATCGCTTTTCTGCAGCGAACACAAACACTTGTTCACAATGAAATAAAGCACAGAGCCCCAGATTTGCTGTTGCCCTGGAGAGCTTGCAGAGCACTACGGAAAGACAGGCAGAGAATTCCCTGCTAGCACCTTCTCTGTGCCTGGGAAGGAGAAGTGTTCACATTGTTTCGCAGAGTCGCATTTCAGTCACTGCAGAGGACACTAACACTTGTTCAGAATGAAATAAAGCACAGAGCCCCAGATTTGCTGTAGCCTTGGACAGCTTGCAGAGCACTGGGGAAAGGCAGGCAGAGAATTCCCTGCTAGCACCTTCTCTGTGCCTGGCAAGGAGAAGTTTTCACATTGTTGCGCAGAATCGCTTTTCTCCATAGAACACTAACACGTGTTGAGAACGAAAGAAATCACAGAGCCCCAGATTTGCTGTTGCCCTGGACAGCTTGCAGAGCACTGGGGAAAGGCAGGCAGAGAATTCCCTGCTAGCACCTTCTCTGTGCCTGAGAAGGAGAAGTGTTCACATTGTTGCGCAGAATCGCATTTGCGTCGCTGCAGAGGACACTATCAATTTTTCAGGGCAAAAGAAAGCACAGAGCCCCACATTTGCTGTTGCCCTGGAGATCTTGTGGAGCACTGGGGAAAGGAAGGCAGAGAATTCCCTGCTAGCACCTTCTCTGTGCCTGGGAAGGAGAAGTGTTCACATTGTTGCGCAGAATCGCTTTTCTGCAGAGAACACTAACACTTGTTCATAACGAAAAAATGCACAGAGCCCCAGATTTGCTGTAGCCCTGGAGAGCTTGCAGAGCACTGGGTAAAGGCAGGCAGAGAATTCCCTGCTAGCACCTTCTCTGTGCCTGGGAAGGAGAATTGTTCACATTGTTGCACAGAATTGCACTTGCGTCGCTGCACAGGACACTAACACTTGTTCAGAATGAAAGAAAGCACAGAGCCCCAGATTTGCTGTAGCCTTGGACAGCTTGCAGACCACTGGGGAAAGGCAGGCAGAGAATTCCATGCTAGCACCTTCTCTGTGCCTGGGAAGGAGAAGTGTTCGCATTGTTGCGCAGAATCGCTTTTCTGCAGAGAACCCTAACACTTGTTCGGGGCAAAAGACAGCACAGAGCCCCAGATTTGCTGTTGCCCTGGACAGCTTGTGGAGCACTGGGGAAAGGCAGGCAGAGAATTCCCTGCTAGCACCTTCTCTGTGCCTGGGAAGGAGAAATGTTCACATTGTTTCGCAGAATCGCATTTGAGTCGCTGCAGAGGACACTAAAACTTGTTCAGAATGAAAGAAAGCACAGAGCCCCAGATTTGCTGTTGCCCTGGACAGCTTGCAGAGCACTGGGGAAAGGCAGGCAGAGACTTCCATGCTAGCACCTTCTCTGTGCCTGGCAAGGAGAAGTGTTCACATTTTTGCGCAGAATCGCTTTTCTGCAAAGAACCCTAACACTTTTTCAGAAAGAAAAAAAGCACAGAGCCCCAGATTTGCTGTTGCCCTGGAGAGCTTGTGGAGCACTGGGGAAAGGCAGGCAGAGAATTCCCTGCTAGCACCTTCTCTGTGCCTGGGAAGGAGAAGTGTTCGCATTGTTTCGCAGAATCGCTTTTCTGCAGAGAACCCTAACACTTTTTCAGGGCAAAAGAAAGCACAGAGCCCCAGATTTGCTGTTGTCCTGGAGAGCTTGCAGAGCACTGGGGAAAGGCAGGCAGAGAATTCCCTGCTAGCACCTTCTCTGTGCCTGAGAAGGAGAAGTGTTCGCATTGTTTCGCAGAATCGCTTTTCTGCAGAGAACCCTAACACTTTTTCAGGGCAAAAGAAAGCACAGAGCCCCAGATTTGCTGTTGCCCTGGACAGCTTGCAGAGCACTGGGGAAAGGCAGGCAGAGAATTCCCTGCTAGCACCTTCTCTGTGCCTGGGAAGGAGAAGTGTTCACATTGTTGCGCAGAATCTCATTTGCGTCGCTGCAGAGGACACTAAAACTTGTTCAGAATGAAAGAAAGCACAGAGCCCCAGATTTGCTGTTGCCCTGGACAGCTTGCAGAGCACTGGGGAAAACCAGGCAGAGAATTCCCTGCTAGCACCTTCTCTGTGCCTGGGAAGGAGAAGTGTTCACATTGTTGCGCAGAATCGCTTTTCTGCAAAGAACCCTAACGATTTTTCAGGGCAAAAGAAAGCACAGAGCCCCACATTTCCTGTTGCCCTGGAGAGCTTGCAGAGCACTGGGGAAAAGCAGGCAGAGAATTCCCTGCTAGCACCTTCTCTGTGCCTGGGAAGGAGAAGTGTTCACATTGTTGCGCAGAATCGCTTTTCTGCAAAGAACCCTAACAATTTTTCAGGGCAAAAGAAAGCACAGAGCCCCACATTTGCTGTAGCCTTGGACAGCTTCCACAGCACTGGGGAAATGCAGGCAGAGAATTCCCTGCTAGCACCTTCTCTGTGCCTGGGAAGGAGAAGTGTTCACATTGTTGCACAGAATCGCTTTTCTGCAGCGAACACAAACACTTGTTCACAATGAAATAAAGCACAGAGCCCCAGATTTGCTGTTGCCCTGGAGAGCTTGCAGAGCACTACGGAAAGACAGACAGAGAATTCCCTGCTAGCACCTTCTCTGTGCCTGGGAAGGAGAAGTGTTCACATTGTTTCGCAGAGTCGCATTTCAGTCACTGCATAGGACACTAACACTTGTTCAGAATGAAATAAAGCACAGAGCCCCAGATTTGCTGTAGCCTTGGACAGCTTGCAGAGCACTGGGGAAAGGCAGGCAGAGAATTCCCTGCTAGCACCTTCTCTGTGCCTGGCAAGGAGACGTGTTCACATTGTTGCGCAGAATCGCATTTGCATCGCTGCAGAGGACAGTATCACTTTTTCAGGGCAAAAGAAAGCACAGAGCCCCACATTTGCTGTTGCCCTGGAGAGCTTGCGAGCACTGGGGAAAGGCAGGCAGAGAATTCCCTGCTAGCACCTTCTCTGTGCCTGGCAAGGAGAAGTTTTCACATTGTTGCGCAGAATCGCTTTTCTCCATAGAACACTAACACGTGTTGAGAACGAAAGAAATCACAGAGCCCCAGATTTGCTGTTGCCCTGGACAGCTTGCAGAGCACTGGGGAAAGGCAGGCAGAGAATTCCCTGCTAGCACCTTCTCTGTGCCTGAGAAGGAGAAGTGTTCACATTGTTGCGCAGAATCGCATTTGCGTCGCTGCAGAGGACACTATCAATTTTTCAGGGCAAAAGAAAGCACAGAGCCCCACATTTGCTGTTGCCCTGGAGATCTTGTGGAGCACTGGGGAAAGGAAGGCAGAGAATTCCCTGCTAGCACCTTCTCTGTGCCTGGGAAGGAGAAGTGTTCACATTGTTGCGCAGAATCGCTTTTCTGCAGAGAACACTAACACTTGTTCATAACGAAAAAATGCACAGAGCCCCAGATTTGCTGTAGCCCTGGAGAGCTTGCAGAGCACTGGGTAAAGGCAGGCAGAGAATTCCCTGCTAGCACCTTCTCTGTGCCTGGGAAGGAGAATTGTTCATATTGTTGCGCAGAATTGCATTTGCGTCGCTGCACAGGACACTAACACTTGTTCAGAATGAAAGAAAGCACAGAGCCCCAGATTTGCTGTAGCCTTGGACAGCTTGCAGACCACTGGGGAAAGGCAGGCAGAGAATTCCATGCTAGCACCTTCTCTGTGCCTGGGAAGGAGAAGTGTTCGCATTGTTTCGCAGAATCGCTTTTCTGCAGAGAACCCTAACACTTGTTCGGGGCAAAAGACAGCACAGAGCCCCAGATTTGCTGTTGCCCTGGACAGCTTGTGGAGCACTGGGGAAAGGCAGGCAGAGAATTCCCTGCTAGCACCTTCTCTGTGCCTGGGAAGGAGAAATGTTCACATTGTTTCGCAGAATCGCATTTGAGTCGCTGCAGAGGACACTAAAACTTGTTCAGAATGAAAGAAAGCACAGAGCCCCAGATTTGCTGTTGCCCTGGACAGCTTGCAGAGCACTGGGGAAAGGCAGGCAGAGACTTCCATGCTAGCACCTTCTCTGTGCCTGGCAAGGAGAAGTGTTCACATTGTTGCGCAGAATCGCTTTTCTGCAAAGAACCCTAACACTTTTTCAGAAAGAAAAAAAGCACAGAGCCCCAGATTTGCTGTTGCCCTGGAGAGCTTGCAGAGCACTGGGGAAAGGCAGGCAGAGAATTCCCTGCTAGCACCTTCTCTGTGCCTGGGAAGGAGAAGTGTTCGCATTGTTTCGCAGAATCGCTTTTCTGCAGAGAACCCTAACACTTTTTCAGGGCAACAGAAAGCACAGAGCCCCAGATTTGCTGTTGTCCTGGAGAGCTTGCAGAGCACTGGGGAAAGGCAGGCAGAGAATTCCTTGCTAGCACCTTCTCTGTGCCTGAGAAGGAGAAGTGTTCGCATTGTTTCGCAGAATCGCTTTTCTGCAGAGAACCCTAACACTTTTTCAGGGCAAAAGAAAGCACAGAGCCCCACATTTGCTGTTGCCCTGGACAGCTTGCAGAGCACTGGGGAAAGGCAGGCCGAGAATTCCCTGCTAGCACCTTCTCTGTGCCTGGGAAGGAGAAGTGTTCACATTGTTGCGCAGAATCTCATTTGCGTCGCTGCAGAGGACACTAAAACTTGTTCAGAATGAAAGAAAGCACAGAGCCCCAGATTTGCTGTTGCCCTGGACAGCTTGCAGAGCACTGGGGAAAACCAGGCAGAGAATTCCCTGCTAGCACCTTCTCTGTGCCTGGGAAGGAGAAGTGTTCACATTGTTGCGCAGAATCGCTTTTCTGCAGAGAACACTAACACTTGTTCATAACGAAAAAATGCACAGAGCCCCACATTTGCTGTAGCCCTGGAGAGCTTGCAGAGCACTGGGGAAAGGCAGGCAGAGAATTCCCTGCTAGCACCTTCTCTGTGCCTGGGAAGGAGAAGTGTTCACATTGTTGCGCAGAATTGCATTTGCGTCGCTGCAGAGGACACTAACACTTGTTCAGAATGAAATAAAGCACAGAGCCCCAGATTTGCTGTAGCCTTGGACAGCTTGCAGAGCACTGGGGAAAGGCAGGCAGAGAATTCCCTGCTACCACCTACTCTGTGCCTGGGAAGGAGAAGTGTTCACATTGTTGCGCAGAATCGCATTTGCGTTGCTGCAGAGGACACTATCACTTTTTCAGGGCAAAAGAAAGCACAGAGCCCCACATTTGATGTTATCCTGGAGAGCTTGTGGAGCACTGGGGAAAGGCAGGCAGAGAATTCCCTGCTAGCACCTTCTCTGTGCCTGGGAAGGAGAAGTGTTCACATTGTTGCACAGAATCGCTTTTCTGCAGCGAACACAAACACTTGTTCACAATGAAATAAAGCACAGAGCCCCAGATTTGCTGTTGCCCTGGAGAGCTTGCAGAGCACTACGGAAAGACAGGCAGAGAATTCCCTGCTAGCACCTTCTCTGTGCCTGGGAAGGAGAAGTGTTCACATTGTTGCGCAGAATCGCATTTGCGTCGCTGCAGAGGACACTATCAATTTTTCAGGGCAAAAGAAAGCACAGAGCCCCACATTTGCTGTTGCCCTGGAGAGCTTGCAGAGCACTGGGGAAAGGCAGGCAGAGAATTCCCTGCTAGCACCTTCTCTGTGCCTGGGATGGAGAATTGTTCACATTGTTGCGCAGAATTGCATTTGCGTCGCTGCACAGGACACTAACACTTGTTCAGAATGAAAGAAAGCACAGAGCCCCAGATTTGCTGTAGCCTTGGACAGCTTGGAGAGCACTGGGGAAAGGCAGGCAGAGAATTCCATGCTAGCACCTTCTCTGTGCCTGGCAAGGAGAAGTGTTCGCATTGTTTCGCAGAATCGCTTTTCTGCAGAGAACCCTAACACTTGTTCGGGGCAAAAGACAGCACAGAGCCCCAGATTTGCTGTTGCCCTGGAGAGCTTGTGGAGCACTGGGGAAAGGCAGGCAGAGAATTCCCTGCTAGCACCTTCTCTGTGCCTGGGAAGGAGAAATGTTCACATTGTTTCGCAGAATCGCATTTGAGTCGCTGCAGAGGACACTAAAACTTGTTCAGAATGAAAGAAAGCACAGAGCCCCAGATTTGCTGTTGCCCTGGACAGCTTGCAGAGCACTGGGGAAAGGCAGGCAGAGACTTCCATGCTAGCACCTTCTCTGTGCCTGGGAAGGAGAAGTGTTCACATTGTTGCGCAGAATCGCTTTTCTGCAAAGAACCCTAACACTTGTTCAGAACGAAAAAAAGCACAGAGCCACAGATTTGCTGTTGCCCTGGAGAGCTTGTGGAGCACTGGGGAAAGGCAGGCAGAGAATTCCCTGCTAGCACCTTCTCTGTGCCTGGGAAGGAGAAGTGTTCACATTGTTGCGCAGAATCGTATTTGCGTTGCTGCAGAGGACAGTATCACTTTTTCAGGGCAAAAGAAAGCACAGAGCCCCACATTTGCTGTAGCCTTGGACAGCTTCCACAGCACTGGGGAAATGCAGGCAGAGAATTCCCTGCTAGCACCTTCTCTGTGCCTGGGAAGGAGAAGTGTTCACATTGTTGCACAGAATCGCTATTCTGCAGCGAACACAAACACTTGTTCACAATGAAATAAAGCACAGAGCCCCAGATTTGCTGTTGCCCTGGACAGCTTGCAGAGCACTACGGAAAGACAGGCAGAGAATTCCCTCCTAGCACCTTCTCTGTGCCTGGCAAGGAGACGTGTTCACATTGTTGCGCAGAATCGCATTTGCATCGCTGCAGAGGACAGTATCACTTTTTCAGGGCAAAAGAAAGCACAGAGCCCCACATTTGCTGTTGCCCTGGAGAGCTTGCAGAGCACTGGGGAAAGGCAGGCAGAGAATTCCCTGCTAGCACCTTCTCTGTGCCTGGGAAGGAGAAGTTTTCACATTGTTGCGCAGAATCGCTTTTCTGCATAGAACACTAACACGTGTTGAGAACGAAAGAAATCACAGAGCCCCAGATTTGCTGTTGCCCTGGACAGCTTGCAGAGCACTGGGGAAAGGCAGGCAGAGAATTCCCTGCTAGCACCTTCTCTGTGCCTGGGAAGGAGAAGTGTTCACATTGTTGCGCAGAATCGCATTTGCGTCGCTGCAGAGGACACTATCAATTTTTCAGGGCAAAAGAAAGCACAGAGCCCCACATTTGCTGTTGCCCTGGAGATCTTGTGGAGCACTGGGGAAAGGCAGGCAGAGAATTCCCTGCTAGCACCTTCTCTGTGCCTGGGAAGGAGAAGTGTTCACATTGTTGCGCAGAATCGCTTTTCTGCAGAGAACACTAACACTTGTTCATAACGAAAAAATGCACAGAGCCCCAGATTTGCTGTTGTCCTGGAGAGCTTGCAGAGCACTGGGGAAAGGCAGGCAGAGAATTCCCTGCTAGCACCTTCTCTGTGCCTGGGAAGGAGAATTGTTCACATTGTTGCGCAGAATTGCATTTGCGTCGCTGCACAGGACACTAACACTTGTTCAGAATGAAAGAAAGCACAGAGCCCCAGATTTGCTGTAGCCTTGGACAGCTTGCAGAGCACTGGGGAAAGGCAGGCAGAGAATTCCATGTTAGCACCTTCTCTGTGCCTGGCAAGGAGAAGTGTTCGCATTGTTTCGCGGAATCGCTTTTCTGCAGAGAACCCTAACACTTGTTCGGGGCAAAAGACAGCACAGAGCCCCAGATTTGCTGTTGCCCTGGAGAGCTTGTGGAGCACTGGGGAAAGGCAGGCAGAGAATTCCCTGCTAGCACCTTCTCTGTGCCTGGGAAGGAGAAATGTTCACATTGTTTCGCAGACTCGCATTTGAGTCGCTGCAGAGGACACTAAAACTTGTTCAGAATGAAAGAAAGCACAGAGCCCCAGATTTGCTGTTGCCCTGGACAGCTTGCAGAGCACTGGGGAAAGGCAGGCAGAGACTTCCATGCTAGCACCTTCTCTGTGCCTGGGAAGGAGAAGTGTTCACATCGTTGCGCAGAATCGCTTTTCTGCAAAGAACCCTAACACTTTTTCAGGGCAAAAGAAAGCACAGAGCCCCAGATTTGCTGTTGCCCTGGAGAGCTTGTGGAGCACTGGGGAAAGGCAGGCAGAGAATTCCCTGCTAGCACCTTCTCTGTGCCTGGGAAGGAGAAGTGTTCACATTGTTGCACAGAATCGCTTTTCTACAGAAAACACTAACACTTTTTCAGGGCAAAATAAAGCACAGAGCCCCAGATTTGCAGTTGCCCTGGAGAGCTTGCAGAGCACTGGGGAAAGGCAGGCAGAGAATCCCCTGCTAGCACCTTCTCTGTGCCTGGGAAGGAGAAGTGTTCACATTGTTGCGCAGAATCGCATTTGCGTCGCTGCAGAGGACACTATCACTTTTTCAGGGCAAAAGAAAGCACAGAGCCCCACATTTGCTGTTGCCCTGGAGAGGTTGCAGAGCACTGGGGAAAGGCAGGCAGAGAATTCCCTGCTAGCACCTTCTCTGTGCCTGGGAAGGAGAAGTGTTCACATTGTTGTGCAGAATCGCATTTGCGTTGCTGCAGAGGACACTATCACTTTTTCAGGGCAAAAGAAAGCACAGAGCCCCAGATTTCCTGTTGCCCTGGAGAGCTTGCGAGCACTACGGAAAAGCAGGCAGAGAATTCCCTGCTAGCACGTTCTCTGTGCCTGGGAAGGAGAAGTGTTCACATTGTTGCGCAGAATCGCTTTTCTGCAAAGAACCCTAACACTTTTTCAGGGCAAAAGAAAGCACAGAGCCCCACATTTGCTGTTGCCCTGGAGAGCTTGCAGAGCACTGGGGAAAGGCAGGCAGAGAATCCCCTGCTAGCACCTTCTCTGTGCCTGGCAAGGAGAAGTGTTCACATTGTTGCGCAGAATCGCATTTGAGTCGCTGCAGAGGACACTATCACTTTTTCAGGGCAAAAGAAAGCACAGAGCCCCAGATTTCCTGTTGCCCTGGAGAGCTTGCAGAGCACTGGGGAAAGGCAGGCAGAGAATTCCCTGCTAGCACCTTCTCTGTGCCTGGCAAGGAGAAGTGTTCACATTGTTGCGCAGAATCGCTTTTCTGCAGAGAACACTAACACTTGTTCATAACGAAAAAATGCACAGAGCCCCAAATTTGCTGTAGCCCTGGAGAGCTTGCAGAGCACTGGGGAAAGGCAGGCAGAGAATTCCCTGCTAGCACCTTCTCTGTGCCTGGGAAGGAGAAGTGTTCACATTGTTGCGCAGAATCGCTTTTCTACAGAAAACACTAACACTTTTTCAGGGCAAAATAAAGCACAGAGCCCCACATTTGCTGTTGCCCTGGAGAGCTTGCAGAGCACTGGGGAAAGGCAGGCAGAGAATTCCCTGCTAGCACCTTCTCTGTGCCTGGGAAGGAGAAGTGTTCACATTGTTGTGCAGAATCGCATTTGCGTTGCTGCAGAGGACACTATCACTTTTTCAGGGCAAAAGAAAGCACAGAGCCCCACATTTAATGTTGCCCTGGAGAGCTTGCAGAGCACTGGGGAAAGGCAGGCAGAGAATTCCATGCTAGCACCTTCTCTGTGCCTGGGAAGGAGAAGTGTTCACATTGTTGCGCAGAATCGCTTTTCTGCAGAGAACCCTAACACTTTTTCAGGGCAAAAGAAAGCACAGAGCCCCAGATTTGCTGTTGCCCTGGAGAGCTTGTGGAGCACTGGGGAAAGGCAGGCAGAGAATTCCCTGCTAGCACCTTCTCTGTGCCTGGCAAGGAGACGTGTTCACATTGTTGCGCAGAATCGCTTTTCTACAGAAAACACTAACACTTTTTCAGGGCAAAATAAAGCACAGAGCCCCACATTTGCTGTTGCCCTGGACAGCTTGCAGAGCACTGGGGAAAGGCAGGCAGAGAATCCCCTGCTAGCACCTTCTCTGTGCCTGGGAAGGAGAAGTGTTCACATTGTTGTGCAGAATCGCATTTGCGTTACTTCAGAGGACACTATCACTTTTTCAGGGCAAAAGAAAGCACAGAGCCCCACATTTGCTGTTGCCCTGGAGAGCTTGCAGAGCACTGGGTAAAGGCAGGCAGAGAATTCCCTGCTAGCACCTTCTCTGTGCCTGGGAAGGAGAAGTGTTTACATTGTTGTGCAGAATCGCATTTGCGTTGCTGCAGAGGACACTATCACTTTTTCAGGGCAAAAGAAAGCACAGAGCCCCAGATTTCCTGTTGCCCTGGAGAGCTTGCGAGCACTACGGAAAAGCAGGCAGAGAATTCCCTGCTAGCACCTTCTCTGTGCCTGGGAAGGAGAAGTGTTCACATTGTTGCGCAGAATCGCTTTTCTGCAGAGAACCCTAACACTTGTTCAGGGCAAATGAAAGCACAGAGCCCCACATTTGCTGTTGCCCTGGAGAGCTTGCAGAGCACTGGGGAAAGGCAGGCAGAGAATTCCCTGCTAGCACCTTCTCTGTGCCTGGGAAGGAGAAATGTTCACATTGTTGTGCAGAATCGCATTTGAGTCGCTGCAGAGGACACTAAAACTTGTTCAGAATGAAAGAAAGCACAGAGCCCCAGATTTGCTGTTGCCCTGGACAGCTTGCAGAGCACTGGGGAAAGGCAGGCAGAGACTTCCATGCTAGCACCTTCTCTGTGCCTGGCAAGGAGAAGTGTTCACATTGTTTCGCAGAATCGCTTTTCTGCATAGAAAAATAACACTTGTTCAGAACGCAAAAAGCACAGAGCCCCAGATTTGCTGTTGCCCTGGAGAGCTTGCAGAGCACTGGGGAAAGGCAGGCAGAGAATTCCCTGCTAGCACCTTCTCTGTGCCTGGCAAGGAGACGTGTTCACATTGTTGTGCAGAATCGCTTTTCTACAGAAAACACTAACACTTTTTCAGGGCAAAATAAAGCACAGAGCCCCACATTTGCTGTTGCCCTGTAGAGCTTGCAGAGCACTGGGGAAAGGCAGGCAGAGAATCCCCTGCTAGCACCTTCTCTGTGCCTGGCAAGGACACGTGTTCACATTGTTCCGCAGAATCGCATTTGCATCGCTGCAGAGGACACTATCACTTTTTCAGGGCAAAAGAAAGCACAGAGCCCCAGATTTGCTGTTGCCCTGGAGAGCTTGTGGAGCACTGGGGAAAGGCAGGCAGAGAATTCCCTGCTAGCACCTTCTCTGTGCCTGGCAAGGAGAAGTGTTCACATTGTTGCGCAGAATCGCTTTTCTGCAAAGAACCCTAACACTTTTTCAGGGCAAACGAAAGCACAGAGCCCCACATTTGCTGTTGCCCTGGAGAGCTTGCAGAGCACTGGGGAAATGCAGGCAGAGAATCCCCTGCTAGCACCTTCTCTGTGCCTGGCAAGGAGAAGTGTTCACATTGTTGAGCAGAATCGCATTTGCATCGCTGCAGAGGACACTATCACTTTTTCAGGGCAAAAGAAAGCACAGAGCCCCAGATTTCCTGTTGCCCTGGAGAGCTTGCAGAGCACTGGGGAAAGGCAGGTAGAGAATTCCCTGCTAGCACCTTCTCTGTGCCTGGGAAGGAGATGTGTTCACATTGTTGCGCAGAATCGCTTTTCTGCAGAGAACACTAACACTTGTTCATAACGAAAAAATGCACAGAGCCCCAGATTTGCTGTAGCCCTGGAGAGCGTGCAGAGCACTGGGGAAAGGCAGGCAGAGAATTCCATGCTAGCACCTTCTCTGTGCCTGGCAAGGAGAAGTGTTCGCATTGTTTCGCAGAATCGCTTTTCTGCAGAGAACCCTAACACTTGTTCAGGGCAAATGAAAGCACAGAGCCCCACATTTGCTGTTGCCCTGGAGAGCTTGCAGAGCACTGGGGAAAGGCAGGCAGAGAATTCCCTGCTAGCACCTTCTCTGTGCCTGGGAAGGAGAAATGTTCACATTGTTTCGCAGAATCGCATTTGAGTCGCTGCAGAGGACACTAAAACTTGTTCAGAATGAAAGAAAGCACAGAGCCCCAGATTTGCTGTTGCCCTGGACAGCTTGCAGAGCACTGGGGAAAGGCAGGCAGAGACTTCCATGCTAGCACCTTCTCTGTGCCTGGGAAGGAGAAGTGTTCACATTGTTTCGCAGAATCGCTTTTCTGCATAGAACACTAACACTTGTTCAGAATGAAAAAAAGCACAGAGCCCCAGATTTGCTGTTGCCCTGGAGAGCTTGTGGAGCACTGGGGAAAGGCAGGCAGAGAATTCTCTGCTAGCACCTTCTCTGTGCCTGGCAAGGAGACGTGTTCACATTGTTGCGCAGAATCGCATTTGCATCGCTGCAGAGGACACTATCACTTTTTCAGGGCAAAAGAAAGCACAGAGCCCCAGATTTGCTGTTGCCCTGGAGAGCTTGTGGAGCACTGGGGAAAGGCAGGCAGAGAATTCCCTGCTAGCACCTTCTCTGTGCCTGGCAAGGAGAAGTGTTCACATTGTTGCGCAGAATCGCTTTTCTGCAAAGAACCCTAACACTTTTTCAGGGCAAAAGAAAGCACAGAGCCCCACATTTGCTGTTGCCCTGGAGAGCTTGCAGAGCACTGGGGAAATGCAGGCAGAGAATCCCCTGCTAGCACCTTCTCTGTGCCTGGCAAGGAGAAGTGTTCACATTGTTGCGCAGAATCGCATTTGCATCGCTGCAGAGGACACTATCACTTTTTCAGGGCAAAAGAAAGCACAGAGCCCCAGATTTCCTGTTGCCCTGGAGAGCTTGCAGAGCACTGGGGAAAGGCAGGTAGAGAATTCCCTGCTAGCACCTTCTCTGTGCCTGGGAAGGAGATGTGTTCACATTGTTGCGCAGAATCGCTTTTCTGCAGAGAACACTAACACTTGTTCATAACGAAAAAATGCACAGAGCCCCAGATTTGCTGTAGCCCTGGAGAGCGTGCAGAGCACTGGGGAAAGGCAGGCAGAGAATTCCATGCTAGCACCTTCTCTGTGCCTGGCAAGGAGAAGTGTTCGCATTGTTTCGCAGAATCGCTTTTCTGCAGAGAACCCTAACACTTGTTCAGGGCAAATGAAAGCACAGAGCCCCACATTTGCTGTTGCCCTGGAGAGCTTGCAGAGCACTGGGGAAAGGCAGGCAGAGAATTCCCTGCTAGCACCTTCTCTGTGCCTGGGAAGGAGAAATGTTCACATTGTTTCGCAGAATCGCATTTGAGTCGCTGCAGAGGACACTAAAACTTGTTCAGAATGAAAGAAAGCACAGAGCCCCAGATTTGCTGTTGCCCTGGACCGCTTGCAGAGCACTGGGGAAAGGCAGGCAGAGACTTCCATGCTAGCACCTTCTCTGTGCCTGGGAAGGAGAAGTGTTCACATTGTTTCGCAGAATCGCTTTTCTGCATAGAACACTAACACTTGTTCAGAATGAAAAAAAGCACAGAGCCCCAGATTTGCTGTTGCCCTGGAGAGCTTGTGGAGCACTGGGGAAAGGCAGGCAGAGAATTCTCTGCTAGCACCTTCTCTGTGCCTGGCAAGGAGACGTGTTCACATTGTTGCGCAGAATCGCATTTGCATCGCTGCAGAGGACACTATCACTTTTTCAGGGCAAAAGAAAGCACAGAGCCCCAGATTTGCTGTTGCCCTGGAGAGCTTGTGGAGCACTGGGGAAAGGCAGGCAGAGAATTCCCTGCTAGCACCTTCTCTGTGCCTGGCAAGGAGAAGTGTTCACATTGTTGCGCAGAATCGCTTTTCTGCAAAGAACCCTAACACTTGTTCAGGGCAAAAGAAAGCACAGAGCCCCAGATTTGCTGTTGCCCTGGAGAGCTTGCAGAGCACTGGGGAAAGGCAGGCAGAGAATTCCCTGCTAGCACCTTCTCTGTGCCTGGGAAGGAGAAGTGTTCACATTGTTTCGCAGAATCGCTTTTCTGCATAGAAAACTACCACTTGTTCAGAACGAAAAAAAGCACAGAGCCCCAGATTTGCTGTTGCCCTGGAGAGCTTGCAGAGCACTGGGGAAAGGCAGGCAGAGAATTCCCTGCTAGCACCTTCTCTGTGCCTGGGAAGGAGAAATGTTCACGTTGTTTCGCAGAATCGCATTTGAGTCGCTGCAGAGGACACTAAAACTTGTTCAGAATGAAAGAAAGCACAGAGCCCCAGATTTGCTGTTGCCCTGGAGAGCTTGCAGAGCACTGGGGAAAGGCAGGCAGAGACTTCCATGCTAGCACCTTCTCTGTGCCTGGGAAGGAGAAGTGTTCGCATTGTGTCGCAGAATCGCTTTTCTGCAAAGAACCCTAACACTTGTTCAGGGCAAAAGAAAGCACAGAGCCCCACATTTGCTGTTGCCCTGGACAGCTTGCAGAGCACTGGGGAAAGGCAGGCAGAGAATTCCCTGCTAGCACCTTCTCTGTGCCTGGGAAGGAGAAGTGTTCACATTGTTTCGCAGAATCACTTTTCTGCATAAAACACTAACACTTGTTCAGAACGAAAAAAATCACAGAGCCCCAGATTTGCTGTTGCCCTGGAGAGCTTGTGGAGCACTGGGGAAAGGCAGGCAGAGAATTCCCTGCTAGCATCTTCTCTGTGCCTGGCAAGGAGACGTGTTCACATTGTTGCGCAGAATCGCATTTGCATCGCTGCAGAGGACACTATCACTTTTTCAGGGCAAAAGAAAGCACAGAGCCCCAGATTTGCTGTTGCCCTGGAGAGCTTGTGGAGCACTGGGGAAAGGCAGGCAGAGAATTCCCTGCTAGCACCTTCTCTGTGCCTGGCAAGGAGAAGTGTTCACATTGTTGCGCAGAATCGCTTTTCTGCAAAGAACCCTAACACTTTTTCAGGGCAAAAGAAAGCACAGAGCCCCACATTTGCTGTTGCCCTGGAGAGCTTGCAGAGCACTGGGGAAATGCAGGCAGAGAATCCCCTGCTAGCACCTTCTCTGTGCCTGGCAAGGAGAAGTGTTCACATTGTTGAGCATAATCGCATTTGCATCGCTGCAGAGGACACTATCACTTTTTCAGGGCAAAAGAAAGCACAGAGCCCCAGATTTCCTGTTGCCCTGGAGAGCTTGCAGAGCACTGGGGAAAGGCAGGTAGAGAATTCCCTGCTAGCACCTTCTCTGTGCCTGGGAAGGAGATGTGTTCACATTGTTGCGCAGAATCGCTTTTCTGCAGAGAACACTAACACTTGTTCATAACGAAAAAATGCACAGAGCCCCAGACTTGCTGTAGCCCTGGAGAGCGTGCAGAGCACTGGGGAAAGGCAGGCAGAGAATTCCATGCTAGCACCTTCTCTGTGCCTGGCAAGGAGAAGTGTTCGCATTGTTTCGCAGAATCGCTTTTGTGCAGAAAACAGTAACACTTGTTCAGAACGAAAGAAAGCACAGAGCCCCAGATTTGCTGTTGTCCTGGAGACCTTGCAGAGCACTGGGGAAAGGCAGGCAGAGAATTCCCTGCTAGCACCTTCTCTGTGCCTGGGAAGGAGAAATGTTCACATTGTTTCGCAGAATCGCATTTGAGTCGCTGCAGAGGACACTAAAACTTGTTCAGAATGAAAGAAAGCACAGAGCCCCAGATTTGCTGTTGCCCTGGACAGCTTGCAGAGCACTGGGGAAAGGCAGGCAGAGAATTCCCTGCTAGCACCTTCTCTGTGCCTGGCAAGGAGACGTGTTCACATTGTTGCGCAGAATCGCATTTGCGTTGCTGCAGAGGACACTATCACTTTTTCAGGGCAAAAGAAAGCACAGAGCCCCACATTTCCTGTTGCCCTGGAGAGCTTGTGGAGCACTGGGGAAAGGCAGGCAGAGAATTCCCTGCTAGCACCTTCTCTGTGCCTGGGAAGGAGAATTGTTCACATTGTTGCGCAGAATTGCATTTGCGTCGCTGCAGAGGACACTAACACTTGTTCAGAATGAAATAAAGCACAGAGCCCCAGATTTGCTGGAGCCTTGGACAGCTTGCAGAGCACTGGGGAAAGGCAGGCCGAGAATTCCCTGCTAGCACCTTCTCTGTGCCTGGGAAGGAGATGTGTTCACATTGTTGCGCAGAATTGCATTTGCGTCGCTGCAGAGGACACTAACACTTGTTCAGAATGAAATAAAGCACAGAGCCCCAGATTTGCTGTAGCCTTGGACAGCTTGCAGAGCACTGGGGAAAGGCAGGCAGAGAATTCCATGCTAGCACCTTCTCTGTGCCTGGCAAGGAGAAGTGTTCACATTGTTGCGCAGAATCGCTTTTCTGCAAAGAACCCTAACACTTTTTCAGGGCAAAAGAAAGCACAGAGCCCCACATTTGCTGTTGCTCTGGACAGCTTGCAGAGCACTGGGGAAAGGCAGGCAGAGAATTCCCTGCTAGCACCTTCTCTGTGCCTGAGAAGGAGAAGTGTTCGCATCGTTTCGCAGAATCGCTTTTCTGCAGAGAACCCTAACACTTTTTCAGGGCGAAAGAAAGCACAGAGCCCCAGATTTGCTGTTGCCCTGGACAGCTTGCAGAGCACTGGGGAAAGGCAGGCAGAGAATTCCCTGCTAGCACCTTCTCTGTGCCTGGGAAGGAGAAGTGTTCACATTGTTGCGCAGAATCGCTTTTCTGCAGAGAACACTAACACTTGTTCATAACGAAAAAATGCACAGAGCACCAGATTTGCTGTAGCCCTGGAGAGCTTGCAGAGCACTGGGGAAAGGCAGGCAGAGAATTCCCTGCTAGCACCTTCTCTGTGCCTGGGAAGGAGAATTGTTCACATTGTTGCGCAGAATCGCTTTTCTGCAGAGAACTCTAACACATTTCAGGGCAAAAGAAAGCACAGAGCCCCAGATTTGCTGTTGCCCTGGACAGCTTGCAGAGCACTGGGGAAAGGCAGGCAGAGAATTCCCTGCTAGCA
The DNA here is from genome assembly GCF_047716275.1 of Strix uralensis. Taxonomy (NCBI): domain Eukaryota; kingdom Metazoa; phylum Chordata; class Aves; order Strigiformes; family Strigidae; genus Strix; species Strix uralensis. The sequence goes on along the minus strand of NC_134011.1, from coordinate 1,495,424 downwards.
CCTTCTCTGTGCCTGGCAAGGAGACGTGTTCACATTGTTGCGCAGAATCGCATTTGCGTTGCTGCAGAGGACACTATCACTTTTTCAGGGCAAAAGAAAGCACAGAGCCCCAGATTTGCTGTTGCCCTGGAGAGCTTGTGGAGCACTGGGGAAAGGCAGGCAGAGAATTCCCTGCTAGCACCTTCTCTGTGCCAGGGAAGGAGAAGTGTTCACATTGTTGCGCAGAATCGCTTTTCTGCAAAGAACCCTAACACTTTTTCAGGGCAAAAGAAAGCACAGAGCCCCACATTTGCTGTTGCCCTGGAGAGCTTGCAGAGCACTGGGGAAAGGCAGGCAGAGAATCCCCTGCTAGCACCTTCTCTGTGCCTGGCAAGGAGAAGTGTTCACATTGTTGCGCAGAATCGCATTTGCCTCGCTGCAGAGGACACTATCACTTTTTCAGGGCAAAAGAAAGCACAGAGCCCCAGATTTCCTGTTGCCCTGGAGAGCTTGCAGAGCACTGGGGAAAGGCAGGTAGAGAATTCCCTGCTAGCACCTTCTCTGTGCCTGGGAAGGAGAAGTGTTCACATTGTTGCGCAGAATCGCTTTTCTGCAGAGAACACTAACACTTGTTCATAACGAAAAAATGCACAGAGCCCCAGATTTGCTGTAGCCCTGGAGAGCTTGCAGAGCACTGGGGAAAGGCAGGCAGAGAATTCCCTGCTAGCACCTTCTCTGTGCCTGGGAAGGAGAATTGTTCACATTGTTGCGCAGAATTGCATTTGCGTCGCTGCAGAGGACACTAACACTTGTTCAGAATGAAATAAAGCACAGAGCCCCAGATTTGCTGTAGCCTTGGACAGCTTGCAGAGCACTGGGGAAAGGCAGGCAGAGAATTCCCTGCTAGCACCTTCTCTGTGCCTGAGAAGGAGAAGTGTTCGCATTGTTTCGCAGAATCGCTTTTCTGCAGAGAACCCTAACACTTTTTCAGGGCAAAAGAAAGCACAGAGCCCCAGATTTGCTGTTGCCCTGGACAGCTTGCAGAGCACTGGGGAAAGGCAGGCCGAGAATTCCCTGCTAGCACCTTCTCTGTGCCTGGCAAGGAGAAGTGTTCACATTGTTGCGCAGAATCGCATTTGCATCGCTGCAGAGGACACTATCACTTTTTCAGGGCAAAAGAAAGCACAGAGCCCCAGATTTGCTGTTGCCCTGGAGAGCTTGCAGAGCACTGGGGAAAGGCAGGCAGAGAATTCCCTGCTAGCACCTTCTCTGTGCCTGGGAAGGAGAAGTGTTCACATTGTTGCGCAGAATCGCTTTTCTGCAAAGAACACTAACACTTGTTCATAACGAAAAAATGCACAGAGCCCCAGATTTGCTGTAGCCCTGGAGAGCTTGCAGAGCACTGGGGAAAGGCAGGCAGAGAATTCCCTGCTAGCACCTTCTCTGTGCCTGGGAAGGAGATGTGTTCACATTGTTGCGCAGAATTGCATTTGCGTCGCTGCAGAGGACACTAACACTTGTTCAGAATGAAATAAAGCACAGAGCCCCAGATTTGCTGTAGCCTTGGACAGCTTGCAGAGCACTGGGGAAAGGCAGGCAGAGAATTCCATGCTAGCACCTTCTCTGTGCCTGGCAAGGAGAAGTGTTCACATTGTTGCGCAGAATCGCTTTTCTGCAAAGAACCCTAACACTTTTTCAGGGCAAAAGAAAGCACAGAGCCCCACATTTGCTGTTGCTCTGGACAGCTTGCAGAGCACTGGGGAAAGGCAGGCAGAGAATTCCCTGCTAGCACCTTCTCTGTGCCTGAGAAGGAGAAGTGTTCGCATTGTTTCGCAGAATCGCTTTTCTGCAGAGAACCCTAACACTTTTTCAGGGCGAAAGAAAGCACAGAGCCCCAGATTTCCTGTTGCCCTGGACAGCTTGCAGAGCACTGGGGAAAGGCAGGCAGAGAATTCCCTGCTAGCACCTTCTCTGTGCCTGGCAAGGAGACGTGTTCATATTGTTGCGCAGAATTGCATGTGCGTCACTGCAGAGGACACTATCAATTTTTCAGGGCAAAAGAAATCACAGAGCCCCACATTTTCTGTTGCCCTGGAGAGCTTGCAGAGCACTGGGGAAAGGCAGGCAGAGAATCCCCTGCTAGCACCTTCTCTGTGCCTGGGAAGAAGAAGTGTTCACATTGTTGCGCATAATCGCATTTGAGTCGCTGCAGAGGACACTAAAACTTGTTCAGAATGAAAGAAAGCACAGAGCCCCAGATTTCCTGTTGCCCTGGAGAGCTTGCGAGCACTACGGAAAAGCAGGCAGAGAATTCCCTGCTAGCACCTTCTCTGTGCCTGGGAAGGAGAAGTGTTCACATTGTTGCGCAGAATCGCTTTTCTGCAAAGAACCCTAACACTTTTTCAGGGCAAAAGAAAGCACAGAGCCCCAGATTTGCTGTAGCCTTGGACAGCTTGCAGAGCACTGGGGAAAGGCAGGCAGAGAATTCCCTGCTAGCACCTTCTCTGTGCCTGGCAAGGAGAATTGTTCACATTGTTGCACAGAATCGCATTTGCGTTGCTGCAGAGGACACTATCACTTTTTCAGGGCAAAAGAAAGCACAGAGCCCCAGATTTGCTGTTGCCCTGGAGAGCTTGTGGAGCACTGGGGAAAGGCAGGCAGAGAATTCCCTGCTAGCACCTTCTCTGTGCCTGGGAAGGAGAAGTGTTCACATTGTTGCGCAGAATCGCTTTTCTGCAAAGAACCCTAACACTTTTTCAGGGCAAAAGAAAGCACAGAGCCCCACATTTGCTGTTGCCCTGTAGAGCTTGCAGAGCACTGGGGAAAGGCAGGCAGAGAATCCCCTGCTAGCACCTTCTCTGTGCCTGGCAAGGAGAAGTGTTCACATTGTTGCGCAGAATCGCATTTGCCTCGCTGCAGAGGACAGTATCACTTTTTCAGGGCAAAAGAAAGCACAGAGCCCCAGATTTCCTGTTGCCCTGGAGAGCTTGCAGAGCACTGGGGAAAGGCAGGTAGAGAATTCCCTGCTAGCACCTTCTCTGTGCCTGGGAAGGAGAAGTGTTCACATTGTTGCGCAGAATCGCTTTTCTGCAGAGAACACTAACACTTGTTCATAACGAAAAAATGCACAGAGCCCCAGATTTGCTGTAGCCCTGGAGAGCTTGCAGAGCACTGGGGAAAGGCAGGCAGAGAATTCCCTGCTAGCACCTTCTCTGTGCCTGGGAAGGAGAATTGTTCACATTGTTGCGCAGAATTGCATTTGCGTCGCTGCAGAGGACACTAACACTTGTTCAGAATGAAATAAAGCACAGAGCCCCAGATTTGCTGTAGCCTTGGACAGCTTGCAGAGCACTGGGGAAAGGCAGGCAGAGAATTCCCTGCTAGCACCTTCTCTGTGCCTGAGAAGGAGAAGTGTTCGCATTGTTTCGCAGAATCGCTTTTCTGCAGAGAACCCTAACACTTTTTCAGGGCAAAAGAAAGCACAGAGCCCCAGATTTGCTGTTGCCCTGGACAGCTTGCAGAGCACTGGGGAAAGGCAGGCAGAGAATTCCCTGCTAGCACCTTCTCTGTGCCTGGGAAGGAGAAGTGTTCACATTGTTGCGCAGAATCGCATTTGCATCGCTGCAGAGGACACTATCACTTTTTCAGGGCAAAAGAAAGCACAGAGCCCCAGATTTCCTGTTGCCCTGGAGAGCTTGCAGAGCACTGGGGAAAGGCAGGCAGAGAATTCCCTGCTAGCACCTTCTCTGTGCCTGGGAAGGAGAAGTGTTCACATTGTTGCGCAGAATCGCTTTTCTGCAAAGAACACTAACACTTGTTCATAACGAAAAAATGCACAGAGCCCCAGATTTGCTGTAGCCCTGGAGAGCTTGCAGAGCACTGGGGAAAGGCAGGCAGAGAATTCCCTGCTAGCACCTTCTCTGTGCCTGGGAAGGAGATGTGTTCACATTGTTGCGCAGAATTGCATTTGCGTCGCTGCAGAGGACACTAACACTTGTTCAGAATGAAATAAAGCACAGAGCCCCAGATTTGCTGTAGCCTTGGACAGCTTGCAGAGCACTGGGGAAAGGCAGGCAGAGAATTCCATGCTAGCACCTTCTCTGTGCCTGGCAAGGAGAAGTGTTCACATTGTTGCGCAGAATCGCTTTTCTGCAAAGAACCCTAACACTTTTTCAGGGCAAAAGAAAGCACAGAGCCCCACATTTGCTGTTGCTCTGGACAGCTTGCAGAGCACTGGGGAAAGGCAGGCAGAGAATTCCCTGCTAGCACCTTCTCTGTGCCTGAGAAGGAGAAGTGTTCGCATTGTTTCGCAGAATCGCTTTTCTGCAGAGAACCCTAACACTTTTTCAGGGCGAAAGAAAGCACAGAGCCCCAGATTTCCTGTTGCCCTGGACAGCTTGCAGAGCACTGGGGAAAGGCAGGCCGAGAATTCCCTGCTAGCACCTTCTCTGTGCCTGGGAAGGAGAAGTGTTCACATTGTTGCGCAGAATCTCATTTGCGTCGCTGCAGAGGACACTAAAACTTGTTCAGAATGAAAGAAAGCACAGAGCCCCAGATTTGCTGTTGCCCTGGACAGCTTGCAGAGCACTGGGGAAAGGCAGGCAGAGAATTCCATGCTAGCACCTTCTCTGTGCCTGGCAAGGAGAAGTGTTTGCATTGTTTCGCAGAATCGCTTTTCTGCAGAGAACCCTAACACTTGTTCAGGGCAAATGAAAGCACAGAGCCCCACATTTGCTGTTGCCCTGGAGAGCTTGCAGAGCACTGGGGAAAGGCAGGCAGAGAATTCCCTGCTAGCACCTTCTCTGTGCCTGGGAAGGAGAAATGTTCACATTGTTTCGCAGAATCGCATTTGAGTCGCTGCAGAGGACACTAAAACTTGTTCAGAATGAAAGAAAGCACAGAGCCCCAGATTTGCTGTTGCCCTGGACCGCTTGCAGAGCACTGGGGAAAGGCAGGCAGAGACTTCCATGCTAGCACCTTCTCTGTGCCTGGGAAGGAGAAGTGTTCACATTGTTTCGCAGAATCGCTTTTCTGCATAGAACACTAACACTTGTTCAGAATGAAAAAAAGCACAGAGCCCCAGATTTGCTGTTGCCCTGGAGAGCTTGTGGAGCACTGGGGAAAGGCAGGTAGAGAATTCCCTGCTAGCACCTTCTCTGTGCCTGGGAAGGAGAAATGTTCACATTGTTTCGCAGAATCGCATTTGAGTGGCTGCAGAGGACACTAAAACTTGTTCAGAATGAAAGAAAGCACAGAGCCCCAGATTTGCTGTTGCCCTGGACAGCTTGCAGAGCACTGGGGAAAGGCAGGCAGAGAATTCCCTGCTAGCACCTTCTCTGTGCCTGGCAAGGAGACGTGTTCACATTGTTGCGCAGAATCGCATTTGCGTTGCTGCAGAGGACACTATCACTTTTTCAGGGCAAAAGAAAGCACAGAGCCCCAGATTTGCTGTTGCCCTGGAGAGCTTGTGGAGCACTGGGGAAAGGCAGGCAGAGAATTCCCTGCTAGCACCTTCTCTGTGCCTGGGAAGGAGAAGTGTTCACATTGTTGCGCAGAATCGCTTTTCTGCAAAGAACCCTAACACTTTTTCAGGGCAAAAGAAAGCACAGAGCCCCACATTTGCTGTTGCCCTGTAGAGCTTGCAGAGCACTGGGGAAATGCAGGCAGAGAATCCCCTGCTAGCACCTTCTCTGTGCCTGGCAAGGAGAAGTGTTCACATTGTTGCGCAGAATCGCATTTGCCTCGCTGCAGAGGACAGTATCACTTTTTCAGGGCAAAAGAAAGCACAGAGCCCCAGATTTCCTGTTGCCCTGGAGAGCTTGCAGAGCACTGGGGAAAGGCAGGTAGAGAATTCCCTGCTAGCACCTTCTCTGTGCCTGGGAAGGAGAAGTGTTCACATTGTTGCGCAGAATCGCTTTTCTGCAGAGAACACTAACACTTGTTCATAACGAAAAAATGCACAGAGCCCCAGATTTGCTGTAGCCCTGGAGAGCTTGCAGAGCACTGGGGAAAGGCAGGCCGAGAATTCCCTGCTAGCACCTTCTCTGTGCCTGGGAAGGAGAAGTGTTCACATTGTTGCGCAGAATCTCATTTGCGTCGCTGCAGAGGACACTAAAACTTGTTCAGAATGAAAGAAAGCACAGAGCCCCAGATTTGCTGTTGCCCTGGACAGCTTGCAGAGCACTGGGGAAAGGCAGGCAGAGAATTCCATGCTAGCACCTTCTCTGTGCCTGGCAAGGAGAAGTGTTTGCATTGTTTCGCAGAATCGCTTTTCTGCAGAGAACCCTAACACTTGTTCAGGGCAAATGAAAGCACAGAGCCCCACATTTGCTGTTGCCCTGGAGAGCTTGCAGAGCACTGGGGAAAGGCAGGCAGAGAATTCCCTGCTAGCACCTTCTCTGTGCCTGGGAAGGAGAAGTGTTCACATTGTTGCGCAGAATCGCATTTGCATCGCTGCAGAGGACACTATCACTTTTTCAGGGCAAAAGAAAGCACAGAGCCCCAGATTTCCTGTTGCCCTGGAGAGCTTGCAGAGCACTGGGGAAAGGCAGGCAGAGAATTCCCTGCTAGCACCTTCTCTGTGCCTGGGAAGGAGAAGTGTTCACATTGTTGCGCAGAATCGCTTTTCTGCAGAGAACACTAACACTTGTTCATAACGAAAAAATGCACAGAGCCCCAGATTTGCTGTAGCCCTGGAGAGCTTGCAGAGCACTGGGGAAAGGCAGGCAGAGAATTCCCTGCTAGCACCTTCTCTGTGCCTGGGAAGGAGAATTGTTCACATTGTTGCGCAGAATCGCTTTTCTGCAGAGAACTCTAACACATTTCAGGGCAAAAGAAAGCACAGAGCCCCAGATTTGCTGTTGTCCTGGAGAGCTTGCAGAGCACTGGGGAAAGGCAGGCAGAGAATTCCCTGCTAGCACCTTCTCTGTGCCTGGCAAGGAGACGTGTTCATATTGTTGCGCAGAATTGCATTTGCGTCGCTGCAGAGGACACTATCAATTTTTCAGGGCAAAAGAAATCACAGAGCCCCACATTTTCTGTTGCCCTGGAGAGCTTGCAGAGCACTGGGGAAAGGCAGGCAGAGAATCCCCTGCTAGCACCTTCTCTGTGCCTGGGAAGAAGAAGTGTTCACATTGTTGCGCAGAATCGCATTTGAGTCGCTGCAGAGGACACTAAAACTTGTTCAGAATGAAAGAAAGCACAGAGCCCCAGATTTCCTGTTGCCCTGGAGAGCTTGCGAGCACTACGGAAAAGCAGGCAGAGAATTCCCTGCTAGCACCTTCTCTGTGCCTGGGAAGGAGAAGTGTTCACATTGTTGCGCAGAATCGCTTTTCTGCAAAGAACCCTAACACTTTTTCAGGGCAAAAGAAAGCACAGAGCCCCAGATTTGCTGTAGCCTTGGACAGCTTGCAGAGCAGTGGGGAAAGGCAGGCAGAGAATCCCCTGCTAGCACCTTCTCTGTGCCTGGGAAGGAGAAGTGTTCACATTGTTGCGCAGAATCGCTTTTCTGCAAAGAACCCTAACACTTTTTCAGGGCAAAAGAAAGCACAGAGCCCCACATTTGCTGTTGCCCTGGAGAGCTTGCAGAGCACTGGGGAAAGGCAGGCAGAGAATCCCCTGCTAGCACCTTCTCTGTGCCTGGCAAGGAGAAATGTTCACATTGTTGCGCAGAATCGCATTTGCATCGCTGCAGAGGACACTATCACTTTTTCAGGGCAAAAGAAAGCACAGAGCCCCAGATTTCCTGTTGCCCTGGAGAGCTTGCAGAGCACTGGGGAAAGGCAGGCAGAGAATTCCCTGCTAGCACCTTCTCTGTGCCTGAGAAGGAGAAGTGTTCACATTGTTGCGCAGAATCGCTTTTCTGCAGAGAACACTAACACTTGTTCATAACGAAAAAATGCACAGAGCCCCAGATTTGCTGTAGCCCTGGAGAGCTTGCAGAGCACTGGGGAAAGGCAGGCAGAGAATTCCCTGCTAGCACCTTCTCTGTGCCTGGGAAGGAGAATTGTTCACATTGTTGCGCAGAATCGCTTTTCTGCAGAGAACTCTAACACATTTCAGGGCAAAAGAAAGCACAGAGCCCCAGATTTGCTGTTGTCCTGGAGAGCTTGCAGAGCACTGGGGAAAGGCAGGCAGAGAATTCCCTGCTAGCACCTTCTCTGTGCCTGGCAAGGAGACGTGTTCATATTGTTGCGCAGAATTGCATTTGCGTCGCTGCAGAGGACACTATCAATTTTTCAGGGCAAAAGAAATCACAGAGCCCCACATTTTCTGTTGCCCTGGAGAGCTTGCAGAGCACTGGGGAAAGGCAGGCAGAGAATCCCCTGCTAGCACCTTCTCTGTGCCTGGGAAGAAGAAGTGTTCACATTGTTGCGCATAATCGCATTTGAGTCGCTACAGAGGACACTAAAACTTGTTCAGAATGAAAGAAAGCACAGAGCCCCAGATTTCCTGTTGCCCTGGAGAGCTTGCGAGCACTACGGAAAAGCAGGCAGAGAATTCCCTGCTAGCACCTTCTCTGTGCCTGGGAAGGAGAAGTGTTCACATTGTTGCGCAGAATCGCTTTTCTGCAAAGAACCCTAACACTTTTTCAGGGCAAAAGAAAGCACAGAGCCCCAGATTTGCTGTAGCCTTGGACAGCTTGCAGAGCACTGGGGAAAGGCAGGCAGAGAATTCCCTGCTAGCACCTTCTCTGTGCCTGGGAAGGAGAATTGTTCACATTGTTGCACAGAATCCCTTTTCTGCAGCGAACACTAACACTTGTTCAGAACGAAAGAAAGCACAGAGCCCCAGATTTGCTGTTGCCCTGGAGAGCTTGCAGAGCACTGGGGAAAGGCAGGCAGAGAATCCCCTGCTAGCACCTTCTCTGTGCCTGGGAAGGAGAAATGTTCACATTGTTGCGCAGAATCGCTTTTCTGCAAAGAACCCTAACACTTTTTCAGGGCAAAAGAAAGCACAGAGCCCCACATTTGCTGTTGCCCTGGAGAGCTTGCAGAGCACTGGGGAAAGGCAGGCAGAGAATCCCCTGCTAGCACCTTCTCTGTGCCTGGCAAGGAGAAGTGTTCACATTGTTGCGCAGAATCTCATTTGCGTCGCTGCAGAGGACACTAAAACTTGTTCAGAATGAAAGAAAGCACAGAGCCCCAGATTTGCTGTTGCCCTGGACAGCTTGCAGAGCACTGGGGAAAACCAGGCAGAGAATTCCCTGCTAGCACCTTCTCTGTGCCTGGGAAGGAGAAGTGTTCACATTGTTGCGCAGAATCGCTTTTCTGCAGAGAACACTAACACTTGTTCATAACGAAAAAATGCACAGAGCCCCAGATTTGCTGTAGCCCTGGAGAGCTTGCAGAGCACTGGGGAAAGGCAGGCAGAGAATTCCCTGCTAGCACCTTCTCTGTGCCTGGGAAGGAGAATTGTTCACATTGTTGCGCAGAATTGCATTTGCGTCGCTGCAGAGGACACTAACACTTGTTCAGAATGAAATAAAGCACAGAGCCCCAGATTTGCTGTAGCCTTGGACAGCTTGCAGAGCACTGGGGAAAGGCAGGCAGAGAATTCCCTGCTAGCACCTTCTCTGTGCCTGGGAAGGAGAAGTGTTCGCATTGTTTCGCAGAATCGCTTTTCTGCAGAGAACCCTAACACTTTTTCAGGGCAAAAGAAAGCACAGAGCCCCAGATTTGCTGTTGCCCTGGACAGCTTGCAGAGCACTGGGGAAAGGCAGGCAGAGAATTCCCTGCTAGCACCTTCTCTGTGCCTGAGAAGGAGAAGTGTTCGCATTGTTTCGCAGAATCGCTTTTCTGCAGAGAACCCTAACACTTTTTCAGGGCAAAAGAAAGCACAGAGCCCCAGATTTGCTGTTGCCCTGGACAGCTTGCAGAGCACTGGGGAAAGGCAGGCCGAGAATTCCCTGCTAGCACCTTCTCTGTGCCTGGGAAGGAGAAGTGTTCACATTGTTGCGCAGAATCTCATTTGCGTCGCTGCAGAGGACACTAAAACTTGTTCAGAATGAAAGAAAGCACAGAGCCCCAGATTTGCTGTTGCCCTGGACAGCTTGCAGAGCACTGGGGAAAACCAGGCAGAGAATTCCCTGCTAGCACCTTCTCTGTGCCTGGGAAGGAGAAGTGTTCACATTGTTGCGCAGAATCGCTTTTCTGCAGAGAACACTAACACTTGTTCATAACGAAAAAATGCACAGAGCCCCAGATTTGCTGTAGCCCTGGAGAGCTTGCAGAGCACTGGGGAAAGGCAGGCAGAGAATTCCCTGCTAGCACCTTCTCTGTGCCTGGGAAGGAGAATTGTTCACATTGTTGCGCAGAATCGCTTTTCTGCAGAGAACTCTAACACATTTCAGGGCAAAAGAAAGCACAGAGCCCCAGATTTGCTGTTGTCCTGGAGAGCTTGCAGAGCACTGGGGAAAGGCAGGCAGAGAATTCCCTGCTAGCACCTTCTCTGTGCCTGGCAAGGAGACGTGTTCACATTGTTGCGCAGAATTGCATTTGCGTCGCTGCAGAGGACACTATCAATTTTTCAGGGCAAAAGAAATCACAGAGCCCCACATTTTCTGTTGCCCTGGAGAGCTTGCAGAGCACTGGGGAAAGGCAGGCAGAGAATCCCCTGCTAGCACCTTCTCTGTGCCTGGGAAGAAGAAGTGTTCACATTGTTGCGCAGAATCGCATTTGAGTCGCTGCAGAGGACACTAAAACTTGTTCAGAATGAAAGAAAGCACAGAGCCCCAGATTTCCTGTTGCCCTGGAGAGCTTGCGAGCACTACGGAAAAGCAGGCAGAGAATTCCCTGCTAGCACCTTCTCTGTGCCTGGGAAGGAGAAGTGTTCACATTGTTGCGCAGAATCGCTTTTCTGCAAAGAACCCTAACACTTTTTCAGGGCAAAAGAAAGCACAGAGCCCCAGATTTGCTGTAGCCTTGGACAGCTTGCAGAGCACTGGGGAAAGGCAGGCAGAGAATTCCCTGCTAGCACCTTCTCTGTGCCTGGGAAGGAGAATTGTTCACATTGTTGCACAGAATCCCTTTTCTGCAGCGAACACTAACACTTGTTCAGAACGAAAGAAAGCACAGAGCCCCAGATTTGCTGTTGCCCTGGAGAGCTTGCAGAGCACTGGGGAAAGGCAGGCAGAGAATCCCCTGCTAGCACCTTCTCTGTGCCTGGGAAGGAGAAGTGTTCACATTGTTGCGCAGAATCGCTTTTCTGCAAAGAACCCTAACACTTTTTCAGGGCAAAAGAAAGCACAGAGCCCCACATTTGCTGTTGCCCTGGAGAGCTTGCAGAGCACTGGGGAAAGGCAGGCAGAGAATCCCCTGCTAGCACCTTCTCTGTGCCTGAGAAGGAGAAATGTTCACATTGTTGCGCAGAATCGCATTTGCATCGCTGCAGAGGACACTATCACTTTTTCAGGGCAAAAGAAAGCACAGAGCCCCAGATTTCCTGTTGCCCTGGAGAGCTTGCAGAGCACTGGGGAAAGGCAGGCAGAGAATTCCCTGCTAGCACCTTCTCTGTGCCTGGGAAGGAGAAGTGTTCACATTGTTGCGCAGAATCGCTTTTCTGCAGAGAACACTAACACTTGTTCATAACGAAAAAATGCACAGAGCCCCAGATTTGCTGTAGCCCTGGAGAGCTTGCAGAGCACTGGGGAAAGGCAGGCAGAGAATTCCCTGCTAGCACCTTCTCTGTGCCTGGGAAGGAGAAGTGTTCACATTGTTGCGCAGAATCGCATTTGCGTTGCTGCAGAGGACACTATCACTTTTTCAGGGCAAAAGAAAGCACAGAGCCCCAGATTTCCTGTTGCCCTGGACAGCTTGCAGAGCACTGGGGAAAACCAGGCAGAGAATTCCCTGCTAGCACCTTCTCTGTGCCTGGGAAGGAGAAGTGTTCACATTGTTGCGCAGAATCGCTTTTCTGCAGAGAACACTAACACTTGTTCATAACGAAAAAATGCACAGAGCCCCAGATTTGCTGTAGCCCTGGAGAGCTTGCAGAGCACTGGGGAAAGGCAGGCAGAGAATTCCCTGCTAGCACCTTCTCTGTGCCTGGGAAGGAGAATTGTTCACATTGTTGCGCAGAATTGCATTTGCGTCGCTGCAGAGGACACTAACACTTGTTCAGAATGAAATAAAGCACAGAGCCCCAGATTTGCTGTAGCCTTGGACAGCTTGCAGAGCACTGGGGAAAGGCAGGCAGAGAATTCCATGCTAGCACCTTCTCTGTGCCTGGGAAGGAGAAGTGTTCGCATTGTTTCGCAGAATCGCTTTTCTGCAGAGAACCCTAACACTTTTTCAGGGCAAAAGAAAGCACAGAGCCCCAGATTTGCTGTTGCCCTGGACAGCTTGCAGAGCACTGGGGAAAGGCAGGCAGAGAATTCCCTGCTAGCACCTTCTCTGTGCCTGAGAAGGAGAAGTGTTCGCATTGTTTCGCAGAATCGCTTTTCTGCAGAGAACCCTAACACTTTTTCAGGGCAAAAGAAAGCACAGAGCCCCAGATTTGCTGTTGCCCTGGAGAGCTTGCAGAGCACTGGGGAAAGGCAGGCAGAGAATTCCCTGCTAGCACCTTCTCTGTGCCTGGGAAGGAGAAGTGTTCACATTGTTGCGCAGAATCTCATTTGCGTCGCTGCAGAGGACACTAAAACTTGTTCAGAATGAAAGAAAGCACAGAGCCCCAGATTTGCTGTTGCCCTGGACAGCTTGCAGAGCACTGGGGAAAACCAGGCAGAGAATTCCCTGCTAGCACCTTCTCTGTGCCTGGGAAGGAGAAGTGTTCACATTGTTGCGCAAAATCGCTTTTCTGCAGAGAACACTAACACTTGTTCATAACGAAAAAATGCACAGAGCCCCAGATTTGCTGTAGCCCTGGAGAGCTTGCAGAGCACTGGGGAAAGGCAGGCAGAGAATCCCCTGCTAGCACCTTCTCTGTGCCTGGCAAGGAGACGTGTTCACATTGTTGCGCAGAATTGCATTTGCGTCGCTGCAGAGGACACTATCAATTTTTCAGGGCAAAAGAAATCACAGAGCCCCACATTTGCTGTTGCCCTGGAGAGCTTGCAGAGCACTGGGGAAAAGCAGGCAGAGAATTCCATGCTAGCACCTTCTCTGTGCCTGGGAAGGAGAAGTGTTCACATTGTTGCGCAGAATCGCTTTTCTGCAAAGAACCCTAACACTTTTTCAGGGCAAAAGAAAGCACAGAGCCCCAGATTTGCTGTAGCCTTGGACAGCTTGCAGAGCACTGGGGAAAACCAGGCAGAGAATTCCCTGCTAGCACCTTCTCTGTGCCTGGGAAGGAGAATTGTTCACATTGTTGCACAGAATACCTTTTCTGCAGCGAACACTAACACTTGTTCAGAACGAAAGAAAGCACAGAGCCCCAGATTTGCTGTTGCCCTGGAGAGCTTGCAGAGCACTGGGGAAAGGCAGGCAGAGAATCCCCTGCTAGCACCTTCTCTGTGCCTGGCAAGGAGAAGTGTTCACATTGTTGCGCAGAATCGCATTTGCATCGCTGCAGAGGACACTATCACTTTTTCAGGGCAAAAGAAAGCACAGAGCCCCAGATTTCCTGTTGCCCTGGAGAGCTTGCAGAGCACTGGGGAAAGGCAGGCCGAGAATTCCCTGCTAGCACCTTCTCTGTGCCTGGGAAGGAGATGTGTTCACATTGTTGCGCAGAATTGCATTTGCGTCGCTGCAGAGGACACTAACACTTGTTCAGAATGAAATAAAGCACAGAGCCCCAGATTTGCTGTAGCCTTGGACAGCTTGCAGAACACTGGGGAAAGGCAGCCAGAGAATTCCATGCTAGCACCTTCTCTGTGCCTGGCAAGGAGAAGTGTTCGCATTGTTTCGCAGAATCGCTTTTCTGCAGAGAACCCTAACACTTTTTCAGGGCAAAAGAATGCACAGAGCCCCAGATTTGCTGTTGCCCTGGAGAGCTTGCAGAGCACTGGGGAAAGGCAGGCAGAGAATTCCCTGCTAGCACCTTCTCTGTGCCTGAGAAGGAGAAGTGTTCGCATTGTTTCGCAGAATCGCTTTTCTGCAGAGAACCCTAACACTTTTTCAGGGCAAAAGAAAGCACAGAGCCCCAGATTTGCTGTTGCCCTGGACAGCTTGCAGAGCACTGGGGAAAGGCAGGCCGAGAATTCCCTGCTAGCACCTTCTCTGTGCCTGGGAAGGAGAAGTGTTCACATTGTTGCGCAGAATCTCATTTGCGTCGCTGCAGAGGACACTAAAACTTGTTCAGAATGAAAGAAAGCACAGAGCCCCAGATTTGCTGTTGCCCTGGACAGCTTGCAGAGCACTGGGGAAAACCAGGCAGAGAATTCCCTGCTAGCACCTTCTCTGTGCCTGGGAAGGAGAAGTGTTCACATTGTTGCGCAGAATCGCTTTTCTGCAGAGAACACTAACACTTGTTCATAACGAAAAAATGCACAGAGCCCCAGATTTGCTGTAGCCCTGGAGAGCTTGCAGAGCACTGGGGAAAGGCAGGCAGAGAATTCCCTGCTAGCACCTTCTCTGTGCCTGGGAAGGAGAATTGTTCACATTGTTGCGCAGAATTGCATTTGCGTCGCTGCAGAGGACACTAACACTTGTTCAGAATGAAATAAAGCACAGAGCCCCAGATTTGCTGTAGCCTTGGACAGCTTGCAGAGCACTGGGGAAAGGCAGGCAGAGAATTCCATGCTAGCACCTTCTCTGTGCCTGGGAAGGAGAAGTGTTCGCATTGTTTCGCAGAATCGCTTTTCTGCAGAGAACCCTAACACTTTTTCAGGGCAAAAGAAAGCACAGAGCCCCAGATTTGCTGTTGCCCTGGACAGCTTGCAGAGCACTGGGGAAAGGCAGGCAGAGAATTCCCTGCTAGCACCTTCTCTGTGCCTGAGAAGGAGAAGTGTTCGCATTGTTTCGCAGAATCGCTTTTCTGCAGAGAACCCTAACACTTTTTCAGGGCAAAAGAAAGCACAGAGCCCCAGATTTGCTGTTGCCCTGGACAGCTTGCAGAGCACTGGGGAAAGGCAGGCCGAGAATTCCCTGCTAGCACCTTCTCTGTGCCTGGGAAGGAGAAGTGTTCACATTGTTGCGCAGAATCTCATTTGCGTCGCTGCAGAGGACACTAAAACTTGTTCAGAATGAAAGAAAGCACAGAGCCCCAGATTTGCTGTTGCCCTGGACAGCTTGCAGAGCACTGGGGAAAACCAGGCAGAGAATTCCCTGCTAGCACCTTCTCTGTGCCTGGGAAGGAGAAGTGTTCACATTGTTGCGCAAAATCGCTTTTCTGCAGAGAACACTAACACTTGTTCATAACGAAAAAATGCACAGAGCCCCAGATTTGCTGTAGCCCTGGAGAGCTTGCAGAGCACTGGGGAAAGGCAGGCAGAGAATCCCCTGCTAGCACCTTCTCTGTGCCTGGCAAGGAGACGTGTTCACATTGTTGCGCAGAATTGCATTTGCGTCGCTGCAGAGGACACTATCAATTTTTCAGGGCAAAAGAAATCACAGAGCCCCACATTTGCTGTTGCCCTGGAGAGCTTGCAGAGCACTGGGGAAAAGCAGGCAGAGAATTCCCTGCTAGCACCTTCTCTGTGCCTGGGAAGGAGAAGTGTTCACATTGTTGCGCAGAATCGCTTTTCTGCAAAGAACCCTAACACTTTTTCAGGGCAAAAGAAAGCACAGAGCCCCAGATTTGCTGTAGCCTTGGACAGCTTGCAGAGCACTGGGGAAAACCAGGCAGAGAATTCCCTGCTAGCACCTTCTCTGTGCCTGGGAAGGAGAATTGTTCACATTGTTGCACAGAATACCTTTTCTGCAGCGAACACTAACACTTGTTCAGAACGAAAGAAAGCACAGAGCCCCAGATTTGCTGTTGCCCTGGAGAGCTTGCAGAGCACTGGGGAAAGGCAGGCAGAGAATCCCCTGCTAGCACCTTCTCTGTGCCTGGCAAGGAGAAGTGTTCACATTGTTGCGCAGAATCGCATTTGCATCGCTGCAGAGGACACTATCACTTTTTCAGGGCAAAAGAAAGCACAGAGCCCCAGATTTCCTGTTGCCCTGGAGAGCTTGCAGAGCACTGGGGAAAGGCAGGCAGAGAATTCCCTGCTAGCACCTTCTCTGTGCCTGGGAAGGAGAAGTGTTCACATTGTTGCGCAGAATCGCTTTTCTGCAGAGAACACTAACACTTGTTCATAACGAAAAAATGCACAGAGCCCCAGATTTGCTGTAGCCCTGGAGAGCTTGCAGAGCACTGGGGAAAGGCAGGCAGAGAATTCCCTGCTAGCACCTTCTCTGTGCCTGGGAAGGAGATGTGTTCACATTGTTGCGCAGAATTGCATTTGCGTCGCTGCAGAGGACACTAACACTTGTTCAGAATGAAATAAAGCACAGAGCCCCAGATTTGCTGTAGCCTTGGACAGCTTGCAGAACACTGGGGAAAGGCAGCCAGAGAATTCCATGCTAGCACCTTCTCTGTGCCTGGCAAGGAGAAGTGTTCGCATTGTTTCGCAGAATCGCTTTTCTGCAGAGAACCCTAACACTTTTTCAGGGCAAAAGAATGCACAGAGCCCCAGATTTGCTGTTGCCCTGGAGAGCTTGCAGAGCACTGGGGAAAGGCAGGCAGAGAATTCCCTGCTAGCACCTTCTCTGTGCCTGAGAAGGAGAAGTGTTCGCATTGTTTCGCAGAATCGCTTTTCTGCAGAGAACCCTAACACTTTTTCAGGGCAAAAGAAAGCACAGAGCCCCAGATTTGCTGTTGCCCTGGACAGCTTGCAGAGCACTGGGGAAAGGCAGGCCGAGAATTCCCTGCTAGCACCTTCTCTGTGCCTGGGAAGGAGAAGTGTTCACATTGTTGCGCAGAATCTCATTTGCGTCGCTGCAGAGGACACTAAAACTTGTTCAGAATGAAAGAAAGCACAGAGCCCCAGATTTGCTGTTGCCCTGGACAGCTTGCAGAGCACTGGGGAAAACCAGGCAGAGAATTCCCTGCTAGCACCTTCTCTGTGCCTGGGAAGGAGAAGTGTTCACATTGTTGCGCAGAATCGCTTTTCTGCAGAGAACACTAACACTTGTTCATAACGAAAAAATGCACAGAGCCCCAGATTTGCTGTAGCCCTGGAGAGCTTGCAGAGCACTGGGGAAAGGCAGGCAGAGAATTCCCTGCTAGCACCTTCTCTGTGCCTGGGAAGGAGAATTGTTCACATTGTTGCGCAGAATTGCATTTGCGTCGCTGCAGAGGACACTAACACTTGTTCAGAATGAAATAAAGCACAGAGCCCCAGATTTGCTGTAGCCTTGGACAGCTTGCAGAGCACTGGGGAAAGGCAGGCAGAGAATTCCATGCTAGCACCTTCTCTGTGCCTGGGAAGGAGAAGTGTTCGCATTGTTTCGCAGAATCGCTTTTCTGCAGAGAACCCTAACACTTTTTCAGGGCAAAAGAAAGCACAGAGCCCCAGATTTGCTGTTGCCCTGGACAGCTTGCAGAGCACTGGGGAAAGGCAGGCAGAGAATTCCCTGCTAGCACCTTCTCTGTGCCTGAGAAGGAGAAGTGTTCGCATTGTTTCGCAGAATCGCTTTTCTGCAGAGAACCCTAACACTTTTTCAGGGCAAAAGAAAGCACAGAGCCCCAGATTTGCTGTTGCCCTGGACAGCTTGCAGAGCACTGGGGAAAGGCAGGCCGAGAATTCCCTGCTAGCACCTTCTCTGTGCCTGGGAAGGAGAAGTGTTCACATTGTTGCGCAGAATCTCATTTGCGTCGCTGCAGAGGACACTAAAACTTGTTCAGAATGAAAGAAAGCACAGAGCCCCAGATTTGCTGTTGCCCTGGACAGCTTGCAGAGCACTGGGGAAAACCAGGCAGAGAATTCCCTGCTAGCACCTTCTCTGTGCCTGGGAAGGAGAAGTGTTCACATTGTTGCGCAAAATCGCTTTTCTGCAGAGAACACTAACACTTGTTCATAACGAAAAAATGCACAGAGCCCCAGATTTGCTGTAGCCCTGGAGAGCTTGCAGAGCACTGGGGAAAGGCAGGCAGAGAATCCCCTGCTAGCACCTTCTCTGTGCCTGGCAAGGAGACGTGTTCACATTGTTGCGCAGAATTGCATTTGCGTCGCTGCAGAGGACACTATCAATTTTTCAGGGCAAAAGAAATCACAGAGCCCCAGATTTGCTGTAGCCTTGGACAGCTTGCAGAGCACTGGGGAAAAGCAGGCAGAGAATTCCCTGCTAGCACCTTCTCTGTGCCTGGGAAGGAGAAGTGTTCACATTGTTGCGCAGAATCGCTTTTCTGCAAAGAACCCTAACACTTTTTCAGGGCAAAAGAAAGCACAGAGCCCCAGATTTGCTGTAGCCTTGGACAGCTTGCAGAGCACTGGGGAAAACCAGGCAGAGAATTCCCTGCTAGCACCTTCTCTGTGCCTGGGAAGGAGAATTGTTCACATTGTTGCACAGAATACCTTTTCTGCAGCGAACACTAACACTTGTTCAGAACGAAAGAAAGCACAGAGCCCCAGATTTGCTGTTGCCCTGGAGAGCTTGCAGAGCACTGGGGAAAGGCAGGCAGAGAATCCCCTGCTAGCACCTTCTCTGTGCCTGGCAAGGAGAAGTGTTCACATTGTTGCGCAGAATCGCATTTGCATCGCTGCAGAGGACACTATCACTTTTTCAGGGCAAAAGAAAGCACAGAGCCCCACATTTGCTGTTGCCCTGGAGAGCTTGCAGAGCACTGGGGAAAGGCAGGCAGAGAATCCCCTGCTAGCACCTTCTCTGTGCCTGGGAAGAAGAAGTGTTCACATTGTCGCGCAGAATCGCATTTGAGTCGCTGCAGAGGACACTAAAACTTGTTCAGAATGAAAGAAAGCACAGAGCCCCAGATTTCCTGTTGCCCTGGAGAGCTTGCGAGCACTACGGAAAAGCAGGCAGAGAATTCCCTGCTAGCACCTTCTCTGTGCCTGGGAAGGAGAAGTGTTCACATTGTTGCGCAGAATCGCTTTTCTGCAAAGAACCCTAACACTTTTTCAGGGCAAAAGAAAGCACAGAGCCCCAGATTTGCTGTAGCCTTGGACAGCTTGCAGAGCACTGGGGAAAGGCAGGCAGAGAATTCCCTGCTAGCACCTTCTCTGTGCCTGGGAAGGAGAATTGTTCACATTGTTGCACAGAATCCCTTTTCTGCAGCGAACACTAACACTTGTTCAGAACGAAAGAAAGCACAGAGCCCCAGATTTGCTGTTGCCCTGGAGAGCTTGCAGAGCACTGGGGAAAGGCAGGCAGAGAATCCCCTGCTAGCACCTTCTCTGTGCCTGGGAAGGAGAAGTGTTCACATTGTTGCGCAGAATCGCTTTTCTGCAAAGAACCCTAACAATTTTTCAGGGCAAAAGAAAGCACAGAGCCCCACATTTGCTGTTGCCCTGGAGAGCTTGCAGAGCACTGGGGAAAGGCAGGCAGAGAATCCCCTGCTAGCACCTTCTCTGTGCCTGGCAAGGAGAAATGTTCACATTGTTGCGCAGAATCGCATTTGCATCGCTGCAGAGGACACTATCACTTTTTCAGGGCAAAAGAAAGCACAGAGCCCCACATTTCCTGTTGCCCTGGAGAGCTTGCAGAGCACTGGGGAAAGGCAGGCAGAGAATTCCCTGCTAGCACCTTCTCTGTGCCTGGGAAGGAGAAGTGTTCACATTGTTGCGCAGAATCGCTTTTCTGCAGAGAACACTAACACTTGTTCATAACGAAAAAATGCACAGAGCCCCAGATTTGCTGTAGCCCTGGAGAGCTTGCAGAGCACTGGGGAAAGGCAGGCAGAGAATTCCCTGCTAGCACCTTCTCTGTGCCTGGGAAGGAGAATTGTTCACATTGTTGCGCAGAATTGCATTTGCGTCGCTGCAGAGGACACTAACACTTGTTCAGAATGAAATAAAGCACAGAGCCCCAGATTTGCTGTAGCCTTGGACAGCTTGCAGAGCACTGGGGAAAGGCAGGCAGAGAATTCCATGCTAGCACCTTCTCTGTGCCTGAGAAGGAGAAGTGTTCGCACTGTTTCGCAGAATCGCTTTTCTGCAGAGAACCCTAACACTTTTTCAGGGCAAAAGAAAGCACAGAGCCCCAGATTTGCTGTTGCCCTGGACAGCTTTCAGAGCACTGGGGAAAGGCAGGCAGAGAATCCCCTGCTAGCACCTTCTCTGTGCCTGGGAAGAAGAAGTGTTCACATTGTTGCGCATAATCGCATTTGAGTCGCTGCAGAGGACACTAAAACTTGTTCAGAATGAAAGAAAGCACAGAGCCCCAGATTTCCTGTTGCCCTGGAGAGCTTGCGAGCACTACGGAAAAGCAGGCAGAGAATTCCCTGCTAGCACCTTCTCTGTGCCTGGGAAGGAGAAGTGTTCACATTGTTGCGCAGAATCGCTTTTCTGCAAAGAACCCTAACACTTTTTCAGGGCAAAAGAAAGCACAGAGCCCCAGATTTGCTGTAGCCTTGGACAGCTTGCAGAGCACTGGGGAAAGGCAGGCAGAGAATTCCCTGCTAGCACCTTCTCTGTGCCTGGGAAGGAGAATTGTTCACATTGTTGCACAGAATCCCATTTCTGCAGCGAACACTAACACTTGTTCAGAACGAAAGAAAGCACAGAGCCCCAGATTTGCTGTTGCCCTGGAGAGCTTGCAGAGCACTGGGGAAAGGCAGGCAGAGAATCCCCTGCTAGCACCTTCTCTGTGCCTGGGAAGGAGAAGTGTTCACATTGTTGCGCAGAATCGCTTTTCTGCAAAGAACCCTAACAATTTTTCAGGGCAAAAGAAAGCACAGAGCCCCACATTTGCTGTTGCCCTGGAGAGCTTGCAGAGCACTGGGGAAAGGCAGGCAGAGAATTCCATGCTAGCACCTTCTCTGTGCCTGGCAAGGAGAAGTGTTCGCATTGTTTCGCAGAATCGCTTTTCTGCAGAGAACCCTAACACTTGTTCAGGGCAAATGAAAGCACAGAGCCCCACATTTGCTGTTGCCCTGGAGAGCTTGCAGAGCACTGGGGAAAGGCAGGCAGAGAATTCCCTGCTAGCACCTTCTCTGTGCCTGGGAAGGAGAAATGTTCACATTGTTTCGCAGAATCGCATTTGAGTCGCTGCAGAGGACACTAAAACTTGTTCAGAATGAAAGAAAGCACAGAGCCCCAGATTTGCTGTTGCCCTGGACCGCTTGCAGAGCACTGGGCAAAGGCAGGCAGAGACTTCCATGCTAGCACCTTCTCTGTGCCTGGGAAGGAGAAGTGTTCACATTGTTTCGCAGAATCGCTTTTCTGCATAGAACACTAACACTTGTTCAGAATGAAAAAAAGCACAGAGCCCCAGATTTGCTGTTGCCCTGGAGAGCTTGTGGAGCACTGGGGAAAGGCAGGTAGAGAATTCCCTGCTAGCACCTTCTCTGTGCCTGGGAAGGAGAAATGTTCACATTGTTTCGCAGAATCGCATTTGAGTCGCTGCAGAGGACACTAAAACTTGTTCAGAATGAAAGAAAGCACAGAGCCCCAGATTTGCTGTTGCCCTGGACAGCTTGCAGAGCACTGGGGAAAGGCAGGCAGAGAATTCCCTGCTAGCACCTTCTCTGTGCCTGGCAAGGAGACGTGTTCACATTGTTGCGCAGAATCGCATTTGCGTTGCTGCAGAGGACACTATCACTTTTTCAGGGCAAAAGAAAGCACAGAGCCCCAGATTTGCTGTTGCCCTGGAGAGCTTGTGGAGCACTGGGGAAAGGCAGGCAGAGAATTCCCTGCTAGCACCTTCTCTGTGCCTGGGAAGGAGAAGTGTTCACATTGTTGCGCAGAATCGCTTTTCTGCAAAGAACCCTAACACTTTTTCAGGGCAAAAGAAAGCACAGAGCCCCACATTTGCTGTTGCCCTGGAGAGCTTGCAGAGCACTGGGGAAAGGCAGGCAGAGAATCCCCTGCTAGCACCTTCTCTGTGCCTGGCAAGGAGAAGTGTTCACATTGTTGCGCAGAATCGCATTTGCCTCGCTGCAGAGGACACTATCACTTTTTCAGGGCAAAAGAAAGCACAGAGCCCCAGATTTCCTGTTGCCCTGGAGAGCTTGCAGAGCACTGGGGAAAGGCAGGTAGAGAATTCCCTGCTAGCACCTTCTCTGTGCCTGGGAAGGAGAAGTGTTCACATTGTTGCGCAGAATCGCTTTTCTGCAGAGAACACTAACACTTGTTCATAACGAAAAAATGCACAGAGCCCCAGATTTGCTGTAGCCCTGGAGAGCTTGCAGAGCACTGGGGAAAGGCAGGCAGAGAATTCCCTGCTAGCACCTTCTCTGTGCCTGGGAAGGAGAATTGTTCACATTGTTGCGCAGAATTGCATTTGCGTCGCTGCAGAGGACACTAACACTTGTTCAGAATGAAATAAAGCACAGAGCCCCAGATTTGCTGTAGCCTTGGACAGCTTGCAGAGCACTGGGGAAAGGCAGGCAGAGAATTCCCTGCTAGCACCTTCTCTGTGCCTGAGAAGGAGAAGTGTTCGCATTGTTTCGCAGAATCGCTTTTCTGCAGAGAACCCTAACACTTTTTCAGGGCAAAAGAAAGCACAGAGCCCCAGATTTGCTGTTGCCCTGGACAGCTTGCAGAGCACTGGGGAAAGGCAGGCCGAGAATTCCCTGCTAGCACCTTCTCTGTGCCTGGGAAGGAGAAGTGTTCACATTGTTGCGCAGAATCGCATTTGCATCGCTGCAGAGGACACTATCACTTTTTCAGGGCAAAAGAAAGCACAGAGCCCCAGATTTGCTGTTGCCCTGGAGAGCTTGCAGAGCACTGGGGAAAGGCAGGCAGAGAATTCCCTGCTAGCACCTTCTCTGTGCCTGGGAAGGAGAAGTGTTCACATTGTTGCGCAGAATCGCTTTTCTGCAAAGAACACTAACACTTGTTCATAACGAAAAAATGCACAGAGCCCCAGATTTGCTGTAGCCCTGGAGAGCTTGCAGAGCACTGGGGAAAGGCAGGCAGAGAATTCCCTGCTAGCACCTTCTCTGTGCCTGGGAAGGAGATGTGTTCACATTGTTGCGCAGAATTGCATTTGCGTCGCTGCAGAGGACACTAACACTTGTTCAGAATGAAATAAAGCACAGAGCCCCAGATTTGCTGTAGCCTTGGACAGCTTGCAGAGCACTGGGGAAAGGCAGGCAGAGAATTCCATGCTAGCACCTTCTCTGTGCCTGGCAAGGAGAAGTGTTCACATTGTTGCGCAGAATCGCTTTTCTGCAAAGAACCCTAACACTTTTTCAGGGCAAAAGAAAGCACAGAGCCCCACATTTGCTGTTGCTCTGGACAGCTTGCAGAGCACTGGGGAAAGGCAGGCAGAGAATTCCCTGCTAGCACCTTCTCTGTGCCTGAGAAGGAGAAGTGTTCGCATTGTTTCGCAGAATCGCTTTTCTGCAGAGAACCCTAACACTTTTTCAGGGCGAAAGAAAGCACAGAGCCCCAGATTTCCTGTTGCCCTGGACAGCTTGCAGAGCACTGGGGAAAGGCAGGCCGAGAATTCCCTGCTAGCACCTTCTCTGTGCCTGGGAAGGAGAAGTGTTCACATTGTTGCGCAGAATCTCATTTGCGTCGCTGCAGAGGACACTAAAACTTGTTCAGAATGAAAGAAAGCACAGAGCCCCAGATTTGCTGTTGCCCTGGACAGCTTGCAGAGCACTGGGGAAAGGCAGGCAGAGAATTCCCTGCTAGCACCTTCTCTGTGCCTGGGAAGGAGAAGTGTTCACATTGTTGCGCAGAATCGCTTTTCTGCAGAGAACACTAACACTTGTTCATAACGAAAAAATGCACAGAGCACCAGATTTGCTGTAGCCCTGGAGAGCTTGCAGAGCACTGGGGAAAGGCAGGCAGAGAATTCCCTGCTAGCACCTTCTCTGTGCCTGGGAAGGAGAATTGTTCACATTGTTGCGCAGAATCGCTTTTCTGCAGAGAACTCTAACACATTTCAGGGCAAAAGAAAGCACAGAGCCCCAGATTTGCTGTTGTCCTGGAGAGCTTGCAGAGCACTGGGGAAAGGCAGGCAGAGAATTCCCTGCTAGCACCTTCTCTGTGCCTGGCAAGGAGACGTGTTCATATTGTTGCGCAGAATTGCATTTGCGTCGCTGCAGAGGACACTATCAATTTTGCAGGGCAAAAGAAATCACAGAGCCCCACATTTTCTGTTGCCCTGGAGAGCTTGCAGAGCACTGGGGAAAGGCAGGCAGAGAATCCCCTGCTAGCACCTTCTCTGTGCCTGGGAAGAAGAAGTGTTCACATTGTTGCGCATAATCGCATTTGAGTCGCTGCAGAGGACACTAAAACTTGTTCAGAATGAAAGAAAGCACAGAGCCCCACATTTCCTGTTGCCCTGGAGAGCTTGCGAGCACTACGGAAAAGCAGGCAGAGAATTCCCTGCTAGCACCTTCTCTGTGCCTGGGAAGGAGAAGTGTTCACATTGTTGCGCAGAATCGCTTTTCTGCAAAGAACCCTAACACTTTTTCAGGGCAAAAGAAAGCACAGAGCCCCACATTTGCTGTTGCCCTGGAGAGCTTGCAGAGCACTGGGGAAAGGCAGGCAGAGAATCCCCTGCTAGCACCTTCTCTGTGCCTGGCAAGGAGAAGTGTTCACATTGTTGCGCAGAATCTCATTTGCGTCGCTGCAGAGGACACTAAAACTTGTTCAGAATGAAAGAAAGCACAGAGCCCCAGATTTGCTGTTGCCCTGGACAGCTTGCAGAGCACTGGGGAAAACCAGGCAGAGAATTCCCTGCTAGCACCTTCTCTGTGCCTGGGAAGGAGAAGTGTTCACATTGTTGCGCAGAATCGCTTTTCTGCAGAGAACACTAACACTTGTTCATAACGAAAAAATGCACAGAGCCCCAGATTTGCTGTAGCCCTGGAGAGCTTGCAGAGCACTGGGGAAAGGCAGGCAGAGAATTCCCTGCTAGCACCTTCTCTGTGCCTGGGAAGGAGAATTGTTCACATTGTTGCACAGAATCCCTTTTCTGCAGCGAACACTAACACTTGTTCAGAACGAAAGAAAGCACAGAGCCCCAGATTTGCTGTTGCCCTGGAGAGCTTGCAGAGCACTGGGGAAAGGCAGGCAGAGAATCCCCTGCTAGCACCTTCTCTGTGCCTGGCAAGGAGAAGTGTTCACATTGTTGCGCAGAATCGCTTTTCTGCAAAGAACCCTAACACTTTTTCAGGGCAAAAGAAAGCACAGAGCCCCACATTTGCTGTTGCCCTGGAGAGCTTGCAGAGCACTGGGGAAAGGCAGGCAGAGAATCCCCTGCTAGCACCTTCTCTGTGCCTGGCAAGGAGAAGTGTTCACATTGTTGCGCAGAATCTCATTTGCGTCGCTGCAGAGGACACTAAAACTTGTTCAGAATGAAAGAAAGCACAGAGCCCCAGATTTGCTGTTGCCCTGGACAGCTTGCAGAGCACTGGGGAAAACCAGGCAGAGAATTCCCTGCTAGCACCTTCTCTGTGCCTGGGAAGGAGAAGTGTTCACATTGTTGCGCAGAATCGCTTTTCTGCAGAGAACACTAACACTTGTTCATAACGAAAAAATGCACAGAGCCCCAGATTTGCTGTAGCCCTGGAGAGCTTGCAGAGCACTGGGGAAAGGCAGGCAGAGAATTCCCTGCTAGCACCTTCTCTGTGCCTGGGAAGGAGAATTGTTCACATTGTTGCGCAGAATCGCTTTTCTGCAGAGAACTCTAACACATTTCAGGGCAAAAGAAAGCACAGAGCCCCAGATTTGCTGTTGTCCTGGAGAGCTTGCAGAGCACTGGGGAAAGGCAGGCAGAGAATTCCCTGCTAGCACCTTCTCTGTGCCTGGCAAGGAGACGTGTTCACATTGTTGCGCAGAATTGCATTTGCGTCGCTGCAGACGACACTATCAATTTTTCAGGGCAAAAGAAATCACAGAGCCCCACATTTTCTGTTGCCCTGGAGAGCTTGCAGAGCACTGGGGAAAGGCAGGCAGAGAATCCCCTGCTAGCACCTTCTCTGTGCCTGGGAAGAAGAAGTGTTCACATTGTTGCGCAGAATCGCATTTGAGTCGCTGCAGAGGACACTAAAACTTGTTCAGAATGAAAGAAAGCACAGAGCCCCAGATTTCCTGTTGCCCTGGAGAGCTTGCGAGCACTACGGAAAAGCAGGCCGAGAATTCCCTGCTAGCACCTTCTCTGTGCCTGGGAAGGAGAAGTGTTCACATTGTTGCGCAGAATCGCTTTTCTGCAAAGAACCCTAACACTTTTTCAGGGCAAAAGAAAGCACAGAGCCCCAGATTTGCTGTAGCCTTGGACAGCTTGCAGAGCACTGGGGAAAGGCAGGCAGAGAATTCCCTGCTAGCACCTTCTCTGTGCCTGGGAAGGAGAATTGTTCACATTGTTGCACAGAATCCCTTTTCTGCAGCGAACACTAACACTTGTTCAGAACGAAAGAAAGCACAGAGCCCCAGATTTGCTGTTGCCCTGGAGAGCTTGCAGAGCACTGGGGAAAGGCAGGCAGAGAATCCCCTGCTAGCACCTTCTCTGTGCCTGGGAAGGAGAAGTGTTCACATTGTTGCGCAGAATCGCTTTTCTGCAAAGAACCCTAACACTTTTTCAGGGCAAAAGAAAGCACAGAGCCCCACATTTGCTGTTGCCCTGGACAGCTTGCAGAGCACTGGGGAAAGGCAGGCAGAGAATCCCCTGCTAGCACCTTCTCTGTGCCTGGCAAGGAGAAATGTTCACATTGTTGCGCAGAATCGCATTTGCATCGCTGCAGAGGACACTATCACTTTTTCAGGGCAAAAGAAAGCACAGAGCCCCAGATTTCCTGTTGCCCTGGAGAGCTTGCAGAGCACTGGGGAAAGGCAGGCAGAGAATTCCCTGCTAGCACCTTCTCTGTGCCTGGGAAGGAGAAGTGTTCACATTGTTGCGCAGAATCGCTTTTCTGCAGAGAACACTAACACTTGTTCATAACGAAAAAATGCACAGAGCCCCAGATTTGCTGTAGCCCTGGAGAGCTTGCAGAGCACTGGGGAAAGGCAGGCAGAGAATTCCCTGCTAGCACCTTCTCTGTGCCTGGGAAGGAGAATTGTTGACATTGTTGTGCAGAATTGCATTTGCGTCGCTGCAGAGGACACTAACACTTGTTCAGAATGAAATAAAGCACAGAGCCCCAGATTTGCTGTAGCCTTGGACAGCTTGCAGAGCACTGGGGAAAGGCAGGCAGAGAATTCCATGCTAGCACCTTCTCTGTGCCTGGGAAGGAGAAGTGTTCACATTGTTGCGCAGAATCGCTTTTCTGCAGAGAACCCTAACACTTTTTCAGGGCAAAAGAAAGCACAGAGCCCCAGATTTGCTGTTGCCCTGGACAGCTTGCAGAGCACTGGGGAAAGGCAGGCAGAGAATTCCCTGCTAGCACCTTCTCTGTGCCTGAGAAGGAGAAGTGTTCGCATTGTTTCGCAGAATCGCTTTTCTGCAGAGAACCCTAACACTTTTTCAGGGCAAAAGAAAGCACAGAGCCCCAGATTTGCTGTTGCCCTGGACAGCTTGCAGAGCACTGGGGAAAGGCAGGCCGAGAATTCCCTGCTAGCACCTTCTCTGTGCCTGGGAAGGAGAAGTGTTCACATTGTTGCGCAGAATCTCATTTGCGTCGCTGCAGAGGACACTAAAACTTGTTCAGAATGAAAGAAAGCACAGAGCCCCAGATTTGCTGTTGCCCTGGACAGCTTGCAGAGCACTGGGGAAAACCAGGCAGAGAATTCCCTGCTAGCACCTTCTCTGTGCCTGGGAAGGAGAAGTGTTCACATTGTTGCGCAAAATCGCTTTTCTGCAGAGAACACTAACACTTGTTCATAACGAAAAAATGCACAGAGCCCCAGATTTGCTGTAGCCCTGGAGAGCTTGCAGAGCACTGGGGAAAGGCAGGCAGAGAATCCCCTGCTAGCACCTTCTCTGTGCCTGGCAAGGAGACGTGTTCACATTGTTGCGCAGAATTGCATTTGCGTCGCTGCAGAGGACACTATCAATTTTTCAGGGCAAAAGAAATCACAGAGCCCCACATTTGCTGTTGCCCTGGAGAGCTTGCAGAGCACTGGGGAAAGGCAGGCAGAGAATTCCCTGCTAGCACCTTCTCTGTGCCTGGGAAGGAGAATTGTTCACATTGTTGCACAGAATACCTTTTCTGCAGCGAACACTAACACTTGTTCAGAACGAAAGAAAGCACAGAGCCCCAGATTTGCTGTTGCCCTGGAGAGCTTGCAGAGCACTGGGGAAAGGCAGGCAGAGAATCCCCTGCTAGCACCTTCTCTGTGCCTGGCAAGGAGAAGTGTTCACATTGTTGCGCAGAATCGCATTTGCATCGCTGCAGAGGACACTATCACTTTTTCAGGGCAAAAGAAAGCACAGAGCCCCAGATTTCCTGTTGCCCTGGAGAGCTTGCAGAGCACTGGGGAAAGGCAGGCAGAGAATCCCCTGCTAGCACCTTCTCTGTGCCTGGGAAGAAGAAGTGTTCACATTGTCGCGCAGAATCGCATTTGAGTCGCTGCAGAGGACACTAAAACTTGTTCAGAATGAAAGAAAGCACAGAGCCCCAGATTTCCTGTTGCCCTGGAGAGCTTGCGAGCACTACGGAAAAGCAGGCCGAGAATTCCCTGCTAGCACCTTCTCTGTGCCTGGGAAGGAGAAGTGTTCACATTGTTGCGCAGAATCGCTTTTCTGCAAAGAACCCTAACACTTTTTCAGGGCAAAAGAAAGCACAGAGCCCCAGATTTGCTGTAGCCTTGGACAGCTTGCAGAGCACTGGGGAAAGGCAGGCAGAGAATTCCCTGCTAGCACCTTCTCTGTGCCTGGGAAGGAGAATTGTTCACATTGTTGCACAGAATCCCTTTTCTGCAGCGAACACTAACACTTGTTCAGAACGAAAGAAAGCACAGAGCCCCAGATTTGCTGTTGCCCTGGAGAGCTTGCAGAGCACTGGGGAAAGGCAGGCAGAGAATTCCCTGCTAGCACCTTCTCTGTGCCTGGGAAGGAGAAGTGTTCACATTGTTGCGCAGAATCGCTTTTCTGCAGAGAACACTAACACTTGTTCATAACGAAAAAATGCACAGAGCCCCAGATTTGCTGTAGCCCTGGAGAGCTTGCAGAGCACTGGGGAAAGGCAGGCAGAGAATTCCCTGCTAGCACCTTCTCTGTGCCTGGGAAGGAGATGTGTTCACATTGTTGCGCAGAATTGCATTTGCGTCGCTGCAGAGGACACTAACACTTGTTCAGAATGAAATAAAGCACAGAGCCCCAGATTTGCTGTAGCCTTGGACAGCTTGCAGAGCACTGGGGAAAGGCAGGCAGAGAATTCCATGCTAGCACCTTCTCTGTGCCTGGCAAGGAGAAGTGTTCGCATTGTTTCGCAGAATCGCTTTTCTGCAGAGAACCCTAACACTTTTTCAGGGCAAAAGAAAGCACAGAGCCCCAGATTTGCTGTTGCCCTGGAGAGCTTGCAGAGCACTGGGGAAAGGCAGGCAGAGAATCCCCTGCTAGCACCTTCTCTGTGCCTGAGAAGGAGAAGTGTTCGCATTGTTTCGCAGAATCGCTTTTCTGCAGAGAACCCTAACACTTTTTCAGGGCAAAAGAAAGCACAGAGCCCCAGATTTGCTGTTGCCCTGGACAGCTTGCAGAGCACTGGGGAAAGGCAGGCCGAGAATTCCCTGCTAGCACCTTCTCTGTGCCTGGGAAGGAGAAGTGTTCACATTGTTGCGCAGAATCTCATTTGCGTCGCTGCAGAGGACACTAAAACTTGTTCAGAATGAAAGAAAGCACAGAGCCCCAGATTTGCTGTTGCCCTGGACAGCTTGCAGAGCACTGGGGAAAACCAGGCAGAGAATTCCCTGCTAGCACCTTCTCTGTGCCTGGGAAGGAGAAGTGTTCACATTGTTGCGCAGAATCGCTTTTCTGCAGAGAACACTAACACTTGTTCATAACGAAAAAATGCACAGAGCCCCAGATTTGCTGTAGCCCTGGAGAGCTTGCAGAGCACTGGGGAAAGGCAGGCAGAGAATTCCCTGCTAGCACCTTCTCTGTGCCTGGGAAGGAGAATTGTTCACATTGTTGCGCAGAATTGCATTTGCGTCGCTGCAGAGGACACTAACACTTGTTCAGAATGAAATAAAGCACAGAGCCCCAGATTTGCTGTAGCCTTGGACAGCTTGCAGAGCACTGGGGAAAGGCAGGCAGAGAATTCCATGCTAGCACCTTCTCTGTGCCTGGGAAGGAGAAGTGTTCGCATTGTTTCGCAGAATCGCTTTTCTGCAGAGAACCCTAACACTTTTTCAGGGCAAAAGAAAGCACAGAGCCCCAGATTTGCTGTTGCCCTGGACAGCTTGCAGAGCACTGGGGAAAGGCAGGCAGAGAATTCCCTGCTAGCACCTTCTCTGTGCCTGAGAAGGAGAAGTGTTCGCATTGTTTCGCAGAATCGCTTTTCTGCAGAGAACCCTAACACTTTTTCAGGGCAAAAGAAAGCACAGAGCCCCAGATTTGCTGTTGCCCTGGACAGCTTGCAGAGCACTGGGGAAAGGCAGGCCGAGAATTCCCTGCTAGCACCTTCTCTGTGCCTGGGAAGGAGAAGTGTTCACATTGTTGCGCAGAATCTCATTTGCGTCGCTGCAGAGGACACTAAAACTTGTTCAGAATGAAAGAAAGCACAGAGCCCCAGATTTGCTGTTGCCCTGGACAGCTTGCAGAGCACTGGGGAAAACCAGGCAGAGAATTCCCTGCTAGCACCTTCTCTGTGCCTGGGAAGGAGAAGTGTTCACATTGTTGCGCAGAATCGCTTTTCTGCAGAGAACCCTAACACTTGTTCATAACGAAAAAATGCACAGAGCCCCAGATTTGCTGTAGCCCTGGAGAGCTTGCAGAGCACTGGGGAAAGGCAGGCAGAGAATTCCCTGCTAGCACCTTCTCTGTGCCTGGCAAGGAGACGTGTTCACATTGTTGCGCAGAATTGCATTTGCGTCGCTGCAGAGGACACTATCAATTTTTCAGGGCAAAAGAAATCACAGAGCCCCACATTTTCTGTTGCCCTGGAGAGCTTGCAGAGCACTGGGGAAAGGCAGGCAGAGAATCCCCTGCTAGCACCTTCTCTGTGCCTGGGAAGAAGAAGTGTTCACATTGTTGCGCAGAATCGCATTTGAGTCGCTGCAGAGGACACTAAAACTTGTTCAGAATGAAAGAAAGCACAGAGCCCCAGATTTGCTGTTGCCCTGGAGAGCTTGCGAGCACTACGGAAAAGCAGGCAGAGAATTCCATGCTAGCACCTTCTCTGTGCCTGGGAAGGAGAAGTGTTCACATTGTTGCGCAGAATCGCTTTTCTGCAAAGAACCCTAACACTTTTTCAGGGCAAAAGAAAGCACAGAGCCCCAGATTTGCTGTAGCCTTGGACAGCTTGCAGAGCACTGGGGAAAGGCAGGCAGAGAATTCCCTGCTAGCACCTTCTCTGTGCCTGGGAAGGAGAATTGTTCACATTGTTGCACAGAATCCCTTTTCTGCAGCGAACACTAACACTTGTTCAGAACGAAAGAAAGCACAGAGCCCCAGATTTGCTGTTGCCCTGGAGAGCTTGCAGAGCACTGGGGAAAGGCAGGCAGAGAATCCCCTGCTAGCACCTTCTCTGTGCCTGGCAAGGAGAAGTGTTCACATTGTTGCGCAGAATCGCATTTGCATCGCTGCAGAGGACACTATCACTTTTTCAGGGCAAAAGAAAGCACAGAGCCCCAGATTTCCTGTTGCCCTGGAGAGCTTGCAGAGCACTGGGGAAAGGCAGGCAGAGAATTCCCTGCTAGCACCTTCTCTGTGCCTGGGAAGGAGAAGTGTTCACATTGTTGCGCAGAATCGCTTTTCTGCAGAGAACACTAACACTTGTTCATAACGAAAAAATGCACAGAGCCCCAGATTTGCTGTAGCCCTGGAGAGCTTGCAGAGCACTGGGGAAAGGCAGGCAGAGAATTCCCTGCTAGCACCTTCTCTGTGCCTGGGAAGGAGAATTGTTCACATTGTTGCGCAGAATTGCATTTGCGTCGCTGCAGAGGACACTAACACTTGTTCAGAATGAAATAAAGCACAGAGCCCCAGATTTGCTGTAGCCTTGGACAGCTTGCAGACCACTGGGGAAAGGCAGGCAGAGAATTCCATGCTAGCACCTTCTCTGTGCCTGGCAAGGAGAAGTGTTCGCATTGTTTCGCAGAATCGCTTTTCTGCAGAGAACCCTAACACTTTTTCAGGGCAAAAGAAAGCACAGAGCCCCAGATTTGCTGTTGCCCTGGAGAGCTTGCAGAGCACTGGGGAAAGGCAGGCAGAGAATTCCCTGCTAGCACCTTCTCTGTGCCTGAGAAGGAGAAGTGTTCGCATTGTTTCGCAGAATCGCTTTTCTGCAGAGAACCCTAACACTTTTTCAGGGCAAAAGAAAGCACAGAGCCCCAGATTTGCTGTTGCCCTGGAGAGCTTGCAGAGCACTGGGGAAAGGCAGGCTGAGAATTCCCTGCTAGCACCTTCTCTGTGCCTGGGAAGGAGAAGTGTTCACATTGTTGCGCAGAATCTCATTTGCGTCGCTGCAGAGGACACAAAAACTTGTTCAGTATGAAAGAAAGCACAGAGCCCCAGATTTGCTGTTGCCCTGGACAGCTTGCAGAGCACTGGGGAAAACCAGGCAGAGAATTCCCTGCTAGCACCTTCTCTGTGCCTGGGAAGGAGAAGTGTTCACATTGTTGCGCAGAATCGCTTTTCTGCAGAGAACACTAACACTTGTTCATAACGAAAAAATGCACAGAGCCCCAGATTTGCTGTAGCCCTGGAGAGCTTGCAGAGCACTGGGGAAAGGCAGGCAGAGAATTCCCTGCTAGCACCTTCTCTGTGCCTGGGAAGAAGAAGTGTTCACATTGTTGCGCAGAATCGCATTTGAGTCGCTGCAGAGGACACTAAAACTTGTTCAGGATGAAAGAAAGCACAGAGCCCCACATTTGCTGTTGCCCTGGAGAGCTTGCGAGCACTACGGAAAAGCAGGCAGAGAATTCCCTGCTAGCACCTTCTCTGTGCCTGGGAAGGAGATGTGTTCACATTGTTGCACAGAATCCCTTTTCTGCAGCGAACATTAACACTTGTTCAGAACGAAAGAAAGCACAGAGCCCCAGATTTGCTGTTGCCCTGGAGAGCTTGCAGAGCACTGGGGAAAGGCAGGCAGAGAATCCCCTGCTAGCACCTTCTCTGTGCCTGGGAAGGAGAAGTGTTCACATTGTTGCGCAGAATCTCATTTGCGTCGCTGCAGAGGACACAAAAACTTGTTCAGTATGAAAGAAAGCACAGAGCCCCAGATTTGCTGTTGCCCTGGACAGCTTGCAGAGCACTGGGGAAAACCAGGCAGAGAATTCCCTGCTAGCACCTTCTCTGTGCCTGGGAAGGAGAAGTGTTCACATTGTTGCGCAGAATCGCTTTTCTGCAGAGAACACTAACACTTGTTCATAACGAAAAAATGCACAGAGCCCCAGATTTGCTGTAGCCCTGGAGAGCTTGCAGAGCACTGGGGAAAGGCAGGCAGAGAATCCCCTGCTAGCACCTTCTCTGTGCCTGGGAAGAAGAAGTGTTCACATTGTTGCGCAGAATCGCATTTGAGTCGCTGCAGAGGACACTAAAACTTGTTCAGGATGAAAGAAAGCACAGAGCCCCAGATTTCCTGTTGCCCTGGAGAGCTTGCGAGCACTACGGAAAAGCAGGCAGAGAATTCCCTGCTAGCACCTTCTCTGTGCCTGGGAAGGAGATGTGTTCACATTGTTGCACAGAATCCCTTTTCTGCAGCGAACACTAACACTTGTTCAGAACGAAAGAAAGCACAGAGCCCCAGATTTGCTGTTGCCCTGGAGAGCTTGCAGAGCACTGGGGAAAGGCAGGCAGAGAATTCCCTGCTAGCACCTTCTCTGTGCCTGGGAAGGAGAAGTGTTCACATTATTGTGCAGAATCGCTTTTGCGTTACTGCAGAGGACACTATCACTTTTTCAGGGCAAAAGAAAGCACAGAGCCCCACATTTGCTGTTGCCCTGGAGAGCTTGCAGAGCACTGGGGAAAGGCAGGCAGAGAATTCCATGCTAGCACCTTCTCTGTGCCTGAGAAGGAGAAGTGTTCGCATTGTTTCGCAGAATCGCTTTTCTGCAGAGAACCCTAACACTTTTTCAGGGCAAAAGAAAGCACAGAGCCCCAGATTTGCTGTTGCCCTGGACAGCTTGCAGAGCACTGGGGAAAGGCAGGCCGAGAATTCCCTGCTAGCACCTTCTCTGTGCCTGGGAAGGAGAAGTGTTCACATTGTTGCGCAGAATCTCATTTGCGTCGCTGCAGAGGACACTAAAACTTGTTCAGAATGAAAGAAAGCACAGAGCCCCACATTTGCTGTTGCCCTGGACAGCTTGCAGAGCACTGGGGAAAACCAGGCAGAGAATTCCCTGCTAGCACCTTCTCTGTGCCTGGGAAGGAGAAGTGTTCACATTGTTGCGCAGAATCGCTTTTCTGCAGAGAACACTAACACTTGTTCATAACGAAAAAATGCACAGAGCCCCAGATTTGCTGTAGCCCTGGAGAGCTTGCAGAGCACTGGGGAAAGGCAGGCAGAGAATTCCCTGCTAGCACCTTCTCTGTGCCTGGGAAGGAGAATTGTTCACATTGTTGCGCAGAATTGCATTTGCGTCGCTGCAGAGGACACTAACACTTGTTCAGAATGAAATAAAGCACAGAGCCCCAGATTTGCTGTAGCCTTGGACAGCTTGCAGAGCACTGGGGAAAGGCAGGCAGAGAATTCCATGCTAGCACCTTCTCTGTGCCTGAGAAGGAGAAGTGTTCGCATTGTTTCGCAGAATCGCTTTTCTGCAGAGAACCCTAACACTTTTTCAGGGCAAAAGAAAGCACAGAGCCCCAGATTTGCTGTTGCCCTGGACAGCTTGCAGAGCACTGGGGAAAGGCAGGCCGAGAATTCCCTGCTAGCACCTTCTCTGTGCCTGGGAAGGAGAAGTGTTCACATTGTTGCGCAGAATCTCATTTGCGTCGCTGCAGAGGACACTAAAACTTGTTCAGAATGAAAGAAAGCACAGAGCCCCACATTTGCTGTTGCCCTGGACAGCTTGCAGAGCACTGGGGAAAACCAGGCAGAGAATTCCCTGCTAGCACCTTCTCTGTGCCTGGGAAGGAGAAGTGTTCACATTGTTGCGCAGAATCGCTTTTCTGCAGAGAACACTAACACTTGTTCATAACGAAAAAATGCACAGAGCCCCAGATTTGCTGTAGCCCTGGAGAGCTTGCAGAGCACTGGGGAAAGGCAGGCAGAGAATTCCCTGCTAGCACCTTCTCTGTGCCTGGGAAGGAGAATTGTTCACATTGTTGCGCAGAATTGCATTTGCGTCGCTGCAGAGGACACTAACACTTGTTCAGAATGAAATAAAGCACAGAGCCCCAGATTTGCTGTAGCCTTGGACAGCTTGCAGACCACTGGGGAAAGGCAGGCAGAGAATTCCATGCTAGCACCTTCTCTGTGCCTGGCAAGGAGAAGTGTTCGCATTGTTTCGCAGAATCGCTTTTCTGCAGAGAACCCTAACACTTTTTCAGGGCAAAAGAAAGCACAGAGCCCCAGATTTGCTGTTGCCCTGGAGAGCTTGCAGAGCACTGGGGAAAGGCAGGCAGAGAATTCCCTGCTAGCACCTTCTCTGTGCCTGAGAAGGAGAAGTGTTCGCATTGTTTCGCAGAATCGCTTTTCTGCAGAGAACCCTAACACTTTTTCAGGGCAAAAGAAAGCACAGAGCCCCAGATTTGCTGTTGCCCTGGAGAGCTTGCAGAACACTGGGGAACGGCAGGCCGAGAATTCCCTGCTAGCACCTTCTCTGTGCCTGGGAAGGAGAAGTGTTCACATTGTTGCGCAGAATCTCATTTGCGTCGCTGCAGAGGACACTAAAACTTGTTCAGAATGAAAGAAAGCACAGAGCCCCACATTTGCTGTTGCCCTGGACAGCTTGCAGAGCACTGGGGAAAACCAGGCAGAGAATTCCCTGCTAGCACCTTCTCTGTGCCTGGGAAGGAGAAGTGTTCACATTGTTGCGCAAAATCGCTTTTCTGCAGAGAACACTAACACTTGTTCATAACGAAAAAATGCACAGAGCCCCAGATTTGCTGTAGCCCTGGAGAGCTTGCAGAGCACTGGGGAAAGGCAGGCAGAGAATTCCATGCTAGCACCTTCTCTGTGCCTGGGAAGGAGAATTGTTCACATTGTTGCGCAGAATCGCATTTGAGTCGCTGCAGAGGACACTAAAACTTGTTCAGAATGAAAGAAAGCACAGAGCCCCAGATTTCCTGTTGCCCTGGAGAGCTTGCGAGCACTACGGAAAAGCAGGCCGAGAATTCCCTGCTAGCACCTTCTCTGTGCCTGGGAAGGAGAAGTGTTCACATTGTTGCGCAGTATCGCTTTTCTGCAAAGAACCCTAACACTTTTTCAGGGCAAAAGAAAGCACAGAGCCCCAGATTTGCTGTAGCCTTGGACAGCTTGCAGAGCACTGGGGAAAGGCAGGCAGAGAATTCCCTGCTAGCACCTTCTCTGTGCCTGGGAAGGAGAATTGTTCACATTGTTGCACAGAATCCCTTTTCTGCAGCGAACACTAACACTTGTTAAGAACGAAAGAAAGCACAGAGCCCCAGATTTGCTGTTGCCCTGGAGAGCTTGCAGAGCACTGGGGAAAGGCAGGCAGAGAATCCCCTGCTAGCACCTTCTCTGTGCCTGGCAAGGAGAAGTGTTCACATTGTTGCGCAGAATCGCATTTGCATCGCTGCAGAGGACACTATCACTTTTTCAGGGCAAAAGAAAGCACAGAGCCCCAGATTTGCTGTAGCCCTGGAGAGCTTGCAGAGCACTGGGGAAAGGCAGGCAGAGAATTCCCTGCTAGCACCTTCTCTGTGCCTGGGAAGAAGAAGTGTTCACATTGTTGCGCAGAATCGCATTTGAGTCGCTGCAGAGGACACTAAAACTTGTTCAGGATGAAAGAAAGCACAGAGCCCCAGATTTCCTGTTGCCCTGGAGAGCTTGCGAGCACTACGGAAAAGCAGGCAGAGAATTCCCTGCTAGCACCTTCTCTGTGCCTGGGAAGGAGATGTGTTCACATTGTTGCACAGAATCCCTTTTCTGCAGCGAACACTAACACTTGTTCAGAACGAAAGAAAGCACAGAGCCCCAGATTTGCTGTTGCCCTGGAGAGCTTGCAGAGCACTGGGGAAAGGCAGGCAGAGAATCCCCTGCTAGCACCTTCTCTGTGCCTGGGAAGGAGAAGTGTTCACATTATTGTGCAGAATCGCTTTTGCGTTACTGCAGAGGACACTATCACTTTTTCAGGGCAAAAGAAAGCACAGAGCCCCACATTTGCTGTTGCCCTGGAGAGCTTGCAAGCACTATGGAAAATCAGGCAGAGAATTCCCTGCTAGCACCTTCTCTGTGCCTGGGAAGGAGAATTGTTCACATTGTTGCACAGAATCCCTTTTCTGCAGCGAACACTAACACTTGTTCAGAACGAAAGAAAGCACAGAGCCCCAGATTTGCTGTTGCCCTGGAGAGCTTGCAGAGCACTGGGGAAAGGCAGGCAGAGAATTCCCTGCTAGCACCTTCTCTGTGCCTGGGAAGGAGAAGTGTTCACATTGTTGCGCAGAATCGCTTTTCTACAGAAAACACTAACACTTTTTCAGGGCAAAAGAAAGAACAGAGCCCCACATTTGCTGTTGCCCTGGAGAGCTTGCAGAGCACTGGGGAAAGGCAGGCAGAGAATCCCCTGCTAGCACCTTCTCTGTGCCTGGGAAGGAGAAGTGTTCACATTGTTGCACAGAATCCCTTTTCTGCAGCGAACACTAACACTTGTTCAGAACGAAAGAAAGCACAGAGCCCCAGATTTGCTGTTGCCCTGGAGAGCTTGTGGAGCACTGGGGAAAGGCAGGCAGAGAATTCCCTGCTAGCACCTTCTCTGTGCCTGGCAAGGAGACGTGTTCACATTGTTGCGCAGAATCGCATTTGCGTCGCTGCAGAGGACACTATCACTTTTTCAGGGCAAAAGAAAGCACAGAGCCCCAGATTTGCTGTTGCCCTGGAGAGCTTGCGAGCACTACGGAAAAGCAGGCAGAGAATTCCCTGCTAGCACCTTCTCTGTGCCTGGGAAGGAGAAGTGTTCACATTGTTGCGCAGAATCGCTTTTCTGCAAAGAACCCTAACATTTTTTCAGGGCAAAACTAAGCACAGAGCCCCAGATTTGCTGTTGCCCTGGACAGCTTGCAGAGCACTGGGGAAAGGCAGGCAGAGAATTCCCTGCTAGCACCTTCTCTGTGCCTGGGAAGCAGAAGTGTTCACATTGCTTCGCAGAATGCCTTTTCTGCAGCGAACACTAACACTTGTTCAGAACGAAAGAAAGCACAGAGCCCCAGATTTGCTGTTGCCCTGGAGAGCTTGCAGAGCACTGGGGAAAGGCAGGCAGAGAATCCCCTGCTAGCACCTTCTCTGTGCCTGGGAAGGAGAAGTGTTCACATTATTGCGCAGAATCGCTTTTGCGTTACTGCAGAGGACACTATCACTTTTTCAGGGCAAAAGAAAGCACAGAGCCCCACATTTGCTGTTGCCCTGGAGAGCTTGCAGAGCACTGGGGAAAGGCAGGCAGAGAATTCCCTGCTAGCAACTTCTCTGTGCCTGGCAAGGAGACGTGTTCACATTGTTGCGCAGAATTGCATTTGCGTCGCTGCAGAGGACACTATCAATTTTTCAGGGCAAAAGAAATCACAGAGCCCCACATTTTCTGTTGCCCTGGAGAGCTTGCAGAGCACTGGGGAAAGGCAGGCAGAGAATCCCCTGCTAGCACCTTCTCTGTGCCTGGCAAGGAGAAGTGTTCACATTGTTGCGCAGAATCGCATTTGCATCGCTGCAGAGGACACTATCACTTTTTCAGGGCAAAAGAAAGCACAGAGCCCCAGATTTCCTGTTGCCCTGGAGAGCTTGCAGAGCACTACGGAAAGGCAGGCAGAGAATTCCCTGCTAGCACCTTCTCTGTGCCTGGGAAGGAGAAGTGTTCACATTGTTGCGCAGAATCGCTTTTCTGCAGAGAACACTAACACTTGTTCATAACGAAAAAATGCACAGAGCCCCAGATTTGCTGTAGCCCTGGAGAGCTTGCAGAGCACTGGGGAAAGGCAGGCAGAGAATTCCCTGCTAGCACCTTCTCTGTGCCTGGGAAGGAGAATTGTTCACATTGTTGCGCAGAATTGCATTTGCGTCGCTGCAGAGGACACTAACACTTGTTCAGAATGAAATAAAGCACAGAGCCCCAGATTTGCTGTAGCCTTGGACAGCTTGCAGAGCACTGGGGAAAGGCAGGCAGAGAATTCCATGCTAGCACCTTCTCTGTGCCTGAGAAGGAGAAGTGTTCGCATTGTTTCGCAGAATCGCTTTTCTGCAGAGAACCCTAACACTTTTTCAGGGCAAAAGAAAGCACAGAGCCCCAGATTTGCTGTTGCCCTGGAGAGCTTGCAGAGCACTGGGGAAAGGCAGGCAGAGATTCCCTGCTAGCACCTTCTCTGTGCCTGAGAAGGAGAAGTGTTCGCATTGTTTCGCAGAATCGCTTTTCTGCAGAGAACCCTAACACTTTTTCAGGGCAAAAGAAAGCACAGAGCCCCAGATTTGCTGTTGCCCTGGACAGCTTGCAGAGCACTGGGGAAAGGCAGGCCGAGAATTCCCTGCTAGCACCTTCTCTGTGCCTGGGAAGGAGAAGTGTTCACATTGTTGCGCAGAATCTCATTTGCGTCGCTGCAGAGGACACTAAAACTTGTTCAGAATGAAAGAAAGCACAGAGCCCCAGATTTGCTGTTGCCCTGGACAGCTTGCAGAGCACTGGGGAAAACCAGGCAGAGAATTCCCTGCTAGCACCTTCTCTGTGCCTGGGAAGGAGAAGTGTTCACATTGTTGCGCAGAATCGCTTTTCTGCAGAGAACACTAACACTTGTTCATAACGAAAAAATGCACAGAGCCCCAGATTTGCTGTAGCCCTGGAGAGCTTGCAGAGCACTGGGGAAAGGCAGGCAGAGAATTCCCTGCTAGCACCTTCTCTGTGCCTGGGAAGGAGAATTGTTCACATTGTTGCGCAGAATTGCATTTGCGTCGCTGCAGAGGACACTAACACTTGTTCAGAATGAAATAAAGCACAGAGCCCCAGATTTGCTGTAGCCTTGGACAGCTTGCAGAGCACTGGGGAAAGGCAGGCAGAGAATTCCATGCTAGCACCTTCTCTGTGCCTGGGAAGGAGAAGTGTTCGCATTGTTTCGCAGAATCGCTTTTCTGCAGAGAACCCTAACACTTTTTCAGGGCAAAAGAAAGCACAGAGCCCCACATTTGCTGTTGCCCTGGACAGCTTGCAGAGCACTGGGGAAAGGCAGGCCGAGAATTCCCTGCTAGCACCTTCTCTGTGCCTGGGAAGGAGAATTGTTCACATTGTTGCGCAGAATCGCTTTTCTGCAGAGAACTCTAACACATTTCAGGGCAAAAGAAAGCACAGAGCCCCAGATTTGCTGTTGTCCTGGAGAGCTTGCAGAGCACTGGGGAAAGGCAGGCAGAGAATTCCCTGCTAGCACCTTCTCTGTGCCTGGCAAGGAGACGTGTTCACATTGTTGCGCAGAATTGCATTTGCGTCGCTGCAGAGGACACTATCAATTTTTCAGGGCAAAAGAAATCACAGGGCCCCACATTTTCTGTTGCCCTGGAGAGCTTGCAGAGCACTGGGGAAAGGCAGGCAGAGAATCCCCTGCTAGCACCTTCTCTGTGCCTGGGAAGAAGAAGTGTTCACATTGTTGCGCAGAATCGCATTTGAGTCGCTGCAGAGGACACTAAAACTTGTTCAGAATGAAAGAAAGCACAGAGCCCCAGATTTCCTGTTGCCCTGGAGAGCTTGCGAGCACTACGGAAAAGCAGGCCGAGAATTCCCTGCTAGCACCTTCTCTGTGCCTGGGAAGGAGAAGTGTTCACATTGTTGCGCAGTATCGCTTTTCTGCAAAGAACCCTAACACTTTTTCAGGGCAAAAGAAAGCACAGAGCCCCAGATTTGCTGTAGCCTTGGACAGCTTGCAGAGCACTGGGGAAAGGCAGGCAGAGAATTCCCTGCTAGCACCTTCTCTGTGCCTGGGAAGGAGAATTGTTCACATTGTTGCACAGAATCCCTTTTCTGCAGCGAACACTAACACTTGTTAAGAACGAAAGAAAGCACAGAGCCCCAGATTTGCTGTTGCCCTGGAGAGCTTGCAGAGCACTGGGGAAAGGCAGGCAGAGAATCCCCTGCTAGCACCTTCTCTGTGCCTGGCAAGGAGAAGTGTTCACATTGTTGCGCAGAATCGC
The DNA here is from genome assembly GCF_047716275.1 of Strix uralensis. Taxonomy (NCBI): domain Eukaryota; kingdom Metazoa; phylum Chordata; class Aves; order Strigiformes; family Strigidae; genus Strix; species Strix uralensis. Next base: position 1,454,069 of record NC_134011.1, on the reverse strand, counting down.
ATTTGCATCGCTGCAGAGGACACTATCACTTTTTCAGGGCAAAAGAAAGCACAGAGCCCCAGATTTGCTGTAGCCCTGGAGAGCTTGCAGAGCACTGGGGAAAGGCAGGCAGAGAATTCCCTGCTAGCACCTTCTCTGTGCCTGGGAAGAAGAAGTGTTCACATTGTTGCGCAGAATCGCATTTGAGTCGCTGCAGAGGACACTAAAACTTGTTCAGGATGAAAGAAAGCACAGAGCCCCAGATTTCCTGTTGCCCTGGAGAGCTTGCGAGCACTACGGAAAAGCAGGCAGAGAATTCCCTGCTAGCACCTTCTCTGTGCCTGGGAAGGAGAAGTGTTCACATTGTTGCGCAGAATCGCTTTTCTGCAAAGAACCCTAACATTTTTTCAGGGCAAAACTAAGCACAGAGCCCCAGATTTGCTGTTGCCCTGGACAGCTTGCAGAGCACTGGGGAAAGGCAGGCAGAGAATCCCCTGCTAGCACCTTCTCTGTGCCTGGGAAGCAGAAGTGTTCACATTGCTTCGCAGAATGCCTTTTCTGCAGCGAACACTAACACTTGTTCAGAACGAAAGAAAGCACAGAGCCCCAGATTTGCTGTTGCCCTGGAGAGCTTGCAGAGCACTGGGGAAAGGCAGGCAGAGAATCCCCTGCTAGCACCTTCTCTGTGCCTGGGAAGGAGAAGTGTTCACATTATTGCGCAGAATCGCTTTTGCGTTACTGCAGAGGACACTATCACTTTTTCAGGGCAAAAGAAAGCACAGAGCCCCACATTTGCTGTTGCCCTGGAGAGCTTGCAGAGCACTGGGGAAAGGCAGGCAGAGAATTCCCTGCTAGCAACTTCTCTGTGCCTGGCAAGGAGACATGTTCACATTGTTGCGCAGAATTGCATTTGCGTCGCTGCAGAGGACACTATCAATTTTTCAGGGCAAAAGAAATCACAGAGCCCCACATTTTCTGTTGCCCTGGAGAGCTTGCAGAGCACTGGGGAAAGGCAGGCAGAGAATCCCCTGCTAGCACCTTCTCTGTGCCTGGCAAGGAGAAGTGTTCACATTGTTGCGCAGAATCGCATTTGCATCGCTGCAGAGGACACTATCACTTTTTCAGGGCAAAAGAAAGCACAGAGCCCCAGATTTCCTGTTGCCCTGGAGAGCTTGCAGAGCACTACGGAAAGGCAGGCAGAGAATTCCCTGCTAGCACCTTCTCTGTGCCTGGGAAGGAGAAGTGTTCACATTGTTGCGCAGAATCGCTTTTCTGCAGAGAACACTAACACTTGTTCATAACGAAAAAATGCACAGAGCCCCAGATTTGCTGTAGCCCTGGAGAGCTTGCAGAGCACTGGGGAAAGGCAGGCAGAGAATTCCCTGCTAGCACCTTCTCTGTGCCTGGGAAGGAGAATTGTTCACATTGTTGCGCAGAATTGCATTTGCGTCGCTGCAGAGGACACTAACACTTGTTCAGAATGAAATAAAGCACAGAGCCCCAGATTTGCTGTAGCCTTGGACAGCTTGCAGAGCACTGGGGAAAGGCAGGCAGAGAATTCCATGCTAGCACCTTCTCTGTGCCTGGCAAGGAGAAGTGTTCGCATTGTTTCGCAGAATCGCTTTTCTGCAGAGAACCCTAACACTTTTTCAGGGCAAAAGAAAGCACAGAGCCCCAGATTTGCTGTTGCCCTGGAGAGCTTGCAGAGCACTGGGGAAAGGCAGGCAGAGATTCCCTGCTAGCACCTTCTCTGTGCCTGAGAAGGAGAAGTGTTCGCATTGTTTCGCAGAATCGCTTTTCTGCAGAGAACCCTAACACTTTTTCAGGGCAAAAGAAAGCACAGAGCCCCAGATTTGCTGTTGCCCTGGACAGCTTGCAGAGCACTGGGGAAAGGCAGGCCGAGAATTCCCTGCTAGCACCTTCTCTGTGCCTGGGAAGGAGAAGTGTTCACATTGTTGCGCAGAATCTCATTTGCGTCGCTGCAGAGGACACTAAAACTTGTTCAGAATGAAAGAAAGCACAGAGCCCCAGATTTGCTGTTGCCCTGGACAGCTTGCAGAGCACTGGGGAAAACCAGGCAGAGAATTCCCTGCTAGCACCTTCTCTGTGCCTGGCAAGGAGAAGTGTTCACATTGTTGCGCAGAATCGCTTTTCTGCAGAGAACACTAACACTTGTTCATAACGAAAAAATGCACAGAGCCCCAGATTTGCTGTAGCCCTGGAGAGCTTGCAGAGCACTGGGGAAAGGCAGGCAGAGAATTCCCTGCTAGCACCTTCTCTGTGCCTGGGAAGGAGATGTGTTCACATTGTTGCGCAGAATTGCATTTGCGTCGCTGCAGAGGACACTAACACTTGTTCAGAATGAAATAAAGCACAGAGCCCCAGATTTGCTGTAGCCTTGGACAGCTTGCAGAGCACTGGGGAAAGGCAGGGAGAGAATTCCATGCTAGCACCTTCTCTGTGCCTGGGAAGGAGAAGTGTTCGCATTGTTTCGCAGAACCGCTTTTCTGCAGAGAACCCTAACACTTTTTCAGGGCAAAAGAAAGCACAGAGCCCCAGATTTGCTGTTGCCCTGGAGAGCTTGCAGAGCACTGGGGAAAGGCAGGCCGAGAATTCCCTGCTAGCACCTTCTCTGTGCCTGGGAAGGAGAAGTGTTCACATTGTTGCGCAGAATCTCATTTGCGTCGCTGCAGAGGACACTAAAACTTGTTCAGAATGAAAGAAAGCACAGAGCCCCAGATTTGCTGTTGCCCTGGACAGCTTGCAGAGCACTGGGGAAAGGCAGGCAGAGAATTCCCTGCTAGCACCTTCTCTGTGCCTGGGAAGGAGAAGTGTTCACATTGTTGCGCAGAATCGCTTTTCTGCAGAGAACACTAACACTTGTTCATAACGAAAAAATGCACAGAGCCCCAGATTTGCTGTAGCCCTGGAGAGCTTGCAGAGCACTGGGGAAAGGCAGGCAGAGAATTCCCTGCTAGCACCTTCTCTGTGCCTGGGAAGGAGAATTGTTCACATTGTTGCGCAGAATCGCTTTTCTGCAGAGAACTCTAACACATTTCAGGGCAAAAGAAAGCACAGAGCCCCAGATTTGCTGTTGTCCTGGAGAGCTTGCAGAGCACTGGGGAAAGGCAGGCAGAGAATTCCCTGCTAGCACCTTCTCTGTGCCTGGCAAGGAGACGTGTTCACATTGTTGCGCAGAATTGCATTTGCGTCGCTGCAGAGGACACTATCAATTTTTCAGGGCAAAAGAAATCACAGAGCCCCACATTTTCTGTTGCCCTGGAGAGCTTGCAGAGCACTGGGGAAAGGCAGGCAGAGAATCCCCTGCTAGCACCTTCTCTGTGCCTGGGAAGAAGAAGTGTTCACATTGTTGCGCAGAATCGCATTTGAGTCGCTGCAGAGGACACTAAAACTTGTTCAGAATGAAAGAAAGCACAGAGCCCCAGATTTCCTGTTGCCCTGGAGAGCTTGCGAGCACTACGGAAAAGCAGGCCGAGAATTCCCTGCTAGCACCTTCTCTGTGCCTGGGAAGGAGAAGTGTTCACATTGTTGCGCAGAATCGCTTTTCTGCAAAGAACCCTAACACTTTTTCAGGGCAAAAGAAAGCACAGAGCCCCAGATTTGCTGTAGCCTTGGACAGCTTGCAGAGCACTGGGGAAAGGCAGGCAGAGAATTCCCTGCTAGCACCTTCTCTGTGCCTGGGAAGGAGAATTGTTCACATTGTTGCACAGAATACCTTTTCTGCAGCGAACACTAACACTTGTTAAGAACGAAAGAAAGCACAGAGCCCCAGATTTGCTGTTGCCCTGGAGAGCTTGCAGAGCACTGGGGAAAGGCAGGCAGAGAATCCCCTGCTAGCACCTTCTCTGTGCCTGGGAAGGAGAAGTGTTCACATTGTTGCGCAGAATCGCATTTGCATCGCTGCAGAGGACACTATCACTTTTTCAGGGCAAAAGAAAGCACAGAGCCCCAGATTTCCTGTTGCCCTGGAGAGCTTGCAGAGCACTGGGGAAAGGCAGGCAGAGAATTCCCTGCTAGCACCTTTTCTGTGCCTGGGAAGGAGAATTGTTCACATTGTTGCGCAGAATTGCATTTGCGTCGCTGCAGAGGACACTAACACTTGTTCAGAATGAAATAAAGCACAGAGCCCCAGATTTGCTGTAGCCTTGGACAGCTTGCAGACCACTGGGGAAAGGCAGGCAGAGAATTCCATGCTAGCACCTTCTCTGTGCCTGGCAAGGAGAAGTGTTCGCATTGTTTCGCAGAATCGCTTTTCTGCAGAGAACCCTAACACTTTTTCAGGGCAAAAGAAAGCACAAAGCCCCAGATTTCCTGTTGCCCTGGAGAGCTTGCAGAGCACTGGGGAAAGGCAGGCAGAGAATTCCCTGCTAGCACCTTCTCTGTGCCTGAGAAGGAGAAGTGTTCGCATTGTTTCGCAGAATCGCTTTTCTGCAGAGAACCCTCACACTTTTTCAGGGTAAAAGAAAGCACAGAGCCCCAGATTTTATGTTGTCCTGGAGAGCTTGCAGAGCACTGGGGAAAGGCAGGCCGAGAATTCCCTGCTAGCACCTTCTCTGTGCCTGGGAAGGAGAAGTGTTCACATTGTTGCGCAGAATCTCATTTGCGTCGCTGCAGAGGACACTAAAACTTGTTCAGTATGAAAGAAAGCACAGAGCCCCAGATTTGCTGTTGCCCTGGACAGCTTGCAGAGCACTGGGGAAAACCAGGCAGAGAATTCCCTGCTAGCACCTTCTCTGTGCCTGGGAAGGAGAAGTGTTCACATTGTTGCGCAGAATCGCTTTTCTGCAGAGAACACTAACACTTGTTCATAACGAAAAAATGCACAGAGCCCCAGATTTGCTGTAGCCCTGGAGAGCTTGCAGAGCACTGGGGAAAGGCAGGCAGAGAATTCCCTGCTAGCACCTTCTCTGTGCCTGGGAAGAAGAAGTGTTCACATTGTTGCGCAGAATCGCATTTGAGTCGCTGCAGAGGACACTAAAACTTGTTCAGGATGAAAGAAAGCACAGAGCCCCAGATTTCCTGTTGCCCTGGAGAGCTTGCGAGCACTACGGAAAAGCAGGCAGAGAATTCCCTGCTAGCACCTTCTCTGTGCCTGGGAAGGAGATGTGTTCACATTGTTGCACAGAATCCCTTTTCTGCAGCGAACACTAACACTTGTTCAGAACGAAAGAAAGCACAGAGCCCCAGATTTGCTGTTCTCCTGGAGAGCTTGCAGAGCACTGGGGAAAGGCAGGCAGAGAATTCCCTGCTAGCACCTTCTCTGTGCCTGGCAAGGAGACGTGTTCACATTGTTGCGCAGAATTGCATTTGCGTCGCTGCAGAGGACACTATCAATTTTTCAGGGCAAAAGAAATCACAGAGCCCCACATTTTCTGTTGCCCTGGAGAGCTTGCAGAGCACTGGGGAAAGGCAGGCAGAGAATTCCCTGCTAGCACCTTCTCTGTGCCTGGGAAGAAGAAGTGTTCACATTGTTGCGCAGAATCGCATTTGAGTCGCTGCAGAGGACACTAAAACTTGTTCAGAATGAAAGAAAGCACAGAGCCCCAGATTTCCTGTTGCCCTGGAGAGCTTGCGAGCACTACGGAAAAGCAGGCCGAGAATTCCCTGCTAGCACCTTCTCTGTGCCTGGGAAGGAGAAGTGTTCACATTGTTGCGCAGAATCGCTTTTCTGCAAAGAACCCTAACACTTTTTCAGGGAAAAAGAAAGCACAGAGCCCCAGATTTGCTGTAGCCTTGGACAGCTTGCAGAGCACTGGGGAAAGGCAGGCAGAGAATTCCCTGCTAGCACCTTCTCTGTGCCTGGGAAGGAGAATTGTTCACATTGTTGCACAGAATCCCTTTTCTGCAGCGAACACTAACACTTGTTAAGAACGAAAGAAAGCACAGAGCCCCAGATTTGCTGTTGCCCTGGAGAGCTTGCAGAGCACTGGGGAAAGGCAGGCAGAGAATCCCCTGCTAGCACCTTCTCTGTGCCTGGGAAGGAGAAGTGTTCACATTGTTGCGCAGAATCGCATTTGCATCGCTGCAGAGGACACTATCACTTTTTCAGGGCAAAAGAAAGCACAGAGCCCCAGATTTCCTGTTGCCCTGGAGAGCTTGCAGAGCACTGGGGAAAGGCAGGCAGAGAATTCCCTGCTAGCACCTTTTCTGTGCCTGGGAAGGAGAATTGTTCACATTGTTGCGCAGAATTGCATTTGCGTCGCTGCAGAGGACACTAACACTTGTTCAGAATGAAATAAAGCACAGAGCCCCAGATTTGCTGTAGCCTTGGACAGCTTGCAGACCACTGGGGAAAGGCAGGCAGAGAATTCCATGCTAGCACCTTCTCTGTGCCTGGCAAGGAGAAGTGTTCGCATTGTTTCGCAGAATCGCTTTTCTGCAGAGAACCCTAACACTTTTTCAGGGCAAAAGAAAGCACAAAGCCCCAGATTTCCTGTTGCCCTGGAGAGCTTGCAGAGCACTGGGGAAAGGCAGGCAGAGAATTCCCTGCTAGCACCTTCTCTGTGCCTGAGAAGGAGAAGTGTTCGCATTGTTTCGCAGAATCGCTTTTCTGCAAAGAACCCTCACACTTTTTCAGGGCAAAAGAAAGCACAGAGCCCCAGATTTGCTGTTGCCCTGGAGAGCTTGCAGAGCACTGGGGAAAGGCAGGCCGAGAATTCCCTGCTAGCACCTTCTCTGTGCCTGGGAAGGAGAAGTGTTCACATTGTTGCGCAGAATCTCATTTGCGTCGCTGCAGAGGACACTAAAACTTGTTCAGTATGAAAGAAAGCACAGAGCCCCAGATTTGCTGTTGCCCTGGACAGCTTGCAGAGCACTGTGGAAAACCAGGCAGAGAATTCCCTGCTAGCACCTTCTCTGTGCCTGGGAAGGAGAAGTGTTCACATTGTTGCGCAGAATCGCTTTTCTGCAGAGAACACTAACACTTGTTCATAACGAAAAAATGCACAGAGCCCCAGATTTGCTGTAGCCCTGGAGAGCTTGCAGAGCACTGGGGAAAGGCAGGCAGAGAATTCCCTGCTAGCACCTTCTCTGTGCCTGGGAAGAAGAAGTGTTCACATTGTTGCGCAGAATCGCATTTGAGTCGCTGCAGAGGACACTAAAACTTGTTCAGGATGAAAGAAAGCACAGAGCCCCAGATTTCCTGTTGCCCTGGAGAGCTTGCGAGCACTACGGAAAAGCAGGCAGAGAATTCCCTGCTAGCACCTTCTCTGTGCCTGGGAAGGAGATGTGTTCACATTGTTGCACAGAATCCCTTTTCTGCAGCGAACACTAACACTTGTTCAGAACGAAAGAAAGCACAGAGCCCCATATTTGCTGTTGCCCTGGAGAGCTTGCAGAGCACTGGGGAAAGGCAGGCAGAGAATCCCCTGCTAGCACCTTCTCTGTGCCTGGGAAGGAGAAGTGTTCACATTATTGTGCAGAATCGCTTTTGCGTTACTGCAGAGGACACTATCACTTTTTCAGGGCAAAAGAAAGCACAGAGCCCCACATTTGCTGTTGCCCTGGAGAGCTTGCAGAGCACTGGGGAAAGGCAGGCAGAGAATTCCCTGCTAGCACCTTCTCTGTGCCTGGCAAGGAGAAGTGTTCACATTGTTGTGCAGAATCTCATTTGCGTTACTGCAGAGGACACTATCATTTTTCAGGGCAAAAGAAAGCACAGAGCCCCACATTTGCTGTTGCCCTGGAGAGCTTGCAAGCACTATGGAAAATCAGGCAGAGAATTCCCTGCTAGCACCTTCTCTGTGTCTGGGAAGGAGAAGTGTTCACATTGTTGCGCAGAATCGCTTTTCTGCAAAGAACCCTAACACTTTTTCAGGGCAAAAGAAAGCACAGAGCCCCAGAGTTGCTGTAGCCTTGGTCAGCTTGCAGAGCACTGGGGAAAGGCAAGCAGAGAATTCCCTGCTAGCACCTTCTCTGTGCCTGGGAAGGAGAATTGTTCACATTGTTGCACAGAATCCCTTTTCTGCAGCGAACACTAACACTTGTTCAGAACGAAAGAAAGCACAGAGCCCCAGATTTGCTGTTGCCCTGGAGAGCTTGCAGAGCACTACGGAAAGGCAGGCAGAGAATTCCCTGCTAGCACCTTCTCTGTGCCTGGGAAGGAGAAGTGTTCACATTGTTTGGCAGAATCGCATATGCGTCGCTGCAGAGGACACTATCACTTTTTCAGGGAAAAAGAAAGAACAGAGCCCCAGATTTGCTGTTGCCCTGGAGAGCTTGTGGAGCACTGGGGAAAGGCAGGCAGAGAATTCCCTGCTAGCACCTTCTCTGTGCCTGGGAAGGAGAAGTGTTCACATTGTTTGGCAGAATCGCATTTGCGTCGCTGCAGAGGACACTATCACTTTTTCAGGGAAAAGAAAGCACAGAGCCCCAGATTTCCTGTTGCCCTGGAGAGCTTGCGAGCACTACGGAAAGGCAGGCAGAGAATTCCCTGCTAGCACCTTCTCTGTGCCTGGGAAGGAGAAGTGTTCACATTGTTGCGCAGAATCGCTTTTCTGCAAAGAACCCTAACACTTTTTCAGGGCAAAAGAAAGCACAGAGCCCCAGATTTGCTGTTGCCCTGGACAGCTTGCAGAGCACTACGGAAAAGCAGGCAGAAAATTCCCTGCTAGCACCTTCTCTGTGCCTGAGAAGGAGAAGTGTTCGCATTGTTGCGCAGAATCGCTTTTCTGCAAAGAACCCTAACACTTTTTCAGGGCAAAAGAAAGCACAGAGCCCCAGATTTGCTGTAGCCTTGGACAGCTTGCAGAGCACTGGGGAAAGGCAGGCAGAGAATTCCCTGCTAGCACCTTCTCTGTGCCTGGGAAGGAGAATTGTTCACATTGTTGCACAGAATCCCTTTTCTGCAGCGAACACTAACACTTGTTCAGAACGAAAGAAAGCACAGAGCCCCAGATTTGCTGTTGCCCTGGAGAGCTTGTGGAGCACTGGGGAAAGGCAGGCCGAGAATTCCCTGCTAGCACCTTCTCTGTGCCTGGCAAGGAGACGTGTTCACATTGTTGCGCAGAATCGCATTTGCGTCGCTGCAGAGGACACTATCACTTTTTCAGGGCAAAAGAAAGCACAGAGCCCCAGATTTGCTGTTGCCCTGGAGAGCTTGCGAGCACTACGGAAAAGCAGGCAGAGAATTCCCTGCTAGCACCTTCTCTGTGCCTGGGAAGGAGAAGTGTTCACATTGTTGCGCAGAATCGCTTTTCTGCAAAGAACCCTAACACTTTTTCAGGGCAAAATAAGCACAGAGCCCCAGATTTGCTGTTGCCCTGGACAGCTTGCAGAGCACTGGGGAAAGGCAGGCAGAGAATTCCCTGCTAGCACCTTCTCTGTGCCTGGGAAGCAGAAGTGTTCACATTGCTTCGCAGAATGCCTTTTCTGCAGCGAACACTAACACTTGTTCAGAACGAAAGAAAGCACAGAGCCCCAGATTTGCTGTTGCCCTGGAGAGCTTGCAGAGCACTGGGGAAAGGCAGGCAGAGAATCCCCTGCTAGCACCTTCTCTGTGCCTGGGAAGGAGAAGTGTTCACATTATTGCGCAGAATCGCTTTTGCGTTACTGCAGAGGACACTATCACTTTTTCAGGGCAAAAGAAAGCACAGAGCCCCAGATTTGCTGTTGCCCTGGACAGCTTGCAGAGCACTGGGGAAAGGCAGGCCGAGAATTCCCTGCTAGCACCTTCTCTGTGCCTGGGAAGGAGAAGTGTTCACATTGTTGCGCAGAATCTCATTTGCGTCGCTGCAGAGGACACTAAAACTTGTTCAGTATGAAAGAAAGCACAGAGCCCCAGATTTGCTGTTGCCCTGGACAGCTTGCAGAGCACTGGGGAAAACCAGGCAGAGAATTCCCTGCTAGCACCTTCTCTGTGCCTGGGAAGGAGAAGTGTTCACATTGTTGCGCAGAATCGCTTTTCTGCAGAGAACACTAACACTTGTTCATAACGAAAAAATGCACAGAGCCCCAGATTTGCTGTAGCCCTGGAGAGCTTGCAGAGCACTGGGGAAAGGCAGGCAGAGAATTCCCTGCTAGCACCTTCTCTGTGCCTGGGAAGAAGAAGTGTTCACATTGTTGCGCAGAATCGCATTTGAGTCGCTGCAGAGGACACTAAAACTTGTTCAGGATGAAAGAAAGCACAGAGCCCCAGATTTCCTGTTGCCCTGGAGAGCTTGCGAGCACTACGGAAAAGCAGGCAGAGAATTCCCTGCTAGCACCTTCTCTGTGCCTGGGAAGGAGATGTGTTCACATTGTTGCACAGAATCCCTTTTCTGCAGCGAACACTAACACTTGTTCAGAACGAAAGAAAGCACAGAGCCCCAGATTTGCTGTTGCCCTGGAGAGCTTGCAGAGCACTGGGGAAAGGCAGGCAGAGAATCCCCTGCTAGCACCTTCTCTGTGCCTGGGAAGGAGAAGTGTTCACATTATTGTGCAGAATCGCTTTTGCGTTACTGCAGAGGACACTATCACTTTTTCAGGGCAAAAGAAAGCACAGAGCCCCACATTTGCTGTTGCCCTGGAGAGCTTGCAGAGCACTGGGGAAAGGCAGGCAGAGAATTCCCTGCTAGCACCTTCTCTGTGCCTGGCAAGGAGAAGTGTTCACATTGTTGTGCAGAATCGCATTTGCGTTACTGCAGAGGACACTATCATTTTTCAGGGCAAAAGAAAGCACAGAGCCCCACATTTGCTGTTGCCCTGGAGAGCTTGCAAGCACTATGGAAAATCAGGCAGAGAATTCCCTGCTAGCACCTTCTCTGTGTCTGGGAAGGAGAAGTGTTCACATTGTTGCGCAGAATCGCTTTTCTGCAAAGAACCCTAACACTTTTTCAGGGCAAAAGAAAGCACAGAGCCCCAGAGTTGCTGTAGCCTTGGTCAGCTTGCAGAGCACTGGGGAAAGGCAAGCAGAGAATTCCCTGCTAGCACCTTCTCTGTGCCTGGGAAGGAGAATTGTTCACATTGTTGCACAGAATCCCTTTTCTGCAGAGAACACTAACACTTGTTCAGAACGAAAGAAAGCACAGAGCCCCAGATTTGCTGTTGCCCTGGAGAGCTTGCAGAGCACTACGGAAAGGCAGGCAGAGAATTCCCTGCTAGCACCTTCTCTGTGCCTGGGAAGGAGAAGTGTTCACATTGTTTGGCAGAATCGCATATGCGTCGCTGCAGAGGACACTATCACTTTTTCAGGGAAAAAGAAAGAACAGAGCCCCAGATTTGCTGTTGCCCTGGAGAGCTTGTGGAGCACTGGGGAAAGGCAGGCAGAGAATTCCCTGCTAGCACCTTCTCTGTGCCTGGGAAGGAGAAGTGTTCACATTGTTGCGCAGAATCGCATTTGCGTCGCTGCAGAGGACACTATCACTTTTTCAGGGAAAAGAAAGCACAGAGCCCCAGATTTCCTGTTGCCCTGGAGAGCTTGCGAGCACTACGGAAAGGCAGGCAGAGAATTCCCTGCTAGCACCTTCTCTGTGCCTGGGAAGGAGAAGTGTTCACATTGTTGCGCAGAATCGCTTTTCTGCAAAGAACCCTAACACTTTTTCAGGGCAAAAGAAAGCACAGAGCCCCAGATTTGCTGTTGCCCTGGAGAGCTTGCAGAGCACTACGGAAAAGCAGGCAGAAAATTCCCTGCTAGCACCTTCTCTGTGCCTGAGAAGGAGAAGTGTTCGCATTGTTGCGCAGAATCGCTTTTCTGCAAAGAACCCTAACACTTTTTCAGGGCAAAAGAAAGCACAGAGCCCCAGATTTGCTGTAGCCTTGGACAGCTTGCAGAGCACTGGGGAAAGGCAGGCAGAGAATTCCCTGCTAGCACCTTCTCTGTGCCTGGGAAGGAGAATTGTTCACATTGTTGCACAGAATCCCTTTTCTGCAGCGAACACTAACACTTGTTCAGAACGAAAGAAAGCACAGAGCCCCAGATTTGCTGTTGCCCTGGAGAGCTTGTGGAGCACTGGGGAAAGGCAGGCCGAGAATTCCCTGCTAGCACCTTCTCTGTGCCTGGCAAGGAGACGTGTTCACATTGTTGCGCAGAATCGCATTTGCGTCGCTGCAGAGGACACTATCACTTTTTCAGGGCAAAAGAAAGCACAGAGCCCCACATTTGCTGTTGCCCTGGAGAGCTTGCGAGCACTACGGAAAAGCAGGCAGAGAATTCCCTGCTAGCACCTTCTCTGTGCCTGGGAAGGAGAAGTGTTCACATTGTTGCGCAGAATCGCTTTTCTGCAAAGAACCCTAACACTTTTTCAGGGCAAAATAAGCACAGAGCCCCAGATTTGCTGTTGCCCTGGACAGCTTGCAGAGCACTGGGGAAAGGCAGGCAGAGAATTCCCTGCTAGCACCTTCTCTGTGCCTGGGAAGCAGAAGTGTTCACATTGCTTCGCAGAATGCCTTTTCTGCAGCGAACACTAACACTTGTTCAGAACGAAAGAAAGCACAGAGCCCCAGATTTGCTGTTGCCCTGGAGAGCTTGCAGAGCACTGGGGAAAGGCAGGCAGAGAATCCCCTGCTAGCACCTTCTCTGTGCCTGGGAAGGAGAAGTGTTCACATTATTGCGCAGAATCGCTTTTGCGTTACTGCAGAGGACACTATCACTTTTTCAGGGCAAAAGAAAGCACAGAGCCCCACATTTGCTGTTGCCCTGGAGAGCTTGCAGAGCACTGGGGAAAGGCAGGCCGAGAATTCCCTGCTAGCACCTTCTCTGTGCCTGGGAAGGAGAAGTGTTCACATTGTTGCGCAGAATCTCATTTGCGTCGCTGCAGAGGACACTAAAACTTGTTCAGTATGAAAGAAAGCACAGAGCCCCAGATTTGCTGTTGCCCTGGACAGCTTGCAGAGCACTGGGGAAAACCAGGCAGAGAATTCCCTGCTAGCACCTTCTCTGTGCCTGGGAAGGAGAAGTGTTCACATTGTTGCGCAGAATCGCTTTTCTGCAGAGAACACTAACACTTGTTCATAACGAAAAAATGCACAGAGCCCCAGATTTGCTGTAGCCCTGGAGAGCTTGCAGAGCACTGGGGAAAGGCAGGCAGAGAATTCCCTGCTAGCACCTTCTCTGTGCCTGGGAAGAAGAAGTGTTCACATTGTTGCGCAGAATCGCATTTGAGTCGCTGCAGAGGACACTAAAACTTGTTCAGGATGAAAGAAAGCACAGAGCCCCAGATTTCCTGTTGCCCTGGAGAGCTTGCGAGCACTACGGAAAAGCAGGCAGAGAATTCCCTGCTAGCACCTTCTCTGTGCCTGGGAAGGAGATGTGTTCACATTGTTGCACAGAATCCCTTTTCTGCAGCGAACACTAACACTTGTTCAGAACGAAAGAAAGCACAGAGCCCCAGATTTGCTGTTGCCCTGGAGAGCTTGTGGAGCACTGGGGAAAGGCAGGCCGAGAATTCCCTGCTAGCACCTTCTCTGTGCCTGGCAAGGAGACGTGTTCACATTGTTGCGCAGAATCGCATTTGCGTCGCTGCAGAGGACACTATCACTTTTTCAGGGCAAAAGAAAGCACAGAGCCCCAGATTTGCTGTTGCCCTGGAGAGCTTGCGAGCACTACGGAAAAGCAGGCAGAGAATTCCCTGCTAGCACCTTCTCTGTGCCTGGGAAGGAGAAGTGTTCACATTGTTGCGCAGAATCGCTTTTCTGCAAAGAACCCTAACACTTTTTCAGGGCAAAATAAGCACAGAGCCCCAGATTTGCTGTTGCCCTGGACAGCTTGCAGAGCACTGGGGAAAGGCAGGCAGAGAATTCCCTGCTAGCACCTTCTCTGTGCCTGGGAAGCAGAAGTGTTCACATTGCTTCGCAGAATGCCTTTTCTGCAGCGAACACTAACACTTGTTCAGAACGAAAGAAAGCACAGAGCCCCAGATTTGCTGTTGCCCTGGAGAGCTTGCAGAGCACTGGGGAAAGGCAGGCAGAGAATCCCCTGCTAGCACCTTCTCTGTGCCTGGGAAGGAGAAGTGTTCACATTATTGCGCAGAATCGCTTTTGCGTTACTGCAGAGGACACTATCACTTTTTCAGGGCAAAAGAAAGCACAGAGCCCCACATTTGCTGTTGCCCTGGAGAGCTTGCAGAGCACTGGGGAAAGGCAGGCCGAGAATTCCCTGCTAGCACCTTCTCTGTGCCTGGGAAGGAGAAGTGTTCACATTGTTGCGCAGAATCTCATTTGCGTCGCTGCAGAGGACACTAAAACTTGTTCAGTATGAAAGAAAGCACAGAGCCCCAGATTTGCTGTTGCCCTGGACAGCTTGCAGAGCACTGGGGAAAACCAGGCAGAGAATTCCCTGCTAGCACCTTCTCTGTGCCTGGGAAGGAGAAGTGTTCACATTGTTGCGCAGAATCGCTTTTCTGCAGAGAACACTAACACTTGTTCATAACGAAAAAATGCACAGAGCCCCAGATTTGCTGTAGCCCTGGAGAGCTTGCAGAGCACTGGGGAAAGGCAGGCAGAGAATTCCCTGCTAGCACCTTCTCTGTGCCTGGGAAGAAGAAGTGTTCACATTGTTGCGCAGAATCGCATTTGAGTCGCTGCAGAGGACACTAAAACTTGTTCAGGATGAAAGAAAGCACAGAGCCCCAGATTTCCTGTTGCCCTGGAGAGCTTGCGAGCACTACGGAAAAGCAGGCAGAGAATTCCCTGCTAGCACCTTCTCTGTGCCTGGGAAGGAGATGTGTTCACATTGTTGCACAGAATCCCTTTTCTGCAGCGAACACTAACACTTGTTCAGAACGAAAGAAAGCACAGAGCCCCAGATTTGCTGTTGCCCTGGAGAGCTTGCAGAGCACTGGGGAAAGGCAGGCAGAGAATCCCCTGCTAGCACCTTCTCTGTGCCTGGGAAGGAGAAGTGTTCCCATTATTGTGCAGAATCGCTTTTGCGTTACTGCAGAGGACACTATCACTTTTTCAGGGCAAAAGAAAGCACAGAGCCCCACATTTGCTGTTGCCCTGGAGAGCTTGCAGAGCACTGGGGAAAGGCAGGCAGAGAATTCCCTGCTAGCACCTTCTCTGTGCCTGGCAAGGAGAAGTGTTCACATTGTTGTGCAGAATCGCATTTGCGTTACTGCAGAGGACACTATCATTTTTCAGGGCAAAAGAAAGCACAGAGCCCCACATTTGCTGTTGCCCTGGAGAGCTTGCAAGCACTATGGAAAATCAGGCAGAGAATTCCCTGCTAGCACCTTCTCTGTGCCTGGGAAGGAGAAGTGTTCACATTGTTGCGCAGAATCGCTTTTCTGCAAAGAACCCTAACACTTTTTCAGGGCAAAAGAAAGCACAGAGCCCCAGAGTTGCTGTAGCCTTGGTCAGCTTGCAGAGCACTGGGGAAAGGCAAGCAGAGAATTCCCTGCTAGCACCTTCTCTGTGCCTGGGAAGGAGAATTGTTCACATTGTTGCACAGAATCCCTTTTCTGCAGAGAACACTAACACTTGTTCAGAACGAAAGAAAGCACAGAGCCCCAGATTTGCTGTTGCCCTGGAGAGCTTGCAGAGCACTGGGGAAAGGCAGGCAGAGAATCCCCTGCTAGCACCTTCTCTGTGCCTGGGAAGGAGAAGTGTTCACATTATTGCGCAGAATCGCTTTTGCGTTACTGCAGAGGACACTATCACTTTTTCAGGGCAAAAGAAAGCACAGAGCCCCACATTTGCTGTTGCCCTGGAGAGCTTGCAGAGCACTGGGGAAAGGCAGGCCGAGAATTCCCTGCTAGCACCTTCTCTGTGCCTGGGAAGGAGAAGTGTTCACATTGTTGCGCAGAATCTCATTTGCGTCGCTGCAGAGGACACTAAAACTTGTTCAGTATGAAAGAAAGCACAGAGCCCCAGATTTGCTGTTGCCCTGGACAGCTTGCAGAGCACTGGGGAAAACCAGGCAGAGAATTCCCTGCTAGCACCTTCTCTGTGCCTGGGAAGGAGAAGTGTTCACATTGTTGCGCAGAATCGCTTTTCTGCAGAGAACACTAACACTTGTTCATAACGAAAAAATGCACAGAGCCCCAGATTTGCTGTAGCCCTGGAGAGCTTGCAGAGCACTGGGGAAAGGCAGGCAGAGAATTCCCTGCTAGCACCTTCTCTGTGCCTGGGAAGAAGAAGTGTTCACATTGTTGCGCAGAATCGCATTTGAGTCGCTGCAGAGGACACTAAAACTTGTTCAGAATGAAAGAAAGCACAGAGCCCCAGATTTCCTGTTGCCCTGGAGAGCTTGCGAGCACTACGGAAAAGCAGGCAGAGAATTCCCTGCTAGCACCTTCTCTGTGCCTGGGAAGGAGATGTGTTCACATTGTTGCACAGAATCCCTTTTCTGCAGCGAACACTAACACTTGTTCAGAACGAAAGAAAGCACAGAGCCCCAGATTTGCTGTTGCCCTGGAGAGCTTGCAGAGCACTGGGGAAAGGCAGGCAGAGAATCCCCTGCTAGCACCTTCTCTGTGCCTGGGAAGGAGAAGTGTTCACATTATTGTGCAGAATCGCTTTTGCGTTACTGCAGAGGACACTATCACTTTTTCAGGGCAAAAGAAAGCACAGAGCCCCACATTTGCTGTTGCCCTGGAGAGCTTGCAGAGCACTGGGGAAAGGCAGGCAGAGAATTCCCTGCTAGCACCTTCTCTGTGCCTGGCAAGGAGAAGTGTTCACATTGTTGTGCAGAATCGCATTTGCGTTACTGCAGAGGACACTATCATTTTTCAGGGCAAAAGAAAGCACAGAGCCCCACATTTGCTGTTGCCCTGGAGAGCTTGCAAGCACTATGGAAAATCAGGCAGAGAATTCCCTGCTAGCACCTTCTCTGTGCCTGGGAAGGAGAAGTGTTCACATTGTTGCGCAGAATCGCTTTTCTGCAAAGAACCCTAACACTTTTTCAGGGCAAAAGAAAGCACAGAGCCCCAGAGTTGCTGTAGCCTTGGTCAGCTTGCAGAGCACTGGGGAAAGGCAAGCAGAGAATTCCCTGCTAGCACCTTCTCTGTGCCTGGGAAGGAGAATTGTTCACATTGTTGCACAGAATCCCTTTTCTGCAGAGAACACTAACACTTGTTCAGAACGAAAGAAAGCACAGAGCCCCAGATTTGCTGTTGCCCTGGAGAGCTTGCAGAGCACTGGGGAAAGGCAGGCAGAGAATCCCCTGCTAGCACCTTCTCTGTGCCTGGGAAGGAGAAGTGTTCACATTATTGCGCAGAATCGCTTTTGCGTTACTGCAGAGGACACTATCACTTTTTCAGGGCAAAAGAAAGCACAGAGCCCCACATTTGCTGTTGCCCTGGAGAGCTTGCAGAGCACTGGGGAAAGGCAGGCCGAGAATTCCCTGCTAGCACCTTCTCTGTGCCTGGGAAGGAGAAGTGTTCACATTGTTGCGCAGAATCTCATTTGCGTCGCTGCAGAGGACACTAAAACTTGTTCAGTATGAAAGAAAGCACAGAGCCCCAGATTTGCTGTTGCCCTGGACAGCTTGCAGAGCACTGGGGAAAACCAGGCAGAGAATTCCCTGCTAGCACCTTCTCTGTGCCTGGGAAGGAGAAGTGTTCACATTGTTGCGCAGAATCGCTTTTCTGCAGAGAACACTAACACTTGTTCATAACGAAAAAATGCACAGAGCCCCAGATTTGCTGTAGCCCTGGAGAGCTTGCAGAGCACTGGGGAAAGGCAGGCAGAGAATTCCCTGCTAGCACCTTCTCTGTGCCTGGGAAGAAGAAGTGTTCACATTGTTGCGCAGAATCGCATTTGAGTCGCTGCAGAGGACACTAAAACTTGTTCAGGATGAAAGAAAGCACAGAGCCCCAGATTTCCTGTTGCCCTGGAGAGCTTGCGAGCACTACGGAAAAGCAGGCAGAGAATTCCCTGCTAGCACCTTCTCTGTGCCTGGGAAGGAGATGTGTTCACATTGTTGCACAGAATCCCTTTTCTGCAGCGAACACTAACACTTGTTCAGAACGAAAGAAAGCACAGAGCCCCAGATTTGCTGTTGCCCTGGAGAGCTTGCAGAGCACTGGGGAAAGGCAGGCAGAGAATCCCCTGCTAGCACCTTCTCTGTGCCTGGGAAGGAGAAGTGTTCACATTATTGTGCAGAATCGCTTTTGCGTTACTGCAGAGGACACTATCACTTTTTCAGGGCAAAAGAAAGCACAGAGCCCCACATTTGCTGTTGCCCTGGAGAGCTTGCAGAGCACTGGGGAAAGGCAGGCAGAGAATTCCCTGCTAGCACCTTCTCTGTGCCTGGCAAGGAGAAGTGTTCACATTGTTGTGCAGAATCGCATTTGCGTTACTGCAGAGGACACTATCATTTTTCAGGGCAAAAGAAAGCACAGAGCCCCACATTTGCTGTTGCCCTGGAGAGCTTGCAAGCACTATGGAAAATCAGGCAGAGAATTCCCTGCTAGCACCTTCTCTGTGCCTGGGAAGGAGAAGTGTTCACATTGTTGCGCAGAATCGCTTTTCTGCAAAGAACCCTAACACTTGTTCAGGGCAAAAGAAAGCACAGAGCCCCAGAGTTGCTGTAGCCTTGGTCAGCTTGCAGAGCACTGGGGAAAGGCAAGCAGAGAATTCCCTGCTAGCACCTTCTCTGTGCCTGGGAAGGAGAATTGTTCACATTGTTGCACAGAATCCCTTTTCTGCAGAGAACACTAACACTTGTTCAGAACGAAAGAAAGCACAGAGCCCCAGATTTGCTGTTGCCCTGGAGAGCTTGCAGAGCACTACGGAAAGGCAGGCAGAGAATTCCCTGCTAGCACCTTCTCTGTGCCTGGGAAGGAGAAGTGTTCACATTGTTTGGCAGAATCGCATTTGCGTCGCTGCAGAGGACAGTATCACTTTTTCCGGGAAAAAGAAAGAACAGAGCCCCAGATTTGCTGTTGCCCTGGAGAGCTTGTGGAGCACTGGGGAAAGGCAGGCAGAGAATTCCCTGCTAGCACCTTCTCTGTGCCTGGGAAGGAGAAGTGTTCACATTGTTTGGCAGAATCGCATTTGCGTCGCTGCAGAGGACACTATCACTTTTTCAGGGAAAAGAAAGCACAGAGCCCCAGATTTCCTGTTGCCCTGGAGAGCTTGCGAGCACTACGGAAAGGCAGGCAGAGAATTCCCTGCTAGCACCTTCTCTGTGCCTGGGAAGGAGAAGTGTTCACATTGTTGCGCAGAATCGCTTTTCTGCAAAGAACCCTAACACTTTTTCAGGGCAAAAGAAAGCACAGAGCCCCAGATTTGCTGTTGCCCTGGAGAGCTTGCAGAGCACTACGGAAAAGCAGGCAGAAAATTCCCTGCTAGCACCTTCTCTGTGCCTGAGAAGGAGAAGTGTTCGCATTGTTGCGCAGAATCGCTTTTCTGCAAAGAACCCTAACACTTTTTCAGGGCAAAAGAAAGCACAGAGCCCCAGATTTGCTGTAGCCTTGGACAGCTTGCAGAGCACTGGGGAAAGGCAGGCAGAGAATTCCCTGCTAGCACCTTCTCTGTGCCTGGGAAGGAGAATTGTTCACATTGTTGCACAGAATCCCTTTTCTGCAGCGAACACTAACACTTGTTCAGAATGAAAGAAAGCACAGAGCCCCAGATTTGCTGTTGCCCTGGAGAGCTTGTGGAGCACTGGGGAAAGGCAGGCAGAGAATTCCCTGCTAGCACCTTCTCTGTGCCTGGCAAGGAGACGTGTTCACATTGTTGCGCAGAATCGCATTTGCGTCGCTGCAGAGGACACTATCACTTTTTCAGGGCAAAAGAAAGCACAGAGCCCCAGATTTGCTGTTGCCCTGGAGAGCTTGCGAGCACTACGGAAAAGCAGGCAGAGAATTCCCTGCTAGCACCTTCTCTGTGCCTGGGAAGGAGAAGTGTTCACATTGTTGCGCAGAATCGCTTTTCTGCAAAGAACCCTAACACTTTTTCAGGGCAAAACTAAGCACAGAGCCCCAGATTTGCTGTTGCCCTGGACAGCTTGCAGAGCACTGGGGAAAGGCAGGCAGAGAATTCCCTGCTAGCACCTTCTCTGTGCCTGGGAAGCAGAAGTGTTCACATTGCTTCGCAGAATGCCTTTTCTGCAGCGAACACTAACACTTGTTCAGAACGAAAGAAAGCACAGAGCCCCAGATTTGCTGTTGCCCTGGAGAGCTTGCAGAGCACTGGGGAAAGGCAGGCAGAGAATCCCCTGCTAGCACCTTCTCTGTGCCTGGGAAGGAGAAGTGTTCACATTATTGCGCAGAATCGCTTTTGCGTTACTGCAGAGGACACTATCACTTTTTCAGGGCAAAAGAAAGCACAGAGCCCCACATTTGCTGTTGCCCTGGAGAGCTTGCAGAGCACTGGGGAAAGGCAGGCAGAGAATTCCCTGCTAGCACCTTCTCTGTGCCTGGGAAGGAGAAGTGTTCACATTGTTGCGCAGAATCGCTTTTCTACAGGAAACCCTAACACATTTTCAGGGCAAAAGAAAGCACAGAGCCCCACATTTGCTGTTGCCCTGGACAGCTTGCAGAGCACTGGGGAAAGGCAGGCAGAGAATCCCCTGCTAGCACCTTCTCTGTGCCTGGGAAGGAGAAGTGTTCACATTGTTTCGCAGAATCGCTTTTCTACAAAGAACCCTAACACTTTTTCAGGGCAAAAGAAAGCACAGAGCCCCAGATTTGCTGTTGCCCTGGAGAGCTTGCAGAGCACTACGGAAAGGCAGGCAGAGAATTCCATGCTAGCACCTTCTCTGTGCCTGGGAAGGAGAAGTGTTCACATTGTTGCGCAGAATCGCATTTGCGTCGCTGCAGAGGACACTATCACTTTTTCAGGGAAAAGAACGCACAGAGCCCCAGATTTCCTGTTGCCCTGGAGAGCTTGCGAGCACTACGGAAAGGCAGGCAGAGAATTCCCTGCTAGCACCTTCTCTGTGCCTGGGAAGGAGAAGTGTTCACATTGTTGCGCAGAATCGCTTTTCTGCAAAGAACCCTAACACTTTTTCAGGGCAAAAGAAAGCACAGAGCCCCAGATTTCCTGTTGCCCTGGAGAGCTTGCAGAGCACTGGGGAAAGGCAGGCAGAGAATTCCCTGCTAGCACCTTCTCTGTGCCTGAGAAGGAGAAGTGTTCGCATTGTTTCGCAGAATCGCTTTTCTGCAGAGAACCCTCACACTTTTTCAGGGCAAAAGAAAGCACAGAGCCCCAGATTTGCTGTTGCCCTGGAGAGCTTGCAGAGCACTGGGGAAAGGCAGGCCGAGAATTCCCTGCTAGCACCTTCTCTGTGCCTGGGAAGGAGAAGTGTTCACATTGTTGCGCAGAATCTCATTTGCGTCGCTGCAGAGGACACTAAAACTTGTTCAGTATGAAAGAAAGCACAGAGCCCCAGATTTGCTGTTGCCCTGGACAGCTTGCAGAGCACTGGGGAAAACCAGGCAGAGAATTCCCTGCTAGCACCTTCTCTGTGCCTGGGAAGGAGAAGTGTTCACATTGTTGCGCAGAATCTCATTTGCATCGCTGCAGAGGACACTATCACTTTTTCAGGATGAAAGAAAGCACAGAGCCCCAGATTTCCTGTTGCCCTGGAGAGCTTGCAGAGCACTGGGGAAAGGCAGGCAGAGAATTCCCTGCTAGCACCTTCTCTGTGCCTGGGAAGGAGAAGTGTTCACATTGTTGCGCAGAATCGCTTTTCTGCAGAGAACACTAACACTTGTTCATAACGAAAAAATGCACAGAGCCCCAGATTTGCTGTAGCCCTGGAGAGCTTGCAGAGCACTGGGGAAAGGCAGGCAGAGAATTCCCTGCTAGCTCCTTCTCTGTGCCTGGGAAGGAGATGTGTTCACATTGTTGCGCAGAATTGCATTTGCGTCGCTGCAGAGGACACTAACACTTGTTCAGAATGAAATAAAGCACAGAGCCCCAGATTTGCTGTAGCCTTGGACAGCTTGCAGAGCACTGGGGAAAGGCAGGCAGAGAATTCCATGCTAGCACCTTCTCTGTGCCTGGCAAGGAGAAGTGTTCGCATTGTTTCGCAGAATCGCTTTTCTGCAGAGAACCCTAACACTTTTTAAGGGCAAAAGAAAGCACAGAGCCCCAGATTTGCTGTTGCCCTGGAGAGCTTGCAGAGCACTGGGGAAAGGCAGGCAGAGAATTCCCTGCTAGCACCTTCTCTGTGCCTGAGAAGGAGAAGTGTTCGCATTGTTTCGCAGAATCGCTTTTCTGCAGAGAACCCTAACACTTTTTCAGGGCAAAAGAAAGCACAGAGCCCCAGATTTGCTGTAGCCCTGGAGAGCTTGCAGAGCACTGGGGAAAGGCAGGCAGAGAATTCCCTGCTAGCACCTTCTCTGTGCCTGGGAAGGAGAATTGTTCACATTGTTGCGCAGAATTGCATTTGCGTCGCTGCAGAGGACACTAACACTTGTTCAGAATGAAATAAAGCACAGAGCCCCAGATTTGCTGTAGCCTTGGACAGCTTGCAGAGCACTGGGGAAAGGCAGGCAGAGAATTCCATGCTAGCACCTTCTCTGTGCCTGGCAAGGAGAAGTGTTCGCATTGTTTCGCAGAATCGCTTTTCTGCAGAGAACCCTAACACTTTTTCAGGGCAAAAGAAAGCACAGAGCCCCAGATTTGCTGTTGCCCTGGACAGCTTGCAGAGCACTGGGGAAAGGCAGGCAGAGAATTCCCTGCTAGCACCTTCTCTGTGCCTGAGAAGGAGAAGTGTTCGCATT
Organism: Strix uralensis; assembly: GCF_047716275.1. NCBI lineage: Eukaryota > Metazoa > Chordata > Aves > Strigiformes > Strigidae > Strix > Strix uralensis. The sequence goes on along the minus strand of NC_134011.1, from coordinate 1,431,477 downwards.
GTTGCGCAGAATCGCTTTTCTGCAGAGAACCTTAACACTTTTTCAGGGCAAAAGAAAGCACAGAGCCCCAGATTTGCTGTTGCCCTGGAGAGCTTGCAGAGCACTGGGGAAAGGCAGGCCGAGAATTCCCTGCTAGCACCTTCTCTGTGCCTGGGAAGGAGAAGTGTTCACATTGTTGCGCAGAATCTCATTTGCGTCGCTGCAGAGGACACTAAAACTTGTTCAGAATGAAAGAAAGCACAGAGCCCCAGATTTGCTGTTGCCCTGGACAGCTTGCAGAGCACTGGGGAAAACCAGGCAGAGAATTCCCTGCTAGCACCTTCTCTGTGCCTGGGAAGGAGAAGTGTTCACATTGTTGCGCAAAATCGCTTTTCTGCAGAGAACACTAACACTTGTTCATAACGAAAAAATGCACAGAGCCCCAGATTTGCTGTAGCCCTGGAGAGCTTGCAGAGCACTGGGGAAAGGCAGGCAGAGAATTCCCTGCTAGCACCTTCTCTGTGCCTGGGAAGGAGAATTGTTCACATTGTTGCGCAGAATCGCTTTTCTGCAGAGAACTCTAACACATTTCAGGGCAAAAGAAAGCACAGAGCCCCAGATTTGCTGTTGTCCTGGAGAGCTTGCAGAGCACTGGGGAAAGGCAGGCAGAGAATTCCCTGCTAGCACCTTCTCTGTGCCTGGCAAGGAGACGTGTTCACATTGTTGCGCAGAATTGCATTTGCGTCGCTGCAGAGGACACTATCAATTTTTCAGGGCAAAAGAAATCACAGAGCCCCACATTTTCTGTTGCCCTGGAGAGCTTGCAGAGCACTGGGGAAAGGCAGGCAGAGAATCCCCTGCTAGCACCTTCTCTGTGCCTGGGAAGAAGAAGTGTTCACATTGTTGCGCATAATCGCATTTGAGTCGCTGCAGAGGACACTAAAACTTGTTCAGAATGAAAGAAAGCACAGAGACCCAGATTTCCTGTTGCCCTGGAGAGCTTGCGAGCACTACGGAAAAGCAGGCAGAGAATTCCCTGCTAGCACCTTCTCTGTGCCTGGGAAGGAGAAGTGTTCACATTGTTGCGCAGAATCGCTTTTCTGCAAAGAACCCTAACACTTGTTCAGGGCAAAAGAAAGCACAGAGCCCCAGATTTCCTGTTGCCCTGGAGAGCTTGTAGAGCACTACGGAAAAGCAGGCTGAGAATTCCCTGCTAGCACCTTCTCTGTGCCTGGGAAGGAGAAGTGTTCACATTGTTTGGCAGAATCGCATTTGCGTCGCTGCAGAGGACACTATCACTTTTTCAGGGCAAAAGAAAGCACAGAGCCCCAGATTTCCTATTGCCCTGGAGATCTTGTGGAGCACTGGGGAAAGGCAGGCAGAGAATTCCCTGCTAGCACCTTCTCTGTGCCTGGCAAGGATAAGTGTTCACATTGTTGCGCAGAATCGCTTTTCTGCAAAGAACCCTAACATCTTTTCAGGGCAAAAGAAAGCACAGAGCCCCAGATTTCCTGTTGCCCTGGAGAGCTTGCAGAGCACTGGGCAAAACCAGGCAGAGAATTCCCTGCTAGCACCTTCTCTGTGCCTGGGAGGGAGAAGTGTTCACATTGTTTCGCAGAATCGCTTTTCTGCAAAGAACCCTAACACTTGTTCAGGGCAAAAGAAAGCACAGAGCCCCCGATTTGCTGTTGCCCTGGAGAGCTTGCAGAGCACTGGGGAAAGGCAGGCAGAGAATTCCCTGCTAGCACCTTCTCTGTGCCTGGGAAGGAGAAGTGTTCACATTGTTGCGCAGAATCGCTTTTCTACAGAAAACCCTAACACATTTTCAGGGCAAAAGAAAGCACAGAGCCCCACATTTGCTGTTGCCCTGGACAGCTTGCAGAGCACTGGGGAAAGGCAGGCAGAGAATCCCCTGCTAGCACCTTCTCTGTGCCTGGGAAGGAGAAGTGTTCACATTGTTTCGCAGAATCGCTTTTCTACAAAGAACCCTAACACTTTTTCAGGGCAAAAGAAAGCACAGAGCCCCAGATTTCCTGTTGCCCTGGAGAGCTTGCAGAGCACTGGGGAAAGGCAGGCAGAGAATTCCCTGCTAGCACCTTCTCTGTGCCTGGCAAGGAGAAGTGTTCACATTGTTGCGCAGAATCGCATTTGCGTCGCTGCAGAGGACACTATCACTTTTTCAGGGAAAAGAACGCACAGAGCCCCAGATTTCCTGTTGCCCTGGAGAGCTTGCGAGCACTACGGAAAGGCAGGCAGAGAATTCCCTGCTAGCACCTTCTCTGTGCCTGGGAAGGAGAAGTGTTCACATTGTTGCGCAGAATCGCTTTTCTGCAAAGAACCCTAACACTTTTTCAGGGCAAAAGAAAGCACAGAGCCCCAGATTTGCTGTTGCCCTGGAGAGCTTGCAGAGCACTGGGGAAAGGCAGGCAGAGAATTCCCTGCTAGCACCTTCTCTGTGCCTGAGAAGGAGAAGTGTTCGCATTGTTTCGCAGAATCGCTTTTCTGCAGAGAACCCTCACACTTTTTCAGGGCAAAAGAAAGCACAGAGCCCCAGATTTGCTGTTGCCCTGGAGAGCTTGCAGAGCACTGGGGAAAGGCAGGCCGAGAATTCCCTGCTAGCACCTTCTCTGTGCCTGGGAAGGAGAAGTGTTCACATTGTTGCGCAGAATCTCATTTGCGTCGCTGCAGAGGACACTAAAACTTGTTCAGTATGAAAGAAAGCACAGAGCCCCAGATTTGCTGTTGCCCTGGACAGCTTGCAGAGCACTGGGGAAAACCAGGCAGAGAATTCCCTGCTAGCACCTTCTCTGTGCCTGGGAAGGAGAAGTGTTCACATTGTTGCGCAGAATCTCATTTGCATCGCTGCAGAGGACACTATCACTTTTTCAGGATGAAAGAAAGCACAGAGCCCCAGATTTCCTGTTGCCCTGGAGAGCTTGCAGAGCACTGGGGAAAGGCAGGCAGAGAATTCCCTGCTAGCACCTTCTCTGTGCCTGGGAAGGAGAAGTGTTCACATTGTTGCGCAGAATCGCTTTTCTGCAGAGAACACTAACACTTGTTCATAACGAAAAAATGCACAGAGCCCCAGATTTGCTGTAGCCCTGGAGAGCTTGCAGAGCACTGGGGAAAGGCAGGCAGAGAATTCCCTGCTAGCTCCTTCTCTGTGCCTGGGAAGGAGATGTGTTCACATTGTTGCGCAGAATTGCATTTGCGTCGCTGCAGAGGACACTAACACTTGTTCAGAATGAAATAAAGCACAGAGCCCCAGATTTGCTGTAGCCTTGGACAGCTTGCAGAGCACTGGGGAAAGGCAGGCAGAGAATTCCATGCTAGCACCTTCTCTGTGCCTGGCAAGGAGAAGTGTTCGCATTGTTTCGCAGAATCGCTTTTCTGCAGAGAACCCTAACACTTTTTCAGGGCAAAAGAAAGCACAGAGCCCCAGATTTGCTGTTGCCCTGGACAGCTTGCAGAGCACTGGGGAAAGGCAGGCCGAGAATTCCCTGCTAGCACCTTCTCTGTGCCTGGGAAGGAGAAGTGTTCACATTGTTGCGCAGAATCTCATTTGCGTCGCTGCAGAGGACACTAAAACTTGTTCAGAATGAAAGAAAGCACAGAGCCCCAGATTTGCTGTTGCCCTGGACAGCTTGCAGAGCACTGGGGAAAACCAGGCAGAGAATTCCCTGCTAGCACCTTCTCTGTGCCTGGGAAGGAGAAGTGTTCACATTGTTGCGCAGAATCGCTTTTCTGCAGAGAACACTAACACTTGTTCATAACGAAAAAATGCACAGAGCCCCAGATTTGCTGTAGCCCTGGAGAGCTTGCAGAGCACTGGGGAAAGGCAGGCAGAGAATTCCCTGCTAGCACCTTCTCTGTGCCTGGGAAGGAGAATTGTTCACATTGTTGCGCAGAATTGCATTTGCGTCGCTGCAGAGGACACTAACACTTGTTCAGAATGAAATAAAGCACAGAGCCCCAGATTTGCTGTAGCCTTGGACAGCTTGCAGAGCACTGGGGAAAGGCAGGGAGAGAATTCCATGCTAGCACCTTCTCTGTGCCTGGGAAGGAGAAGTGTTCGCATTGTTTCGCAGAATCGCTTTTCTGCAGAGAACCCTAACACTTTTTCAGGGCAAAAGAAAGCACAGAGCCCCAGATTTGCTGTAGCCCTGGACAGCTTGCAGAGCACTGGGGAAAGGCAGGCAGAGAATTCCCTGCTAGCACCTTCTCTGTGCCTGAGAAGGAGAAGTGTTCGCATTGTTGCGCAGAATCGCTTTTCTGCAGAGAACCCTAACACTTTTTCAGGGCAAAAGAAAGCACAGAGCCCCAGATTTGCTGTTGCCCTGGACAGCTTGCAGAGCACTGGGGAAAGGCAGGCCGAGAATTCCCTGCTAGCACCTTCTCTGTGCCTGGGAAGGAGAAGTGTTCACATTGTTGCGCAGAATCTCATTTGCGTCGCTGCAGAGGACACTAAAACTTGTTCAGAATGAAAGAAAGCACAGAGCCCCAGATTTGCTGTTGCCCTGGACAGCTTGCAGAGCACTGGGGAAAACCAGGCAGAGAATTCCCTGCTAGCACCTTCTCTGTGCCTGGGAAGGAGAAGTGTTCACATTGTTGCGCAAAATCGCTTTTCTGCAGAGAACACTAACACTTGTTCATAACGAAAAAATGCACAGAGCCCCAGATTTGCTGTAGCCCTGGAGAGCTTGCAGAGCACTGGGGAAAGGCAGGCAGAGAATTCCCTGCTAGCACCTTCTCTGTGCCTGGGAAGGAGAATTGTTCACATTGTTGCGCAGAATCGCTTTTCTGCAGAGAACTCTAACACATTTCAGGGCAAAAGAAAGCACAGAGCCCCAGATTTGCTGTTGTCCTGGAGAGCTTGCAGAGCACTGGGGAAAGGCAGGCAGAGAATTCCCTGCTAGCACCTTCTCTGTGCCTGGCAAGGAGACGTGTTCACATTGTTGCGCAGAATTGCATTTGCGTCGCTGCAGAGGACACTATCAATTTTTCAGGGCAAAAGAAATCACAGAGCCCCACATTTTCTGTTGCCCTGGAGAGCTTGCAGAGCACTGGGGAAAGGCAGGCAGAGAATCCCCTGCTAGCACCTTCTCTGTGCCTGGGAAGAAGAAGTGTTCACATTGTTGCGCATAATCGCATTTGAGTCGCTGCAGAGGACACTAAAACTTGTTCAGAATGAAAGAAAGCACAGAGACCCAGATTTCCTGTTGCCCTGGAGAGCTTGCGAGCACTACGGAAAAGCAGGCAGAGAATTCCCTGCTAGCACCTTCTCTGTGCCTGGGAAGGAGAAGTGTTCACATTGTTGCGCAGAATCTCATTTGCATCGCTGCAGAGGACACTATCACTTTTTCAGGATGAAAGAAAGCACAGAGCCCCAGATTTCCTGTTGCCCTGGAGAGCTTGCAGAGCACTGGGGAAAGGCAGGCAGAGAATTCCCTGCTAGCACCTTCTCTGTGCCTGGGAAGGAGAAGTGTTCACATTGTTGCGCAGAATCGCTTTTCTGCAGAGAACACTAACACTTGTTCATAACGAAAAAATGCACAGAGCCCCAGATTTGCTGTAGCCCTGGAGAGCTTGCAGAGCACTGGGGAAAGGCAGGCAGAGAATTCCCTGCTAGCTCCTTCTCTGTGCCTGGGAAGGAGATGTGTTCACATTGTTGCGCAGAATTGCATTTGCGTCGCTGCAGAGGACACTAACACTTGTTCAGAATGAAATAAAGCACAGAGCCCCAGATTTGCTGTAGCCTTGGACAGCTTGCAGAGCACTGGGGAAAGGCAGGCAGAGAATTCCATGCTAGCACCTTCTCTGTGCCTGGCAAGGAGAAGTGTTCGCATTGTTTCGCAGAATCGCTTTTCTGCAGAGAACCCTAACACTTTTTCAGGGCAAAAGAAAGCACAGAGCCCCAGATTTGCTGTTGCCCTGGACAGCTTGCAGAGCACTGGGGAAAGGCAGGCCGAGAATTCCCTGCTAGCACCTTCTCTGTGCCTGGGAAGGAGAAGTGTTCACATTGTTGCGCAGAATCTCATTTGCGTCGCTGCAGAGGACACTAAAACTTGTTCAGAATGAAAGAAAGCACAGAGCCCCAGATTTGCTGTTGCCCTGGACAGCTTGCAGAGCACTGGGGAAAACCAGGCAGAGAATTCCCTGCTAGCACCTTCTCTGTGCCTGGGAAGGAGAAGTGTTCACATTGTTGCGCAGAATCGCTTTTCTGCAGAGAACACTAACACTTGTTCATAACGAAAAAATGCACAGAGCCCCAGATTTGCTGTAGCCCTGGAGAGCTTGCAGAGCACTGGGGAAAGGCAGGCAGAGAATTCCCTGCTAGCACCTTCTCTGTGCCTGGGAAGGAGAATTGTTCACATTGTTGCGCAGAATTGCATTTGCGTCGCTGCAGAGGACACTAACACTTGTTCAGAATGAAATAAAGCACAGAGCCCCAGATTTGCTGTAGCCTTGGACAGCTTGCAGAGCACTGGGGAAAGGCAGGGAGAGAATTCCATGCTAGCACCTTCTCTGTGCCTGGGAAGGAGAAGTGTTCGCATTGTTTCGCAGAATCGCTTTTCTGCAGAGAACCCTAACACTTTTTCAGGGCAAAAGAAAGCACAGAGCCCCAGATTTGCTGTAGCCCTGGACAGCTTGCAGAGCACTGGGGAAAGGCAGGCAGAGAATTCCCTGCTAGCACCTTCTCTGTGCCTGAGAAGGAGAAGTGTTCGCATTGTTGCGCAGAATCGCTTTTCTGCAGAGAACCCTAACACTTTTTCAGGGCAAAAGAAAGCACAGAGCCCCAGATTTGCTGTTGCCCTGGACAGCTTGCAGAGCACTGGGGAAAGGCAGGCCGAGAATTCCCTGCTAGCACCTTCTCTGTGCCTGGGAAGGAGAAGTGTTCACATTGTTGCGCAGAATCTCATTTGCGTCGCTGCAGAGGACACTAAAACTTGTTCAGAATGAAAGAAAGCACAGAGCCCCAGATTTGCTGTTGCCCTGGACAGCTTGCAGAGCACTGGGGAAAACCAGGCAGAGAATTCCCTGCTAGCACCTTCTCTGTGCCTGGGAAGGAGAAGTGTTCACATTGTTGCGCAAAATCGCTTTTCTGCAGAGAACACTAACACTTGTTCATAACGAAAAAATGCACAGAGCCCCAGATTTGCTGTAGCCCTGGAGAGCTTGCAGAGCACTGGGGAAAGGCAGGCAGAGAATTCCCTGCTAGCACCTTCTCTGTGCCTGGGAAGGAGAATTGTTCACATTGTTGCGCAGAATCGCTTTTCTGCAGAGAACTCTAACACATTTCAGGGCAAAAGAAAGCACAGAGCCCCAGATTTGCTGTTGTCCTGGAGAGCTTGCAGAGCACTGGGGAAAGGCAGGCAGAGAATTCCCTGCTAGCACCTTCTCTGTGCCTGGCAAGGAGACGTGTTCACATTGTTGCGCAGAATTGCATTTGCGTCGCTGCAGAGGACACTATCAATTTTTCAGGGCAAAAGAAATCACAGAGCCCCACATTTTCTGTTGCCCTGGAGAGCTTGCAGAGCACTGGGGAAAGGCAGGCAGAGAATCCCCTGCTAGCACCTTCTCTGTGCCTGGGAAGAAGAAGTGTTCACATTGTTGCGCATAATCGCATTTGAGTCGCTGCAGAGGACACTAAAACTTGTTCAGAATGAAAGAAAGCACAGAGACCCAGATTTCCTGTTGCCCTGGAGAGCTTGCGAGCACTACGGAAAAGCAGGCAGAGAATTCCCTGCTAGCACCTTCTCTGTGCCTGGGAAGGAGAAGTGTTCACATTGTTGCGCAGAATCGCTTTTCTGCAAAGAACCCTAACACTTGTTCAGGGCAAAAGAAAGCACAGAGCCCCAGATTTCCTGTTGCCCTGGAGAGCTTGTAGAGCACTACGGAAAAGCAGGCTGAGAATTCCCTGCTAGCACCTTCTCTGTGCCTGGGAAGGAGAAGTGTTCACATTGTTTGGCAGAATCGCATTTGCGTCGCTGCAGAGGACACTATCACTTTTTCAGGGCAAAAGAAAGCACAGAGCCCCAGATTTCCTATTGCCCTGGAGATCTTGTGGAGCACTGGGGAAAGGCAGGCAGAGAATTCCCTGCTAGCACCTTCTCTGTGCCTGGCAAGGATAAGTGTTCACATTGTTGCGCAGAATCGCTTTTCTGCAAAGAACCCTAACATCTTTTCAGGGCAAAAGAAAGCACAGAGCCCCAGATTTCCTGTTGCCCTGGAGAGCTTGCAGAGCACTGGGCAAAACCAGGCAGAGAATTCCCTGCTAGCACCTTCTCTGTGCCTGGGAGGGAGAAGTGTTCACATTGTTTCGCAGAATCGCTTTTCTGCAAAGAACCCTAACACTTGTTCAGGGCAAAAGAAAGCACAGAGCCCCCGATTTGCTGTTGCCCTGGAGAGCTTGCAGAGCACTGGGGAAAGGCAGGCAGAGAATTCCCTGCTAGCACCTTCTCTGTGCCTGGGAAGGAGAAGTGTTCACATTGTTGCGCAGAATCGCTTTTCTACAGAAAACCCTAACACATTTTCAGGGCAAAAGAAAGCACAGAGCCCCACATTTGCTGTTGCCCTGGACAGCTTGCAGAGCACTGGGGAAAGGCAGGCAGAGAATTCCCTGCTAGCACCTTCTCTGTGCCTGGGAAGGAGAAGTGTTCACATTGTTTCGCAGAATCGCTTTTCTACAAAGAACCCTAACACTTTTTCAGGGCAAAAGAAAGCACAGAGCCCCAGATTTGCTGTTGCCCTGGAGAGCTTGCAGAGCACTACGGAAAGGCAGGCAGAGAATTCCATGCTAGCACCTTCTCTGTGCCTGGGAAGGAGAAGTGTTCACATTGTTGCGCAGAATCGCATTTGCGTCGCTGCAGAGGACACTATCACTTTTTCAGGGAAAAGAACGCACAGAGCCCCAGATTTCCTGTTGCCCTGGAGAGCTTGCGAGCACTACGGAAAGGCAGGCAGAGAATTCCCTGCTAGCACCTTCTCTGTGCCTGGGAAGGAGAAGTGTTCACATTGTTGCGCAGAATCGCTTTTCTGCAAAGAACCCTAACACTTTTTCAGGGCAAAAGAAAGCACAGAGCCCCAGATTTGCTGTTGCCCTGGAGAGCTTGCAGAGCACTGGGGAAAGGCAGGCAGAGAATTCCCTGCTAGCACCTTCTCTGTGCCTGAGAAGGAGAAGTGTTCGCATTGTTTCGCAGAATCGCTTTTCTGCAGAGAACCCTCACACTTTTTCAGGGCAAAAGAAAGCACAGAGCCCCAGATTTGCTGTTGCCCTGGAGAGCTTGCAGAGCACTGGGGAAAGGCAGGCCGAGAATTCCCTGCTAGCACCTTCTCTGTGCCTGGGAAGGAGAAGTGTTCACATTGTTGCGCAGAATCTCATTTGCGTCGCTGCAGAGGACACTAAAACTTGTTCAGTATGAAAGAAAGCACAGAGCCCCAGATTTGCTGTTGCCCTGGACAGCTTGCAGAGCACTGGGGAAAACCAGGCAGAGAATTCCCTGCTAGCACCTTCTCTGTGCCTGGGAAGGAGAAGTGTTCACATTGTTGCGCAGAATCTCATTTGCATCGCTGCAGAGGACACTATCACTTTTTCAGGATGAAATAAAGCACAGAGCCCCAGATTTGCTGTAGCCTTGGACAGCTTGCAGAGCACTGGGGAAAGGCAGGGAGAGAATTCCATGCTAGCACCTTCTCTGTGCCTGGGAAGGAGAAGTGTTCGCATTGTTTCGCAGAATCGCTTTTCTGCAGAGAACCCTAACACTTTTTCAGGGCAAAAGAAAGCACAGAGCCCCAGATTTGCTGTTGCCCTGGAGAGCTTGCAGAGCACTGGGGAAAGGCAGGCAGAGAATTCCCTGCTAGCACCTTCTCTGTGCCTGAGAAGGAGAAGTGTTCGCATTGTTTCGCAGAATCGCTTTTCTGCAGAGAACCCTAACACTTTTTCAGGGCAAAAGAAAGCACAGAGCCCCAGATTTGCTGTTGCCCTGGACAGCTTGCAGAGCACTGGGGAAAGGCAGGCAGAGAATTCCCTGCTAGCACCTTCTCTGTGCCTGGGAAGGAGAAGTGTTCACATTGTTGCGCAGAATCTCATTTGCGTCGCTGCAGAGGACACTAAAACTTGTTCAGAATGAAAGAAAGCACAGAGCCCCAGATTTGCTGTTGCCCTGGACAGCTTGCAGAGCACTGGGGAAAACCAGGCAGAGAATTCCCTGCTAGCACCTTCTCTGTGCCTGGGAAGGAGAAGTGTTCACATTGTTGCGCAAAATCGCTTTTCTGCAGAGAACACTAACACTTGTTCATAACGAAAAAATGCACAGAGCCCCAGATTTGCTGTAGCCCTGGAGAGCTTGCAGAGCACTGGGGAAAGGCAGGCAGAGAATTCCCTGCTAGCACCTTCTCTGTGCCTGGGAAGGAGAATTGTTCACATTGTTGCGCAGAATCGCTTTTCTGCAGAGAACTCTAACACATTTCAGGGCAAAAGAAAGCACAGAGCCCCAGATTTGCTGTTGTCCTGGAGAGCTTGCAGAGCACTGGGGAAAGGCAGGCAGAGAATTCCCTGCTAGCACCTTCTCTGTGCCTGGCAAGGAGACGTGTTCACATTGTTGCGCAGAATTGCATTTGCGTCGCTGCAGAGGACACTATCAATTTTTCAGGGCAAAAGAAATCACAGAGCCCCACATTTTCTGTTGCCCTGGAGAGCTTGCAGAGCACTGGGGAAAGGCAGGCAGAGAATCCCCTGCTAGCACCTTCTCTGTGCCTGGGAAGAAGAAGTGTTCACATTGTTGCGCATAATCGCATTTGAGTCGCTGCAGAGGACACTAAAACTTGTTCAGAATGAAAGAAAGCACAGAGACCCAGATTTCCTGTTGCCCTGGAGAGCTTGCGAGCACTACGGAAAAGCAGGCAGAGAATTCCCTGCTAGCACCTTCTCTGTGCCTGGGAAGGAGAAGTGTTCACATTGTTGCGCAGAATCGCTTTTCTGCAAAGAACCCTAACATCTTTTCAGGGCAAAAGAAAGCACAGAGCCCCAGATTTCCTGTTGCCCTGGAGAGCTTGTAGAGCACTACGGAAAAGCAGGCTGAGAATTCCCTGCTAGCACCTTCTCTGTGCCTGGGAAGGAGAAGTGTTCACATTGTTTGGCAGAATCGCATTTGCGTCGCTGCAGAGGACACTATCACTTTTTCAGGGCAAAAGAAAGCACAGAGCCCCAGATTTCCTATTGCCCTGGAGATCTTGTGGAGCACTGGGGAAAGGCAGGCAGAGAATTCCCTGCTAGCACCTTCTCTGTGCCTGGGAAGGATAAGTGTTCACATTGTTGCGCAGAATCGCTTTTCTGCAAAGAACCCTAACATCTTTTCAGGGCAAAAGAAAGCACAGAGCCCCAGATTTCCTGTTGCCCTGGAGAGCTTGCAGAGCACTGGGCAAAACCAGGCAGAGAATTCCCTGCTAGCACCTTCTCTGTGCCTGGGAGGGAGAAGTGTTCACATTGTTTCGCAGAATCGCTTTTCTGCAAAGAACCCTAACACTTGTTCAGGGCAAAAGAAAGCACAGAGCCCCCGATTTGCTGTTGCCCTGGAGAGCTTGCAGAGCACTGGGGAAAGGCAGGCAGAGAATTCCCTGCTAGCACCTTCTCTGTGCCTGGGAAGGAGAAGTGTTCACATTGTTGCGCAGAATCGCTTTTCTACAGAAAACCCTAACACATTTTCAGGGCAAAAGAAAGCACAGAGCCCCACATTTGCTGTTGCCCTGGACAGCTTGCAGAGCACTGGGGAAAGGCAGGCAGAGAATTCCCTGCTAGCACCTTCTCTGTGCCTGGGAAGGAGAAGTGTTCACATTGTTTCGCAGAATCGCTTTTCTACAAAGAACCCTAACACTTTTTCAGGGCAAAAGAAAGCACAGAGCCCCAGATTTGCTGTTGCCCTGGAGAGCTTGCAGAGCACTACGGAAAGGCAGGCAGAGAATTCCATGCTAGCACCTTCTCTGTGCCTGGGAAGGAGAAGTGTTCACATTGTTGCGCAGAATCGCATTTGCGTCGCTGCAGAGGACACTATCACTTTTTCAGGGAAAAGAACGCACAGAGCCCCAGATTTCCTGTTGCCCTGGAGAGCTTGCGAGCACTACGGAAAGGCAGGCAGAGAATTCCCTGCTAGCACCTTCTCTGTGCCTGGGAAGGAGAAGTGTTCACATTGTTGCGCAGAATCGCTTTTCTGCAAAGAACCCTAACACTTTTTCAGGGCAAAAGAAAGCACAGAGCCCCAGATTTGCTGTTGCCCTGGAGAGCTTGCAGAGCACTGGGGAAAGGCAGGCAGAGAATTCCCTGCTAGCACCTTCTCTGTGCCTGAGAAGGAGAAGTGTTCGCATTGTTTCGCAGAATCGCTTTTCTGCAGAGAACCCTCACACTTTTTCAGGGCAAAAGAAAGCACAGAGCCCCAGATTTGCTGTTGCCCTGGAGAGCTTGCAGAGCACTGGGGAAAGGCAGGCCGAGAATTCCCTGCTAGCACCTTCTCTGTGCCTGGGAAGGAGAAGTGTTCACATTGTTGCGCAGAATCTCATTTGCGTCGCTGCAGAGGACACTAAAACTTGTTCAGTATGAAAGAAAGCACAGAGCCCCAGATTTGCTGTTGCCCTGGACAGCTTGCAGAGCACTGGGGAAAACCAGGCAGAGAATTCCCTGCTAGCACCTTCTCTGTGCCTGGGAAGGAGAAGTGTTCACATTGTTGCGCAGAATCTCATTTGCATCGCTGCAGAGGACACTATCACTTTTTCAGGATGAAAGAAAGCACAGAGCCCCAGATTTCCTGTTGCCCTGGAGAGCTTGCAGAGCACTGGGGAAAGGCAGGCAGAGAATTCCCTGCTAGCACCTTCTCTGTGCCTGGGAAGGAGAAGTGTTCACATTGTTGCGCAGAATCGCTTTTCTGCAGAGAACACTAACACTTGTTCATAACGAAAAAATGCACAGAGCCCCAGATTTGCTGTAGCCCTGGAGAGCTTGCAGAGCACTGGGGAAAGGCAGGCAGAGAATTCCCTGCTAGCTCCTTCTCTGTGCCTGGGAAGGAGATGTGTTCACATTGTTGCGCAGAATTGCATTTGCGTCGCTGCAGAGGACACTAACACTTGTTCAGAATGAAATAAAGCACAGAGCCCCAGATTTGCTGTAGCCTTGGACAGCTTGCAGAGCACTGGGGAAAGGCAGGCAGAGAATTCCATGCTAGCACCTTCTCTGTGCCTGGCAAGGAGAAGTGTTCGCATTGTTTCGCAGAATCGCTTTTCTTCAGAGAACCCTAACACTTTTTAAGGGCAAAAGAAAGCACAGAGCCCCAGATTTGCTGTTGCCCTGGAGAGCTTGCAGAGCACTGGGGAAAGGCAGGCAGAGAATTCCCTGCTAGCACCTTCTCTGTGCCTGAGAAGGAGAAGTGTTCGCATTGTTTCGCAGAATCGCTTTTCTGCAGAGAACCCTAACACTTTTTCAGGGCAAAAGAAAGCACAGAGCCCCAGATTTGCTGTTGCCCTGGACAGCTTGCAGAGCACTGGGGAAAGGCAGGCCGAGAATTCCCTGCTAGCACCTTCTCTGTGCCTGGGAAGGAGAAGTGTTCACATTGTTGCGCAGAATCTCATTTGCGTCGCTGCAGAGGACACTAAAACTTGTTCAGAATGAAAGAAAGCACAGAACCCCAGATTTGCTGTTGCCCTGGACAGCTTGCAGAGCACTGGGGAAAACCAGGCAGAGAATTCCCTGCTAGCACCTTCTCTGTGCCTGGGAAGGAGAAGTGTTCACATTGTTGCGCAGAATCGCTTTTCTGCAGAGAACACTAACACTTGTGCATAACGAAAAAATGCACAGAGCCCCAGATTTGCTGTAGCCCTGGAGAGCTTGCAGAGCACTGGGGAAAGGCAGGCAGAGAATTCCCTGCTAGCACCTTCTCTGTGCCTGGGAAGGAGAATTGTTCACATTGTTGCGCAGAATTGCATTTGCGTCGCTGCAGAGGACACTAACACTTGTTCAGAATGAAATAAAGCACAGAGCCCCAGATTTGCTGTAGCCTTGGACAGCTTGCAGAGCACTGGGGAAAGGCAGGGAGAGAATTCCATGCTAGCACCTTCTCTGTGCCTGGGAAGGAGAAGTGTTCGCATTGTTTCGCAGAATCGCTTTTCTGCAGAGAACCCTAACACTTTTTCAGGGCAAAAGAAAGCACAGAGCCCCAGATTTGCTGTTGCCCTGGACAGCTTGCAGAGCACTGGGGAAAGGCAGGCAGAGAATTCCCTGCTAGCACCTTCTCTGTGCCTGAGAAGGAGAAGTGTTCGCATTGTTGCGCAGAATCGCTTTTCTGCAGAGAACCCTAACACTTTTTCAGGGCAAAAGAAAGCACAGAGCCCCAGATTTGCTGTTGCCCTGGACAGCTTGCAGAGCACTGGGGAAAGGCAGGCAGAGAATTCCCTGCTAGCACCTTCTCTGTGCCTGGGAAGGAGAAGTGTTCACATTGTTGCGCAGAATCTCATTTGCGTCGCTGCAGAGGACACTAAAACTTGTTCAGAATGAAAGAAAGCACAGAGCCCCAGATTTGCTGTTGCCCTGGACAGCTTGCAGAGCACTGGGGAAAACCAGGCAGAGAATTCCCTGCTAGCACCTTCTCTGTGCCTGGGAAGGAGAAGTGTTCACATTGTTGCGCAAAATCGCTTTTCTGCAGAGAACACTAACACTTGTTCATAACGAAAAAATGCACAGAGCCCCAGATTTGCTGTAGCCCTGGAGAGCTTGCAGAGCACTGGGGAAAGGCAGGCAGAGAATTCCCTGCTAGCACCTTCTCTGTGCCTGGGAAGGAGAATTGTTCACATTGTTGCGCAGAATCGCTTTTCTGCAGAGAACTCTAACACATTTCAGGGCAAAAGAAAGCACAGAGCCCCAGATTTGCTGTTGTCCTGGAGAGCTTGCAGAGCACTGGGGAAAGGCAGGCAGAGAATTCCCTGCTAGCACCTTCTCTGTGCCTGGCAAGGAGACGTGTTCACATTGTTGCGCAGAATTGCATTTGCGTCGCTGCAGAGGACACTATCAATTTTTCAGGGCAAAAGAAATCACAGAGCCCCACATTTTCTGTTGCCCTGGAGAGCTTGCAGAGCACTGGGGAAAGGCAGGCAGAGAATCCCCTGCTAGCACCTTCTCTGTGCCTGGGAAGAAGAAGTGTTCACATTGTTGCGCATAATCGCATTTGAGTCGCTGCAGAGGACACTAAAACTTGTTCAGAATGAAAGAAAGCACAGAGACCCAGATTTCCTGTTGCCCTGGAGAGCTTGCGAGCACTACGGAAAAGCAGGCAGAGAATTCCCTGCTAGCACCTTCTCTGTGCCTGGGAAGGAGAAGTGTTCACATTGTTGCGCAGAATCGCTTTTCTGCAAAGAACCCTAACAATTTTTCAGGGCAAAAGAAAGCACAGAGCCCCAGATTTGCTGTAGCCTTGGACAGCTTGCAGAGCACTGGGGAAAGGCAGGCAGAGAATTCCCTGCTAGCACCTTCTCTGTGCCTGGGAAGGAGAATTGTTCACATTGTTGCACAGAATCCCTTTTCTGCAGCGAACACTAACACTTGTTCATAACGAAAGAAAGCACAGAGCCCCAGATTTGCTGTTGCCCTGGAGAGCTTGCAGAGCACTGGGGAAAGGCAGGCAGAGAATCCCCTGCTAGCACCTTCTCTGTGCCTGGGAAGGAGAAGTGTTCACATTGTTGCGCAGAATCCCTTTTCTGCAAAGAACCCTAACACTTTTTCAGGGCAAAAGAAAGCACAGAGCCCCACATTTGCTGTTGCCCTGGAGAGCTTGCAGAGCACTGGGGAAAGGCAGGCAGAGAATCCCCTGCTAGCACCTTCTCTGTGCCTGGCAAGGAGAAGTGTTCACATTGTTGCGCAGAATCGCATTTGCATCGCTGCAGAGGACACTAACACTTTTTCAGGGCAAAAGAAAGCACAGAGCCCCAGATTTCCTGTTGCCCTGGAGAGCTTGCAGAGCACTGGGGAAAGGCAGGCAGAGAATTCCCTGCTAGCACCTTCTCTGTGCCTGGGAAGGAGAATTGTTCACATTGTTGCGCAGAATTGCATTTGCGTCGCTGCAGAGGACACTAACACTTGTTCAGAATGAAATAAAGCACAGAGCCCCAGATTTGCTGTAGCCTTGGACAGCTTGCAGACCACTGGGGAAAGGCAGGCAGAGAATTCCATGCTAGCACCTTCTCTGTGCCTGGCAAGAAGTGTTCGCATTGTTTCGCAGAATCGCTTTTCTGCAGAGAACCCTAACACTTTTTCAGGGCAAAAGAAAGCACAGAGCCCCAGATTTGCTGTTGCCCTGGAGAGCTTGCAGAGCACTGGGGAAAGGCAGGCAGAGAATTCCCTGCTAGCACCTTCTCTGTGCCTGGGAAGGAGAAGTGTTCACATTGTTGCGCAGAATCTCATTTGCGTCGCTGCAGAGGACACTAAAACTTGTTCAGTATGAAAGAAAGCACAGAGCCCCAGATTTGCTGTTGCCCTGGAGACCTTGCAGAGCACTGGGGAAAGGCAGGCAGAGAATTCCCTGCTAGCACCTTCTCTGTGCCTGGGAAGGAGAAGTGTTCACATTGTTGCACAGAATCCCTTTTCTGCAGAGAACACTAACACTTGTTCATAACGAAAAAATGCACAGAGCCCCAGATTTGCTGTAGCCCTGGAGAGCTTGCAGAGCACTGGGGAAAGGCAGGCAGAGAATTCCCTGCTAGCACCTTCTCTGTGCCTGGGAAGAAGAAGTGTTCACATTGTTGCGCAGAATCGCATTTGAGTCGCTGCAGAGGACACTAAAACTTGTTCAGGATGAAAGAAAGCACAGAGCCCCAGATTTCCTGTTGCCCTGGAGAGCTTGCGAGCACTACGGAAAAGCAGGCAGAGAATTCCCTGCTAGCACCTTCTCTGTGCCTGTGAAGGAGATGTGTTCACATTGTTGCACAGAATCCCTTTTCTGCAGCGAACACTAACACTTGTTCAGAACGAAAGAAAGCACAGAGCCCCAGATTTGCTGTTGCCCTGGAGAGCTTGCAGAGCACTGGGGAAAGGCAGGCAGAGAATCCCCTGCTAGCACCTTCTCTGTGCCTGAGAAGGAGAAGTGTTCGCATTGTTTCGCAGAATCGCTTTTCTGCAGAGAACCCTAACACTTTTTCAGGGCAAAAGAAAGCACAGAGCCCCAGATTTGCTGTTGCCCTGGAGAGCTTGCAGAGCACTGGGGAAAGGCAGGCAGAGAATTCCCTGCTAGCACCTTCTCTGTGCCTGGGAAGGAGAAGTGTTCACATTGTTGCACAGAATCCCTTTTCTGCAGAGAACACTAACACTTGTTCATAACGAAAAAATGCACAGAGCCCCAGATTTGCTGTAGCCCTGGAGAGCTTGCAGAGCACTGGGGAAAGGCAGGCAGAGAATTCCCTGCTAGCACCTTCTCTGTGCCTGGGAAGAAGAAGTGTTCACATTGTTGCGCAGAATCGCATTTGAGTCGCTGCAGAGGACACTAAAACTTGTTCAGGATGAAAGAAAGCACAGAGCCCCAGATTTCCTGTTGCCCTGGAGAGCTTGCGAGCACTACGGAAAAGCAGGCAGAGAATTCCCTGCTAGCACCTTCTCTGTGCCTGGGAAGGAGATGTGTTCACATTGTTGCACAGAATCCCTTTTCTGCAGCGAACACTAACACTTGTTCAGAACGAAAGAAAGCACAGAGCCCCAGATTTGCTGTTGCCCTGGAGAGCTTGCAGAGCACTGGGGAAAGGCAGGCAGAGAATCCCCTGCTAGCACCTTCTCTGTGCCTGGGAAGGAGAAGTGTTCACATTATTGAGCAGAATCGCTTTTGCGTTACTGCAGAGGACACTATCACTTTTTCAGGGCAAAAGAAAGCACAGAGCCCCACATTTGCTGTTGCCCTGGAGAGCTTGCAGAGCACTGGGGAAAGGCAGGCAGAGAATTCCCTGCTAGCACCTTCTCTGTGCCTGGGAAGGAGAAGTGTTCACATTGTTGCGCAGAATCGCTTTTCTGCAAAGAACCCTAACACTTTTTCAGGGCAAAAGAAAGCACAGAGCACCAGAGTTGCTGTAGCCTTGGTCAGCTTGCAGAGCACTGGGGAAAGGCAAGCAGAGAATTCCCTGCTAGCACCTTCTCTGTGCCTGGGAAGGAGAAGTGTTCACATTGTTGCACAGAATCCCTTTTCTGCAGCGAACACTAACACTTGTTCAGAACGAAAGAAAGCACAGAGCCCCAGATTTGCTGTTGCCCTGGAGAGCTTGCAGAGCACTACGGAAAGGCAGGCAGATAATTCCCTGCTAGCACCTTCTCTGTGCCTGGGAAGGAGAAGTGTTCACATTGTTGCGCAGAATCGCTTTTCTGCAAAGAACCCTAACATCTTTTCAGGGCAAAAGAAAGCACAGAGCCCCAGATTTGCTGTTGCCCTGGAGAGCTTGAGGAGCACTGGGGAAAGGCAGGCAGAGAATTCCCTGCTAGCACCTTCTCTGTGCCTGGGAAGGAGAAGTGTTCACATTGTTGCGCAGAATCGCTTTTCTGCAAAGAACCCTAACACTTTTTCAGGGCAAAAGAAAGCACAGAGCCCCACATTTGCTGTTGCCCTGGAGAGCTTGCAGAGCACTGGGGAAAGGCAGGCAGAGAATTCCCTGCTAGCACCTTCTCTGTGCCTGGGAAGGAGAAGTGTTCACATTGTTGCGCAGAATCGCTTTTCTACAGAAAACACTAACACTTTTTCAGGGCAAAAGAAAGAACAGAGCCCCACATTTGCTGTTGCCCTGGAGAGCTTGCAGAGCACTGGGGAAAGGCAGGCAGAGAATTCCCTGCTAGCACCTTCTCTGTGCCTGGGAAGGAGAAGTGTTCACATTACTGAGCAGAATCCCTTTTCTGCAGCGAACACTAACACTTGTTCAGAACGAAAGAAAGCACAGAGCCCCAGATTTGCTGTTGCCCTGGAGAGCTTGCAGAGCACTACGGAAAGGCAGGCAGAGAATTCCCTGCTAGCACCTTCTCTGTGCCTGGAAGGAGAAGTGTTCACATTGTTGCGCAGAATCGCATTTGCGTCGCTGCAGAGAACACTATCACTTTTTCAGGGCAAAAGAAAGCACAGAGCCCCACATTTGCTGTTGCCCTGGAGAGCTTGCAGAGCACTGGGGAAAGGCAGGCAGAGAATTCCCTGCTAGTACCTTCTCTGTGCCTGGCAAGGAGAAGTGTTCACATTGTTGTGCAGAATCGCTTTTCTACAAAGAACCCTAACACTTTTTCAGGGCAAAAGAAAGCACAGAGCCCCAGATTTGCTGTTGCCCTGGAGAGCTTGCAGAGCACTGGGGAAAGGCAGGCAGAGAATTCCCTGCTAGCACCTTCTCTGTGCCTGGGAAGGAGAAGTGTTCACATTGTTGCGCAGAATCGCATTTGCGTCGCTGCAGAGGACACTATCACTTTTTCAGGGAAAAGAAAGCACAGAGCCCCACATTTGCTGTTGCCCTGGAGAGCTTGCAGAGCACTGGGGAAAGGCAGGCAGAGAATTCCCTGCTAGCACCTTCTCTGTGCCTGAGAAGGAGAAGTGTTCGCATTGTTTCGCAGAATCGCTTTTCTGCAGAGAACCCTAACACTTTTTCAGGGCAAAAGAAAGCACAGAGCCCCAGATTTGCTGTTGCCCTGGAGAGCTTGCAGAGCACTGGGGAAAGGCAGGCCGAGAATTCCCTGCTAGCACCTTCTCTGTGCCTGGGAAGGAGAAGTGTTCACATTGTTGCGCAGAATCTCATTTGCGTCGCTGCAGAGGACACTAAAACTTGTTCAGTATGAAAGAAAGCACAGAGCCCCAGATTTGCTGTTGCCCTGGACAGCTTGCAGAGCACTGGGGAAAGGCAGGCAGAGAATTCCCTGCTAGCACCTTCTCTGTGCCTGGGAAGGAGAAGTGTTCACATTGTTGCGCAGAATCGCTTTTCTGCAGAGAACACTAACACTTGTTCATAACGAAAAAATGCACAGAGCCCCAGATTTGCTGTAGCCCTGGAGAGCTTGCAGAGCACTGGGGAAAGGCAGGCAGAGAATTCCCTGCTAGCACCTTCTCTGTGCCTGGGAAGAAGAAGTGTTCACATTATTGAGCAGAATCGCTTTTGCGTTACTGCAGAGGACACTATCACTTTTTCAGGGCAAAAGAAAGCACAGAGCCCCACATTTGCTGTTGCCCTGGAGAGCTTGCAGAGCACTGGGGAAAGGCAGGCAGAGAATTCCCTGCTAGCACCTTCTCTGTGCCTGGGAAGGAGAAGTGTTCACATTGTTGCGCAGAATCGCTTTTCTGCAAAGAACCCTAACACTTTTTCAGGGCAAAAGAAAGCACAGAGCCCCAGAGTTGCTGTAGCCTTGGTCAGCTTGCAGAGCACTGGGGAAAGGCAAGCAGAGAATTCCCTGCTAGCACCTTCTCTGTGCCTGGGAAGGAGAATTGTTCACATTGTTGCACAGAATCCCTTTTCTGCAGCGAACACTAACACTTGTTCAGAACGAAAGAAAGCACAGAGCCCCAGATTTGCTGTTGCCCTGGAGAGCTTGCAGAGCACTACGGAAAGGCAGGCAGAGAATTCCCTGCTAGCACCTTCTCTGTGCCTGGGAAGGAGAAGTGTTCACATTGTTTGGCAGAATTGCATTTGCGTCGCTGCAGAGGACACTATCACTTTTTCAGGGAAAAAGAAAGCACAGAGCCCCACATTTGCTGTTGCCCTGGAGAGCTTGTGGAGCACTGGGGATAGGCAGGCAGAGAATTCCCTGCTAGCACCTTCTCTGTGCCTGGCAAGGAGACGTGTTCACATTGTTGCGCAGAATCGCTTTTCTGCAAAGAACCCTAACATCTTTTCAGGGCAAAAGAAAGCACAGAGCCCCAGATTTGCTGTTGCCCTGGAGAGCTTGAGGAGCACTGGGGAAAGGCAGGCAGAGAATTCCCTGCTAGCACCTTCTCTGTGCCTGGGAAGGAGAAGTGTTCACATTGTTGCGCAGAATCGCTTTTCTGCAAAGAACCCTAACACTTTTTCAGGGCAAAAGAAAGCACAGAGCCCCACATTTGCTGTTGCCCTGGAGAGCTTGCAGAGCACTGGGGAAAGGCAGGCAGAGAATTCCCTGCTAGCACCTTCTCTGTGCCTGGGAAGGAGAAGTGTTCACATTGTTGCGCAGAATCGCTTTTCTACAGAAAACACTAACACTTTTTCAGGGCAAAAGAAAGAACAGAGCCCCACATTTGCTGTTGCCCTGGAGAGCTTGCAGAGCACTGGGGAAAGGCAGGCAGAGAATTCCCTGCTAGCACCTTCTCTGTGCCTGGGAAGGAGAAGTGTTCACATTACTGAGCAGAATCCCTTTTCTGCAGCGAACACTAACACTTGTTCAGAACGAAAGAAAGCACAGAGCCCCAGATTTGCTGTTGCCCTGGAGAGCTTGCAGAGCACTACGGAAAGGCAGGCAGAGAATTCCCTGCTAGCACCTTCTCTGTGCCTGGAAGGAGAAGTGTTCACATTGTTGCGCAGAATCGCATTTGCGTCGCTGCAGAGAACACTATCACTTTTTCAGGGCAAAAGAAAGCACAGAGCCCCACATTTGCTGTTGCCCTGGAGAGCTTGCAGAGCACTGGGGAAAGGCAGGCAGAGAATTCCCTGCTAGTACCTTCTCTGTGCCTGGCAAGGAGAAGTGTTCACATTGTTGTGCAGAATCGCTTTTCTACAAAGAACCCTAACACTTTTTCAGGGCAAAAGAAAGCACAGAGCCCCAGATTTGCTGTTGCCCTGGAGAGCTTGCAGAGCACTGGGGAAAGGCAGGCAGAGAATTCCCTGCTAGCACCTTCTCTGTGCCTGGGAAGGAGAAGTGTTCACATTGTTGCGCAGAATCGCATTTGCGTCGCTGCAGAGGACACTATCACTTTTTCAGGGAAAAGAAAGCACAGAGCCCCAGATTTCCTGTTGCCCTGGAGAGCTTGCGAGCACTACGGAAAGGCAGGCAGAGAATTCCCTGCTAGCACCTTCTCTGTGCCTGGGAAGGAGAAGTGTTCACATTGTTGCGCAGAATCGCTTTTCTTCAAAGAACCCTAACACTTTTTCAGGGCAAAAGAAAGCACAGAGCCCCAGATTTGCTGTTGCCCTGGAGAGCTTGCAGAGCACTACGGAAAAGCAGGCAGAAAATTCCCTGCTAGCACCTTCTCTGTGCCTGAGAAGGAGAAGTGTTCGCATTGTTGCGCAGAATCGCTTTTCTGCAAAGAACCCTAACACTTTTTCAGGGCAAAAGAAAGAACAGAGCCCCAGATTTGCTGTAGCCTTGAACAGCTTGCAGAGCACTGGGGAAAGGCAGGCAGAGAATTCCCTGCTAGCACCTTCTCTGTGCCTGGGAAGGAGAATTGTTCACATTGTTGCACAGAATCCCTTTTCTGCAGCGAACACTAACACTTGTTCAGAACGAAAGAAAGCACAGAGCCCCAGATTTGCTGTTGCCCTGGAGAGCTTGTGGAGCACTGGGGAAAGGCAGGCCGAGAATTCCCTGCTAGCACCTTCTCTGTGCCTGGCAAGGAGACGTGTTCACATTGTTGCGCAGAATCGCATTTGCGTCGCTGCAGAGGACACTATCACTTTTTCAGGGCAAAAGAAAGCACAGAGCCCCAGATTTCCTGTTGCCCTGGAGAGCTTGCGAGCACTACGGAAAAGCAGGCAGAGAATTCCCTGCTAGCACCTTCTCTGTGCCTGGGAAGGAGAAGTGTTCACATTGTTGCGCAGAATCGCTTTTCTGCAAAGAACCCTAACACTTTTTCAGGGCAAAACTAAGCACAGAGCCCCAGATTTGCTGTAGCCTTGGACAGCTTGCAGAGCACTGGGGAAAGGCCGGCAGAGAATTCCCTGCTAGCACCTTCTCTGTGCCTGGGAAGGAGAATTGTTCACATTGTTGCGCAGAATCCCTTTTCTGCAGCGAACACTAACACTTGTTCAGAACGAAAGAAAGCACAGAGCCCCACATTTGCTGTTGCCCTGGAGAGCTTGCAGAGCACTGGGGAAAGGCAGGCAGAGAATCCCCTGCTAGCACCTTCTCTGTGCCTGGGAAGGAGAAGTGTTCACATTATTGCGCAGAATCGCTTTTGCGTTACTGCAGAGGACACTATCACTTTTTCAGGGCAAAAGAAAGCACAGAGCCCCACATTTGCTGTTGCCCTGGAGAGCTTGCAGAGCACTGGGGAAAGGCAGGCAGAGAATTCCCTGCTAGCACCTTCTCTGTGCCTGGGAATGAGAAGTGTTCACATTGTTGTGCAGAATCGCATTTGCGTTACTGCAGAGGACACTATCATTTTTCAGGGCAAAAGAAAGCACAGAGCCCCACATTTGCTGTTGCCCTGGAGAGCTTGCGAGCACTACGGAAAAGCAGGCAGAGAATTCCCTGCTAGCACCTTCTCTGTGCCTGGGAAGGAGAAGTGTTCACATTGTTGCGCAGAATAGCTTTTCTGCAAAGAACCCTAACACTTGTTCAGGGCAAAAGAAAGCACAGAGCCCCAGATTTCCTGTTGCCCTGGAGAGCTTGCAGAGCACTACGGAAAAGCAGGCTGAGAATTCCCTGCTAGCACCTTCTCTGTGCCTGGGAAGGAGAATTGTTCACATTGTTGCACAGAATCCCTTTTCTGCAGCGAACACTAACACTTGTTCAGAACGAAAGAAAGCACAGAGCCCCACATTTGCTGTTGCCCTGGAGAGCTTGCAGAGCACTACGGAAAGGCAGGCAGAGAATTCCCTGCTAGCACCTTCTCTGTGCCTGGGAAGGAGAAGTGTTCACATTGTTTGGCAGAATCGCATTTGCGTCGCTGCAGAGGACACTATCACTTTTTCAGGGCAAAAGAAAGCACAGAGCCCCAGATTTCCTATAGCCCTGGAGATCTTGTGGAGCACTGGGGAAAGGCAGGCAGAGAATTCCCTGCTAGCACCTTCTCTGTGCCTGGCAAGGATAAGTGTTCACATTGTTGCGCAGAATCGCTTTTCTGCAAAGAACCCTAACATCTTTTCAGGGCAAAAGAAAGCACAGAGCCCCAGATTTGCTGTTGCCCTGGACAGCTTGCAGAGCACTGGGGAAAGGCAGGCAGAGAATTCCCTGCTAGCACCTTCTCTGTGCCTGGGAAGGAGAAGTGTTCACATTGTTGCGCAGAATCTCATTTGCGTCGCTGCAGAGGACACTAAAACTTGTTCAGAATGAAAGAAAGCACAGAGCCCCAGATTTGCTGTTGCCCTGGACAGCTTGCAGAGCACTGGGGAAAGGCAGGCAGAGAATTCCCTGCTAGCACCTTCTCTGTGCCTGGGAAGGAGAAGTGTTCACATTGTTGCGCAGAATCGCTTTTCTGCAGAGAACACTAACACTTGTTCATAACGAAAAAATGCACAGAGCCCCAGATTTGCTGTAGCCCTGGAGAGCTTGCAGAGCACTGGGGAAAGGCAGGCAGAGAATTCCCTGCTAGCACCTTCTCTGTGCCTGGGAAGGAGATGTGTTCACATTGTTGCGCAGAATTGCATTTGCGTCGCTGCAGAGGACACTAACACTTGTTCAGAATGAAATAAAGCACAGAGCCCCAGATTTGCTGTAGCCTTGGACAGCTTGCAGAGCACTGGGGAAAGGCAGGCAGAGAATTCCATGCTAGCACCTTCTCTGTGCCTGGCAAGGAGAAGTGTTCGCATTGTTTCTCAGAATCGCTTTTCTGCAGAGAACCCTAACACTTTTTCAGGGCAAAAGAAAGCACAGAGCCCCAGATTTCCTGTTGCCCTGGAGAGCTTGCAGAGCACTGGGGAAAGGCAGGCAGAGAATTCCCTGCTAGCACCTTCTCTGTGCCTGAGAAGGAGAAGTGTTCGCATTGTTTCGCAGAATCGCTTTTCTGCAGAGAACCCTAACACTTTTTCAGGGCAAAAGAAAGCACAGAGCCCCAGATTTGCTGTTGCCCTGGACAGCTTGCAGAGCACTGGGGAAAGGCAGGCCGAGAATTCCCTGCTAGCACCTTCTCTGTGCCTGGGAAGGAGAAGTGTTCACATTGTTGCGCAGAATCTCATTTGCGTCGCTGCAGAGGACACTAAAACTTGTTCAGAATGAAAGAAAGCACAGAGCCCCAGATTTGCTGTTGCCCTGGACAGCTTGCAGAGCACTGGGGAAAACCAGGCAGAGAATTCCCTGCTAGCACCTTCTCTGTGCCTGGGAAGGAGAAGTGTTCACATTGTTGCGCAGAATCGCTTTTCTGCAGAGAACACTAACACTTGTTCATAACGAAAAAATGCACAGAGCCCCAGATTTGCTGTAGCCCTGGAGAGCTTGCAGAGCACTGGGGAAAGGCAGGCAGAGAATTCCCTGCTAGCACCTTCTCTGTGCCTGGGAAGGAGAATTGTTCACATTGTTGCGCAGAATTGCATTTGCGTGGCTGCAGAGGACACTAACACTTGTTCAGAATGAAATAAAGCACAGAGCCCCAGATTTGCTGTAGCCTTGGACAGCTTGCAGAGCACTGGGGAAAGGCAGGCAGAGAATTCCCTGCTAGCACCTTCTCTGTGCCTGGGAAGGAGAATTGTTCACATTGTTGCACAGAATCCCTTTTCTGCAGCGAACACTAACACTTGTTCAGAACGAAAGAAAGCACAGAGCCCCAGATTTGCTGTTGCCCTGGAGAGCTTGCAGAGCACTGGGGAAAGGCAGGCAGAGAATTCCCTGCTAGCACCTTCTCTGTGCCTGGGAAGGAGAAGTGTTCACATTGTTGCGCAGAATCGCTTTTCTGCAAAGAACCCTAACACTTTTTCAGGGCAAAAGAAAGCACAGAGCCCCACATTTGCTGTTGCCCTGGAGAGCTTGCAGAGCACTGGGGAAAGGCAGGCAGAGAATCCCCTGCTAGCACCTTCTCTGTGCCTGGCAAGGAGAAGTGTTCACATTGTTGCGCAGAATCGCATTTGCATCGCTGCAGAGGACACTATCACTTTTTCAGGGCAAAAGAAAGCACAGAGCCCCAGATTTCCTGTTGCCCTGGAGAGCTTGCAGAGCACTGCGGAAAGGCAGGCAGAGAATTCCCTGCTAGCACCTTCTCTGTGCCTGGGAAGGAGAAGTGTTCACATTGTTGCGCAGAATCGCTTTTCTGCAGAGAACACTAACACTTGTTCATAACGAAAAAATGCACAGAGCCCCAGATTTGCTGTAGCCCTGGAGAGCTTGCAGAGCACTGGGGAAAGGCAGGCAGAGAATTCCCTGCTAGCTCCTTCTCTGTGCCTGGGAAGGAGATGTGTTCACATTGTTGCGCAGAATTGCATTTGCGTCGCTGCAGAGGACACTAACACTTGTTCATAACGAAAAAATGCACAGAGCCCCAGATTTGCTGTAGCCCTGGAGAGCTTGCAGAGCACTGGGGAAAGGCAGGCAGAGAATTCCCTGCTAGCACCTTCTCTGTGCCTGGGAAGGAGAATTGTTCACATTGTTGCGCAGAATGGCTTTTCTGCAGAGAACTCTAACACATTTCAGGGCAAAAGAAAGCACAGAGCCCCAGATTTGCTGTTGTCCTGGAGAGCTTGCAGAGCACTGGGGAAAGGCAGGCAGAGAATTCCCTGCTAGCACCTTCTCTGTGCCTGGCAAGGATCCGTGTTCACATTGTTGCGCAGAATTGCATTTGCGTCGCTGCAGAGGACACTATCAATTTTTCAGGGCAAAAGAAATCACAGAGCCCCACATTTTCTCCTGCCCTGGAGAGCTTGCAGAGCACTGGGGAAAGGCAGGCAGAGAATCCCCTGCTAGCACCTTCTCTGTGCCTGGGAAGAAGAAGTGTTCACATTGTTGCGCATAATCGCATTTGAGTCGCTGCAGAGGACACTAAAACTTGTTCAGAATGAAAGAAAGCACAGAGCCCCAGATTTCCTGTTGCCCTGGAGAGCTTGCGAGCACTACGGAAAAGGCAGGCAGAGAATTCCCTGCTAGCACCTTCTCTGTGCCTGGCAAGGAGAAGTGTTCACATTGTTGCGCAGAATCGCTTTTCTGCAAAGAACCCTAACACTTTTTCAGGGCAAAAGAAAGCACAGAGCCCCAGATTTGCTGTAGCCTTGGACAGCTTGCAGAGCACTGGGGAAAGGCAGGCAGAGAATTCCCTGCTAGCACCTTCTCTGTGCCTGGGAAGGAGAATTGTTCACATTGTTGCACAGAATCCCTTTTCTGCAGCGAACACTAACACTTTTTCAGGGCAAAAGAAAGCACAGAGCCCCACATTTGCTGTTGCCCTGGAGAGCTTGCAGAGCACTGGGGAAAGGCAGGCAGAGAATCCCCTGCTAGCACCTTCTCTGTGCCTGGCAAGGAGAAGTGTTCACATTGTTGCGCAGAATCGCATTTGCATCGCTGCAGAGGACACTATCACTTTTTCAGGGCAAAAGAAAGCACAGAGCCCCAGATTTCCTGTTGCCCTGGAGAGCTTGCAGAGCACTGGGGAAAGGCAGGCAGAGAATTCCCTGCTAGCACCTTCTCTGTGCCTGGGAAGGAGATGTGTTCACATTGTTGCGCAGAATTGCATTTGCGTCGCTGCAGAGGACACTAACACTTGTTCAGAATGAAATAAAGCACAGAGCCCCAGATTTGCTGTAGCCTTGGACAGCTTGCAGACCACTGGGGAAAGGCAGGCAGAGAATTCCATGCTAGCACCTTCTCTGTGCCTGGCAAGGAGAAGTGTTCGCATTGTTTCGCAGAATCGCTTTTCTGCAGAGAACCCTAACAGTTTTTCAGGGCAAAAGAAAGCACAGAGCCCCACATTTGCTGTTGCCCTGGAGAGCTTGCAGAGCACTGGGGAAAGGCAGGCAGAGAATTCCCTGCTAGCACCTTCTCTGTGCCTGGGAAGGAGAAGTGTTCACATTGTTGCGCAGAATCTCATTTGCGTCGCTGCAGAGGACACTAAAACTTGTTCAGTATGAAAGAAAGCACAGAGCCCCAGATTTGCTGTTGCCCTGGACAGCTTGCAGAGCACTGGGGAAAACCAGGCAGAGAATTCCCTGCTAGCACCTTCTCTGTGCCTGGGAAGGAGAAGTGTTCACATTGTTGCGCAGAATCGCTTTTCTGCAGAGAACACTAACACTTGTTCATAACGAAAAAATGCACAGAGCCCCAGATTTGCTGTAGCCCTGGAGAGCTTGCAGAGCACTGGGGAAAGGCAGGCAGAGAATTCCCTGCTAGCACCTTCTCTGTGCCTGGGAAGAAGAAGTGTTCACATTGTTGCGCAGAATCGCATTTGAGTCGCTGCAGAGGACACTAAAACTTGTTCAGGATGAAAGAAAGCACAGAGCCCCACATTTGCTGTTGCCCTGGAGAGCTTGCGAGCACTACGGAAAAGCAGGCAGAGAATTCCCTGCTAGCACCTTCTCTGTGCCTGGGAAGGAGATCTGTTCACATTGTTGCACAGAATCCCTTTTCTGCAGCGAACACTAACACTTGTTCAGAACGAAAGAAAGCACAGAGCCCCAGATTTGCTGTTGCCCTGGAGAGCTTGCAGAGCACTGGGGAAAGGCAGGCAGAGAATCCCCTGCTAGCACCTTCTCTGTGCCTGGGAAGGAGAAGTGTTCACATTATTGAGCAGAATCGCTTTTGCGTTACTGCAGAGGACACTATCACTTTTTCAGGGCAAAAGAAAGCACAGAGCCCCACATTTGCTGTAGCCTTGGACAGCTTGCAGACCACTGGGGAAAGGCAGGCAGAGAATTCCATGCTAGCACCTTCTCTGTGCCTGGCAAGGAGAAGTGTTCGCATTGTTTCGCAGAATCGCTTTTCTGCAGAGAACCCTAACACTTTTTCAGGGCAAAAGAAAGCACAGAGCCCCACATTTGCTGTTGCCCTGGAGAGCTTGCAGAGCACTGGGGAAAGGCAGGCAGAGAATTCCCTGCTAGCACCTTCTCTGTGCCTGGGAAGGAGAAGTGTTCACATTGTTGCGCAGAATCTCATTTGCGTCGCTGCAGAGGACACTAAAACTTGTTCAGTATGAAAGAAAGCACAGAGCCCCAGATTTGCTGTTGCCCTGGACAGCTTGCAGAGCACTGGGGAAAACCAGGCAGAGAATTCCCTGCTAGCACCTTCTCTGTGCCTGGGAAGGAGAAGTGTTCACATTGTTGCGCAGAATCGCTTTTCTGCAGAGAACACTAACACTTGTTCATAACGAAAAAATGCACAGAGCCCCAGATTTGCTGTAGCCCTGGAGAGCTTGCAGAGCACTGGGGAAAGGCAGGCAGAGAATTCCCTGCTAGCACCTTCTCTGTGCCTGGGAAGAAGAAGTGTTCACATTGTTGCGCAGAATCGCATTTGAGTCGCTGCAGAGGACACTAAAACTTGTTCAGGATGAAAGAAAGCACAGAGCCCCACATTTGCTGTTGCCCTGGAGAGCTTGCGAGCACTACGGAAAAGCAGGCAGAGAATTCCCTGCTAGCACCTTCTCTGTGCCTGGGAAGGAGATCTGTTCACATTGTTGCACAGAATCCCTTTTCTGCAGCGAACACTAACACTTGTTCAGAACGAAAGAAAGCACAGAGCCCCAGATTTGCTGTTGCCCTGGAGAGCTTGCAGAGCACTGGGGAAAGGCAGGCAGAGAATCCCCTGCTAGCACCTTCTCTGTGCCTGGGAAGGAGAAGTGTTCACATTATTGAGCAGAATCGCTTTTGCGTTACTGCAGAGGACACTATCACTTTTTCAGGGCAAAAGAAAGCACAGAGCCCCACATTTGCTGTTGCCCTGGAGAGCTTGCAGAGCACTGGGGAAAGGCAGGCAGAGAATTCCCTGCTAGCACCTTCTCTGTGCCTGGCAAGGAGACGTGTTCACATTGTTGCGCAGAATCGCTTTTCTGCAAAGAACCCTAACATCTTTTCAGGGCAAAAGAAAGCACAGAGCCCCAGATTTGCTGTTGCCCTGGAGAGCTTGCAGAGCACTGGGGAAAGGCAGGCAGAGAATTCCCTGCTAGCACCTTCTCTGTGCCTGGGAGGGAGAAGTGATCACATTGTTTCGCAGAATCGTTTTCTGCAAAGAACCCTAACACTTTTTCAGGGCAAAAGAAAGCACAGAGCCCCAGATTTGCTGTTGCCCTGGAGAGCTTGCAGAGCACTGGGGAAAGGCAGGCAGAGAATTCCCTGCTAGCACCTTCTCTGTGCCTGGGAAGGAGAAGTGTTCACATTGTTGCGCAGAATCGCTTTTCTACAGAAAACACTAACACTTTTTCAGGGCAAAAGAAAGAACAGAGCCCCAGATTTCCTGTTGCCCTGGAGAGCTTGCGAGCACTACGGAAAAGCAGGCAGAGAATTCCCTGCTAGCACCTTCTCTGTGCCTGGGAAGGAGAATTGTTCACATTGTTGCACAGAATCCCTTTTCTGCAGCGAACACTAACACTTGTTCAGAACGAAAGAAAGCACAGAGCCCCAGATTTGCTGTTGCCCTGGAGAGCTTGCAGAGCACTGGGGAAAGGCAGGCAGAGAATCCCCTGCTAGCACCTTCTCTGTGCCTGGGAAGGAGAAGTGTTCACATTGTTGCGCAGAATCGCTTTTCTGCAAAGAACCCTAACACTTTTTCAGGGCAAAAGAAAGCACAGAGCCCCACATTTGCTGTTGCCCTGGAGAGCTTGCAGAGCACTGGGGAAAGGCAGGCAGAGAATCCCCTGCTAGCACCTTCTCTGTGCCTGGCAAGGAGAAGTGTTCACATTGTTGCGCAGAATCGCTTTTCTGCAAAGAACCCTAACATCTTTTCAGGGCAAAAGAAAGCACAGAGCCCCAGATTTGCTGTTGCCCTGGAGAGCTTGCAGAGCACTGGGGAAAGGCAGGCAGAGAATTCCCTGCTAGCACCTTCTCTGTGCCTGGGAGGGAGAAGTGATCACATTGTTTCGCAGAATCGTTTTCTGCAAAAACCCTAACACTTTTTCAGGGCAAAAGAAAGCACAGAGCCCCAGATTTGCTGTTGCCCTGGAGAGCTTGCAGAGCACTGGGGAAAGGCAGGCAGAGAATTCCCTGCTAGCACCTTCTCTGTGCCTGGGAAGGAGAAGTGTTCACATTGTTGCGCAGAATCGCTTTTCTACAGAAAACACTAACACTTTTTCAGGGCAAAAGAAAGAACAGAGCCCCAGATTTCCTGTTGCCCTGGAGAGCTTGCGAGCACTACGGAAAAGCAGGCAGAGAATTCCCTGCTAGCACCTTCTCTGTGCCTGGGAAGGAGAATTGTTCACATTGTTGCACAGAATCCCTTTTCTGCAGCGAACACTAACACTTGTTCAGAACGAAAGAAAGCACAGAGCCCCAGATTTGCTGTTGCCCTGGAGAGCTTGCAGAGCACTGGGGAAAGGCAGGCAGAGAATCCCCTGCTAGCACCTTCTCTGTGCCTGGGAAGGAGAAGTGTTCACATTGTTGCGCAGAATCGCTTTTCTGCAAAGAACCCTAACACTTTTTCAGGGCAAAAGAAAGCACAGAGCCCCACATTTGCTGTTGCCCTGGAGAGCTTGCAGAGCACTGGGGAAAGGCAGGCAGAGAATCCCCTGCTAGCACCTTCTCTGTGCCTGGCAAGGAGAAGTGTTCACATTGTTGCGCAGAATCGCATTTGCATCGCTGCAGAGGACACTATCACTTTTTCAGGGCAAAAGAAAGCACAGAGCCCCAGATTTCCTGTTGCCCTGGAGAGCTTGCAGAGCACTGCGGAAAGGCAGGCAGAGAATTCCCTGCTAGCACCTTCTCTGTGCCTGGGAAGGAGATGTGTTCACATTGTTGCGCAGAATTGCATTTGCGTCGCTGCAGAGGACACTAACACTTGTTCAGAATGAAATAAAGCACAGAGCCCCAGATTTGCTGTAGCCTTGGACAGCTTGCAGACCACTGGGGAAAGGCAGGCAGAGAATTCCATGCTAGCACCTTCTCTGTGCCTGGCAAGGAGAAGTGTTCGCATTGTTGCGCAGAATCGCTTTTCTGCAGAGAACCCTAACACTTTTTCAGGGCAAAAGAAAGCACAGAGCCCCACATTTGCTGTTGCCCTGGAGAGCTTGCAGAGCACTGGGGAAAGGCAGGCAGAGAATTCCCTGCTAGCACCTTCTCTGTGCCTGGGAAGGAGAAGTGTTCACATTGTTGCGCAGAATCTCATTTGCGTCGCTGCAGAGGACACTAAAACTTGTTCAGTATGAAAGAAAGCACAGAGCCCCAGATTTGCTGTTGCCCTGGACAGCTTGCAGAGCACTGGGGAAAACCAGGCAGAGAATTCCCTGCTAGCACCTTCTCTGTGCCTGGGAAGGAGAAGTGTTCACATTGTTGCGCAGAATCGCTTTTCTGCAGAGAACACTAACACTTGTTCATAACGAAAAAATGCACAGAGCCCCAGATTTGCTGTAGCCCTGGAGAGCTTGCAGAGCACTGGGGAAAGGCAGGCAGAGAATCCCCTGCTAGCACCTTCTCTGTGCCTGGGAAGGAGAAGTGTTCACATTATTGAGCAGAATCGCTTTTGCGTTACTGCAGAGGACACTATCACTTTTTCAGTGCAAAAGAAAGCACAGAGCCCCACATTTGCTGTTGCCCTGGAGAGCTTGCAGAGCACTGGGGAAAGGCAGGCAGAGAATTCCCTGCTAGCACCTTCTCTGTGCCTGGCAAGGAGACGTGTTCACATTGTTGCGCAGAATCGCTTTTCTGCAAAGAACCCTAACATCTTTTCAGGGCAAAAGAAAGCACAGAGCCCCAGATTTGCTGTTGCCCTGGAGAGCTTGCAGAGCACTGGGGAAAGGCAGGCAGAGAATTCCCTGCTAGCACCTTCTCTGTGCCTGGGAGGGAGAAGTGATCACATTGTTTCGCAGAATCGTTTTCTGCAAAGAACCCTAACACTTTTTCAGGGCAAAAGAAAGCACAGAGCCCCAGATTTGCTGTTGCCCTGGAGAGCTTGCAGAGCACTACGGAAAAGCAGGCAGAGAATTCCCTGCTAGCACCTTCTCTGTGCCTGGGAAGGAGAAGTGTTCACATTGTTGCGCAGAATCGTTTTCTACAGAAAACACTAACACTTTTTCAGGGCAAAAGAAAGAACAGAGCCCCAGATTTCCTGTTGCCCTGGAGAGCTTGCAGAGCACTGGGGAAAGGCAGGCAGAGAATTCCCTGCTAGCACCTTCTCTGTGCCTGGGAAGGAGAAGTGTTCACATTACTGAGCAGAATCCCTTTTCTGCAGCGAACACTAACACTTGTTCAGAACGAAAGAAAGCACAGAGCCCCAGATTTGCTGTTGCCCTGGACAGCTTGCAGAGCACTACGGAAAGGCAGGCAGAGAATTCCCTGCTAGCACCTTCTCTGTGCCTGGAAGGAGAAGTGTTCACATTGTTGCGCAGAATCGCATTTGCGTCGCTGCAGAGAACACTATCACTTTTTCAGGGCAAAAGAAAGCACAGAGCCCCACATTTGCTGTAGCCTTGAACAGCTTGCAGAGCACTGGGGAAAGGCAGGCAGAGAATTCCCTGCTAGCACCTTCTCTGTGCCTGGGAAGGAGAATTGTTCACATTGTTGCACAGAATCCCTTTTCTGCAGCGAACACTAACACTTGTTCAGAACGAAAGAAAGCACAGAGCCCCAGATTTGCTGTTGCCCTGGAGAGCTTGTGGAGCACTGGGGAAAGGCAGGCAGAGAATTCCCTGCTAGCACCTTCTCTGTGCCTGGCAAGGAGACGTGTTCACTTTGTTGCGCAGAATCGCATTTGCGTCGCTGCAGAGGACACTATCACTTTTTCAGGGCAAAAGAAAGCACAGAGCCCCAGATTTCCTGTTGCCCTGGAGAGCTTGCGAGCACTACGGAAAAGCAGGCAGAGAATTCCCTGCTAGCACCTTCTCTGTGCCTGGGAAGGAGAAGTGTTCACATTGTTGCGCAGAATCGCTTTTCTGCAAAGAACCCTAACACTTGTTCAGGGCAAAAGAAAGCACAGAGCCCCAGATTTCCTGTTGCCCTGGAGAGCTTGCAGAGCACTACGGAAAGGCAGGCAGAGAATTCCCTGCTAGCACCTTCTCTGTGCCTGGGAAGGAGAAGTGTTCACATTGTTTGGCAGAATCGCATTTGCGTCGCTGCAGAGGACACTATCACTTTTTCAGGGCAAAAGAAAGCACAGAGCCCCAGATTTCCTATTGCCCTGGAGATCTTGAGGAGCACTGGGGAAAGGCAGGCAGAGAATTCCCTGCTAGCACCTTCTCTGTGCCTGGCAAGGATAAGTGTTCACATTGTTGCGCAGAATCGCTTTTCTGCAAAGAACCCTAACATCTTTTCAGGGCAAAAGAAAGCACAGAGCCCCAGATTTCCTGTTGCCCTGGAGAGCTTGCAGAGCACTGGGCAAAACCAGGCAGAGAATTCCCTGCTAGCACCTTCTCTGTGCCTGGCAGGGAGAAGTGTTCACATTGTTTCGCAGAATCGCTTTTCTTCAAAGAACCCTAACACTTGTTCAGGGCAAAAGAAAGCACAGAGCCCCAGATTTGCTGTTGCCCTGGAGAGCTTGCAGAGCACTGGGGAAAGGCAGGCAGAGAATTCCCTGCTAGCACCTTCTCTGTGCCTGGGAAGGAGAAGTGTTCACATTGTTGCGCAGAATCGCTTTTCTACAGAAAACCCTAACACTTTTTCAGGGCAAAAGAAAGCACAGAGCCCCACATTTGCTGTTGCCCTGGAGAGCTTGCAGAGCACTGGGGAAAGGCAGGCAGAGAATCCCCTACTAGCACCTTCTCTGTGCCTGGCAAGGAGAAGTGTTCACATTACTGAGCAGAATCGCATTTGCGTTACTGCAGAGGACACTATCACTTTTTCAGGGCAAAAGAAAGCACAGAGCCCCAGATTTGCTGTTGCCCTGGAGAGCTTGCAGAGCACTGGGGAAAGGCAGGCAGAGAATCCCCTGCTAGCACCTTCTCTGTGCCTGGGAAGGAGAAGTGTTCACATTGTTTCACAGAATCGCTTTTCTACAAAGAACCCTAACACTTTTTCAGGGCAAAAGAAAGCATAGAGCCCCAGATTTGCTGTTGCCCTGGAGAGCTTGCAGAGCACTACGGAAAGGCAGGCAGAGAATTCCATGCTAGCACCTTCTCTGTGCCTGGGAAGGAGAAGTGTTCACATTGTTGCGCAGAATCGCATTTGCATCGCTGCAGAGGACACTATCACTTTTTCAGGGAAAAGAAAGCACAGAGCCCCAGATTTCCTGTTGCCCTGGAGAGCTTGCGAGCACTACGGAAAGGCAGGCAGAGAATTCCCTGCTAGCACCTTCTCTGTGCCTGGGAAGGAGAAGTGTTCACATTGTTGCGCAGAATCGCTTTTCTGCAAAGAACCCTAACACATTTTCAGGGCAAAAGAAAGCACAGAGCCCCAGATTTCCTGTAGCCTTGGACAGCTTGCAGAGCACTGGGGAAAGGCAGGCAGAGAATCCCCTGCTAGCACCTTCTCTGTGCCTGGCAAGGAGAAGTGTTCACATTGTTGCGCAGAATCGCTTTTCTGCAGAGAACACTAACACTTGTTCATAACGAAAAAATGCACAGAGCCCCAGATTTGCTGTAGCCCTGGAGAGCTTGCAGAGCACTGGGGAAAGGCAGGCAGAGAATTCCCTGCTAGCACCTTCTCTGTGCCTGGGAAGAAGAAGTGTTCACATTGTTGCGCAGAATCGCATTTGAGTCGCTGCAGAGGACACTAAAACTTGTTCAGGATGAAAGAAAGCACAGAGCCCCACATTTGCTGTTGCCCTGGAGAGCTTGCAGAGCACTGGGGAAAGGCAGGCAGAGAATTCCCTGCTAGCACCTTCTCTGTGCCTGGGAAGGAGAAGTGTTCACATTGTTGCGCAGAATCTCATTTGCGTCGCTGCAGAGGACACTAAAACTTGTTCAGTATGAAAGAAAGCACAGAGCCCCAGATTTGCTGTTGCCCTGGACAGCTTGCAGAGCACTGGGGAAAACCAGGCAGAGAATTCCCTGCTAGCACCTTCTCTGTGCCTGGGAAGGAGAAGTGTTCACATTGTTGCGCAGAATCGCTTTTCTGCAGAGAACACTAACACTTGTTCATAACGAAAAAATGCACAGAGCCCCAGATTTGCTGTAGCCCTGGAGAGCTTGCAGAGCACTGGGGAAAGGCAGGCAGAGAATTCCCTGCTAGCACCTTCTCTGTGCCTGGGAAGAAGAAGTGTTCACATTGTTGCGCAGAATCGCATTTGAGTCGCTGCAGAGGACACTAAAACTTGTTCAGGATGAAAGAAAGCACAGAGCCCCACATTTGCTGTTGCCCTGGAGAGCTTGCGAGCACTACGGAAAAGCAGGCAGAGAATTCCCTGCTAGCACCTTCTCTGTGCCTGGGAAGGAGATCTGTTCACATTGTTGCACAGAATCCCTTTTCTGCAGCGAACACTAACACTTGTTCAGAACGAAAGAAAGCACAGAGCCCCAGATTTGCTGTTGCCCTGGAGAGCTTGCAGAGCACTGGGGAAAGGCAGGCAGAGAATCCCCTGCTAGCACCTTCTCTGTGCCTGGGAAGGAGAAGTGTTCACATTATTGAGCAGAATCGCTTTTGCGTTACTGCAGAGGACACTATCACTTTTTCAGGGCAAAAGAAAGCACAGAGCCCCACATTTGCTGTTGCCCTGGAGAGCTTGCAGAGCACTGGGGAAAGGCAGGCAGAGAATTCCCTGCTAGCACCTTCTCTGTGCCTGGCAAGGAGACGTGTTCACATTGTTGCGCAGAATCGCTTTTCTGCAAAGAACCCTAACATCTTTTCAGGGCAAAAGAAAGCACAGAGCCCCAGATTTGCTGTTGCCCTGGAGAGCTTGCAGAGCACTGGGGAAAGGCAGGCAGAGAATTCCCTGCTAGCACCTTCTCTGTGCCTGGGAGGGAGAAGTGATCACATTGTTTCGCAGAATCGTTTTCTGCAAAGAACCCTAACACTTTTTCAGGGCAAAAGAAAGCACAGAGCCCCAGATTTGCTGTTGCCCTGGAGAGCTTGCAGAGCACTGGGGAAAGGCAGGCAGAGAATTCCCTGCTAGCACCTTCTCTGTGCCTGGGAAGGAGAAGTGTTCACATTGTTGCGCAGAATCCCTTTTCTGCAGCGAACACTAACACTTGTTCAGAACGAAAGAAAGCACAGAGCCCCAGATTTGCTGTTGCCCTGGAGAGCTTGCGAGCACTACGGAAAAGCAGGCAGAGAATTCCCTGCTAGCACCTTCTCTGTGCCTGGCAAGGAGAAGTGTTCACATTGTTTGGCAGAATCGCTTTTCTGCAAAGAACCCTAACACTTTTTCAGGGCAAAAGAAAGCACAGAGCCCCAGATTTGCTGTAGCCTTGGACAGCTTGCAGAGCACTGGGGAAAGGCAGGCAGAGAATTCCCTGCTAGCACCTTCTCTGTGCCTGGGAAGGAGAATTGTTCACATTGTTGCACAGAATCCCTTTTCTGCAGCGAACACTAACACTTGTTCAGAACGAAAGAAAGCACAGAGCCCCAGATTTGCTGTTGCCCTGGAGAGCTTGCAGAGCACTGGGGAAAGGCAGGCAGAGAATCCCCTGCTAGCACCTTCTCTGTGCCTGGGAAGGAGAAGTGTTCACATTGTTGCGCAGAATCGCTTTTCTGCAAAGAACCCTAACACTTTTTCAGGGCAAAAGAAAGCACAGAGCCCCACATTTGCTGTTGCCCTGGAGAGCTTGCAGAGCACTGGGGAAAGGCAGGCAGAGAATCCCCTGCTAGCACCTTCTCTGTGCCTGGCAAGGAGAAGTGTTCACATTGTTGCGCAGAATCGCATTTGCATCGCTGCAGAGGACACTATCACTTTTTCAGGGCAAAAGAAAGCACAGAGCCCCAGATTTCCTGTTGCCCTGGAGAGCTTGCAGAGCACTGCGGAAAGGCAGGCAGAGAATTCCCTGCTAGCACCTTCTCTGTGCCTGGGAAGGAGAAGTGTTCACATTGTTGCGCAGAATCTCATTTGCGTCGCTGCAGAGGACACTAAAACTTGTTCAGTATGAAAGAAAGCACAGAGCCCCAGATTTGCTGTTGCCCTGGACAGCTTGCAGAGCACTGGGGAAAACCAGGCAGAGAATTCCCTGCTAGCACCTTCTCTGTGCCTGGGAAGGAGAAGTGTTCACATTGTTGCGCAGAATCGCTTTTCTGCAGAGAACACTAACACTTGTTCATAACGAAAAAATGCACAGAGCCCCAGATTTGCTGTAGCCCTGGAGAGCTTGCAGAGCACTGGGGAAAGGCAGGCAGAGAATTCCCTGCTAGCACCTTCTCTGTGCCTGGGAAGAAGAAGTGTTCACATTGTTGCGCAGAATCGCATTTGAGTCGCTGCAGAGGACACTAAAACTTGTTCAGGATGAAAGAAAGCACAGAGCCCCACATTTGCTGTTGCCCTGGAGAGCTTGCGAGCACTACGGAAAAGCAGGCAGAGAATTCCCTGCTAGCACCTTCTCTGTGCCTGGGAAGGAGATCTGTTCACATTGTTGCACAGAATCCCTTTTCTGCAGCGAACACTAACACTTGTTCAGAACGAAAGAAAGCACAGAGCCCCAGATTTGCTGTTGCCCTGGAGAGCTTGCAGAGCACTGGGGAAAGGCAGGCAGAGAATCCCCTGCTAGCACCTTCTCTGTGCCTGGGAAGGAGAAGTGTTCACATTATTGAGCAGAATCGCTTTTGCGTTACTGCAGAGGACACTATCACTTTTTCAGGGCAAAAGAAAGCACAGAGCCCCACATTTGCTGTTGCCCTGGAGAGCTTGCAGAGCACTGGGGAAAGGCAGGCAGAGAATTCCCTGCTAGCACCTTCTCTGTGCCTGGCAAGGAGACGTGTTCACATTGTTGCGCAGAATCGCTTTTCTGCAAAGAACCCTAACATCTTTTCAGGGCAAAAGAAAGCACAGAGCCCCAGATTTGCTGTTGCCCTGGAGAGCTTGCAGAGCACTGGGGAAAGGCAGGCAGAGAATTCCCTGCTAGCACCTTCTCTGTGCCTGGGAGGGAGAAGTGATCACATTGTTTCGCAGAATCGTTTTCTGCAAAGAACCCTAACACTTTTTCAGGGCAAAAGAAAGCACAGAGCCCCAGATTTGCTGTTGCCCTGGAGAGCTTGCAGAGCACTGGGGAAAGGCAGGCAGAGAATTCCCTGCTAGCACCTTCTCTGTGCCTGGGAAGGAGAAGTGTTCACATTGTTTGGCAGAATCGCTTTTCTACAGAAAACACTAACACTTTTTCAGGGCAAAAGAAAGAACAGAGCCCCAGATTTCCTGTTGCCCTGGAGAGCTTGCAGAGCACTGGGGAAAGGCAGGCAGAGAATTCCCTGCTAGCACCTTCTCTGTGCCTGGGAAGGAGAAGTGTTCACATTGTTGCGCAGAATCCCTTTTCTGCAGCGAACACTAACACTTGTTCAGAACGAAAGAAAGCACAGAGCCCCAGATTTGCTGTTGCCCTGGAGAGCTTGCGAGCACTACGGAAAAGCAGGCAGAGAATTCCCTGCTAGCACCTTCTCTGTGCCTGGCAAGGAGAAGTGTTCACATTGTTTGGCAGAATCGCTTTTCTGCAAAGAACCCTAACACTTTTTCAGGGCAAAAGAAAGCACAGAGCCCCAGATTTGCTGTAGCCTTGGACAGCTTGCAGAGCACTGGGGAAAGGCAGGCAGAGAATTCCCTGCTAGCACCTTCTCTGTGCCTGGGAAGGAGAATTGTTCACATTGTTGCACAGAATCCCTTTTCTGCAGCGAACACTAACACTTGTTCAGAACGAAAGAAAGCACAGAGCCCCAGATTTGCTGTTGCCCTGGAGAGCTTGCAGAGCACTGGGGAAAGGCAGGCAGAGAATCCCCTGCTAGCACCTTCTCTGTGCCTGGGAAGGAGAAGTGTTCACATTGTTGCGCAGAATCGCTTTTCTGCAAAGAACCCTAACACTTTTTCAGGGCAAAAGAAAGCACAGAGCCCCACATTTGCTGTTGCCCTGGAGAGCTTGCAGAGCACTGGGGAAAGGCAGGCAGAGAATCCCCTGCTAGCACCTTCTCTGTGCCTGGCAAGGAGAAGTGTTCACATTGTTGCGCAGAATCGCATTTGCATCGCTGCAGAGGACACTATCACTTTTTCAGGGCAAAAGAAAGCACAGAGCCCCAGATTTCCTGTTGCCCTGGAGAGCTTGCAGAGCACTGCGGAAAGGCAGGCAGAGAATTCCCTGCTAGCACCTTCTCTGTGCCTGGGAAGGAGATGTGTTCACATTGTTGCGCAGAATTGCATTTGCGTCGCTGCAGAGGACACTAACACTTGTTCAGAATGAAATAAAGCACAGAGCCCCAGATTTGCTGTAGCCTTGGACAGCTTGCAGACCACTGGGGAAAGGCAGGCAGAGAATTCCATGCTAGCACCTTCTCTGTGCCTGGCAAGGAGAAGTGTTCGCATTGTTGCGCAGAATCGCTTTTCTGCAGAGAACCCTAACACTTTTTCAGGGCAAAAGAAAGCACAGAGCCCCACATTTGCTGTTGCCCTGGAGAGCTTGCAGAGCACTGGGGAAAGGCAGGCAGAGAATTCCCTGCTAGCACCTTCTCTGTGCCTGGGAAGGAGAAGTGTTCACATTGTTGCGCAGAATCTCATTTGCGTCGCTGCAGAGGACACTAAAACTTGTTCAGTATGAAAGAAAGCACAGAGCCCCAGATTTGCTGTTGCCCTGGACAGCTTGCAGAGCACTGGGGAAAACCAGGCAGAGAATTCCCTGCTAGCACCTTCTCTGTGCCTGGGAAGGAGAAGTGTTCACATTGTTGCGCAGAATCGCTTTTCTGCAGAGAACACTAACACTTGTTCATAACGAAAAAATGCACAGAGCCCCAGATTTGCTGTAGCCCTGGAGAGCTTGCAGAGCACTGGGGAAAGGCAGGCAGAGAATTCCCTGCTAGCACCTTCTCTGTGCCTGGGAAGAAGAAGTGTTCACATTGTTGCGCAGAATCGCATTTGAGTCGCTGCAGAGGACACTAAAACTTGTTCAGGATGAAAGAAAGCACAGAGCCCCACATTTGCTGTTGCCCTGGAGAGCTTGCGAGCACTACGGAAAAGCAGGCAGAGAATTCCCTGCTAGCACCTTCTCTGTGCCTGGGAAGGAGATCTGTTCACATTGTTGCACAGAATCCCTTTTCTGCAGCGAACACTAACACTTGTTCAGAACGAAAGAAAGCACAGAGCCCCAGATTTGCTGTTGCCCTGGAGAGCTTGCAGAGCACTACGGAAAGGCAGGCAGAGAATCCCCTGCTAGCACCTTCTCTGTGCCTGGGAAGGAGAAGTGTTCACATTATTGAGCAGAATCGCTTTTGCGTTACTGCAGAGGACACTATCACTTTTTCAGGGCAAAAGAAAGCACAGAGCCCCACATTTGCTGTTGCCCTGGAGAGCTTGCAGAGCACTGGGGAAAGGCAGGCAGAGAATTCCCTGCTAGCACCTTCTCTGTGCCTGGCAAGGAGACGTGTTCACATTGTTGCGCAGAATCGCTTTTCTGCAAAGAACCCTAACATCTTTTCAGGGCAAAAGAAAGCACAGAGCCCCAGATTTGCTGTTGCCCTGGAGAGCTTGCAGAGCACTGGGGAAAGGCAGGCAGAGAATTCCCTGCTAGCACCTTCTCTGTGCCTGGGAGGGAGAAGTGATCACATTGTTTCGCAGAATCGTTTTCTGCAAAGAACCCTAACACTTTTTCAGGGCAAAAGAAAGCACAGAGCCCCAGATTTGCTGTTGCCCTGGAGAGCTTGCAGAGCACTGGGGAAAGGCAGGCAGAGAATTCCCTGCTAGCACCTTCTCTGTGCCTGGGAAGGAGAAGTGTTCACATTGTTGCGCAGAATCCCTTTTCTGCAGCGAACACTAACACTTGTTCAGAACGAAAGAAAGCACAGAGCCCCAGATTTGCTGTTGCCCTGGAGAGCTTGCGAGCACTACGGAAAAGCAGGCAGAGAATTCCCTGCTAGCACCTTCTCTGTGCCTGGCAAGGAGAAGTGTTCACATTGTTTGGCAGAATCGCTTTTCTGCAAAGAACCCTAACACTTTTTCAGGGCAAAAGAAAGCACAGAGCCCCAGATTTGCTGTAGCCTTGGACAGCTTGCAGAGCACTGGGGAAAGGCAGGCAGAGAATTCCCTGCTAGCACCTTCTCTGTGCCTGGGAAGGAGAATTGTTCACATTGTTGCACAGAATCCCTTTTCTGCAGCGAACACTAACACTTGTTCAGAACGAAAGAAAGCACAGAGCCCCAGATTTGCTGTTGCCCTGGAGAGCTTGCAGAGCACTGGGGAAAGGCAGGCAGAGAATCCCCTGCTAGCACCTTCTCTGTGCCTGGGAAGGAGAAGTGTTCACATTGTTGCGCAGAATCGCTTTTCTGCAAAGAACCCTAACACTTTTTCAGGGCAAAAGAAAGCACAGAGCCCCACATTTGCTGTTGCCCTGGAGAGCTTGCAGAGCACTGGGGAAAGGCAGGCAGAGAATCCCCTGCTAGCACCTTCTCTGTGCCTGGCAAGGAGAAGTGTTCACATTGTTGCGCAGAATCGCATTTGCATCGCTGCAGAGGACACTATCACTTTTTCAGGGCAAAAGAAAGCACAGAGCCCCAGATTTCCTGTTGCCCTGGAGAGCTTGCAGAGCACTGCGGAAAGGCAGGCAGAGAATTCCCTGCTAGCACCTTCTCTGTGCCTGGGAAGGAGAAGTGTTCACATTGTTGCGCAGAATCTCATTTGCGTCGCTGCAGAGGACACTAAAACTTGTTCAGTATGAAAGAAAGCACAGAGCCCCAGACTTCCTGTTGCCCTGGACAGCTTGCAGAGCACTGGGGAAAACCAGGCAGAGAATTCCCTGCTAGCACCTTCTCTGTGCCTGGGAAGGAGAAGTGTTCACATTGTTGCGCAGAATCGCTTTTCTGCAGAGAACACTAACACTTGTTCATAACGAAAAAATGCACAGAGCCCCAGATTTGCTGTAGCCCTGGAGAGCTTGCAGAGCACTGGGGAAAGGCAGGCAGAGAATTCCCTGCTAGCACCTTCTCTGTGCCTGGGAAGAAGAAGTGTTCACATTGTTGCGCAGAATCGCATTTGAGTCGCTGCAGAGGACACTAAAACTTGTTCAGGATGAAAGAAAGCACAGAGCCCCACATTTGCTGTTGCCCTGGAGAGCTTGCGAGCACTACGGAAAAGCAGGCAGAGAATTCCCTGCTAGCACCTTCTCTGTGCCTGGGAAGGAGATCTGTTCACATTGTTGCACAGAATCCCTTTTCTGCAGCGAACACTAACACTTGTTCAGAACGAAAGAAAGCACAGAGCCCCAGATTTGCTGTTGCCCTGGAGAGCTTGCAGAGCACTGGGGAAAGGCAGGCAGAGAATCCCCTGCTAGCACCTTCTCTGTGCCTGGGAAGGAGAAGTGTTCACATTATTGAGCAGAATCGCTTTTGCGTTACTGCAGAGGACACTATCACTTTTTCAGGGCAAAAGAAAGCACAGAGCCCCACATTTGCTGTTGCCCTGGAGAGCTTGCAGAGCACTGGGGAAAGGCAGGCAGAGAATTCCCTGCTAGCACCTTCTCTGTGCCTGGCAAGGAGACGTGTTCACATTGTTGCGCAGAATCGCTTTTCTGCAAAGAACCCTAACATCTTTTCAGGGCAAAAGAAAGCACAGAGCCCCAGATTTGCTGTTGCCCTGGAGAGCTTGCAGAGCACTGGGGAAAGGCAGGCAGAGAATTCCCTGCTAGCACCTTCTCTGTGCCTGGGAGGGAGAAGTGATCACATTGTTTCGCAGAATCGTTTTCTGCAAAGAACCCTAACACTTTTTCAGGGCAAAAGAAAGCACAGAGCCCCAGATTTGCTGTTGCCCTGGAGAGCTTGCAGAGCACTGGGGAAAGGCAGGCAGAGAATTCCCTGCTAGCACCTTCTCTGTGCCTGGGAAGGAGAAGTGTTCACATTGTTGCGCAGAATCGCTTTTCTACAGAAAACACTAACACTTTTTCAGGGCAAAAGAAAGAACAGAGCCCCAGATTTCCTGTTGCCCTGGAGAGCTTGCAGAGCACTGGGGAAAGGCAGGCAGAGAATTCCCTGCTAGCACCTTCTCTGTGCCTGGGAAGGAGAAGTGTTCACATTGTTGCGCAGAATCCCTTTTCTGCAGCGAACACTAACACTTGTTCAGAACGAAAGAAAGCACAGAGCCCCAGATTTGCTGTTGCCCTGGAGAGCTTGCGAGCACTACGGAAAAGCAGGCAGAGAATTCCCTGCTAGCACCTTCTCTGTGCCTGGCAAGGAGAAGTGTTCACATTGTTTGGCAGAATCGCTTTTCTGCAAAGAACCCTAACACTTTTTCAGGGCAAAAGAAAGCACAGAGCCCCAGATTTGCTGTAGCCTTGGACAGCTTGCAGAGCACTGGGGAAAGGCAGGCAGAGAATTCCCTGCTAGCACCTTCTCTGTGCCTGGGAAGGAGAATTGTTCACATTGTTGCACAGAATCCCTTTTCTGCAGCGAACACTAACACTTGTTCAGAACGAAAGAAAGCACAGAGCCCCAGATTTGCTGTTGCCCTGGAGAGCTTGCAGAGCACTGGGGAAAGGCAGGCAGACAATCCCCTGCTAGCACCTTCTCTGTGCCTGGGAAGGAGAAGTGTTCACATTGTTGCGCAGAATCGCTTTTCTGCAAAGAACCCTAACACTT
The DNA here is from genome assembly GCF_047716275.1 of Strix uralensis. Taxonomy (NCBI): domain Eukaryota; kingdom Metazoa; phylum Chordata; class Aves; order Strigiformes; family Strigidae; genus Strix; species Strix uralensis. Next base: position 1,386,894 of record NC_134011.1, on the reverse strand, counting down.
TTTCAGGGCAAAAGAAAGCACAGAGCCCCACATTTGCTGTTGCCCTGGAGAGCTTGCAGAGCACTGGGGAAAGGCAGGCAGAGAATCCCCTGCTAGCACCTTCTCTGTGCCTGGCAAGGAGAAGTGTTCACATTGTTGCGCAGAATCGCATTTGCATCGCTGCAGAGGACACTATCACTTTTTCAGGGCAAAAGAAAGCACAGAGCCCCAGATTTCCTGTTGCCCTGGAGAGCTTGCAGAGCACTGCGGAAAGGCAGGCAGAGAATTCCCTGCTAGCACCTTCTCTGTGCCTGGGAAGGAGATGTGTTCACATTGTTGCGCAGAATTGCATTTGCGTCGCTGCAGAGGACACTAACACTTGTTCAGAATGAAATAAAGCACAGAGCCCCAGATTTGCTGTAGCCTTGGACAGCTTGCAGACCACTGGGGAAAGGCAGGCAGAGAATTCCATGCTAGCACCTTCTCTGTGCCTGGCAAGGAGAAGTGTTCGCATTGTTGCGCAGAATCGCTTTTCTGCAGAGAACCCTAACACTTTTTCAGGGCAAAAGAAAGCACAGAGCCCCACATTTGCTGTTGCCCTGGAGAGCTTGCAGAGCACTGGGGAAAGGCAGGCAGAGAATTCCCTGCTAGCACCTTCTCTGTGCCTGGGAAGGAGAAGTGTTCACATTGTTGCGCAGAATCTCATTTGCGTCGCTGCAGAGGACACTAAAACTTGTTCAGTATGAAAGAAAGCACAGAGCCCCAGATTTGCTGTTGCCCTGGACAGCTTGCAGAGCACTGGGGAAAACCAGGCAGAGAATTCCCTGCTAGCACCTTCTCTGTGCCTGGGAAGGAGAAGTGTTCACATTGTTGCGCAGAATCGCTTTTCTGCAGAGAACACTAACACTTGTTCATAACGAAAAAATGCACAGAGCCCCAGATTTGCTGTAGCCCTGGAGAGCTTGCAGAGCACTGGGGAAAGGCAGGCAGAGAATTCCCTGCTAGCACCTTCTCTGTGCCTGGGAAGAAGAAGTGTTCACATTGTTGCGCAGAATCGCATTTGAGTCGCTGCAGAGGACACTAAAACTTGTTCAGGATGAAAGAAAGCACAGAGCCCCAGATTTCCTGTTGCCCTGGAGAGCTTGCGAGCACTACGGAAAAGCAGGCAGAGAATTCCCTGCTAGCACCTTCTCTGTGCCTGGGAAGGAGATGTGTTCACATTGTTGCACAGAATCCCTTTTCTGCAGCGAACACTAACACTTGTTCAGAACGAAAGAAAGCACAGAGCCCCAGATTTGCTGTTGCCCTGGAGAGCTTGCAGAGCACTGGGGAAAGGCAGGCAGAGAATCCCCTGCTAGCACCTTCTCTGTGCCTGGGAAGGAGAAGTGTTCACATTATTGAGCAGAATCGCTTTTGCGTTACTGCAGAGGACACTATCACTTTTTCAGTGCAAAAGAAAGCACAGAGCCCCACATTTGCTGTTGCCCTGGAGAGCTTGCAGAGCACTGGGGAAAGGCAGGCAGAGAATTCCCTGCTAGCACCTTCTCTGTGCCTGGCAAGGAGACGTGTTCACATTGTTGCGCAGAATCGCTTTTCTGCAAAGAACCCTAACATCTTTTCAGGGCAAAAGAAAGCACAGAGCCCCAGATTTGCTGTTGCCCTGGAGAGCTTGCAGAGCACTGGGGAAAGGCAGGCAGAGAATTCCCTGCTAGCACCTTCTCTGTGCCTGGGAGGGAGAAGTGATCACATTGTTTCGCAGAATCGTTTTCTGCAAAGAACCCTAACACTTTTTCAGGGCAAAAGAAAGCACAGAGCCCCAGATTTGCTGTTGCCCTGGAGAGCTTGCAGAGCACTGGGGAAAGGCAGGCAGAGAATTCCCTGCTAGCACCTTCTCTGTGCCTGGGAAGGAGAAGTGTTCACATTGTTGCGCAGAATCGCTTTTCTACAGAAAACACTAACACTTTTTCAGGGCAAAAGAAAGAACAGAGCCCCAGATTTCCTGTTGCCCTGGAGAGCTTGCAGAGCACTGGGGAAAGGCAGGCAGAGAATTCCCTGCTAGCACCTTCTCTGTGCCTGGGAAGGAGAAGTGTTCACATTACTGAGCAGAATCCCTTTTCTGCAGCGAACACTAACACTTGTTCAGAACGAAAGAAAGCACAGAGCCCCAGATTTGCTGTTGCCCTGGAGAGCTTGCAGAGCACTACGGAAAGGCAGGCAGAGAATTCCCTGCTAGCACCTTCTCTGTGCCTGGGAAGGAGAAGTGTTCACATTGTTGCGCAGAATCGCATTTGCGTCGCTGCAGAGAACACAATCACTTTTTCAGGGCAAAAGAAAGCACAGAGCCCCACATTTGCTGTAGCCTTGAACAGCTTGCAGAGCACTGGGGAAAGGCAGGCAGAGAATTCCCTGCTAGCACCTTCTCTGTGCCTGGGAAGGAGAATTGTTCACATTGTTGCACAGAATCCCTTTTCTGCAGCGAACACTAACACTTGTTCAGAACGAAAGAAAGCACAGAGCCCCAGATTTGCTGTTGCCCTGGAGAGCTTGTGGAGCACTGGGGAAAGGCAGGCAGAGAATTCCCTGCTAGCACCTTCTCTGTGCCTGGCAAGGAGACGTGTTCACATTGTTGCGCAGAATCGCATTTGCGTCGCTGCAGAGGACACTATCACTTTTTCAGGGCAAAAGAAAGCACAGAGCCCCAGATTTCCTGTTGCCCTGGAGAGCTTGCGAGCACTACGGAAAAGCAGGCAGAGAATTCCCTGCTAGCACCTTCTCTGTGCCTGGGAAGGAGAAGTGTTCACATTGTTGCGCAGAATCGCTTTTCTGCAAAGAACCCTAACACTTGTTCAGGGCAAAAGAAAGCACAGAGCCCCAGATTTCCTGTTGCCCTGGAGAGCTTGCAGAGCACTACGGAAAGGCAGGCAGAGAATTCCCTGCTAGCACCTTCTCTGTGCCTGGGAAGGAGAAGTGTTCACATTGTTTGGCAGAATCGCATTTGCGTCGCTGCAGAGGACACTATCACTTTTTCAGGGCAAAAGAAAGCACAGAGCCCCAGATTTCCTATTGCCCTGGAGATCTTGTGGAGCACTGGGGAAAGGCAGGCAGAGAATTCCCTGCTAGCACCTTCTCTGTGCCTGGCAAGGATAAGTGTTCACATTGTTGCGCAGAATCGCTTTTCTGCAAAGAACCCTAACATCTTTTCAGTGCAAAAGAAAGCACAGAGCCCCAGATTTCCTGTTGCCCTGGAGAGCTTGCAGAGCACTGGGCAAAACCAGGCAGAGAATTCCCTGCTAGCACCTTCTCTGTGCCTGGGAAGGAGAAGTGTTCACATTGTTGCGCAGAATCGCTTTTCTGCAAAGAACCCTAACACTTTTTCAGGGCAAAAGAAAGCACAGAGCCCCAGATTTCCTGTAGCCTTGGACAGCTTGCAGAGCACTGGGGAAAGGCAGGCAGAGAATCCCCTGCTAGCACCTTCTCTGTGCCTGGCAAGGAGAAGTGTTCACATTGTTGCGCAGAATCGCTTTTCTACAGAAAACACTATCACTTTTTCAGGGAAAAGAAAGCACAGAGCCCCAGATTTCCTGTTGCCCTGGAGAGCTTGCAGAGCACTACGGAAAAGCAGGCAGAGAATTCCCTGCTAGCACCTTCTCTGTGCCTGGGAAGGAGAAGTGTTCACATTGTTTCGCAGAATCGCATTTGCGTTGCTGCAGAGGACACTATCACTTTTTCAGGGCAAAAGAAAGCACAGAGCCCCACATTTGCTGTTGCCCTGGAGAGCTTGCAGAGCACTGGGGAAAGGCAGGCAGATAATTCCCTGCTAGCACCTTCTCTGTGCCTGGGAAGGAGAAGTGTTCACATTGTTTCGCAGAATCGCTTTTCTGCATAGAACCCTAACACTTTTTCAGGGCAAAAGAAAGCACAGAGCCCCAGATTTGCTGTTGCCCTGGAGAGCTTGCAGAGCACTGGGGAAAGGCAGGCAGAGAATTCCCTGCTAGCACCTTCTCTGTGCCTGGCAAGGAGAAGTGTTCACATTGTTGCGCAGAATCGCTTTTCTACAGAAAACACTATCACTTTTTCAGGGCAAAAGAAAGCACAGAGCCCCACATTTGCTGTTGCCCTGGAGAGCTTGCAGAGCACTGGGGAAAGGCAGGCAGAGAATCCCCTGCTAGCACCTTCTCTGTGCCTGGGAAGGAGATGTGTTCACATTATTGAGCAGAATCGCATTTGCGTTACTGCAGAGGACACTATCACTTTTTCAGGGCAAAAGAAAGCACAGAGCCCCACATTTGCTGTTGCCCTGGAGAGCTTGCAGAGCACTGGGGAAAGGCAGTTAGAGAATTCCCTGCTAGCACCTTCTCTGTGCCTGGCAAGGAGAAGTGTTCACATTGTTGTGCAGAATCGCATTTGCGTTGCTGCAGAGGACACTATCACTTTTTCAGGGCAAAAGAAAGCACAGAGCCCCAGATTTCCTGTTGCCCTGGAGAGCTTGCGAGCACTACGGAAAAGCAGGCAGAGAATTCCCTGCTAGCACCTTCTCTGTGCCTGGCAAGGAGAAGTGTTCACATTGTTGCGCGGAATCGCTTTTCTACAAAGAACCCTAACACTTTTTCAGGGCAAAAGAAAGCACAGAGCCCCAGATTTGCTGTTGCCCTGGAGAGCTTGCAGAGCACTGGGGAAAGGCACACAGAGAATCCCCTGCTAGCACCTTCTCTGTGCCTGGGAAGGAGAAGTGTTCACATTGTTGCGCAGAATCGCATTTGCGTCGCTGCAGAGGACACTATCACTTTTTCAGGGCAAAAGAAAGCACAGAGCCCCACATTTCCTGTTGCCCTGGAGAGCTTGCAGAGCACTGGGGAAAGGCAGGCAGAGAATCCCCTGCTAGCACCTTCTCTGTGCCTGGCAAGGAGAAGTGTTCACATTGTTGCGCAGAATCGCATTTGCGTCGCTGCAGAGGACACTATCACTTATTTCAGGGAAAAGAAAGCACAGAGCCCCAGATTTCCTGTTGCCCTGGAGAGCTTGCGAGCACTACGGAAAAGCAGGCAGAGAATTCCCTGCTAGCACCTTCTCTGTGCCTGGCAAGGAGAAGTGTTCACATTGTTGCGCAGAATCGCTTTTCTGCAAAGAACCCTAACACTTTTTCAGGGCAAAAGAAAGCACAGAGCCCCAGATTTGCTGTTGCCCTGGAGAGCTTGCAGAGCACTGGGGAAAGGCACACAGAGAATCCCCTGCTAGCACCTTCTCTGTGCCTGGGAAGGAGAAGTGTTCACATTGTTTCGCAGAATGGCTTTTCTGCATAGAACACTAACACTTGTTCAGAACGAAAAAAAGCAAAGAGCCCCAGATTTGCTGTTGCCCTGGACAGCTTGCAGAGCACTGGGGAAAGGCAGGCAGAGAATTCCCTGCTAGCACCTTCTCTGTGCCTGGCAAGGAGAAGTGTTCACATTGTTGCGCAGAATCGCATTTGCGTCGCTGCAGAGGACACTATCACTTTTTCAGGGCAAAAGAAAGCACAGAGCCCCAGATTTGCTGTTGCCCTGGACAGCTTGCAGAGCACTGGGGAAAGGCAGGCAGAGAATCCCCTGCTAGCACCTTCTCTGTGCCTGGGAAGGAGAAGTGTTCACATTGTTGCGCAGAATCGCATTTGCGTCGCTGCAGAGGACACTATCACTTTTTCAGGGCAAAAGAAAGCACAGAGCCCCAGATTTGCTGTTGCCCTGGAGAGCTTGCAGAGCACTGGGGAAAGGCAGGCAGAGAATCCCCTGCTAGCACCTTCTCTGTGCTTGGCAAGGAGAAGTGTTCACATTGTTGCGCAGAATCGCATTTGCGTCGCTGCAGAGGACACTATCACTTTTTCAGGGCAAAAGAAAGCACAGAGCCCCAGATTTGCTGTTGCCCTGGAGAGCTTGCGAGCACTACGGAAAAGCAGGCAGAGAATCCCCTGCTAGCACCTTCTCTGTGCCTGGGAGGGAGAAGTGTTCACATTGTTTCGCAGAATCGCTTTTCTGCATAGAACCCTAACACTTTTTCAGGGCAAAAGAAAGCACAGAGCCCCAGATTTCCTGTTGCCCTGGAGAGCTTGCAGAGCACTGGGGAAAGGCAGGCAGAGAATTCCCTGCTAGCACCTTCTCTGTGCCTGGGAAGGAGAAGTGTTCACATTGTTGCGCAGAATCGCTTTTCTACAGAAAACACTAACACTTTTTCAGGGCAAAAGAAAGCACAGAGCCCCACATTTGCTGTTGCCCTGGAGAGCTTGCAGAGCACTGGGGAAAGGCAGGCAGAGAATCCCCTGCTAGCACCTTCTCTGTGCCTGGGAAGGAGAAGTGTTCACATTATTGAGCAGAATCGCATTTGCGTTACTGCAGAGGACACTATCACTTTTTCAGGGCAAAAGAAAGCACAGAGCCCCACATTTGCTGTTGCCCTGGAGAGCTTGCAGAGCACTGGGGAAAGGCAGGCAGAGAATTCCCTGCTAGCACCTTCTCTGTGCCTGGCAAGGAGAAGTGTTCACATTGTTGTGCAGAATCGCATTTGCGTTGCTGCAGAGGACACTATCACTTTTTCAGGGCAAAAGAAAGCACAGAGCCCCAGATTAGCTGTTGCCCTGGTGAGCTTGCGAGCACTACGGAAAAGCAGGCAGAGAATTCCCTGCTAGCACCTTCTCTGTGCCTGTGAAGGAGAAGTGTTCACATTGTTGCTCAGAATCGCTTTTCTGCAAAGAACCCTAACACTTTTTCAGGGCAAAAGAAAGCACAGAGCCCCAGATTTCCTGTTGCCCTGGAGAGCTTGCGAGCACTACGGAAAAGCAGGCAGAGAATTCCCTGCTAGCACCTTCTCTGTGCCTGGGAAGGAGAAGTGTTCACATTGTTGCGCAGAATCGCTTTTCTGCAAAGAACCCTAACACTTTTTCAGGGCAAAAGAAAGCACAGAGCCCCAGATTTGCTGTAGCCTTGGACAGCTTGCAGAGCACTGGGGAAAGGCATGCAGAGAATTCCCTGCTAGCACCTTCTCTGTGCCTGGGAAGGAGAATTGTTCACATTGTTGCACAGAATCACTTTTCTGCAGCGAACACTAACACTTATTCAGAACGAAAGAAAGCACAGAGCCCCAGATTTGCTGTTGCCCTGGAGAGCTTGCAGAGCGCTATGGAAAGGCAGGCAGAGAATTCCCTGCTAGCACCTTCTCTGTGCCTGGGAAGGAGAAGTGTTCACATTGTTGCGCAGAATCGCTTTTCTGCAAAGAACCCTAACACTTTTTCAGGGCAAAAGAAAGCACAGAGCCCCAGATTTGCTGTTGCCCTGGAGAGCTTGCAGAGCACTACGGAAAGGCAGGCAGAGAATCCCCTGCTAGCACCTTCTCTGTGCCTGGGAAGGAGAAGTGTTCACATTGTTGCGCAGAATCGCTTTTCTGCAAAGAACCCTAACACTTTTTCAGGGCAAAAGAAAGCACAGAGCCCCAGATTTGCTGTAGCCTTGGACAGCTTGCAGAGCACTGGGGAAAGGCAGGCAGAGAATTCCCTGCTAGCACCTTCTCTGTGCCTGGGAAGGAGAAGTGTTCACATTGTTGCGCAGAATCGCATTTGCGTCGCTGCAGAGAACACTATCACTTTTTCAGGGCAAAAGAAAGCACAGAGCCCCAGATTTGCTGTTGCCCTGGAGAGCTTGCAGAGCACTGGGGAAAGGCAGGCAGAGAATTCCCTGCTAGCACCTTCTCTGTGCCTGGGAAGGAGAAGTGTTCACATTGTTGCGCAGAATCGCATTTGCATCGCTGCAGAGGACACTATCACTTTTTCAGGGCAAAAGAAAGCACAGAGCCCCAGATTTGCTGTTGCCCTGGAGAGCTTGCAGAGCACTGGGGAAAGGCAGGCAGAGAATCCCCTGCTAGCACCTTCTCTGTGCCTGGGAAGGAGAAGTGTTCACATTGATGCGCAGAATCGCATTTGCGTCGCTGCAGAGGACACTATCACTTTTTCAGGGAAAAGAAAGCACAGAGCCCCAGATTTCCTGTTGCCCTGGAGAGCTTGCAGAGCACTACGGAAAAGCAGGCAGAGAATTCCCTGCTAGCACCTTCTCTGTGCCTGGGAAGGAGAAGTGTTCACATTGTTGCGCAGAATCGCTTTTCTGCAAAGAACCCTAACACTTTTTCAGGGCAAAAGAAAGCACAGAGCCCCAGAGTTGCTGTAGCCTTGGACAGCTTGCAGAGCACTGGGGAAAGGCAGGCAGAGAATCCCCTGCTAGCACCTTCTCTGTGCCTGGCAAGGAGAAGTGTTCACATTGTTTCGCAGAATGGCTTTTCTGCATAGAACACTAACACTTTTTCAGGGCAAAAGAAAGCACAGAGCCCCAGATTTGCTGTAGCCTTGGACAGCTTGCAGAGCACTGGGGAAAGGCAGGCAGAGAATTCCCTGCTAGCACCTTCTCTGTGCCTGGCAAGGAGAAGTGTTCACATTGTTGCGCAGAATCGCTTTTCTACAGAAAACACTAACACTTTTTCAGGGCAAAAGAAAGCACAGAGCCCCACATTTGCTGTTGCCCTGGAGAGCTTGCAGAGCACTGGGGAAAGGCAGGCAGAGAATTCCCTGCTAGCACCTTCTCTGTGCCTGGGAAGGAGAAGTGTTCACATTGTTGCGCAGAATCGCTTTTCTACAGAAAACACTAACACTTTTTCAGGGCAAAAGAAAGCACAGAGCCCCACATTTGCTGTTGCCCTGGAGAGCTTGCAGAGCACTGGGGAAAGGCAGGCAGAGAATCCCCTGCTAGCACCTTCTCTGTGCCTGGGAAGGAGAAGTGTTCACATTATTGAGCAGAATCGCATTTGCGTTACTGCAGAGGACACTATCACTTTTTCAGGGCAAAAGAAAGCACAGAGCCCCACATTTGCTGTTGCCCTGGAGAGCTTGCAGAGCACTGGGGAAATGCAGTTAGAGAATTCCCTGCTAGCACCTTCTCTGTGCCTGGCAAGGAGAAGTGTTCACATTGTTGTGCAGAATCGCATTTGCGTTGCTGCAGAGGACACTATCACTTTTTCAGGGCAAAAGAAAGCACAGAGCCCCAGATTTCCTGTTGCCCTGGAGAGCTTGCGAGCACTACGGAAAAGCAGGCAGAGAATTCCCTGCTAGCACCTTCTCTGTGCCTGGCAAGGAGAAGTGTTCACATTGTTGCGCAGAATCGCTTTTCTGCAAAGAACCCTAACACTTTTTCAGGGCAAAAGAAAGCACAGAGCCCCAGATTTCCTGTTGCCCTGGAGAGCTTGCAGAGCACTACGGAAAAGCAGGCAGAGAATTCCCTGCTAGCACCTTCTCTGTGCCTGGGAAGGAGAAGTGTTCACATTGTTGCGCAGAATCGCTTTTCTGCAAAGAACCCTAACACTTTTTCAGGGCAAAAGAAAGCACAGAGCCCCAGATTTGCTGTAGCCTTGGACAGCTTGCAGAGCACTGGGGAAAGGCAGGCAGAGAATTCCCTGCTAGCACCTTCTCTGTGCCTGGGAAGGAGAAGTGTTCACATTGTTGCGCAGAATCGCATTTGCGTCGCTGCAGAGAACACTATCACTTTTTCAGGGCAAAAGAAAGCACAGAGCCCCAGATTTGCTGTTGCCCTGGAGAGCTTGCAGAGCACTGGGGAAAGGCAGGCAGAGAATCCCCTGCTAGCACCTTCTCTGTGCCTGGGAAGGAGAAGTGTTCACATTGTTGCGCAGAATCGCTTTTCTACAAAGAACCCTAACACTTTTTCAGGGCAAAAGAAAGCACAGAGCCCCAGATTTGCTGTTGCCCTGGAGATCTTGCAGAGCACTGGGGAAAGGCACACAGAGAATCCCCTGCTAGCACCTTCTCTGTGCCTGGGAAGGAGAAGTGTTCACATTGTTGCGCAGAATCGCATTTGCGTCGCTGCAGAGGACACTATCACTTTTTCAGGGCAAAAGAAAGCACAGAGCCCCACATTTCCTGTTGCCCTGGAGAGCTTGCAGAGCACTGGGGAAAGGCAGGCAGAGAATCCCCTGCTAGCACCTTCTCTGTGCCTGGGAAGGAGAAGTGTTCACATTGTTGCGCAGAATCGCATTTGCGTCGCTGCAGAGGACACTATCACTTTTTCAGGGAAAAGAAAGCACAGAGCCCCAGATTTCCTGTTGCCCTGGAGAGCTTGCGAGCACTACGGAAAAGCAGGCAGAGAATTCCCTGCTAGCACCTTCTCTGTGCCTGGCAAGGAGAAGTGTTCACATTGTTGCGCAGAATCGCTTTTCTGCAAAGAACCCTAACACTTTTTCAGGGCAAAAGAAAGCACAGAGCCCCAGATTTGCTGTTGCCCTGGACAGCTTGCAGAGCACTACGGAAAAGCAGGCAGAGAATTCCCTGCTAGCACCTTCTCTGTGCCTGGGAAGGAGAAGTGTTCACATTGTTGCGCAGAATCGCTTTTCTGCAAAGAACCCTAACACTTTTTCAGGGCAAAAGAAAGCACAGAGCCCCAGATTTGCTGTTGCCCTGGAGAGCTTGCAGAGCACTGGGGAAAGGCACACAGAGAATCCCCTGCTAGCACCTTCTCTGTGCCTGGGAAGGAGAAGTGTTCACATTGTTTCGCAGAATGGCTTTTCTGCATAGAACACTAACACTTGTTCAGAACGAAAAAAAGCAAAGAGCCCCAGATTTGCTGTTGCCCTGGACAGCTTGCAGAGCACTGGGGAAAGGCAGGCAGAGAATTCCCTGCTAGCACCTTCTCTGTGCCTGGCAAGGAGAAGTGTTCACATTGTTGCGCAGAATCGCATTTGCGTCGCTGCAGAGGACACTATCACTTTTTCAGGGCAAAAGAAAGCACAGAGCCCCAGATTTGCTGTTGCCCTGGACAGCTTGCAGAGCACTACGGAAAGGCAGGCAGAGAATCCCCTGCTAGCACCTTCTCTGTGCCTGGGAAGGAGAAGTGTTCACATTGTTGCGCAGAATCGCATTTGCGTCGCTGCAGAGGACACTATCACTTTTTCAGGGCAAAAGAAAGCACAGAGCCCCAGATTTGCTGTTGCCCTGGAGAGCTTGCAGAGCACTGGGGAAAGGCAGGCAGAGAATCCCCTGCTAGCACCTTCTCTGTGCTTGGCAAGGAGAAGTGTTCACATTGTTGCGCAGAATCGCATTTGCGTCGCTGCAGAGGACACTATCACTTTTTCAGGGCAAAAGAAAGCACAGAGCCCCAGATTTGCTGTTGCCCTGGAGAGCTTGCGAGCACTACGGAAAAGCAGGCAGAGAATCCCCTGCTAGCACCTTCTCTGTGCCTGGGAGGGAGAAGTGTTCACATTGTTTCGCAGAATCGCTTTTCTGCATAGAACCCTAACACTTTTTCAGGGCAAAAGAAAGCACAGAGCCCCAGATTTCCTGTTGCCCTGGAGAGCTTGCAGAGCACTGGGGAAAGGCAGGCAGAGAATTCCCTGCTAGCACCTTCTCTGTGCCTGGGAAGGAGAAGTGTTCACATTGTTGCGCAGAATCGCTTTTCTGCAAAGAACCCTAACACTTTTTCAGGGCAAAAGAAAGCACAGAGCCCCAGATTTGCTGTAGCCTTGGACAGCTTGCAGAGCACTGGGGAAAGGCAGGCAGAGAATTCCCTGCTAGCACCTTCTCTGTGCCTGGGAAGGAGAAGTGTTCACATTGTTGCGCAGAATCGCATTTGCGTCGCTGCAGAGAACACTATCACTTTTTCAGGGCAAAAGAAAGCACAGAGCCCCAGATTTGCTGTTGCCCTGGAGAGCTTGCAGAGCACTGGGGAAAGGCAGGCAGAGAATTCCCTGCTAGCACCTTCTCTGTGCCTGGGAAGGAGAAGTGTTCACATTGTTGCGCAGAATCGCATTTGCATCGCTGCAGAGGACACTATCACTTTTTCAGGGCAAAAGAAAGCACAGAGCCCCAGATTTGCTGTTGCCCTGGAGAGCTTGCAGAGCACTGGGGAAAGGCAGGCAGAGAATCCCCTGCTAGCACCTTCTCTGTGCCTGGGAAGGAGAAGTGTTCACATTGATGCGCAGAATCGCATTTGCGTCGCTGCAGAGGACACTATCACTTTTTCAGGGAAAAGAAAGCACAGAGCCCCAGATTTCCTGTTGCCCTGGAGAGCTTGCAGAGCACTACGGAAAAGCAGGCAGAGAATTCCCTGCTAGCACCTTCTCTGTGCCTGGGAAGGAGAAGTGTTCACATTGTTGCGCAGAATCGCTTTTCTGCAAAGAACCCTAACACTTTTTCAGGGCAAAAGAAAGCACAGAGCCCCAGAGTTGCTGTAGCCTTGGACAGCTTGCAGAGCACTGGGGAAAGGCAGGCAGAGAATCCCCTGCTAGCACCTTCTCTGTGCCTGGCAAGGAGAAGTGTTCACATTGTTTCGCAGAATGGCTTTTCTGCATAGAACACTAACACTTTTTCAGGGCAAAAGAAAGCACAGAGCCCCAGATTTGCTGTAGCCTTGGACAGCTTGCAGAGCACTGGGGAAAGGCAGGCAGAGAATTCCCTGCTAGCACCTTCTCTGTGCCTGGCAAGGAGAAGTGTTCACATTGTTGCGCAGAATCGCTTTTCTACAGAAAACACTAACACTTTTTCAGGGCAAAAGAAAGCACAGAGCCCCACATTTGCTGTTGCCCTGGAGAGCTTGCAGAGCACTGGGGAAAGGCAGGCAGAGAATTCCCTGCTAGCACCTTCTCTGTGCCTGGGAAGGAGAAGTGTTCACATTGTTGCGCAGAATCGCTTTTCTACAGAAAACACTAACACTTTTTCAGGGCAAAAGAAAGCACAGAGCCCCACATTTGCTGTTGCCCTGGAGAGCTTGCAGAGCACTGGGGAAAGGCAGGCAGAGAATCCCCTGCTAGCACCTTCTCTGTGCCTGGGAAGGAGAAGTGTTCACATTATTGAGCAGAATCGCATTTGCGTTACTGCAGAGGACACTATCACTTTTTCAGGGCAAAAGAAAGCACAGAGCCCCACATTTGCTGTTGCCCTGGAGAGCTTGCAGAGCACTGGGGAAATGCAGTTAGAGAATTCCCTGCTAGCACCTTCTCTGTGCCTGGCAAGGAGAAGTGTTCACATTGTTGTGCAGAATCGCATTTGCGTTGCTGCAGAGGACACTATCACTTTTTCAGGGCAAAAGAAAGCACAGAGCCCCAGATTTCCTGTTGCCCTGGAGAGCTTGCGAGCACTACGGAAAAGCAGGCAGAGAATTCCCTGCTAGCACCTTCTCTGTGCCTGGCAAGGAGAAGTGTTCACATTGTTGCGCAGAATCGCTTTTCTGCAAAGAACCCTAACACTTTTTCAGGGCAAAAGAAAGCACAGAGCCCCAGATTTCCTGTTGCCCTGGAGAGCTTGCAGAGCACTACGGAAAAGCAGGCAGAGAATTCCCTGCTAGCACCTTCTCTGTGCCTGGGAAGGAGAAGTGTTCACATTGTTGCGCAGAATCGCTTTTCTGCAAAGAACCCTAACACTTTTTCAGGGCAAAAGAAAGCACAGAGCCCCAGATTTGCTGTAGCCTTGGACAGCTTGCAGAGCACTGGGGAAAGGCAGGCAGAGAATTCCCTGCTAGCACCTTCTCTGTGCCTGGGAAGGAGAAGTGTTCACATTGTTGCGCAGAATCGCATTTGCGTCGCTGCAGAGAACACTATCACTTTTTCAGGGCAAAAGAAAGCACAGAGCCCCAGATTTGCTGTTGCCCTGGAGAGCTTGCAGAGCACTGGGGAAAGGCAGGCAGAGAATCCCCTGCTAGCACCTTCTCTGTGCCTGGGAAGGAGAAGTGTTCACATTGTTGCGCAGAATCGCTTTTCTACAAAGAACCCTAACACTTTTTCAGGGCAAAAGAAAGCACAGAGCCCCAGATTTGCTGTTGCCCTGGAGAGCTTGCAGAGCACTGGGGAAAGGCACACAGAGAATCCCCTGCTAGCACCTTCTCTGTGCCTGGGAAGGAGAAGTGTTCACATTGTTGCGCAGAATCGCATTTGCGTCGCTGCAGAGGACACTATCACTTTTTCAGGGCAAAAGAAAGCACAGAGCCCCACATTTCCTGTTGCCCTGGAGAGCTTGCAGAGCACTGGGGAAAGGCAGGCAGAGAATCCCCTGCTAGCACCTTCTCTGTGCCTGGCAAGGAGAAGTGTTCACATTGTTGCGCAGAATCGCATTTGCGTCGCTGCAGAGGACACTATCACTTTTTCAGGGAAAAGAAAGCACAGAGCCCCAGATTTCCTGTTGCCCTGGAGAGCTTGCGAGCACTACGGAAAAGCAGGCAGAGAATTCCCTGCTAGCACCTTCTCTGTGCCTGGCAAGGAGAAGTGTTCACATTGTTGCGCAGAATCGCTTTTCTGCAAAGAACCCTAACACTTTTTCAGGGCAAAAGAAAGCACAGAGCCCCAGATTTGCTGTTGCCCTGGAGAGCTTGCAGAGCACTACGGAAAAGCAGGCAGAGAATTCCCTGCTAGCACCTTCTCTGTGCCTGGGAAGGAGAAGTGTTCACATTGTTGCGCAGAATCGCTTTTCTGCAAAGAACCCTAACACTTTTTCAGGGCAAAAGAAAGCACAGAGCCCCAGATTTGCTGTTGCCCTGGAGAGCTTGCAGAGCACTGGGGAAAGGCACACAGAGAATCCCCTGCTAGCACCTTCTCTGTGCCTGGGAAGGAGAAGTGTTCACATTGTTTCGCAGAATGGCTTTTCTGCATAGAACACTAACACTTGTTCAGAACGAAAAAAAGCAAAGAGCCCCAGATTTGCTGTTGCCCTGGACAGCTTGCAGAGCACTGGGGAAAGGCAGGCAGAGAATTCCCTGCTAGCACCTTCTCTGTGCCTGGCAAGGAGAAGTGTTCACATTGTTGCGCAGAATCGCATTTGCGTCGCTGCAGAGGACACTATCACTTTTTCAGGGCAAAAGAAAGCACAGAGCCCCAGATTTGCTGTTGCCCTGGACAGCTTGCAGAGCACTGGGGAAAGGCAGGCAGAGAATCCCCTGCTAGCACCTTCTCTGTGCCTGGGAAGGAGAAGTGTTCACATTGTTGCGCAGAATCGCATTTGCGTCGCTGCAGAGGACACTATCACTTTTTCAGGGCAAAAGAAAGCACAGAGCCCCAGATTTGCTGTTGCCCTGGAGAGCTTGCAGAGCACTGGGGAAAGGCAGGCAGAGAATCCCCTGCTAGCACCTTCTCTGTGCTTGGCAAGGAGAAGTGTTCACATTGTTGCGCAGAATCGCATTTGCGTCGCTGCAGAGGACACTATCACTTTTTCAGGGCAAAAGAAAGCACAGAGCCCCAGATTTGCTGTTGCCCTGGAGAGCTTGCGAGCACTACGGAAAAGCAGGCAGAGAATCCCCTGCTAGCACCTTCTCTGTGCCTGGGAGGGAGAAGTGTTCACATTGTTTCGCAGAATCGCTTTTCTGCATAGAACCCTAACACTTTTTCAGGGCAAAAGAAAGCACAGAGCCCCAGATTTCCTGTTGCCCTGGAGAGCTTGCAGAGCACTGGGGAAAGGCAGGCAGAGAATTCCCTGCTAGCACCTTCTCTGTGCCTGGGAAGGAGAAGTGTTCACATTGTTGCGCAGAATCGCTTTTCTACAGAAAACACTAACACTTTTTCAGGGCAAAAGAAAGCACAGAGCCCCACATTTGCTGTTGCCCTGGAGAGCTTGCAGAGCACTGGGGAAAGGCAGGCAGAGAATCCCCTGCTAGCACCTTCTCTGTGCCTGGGAAGGAGAAGTGTTCACATTATTGAGCAGAATCGCATTTGCGTTACTGCAGAGGACACTATCACTTTTTCAGGGCAAAAGAAAGCACAGAGCCCCACATTTGCTGTTGCCCTGGAGAGCTTGCAGAGCACTGGGGAAAGGCAGGCAGAGAATTCCCTGCTAGCACCTTCTCTGTGCCTGGCAAGGAGAAGTGTTCACATTGTTGTGCAGAATCGCATTTGCGTTGCTGCAGAGGACACTATCACTTTTTCAGGGCAAAAGAAAGCACAGAGCCCCAGATTAGCTGTTGCCCTGGTGAGCTTGCGAGCACTACGGAAAAGCAGGCAGAGAATTCCCTGCTAGCACCTTCTCTGTGCCTGTGAAGGAGAAGTGTTCACATTGTTGCTCAGAATCGCTTTTCTGCAAAGAACCCTAACACTTTTTCAGGGCAAAAGAAAGCACAGAGCCCCAGATTTCCTGTTGCCCTGGAGAGCTTGCGAGCACTACGGAAAAGCAGGCAGAGAATTCCCTGCTAGCACCTTCTCTGTGCCTGGGAAGGAGAAGTGTTCACATTGTTGCGCAGAATCGCTTTTCTGCAAAGAACCCTAACACTTTTTCAGGGCAAAAGAAAGCACAGAGCCCCAGATTTGCTGTAGCCTTGGACAGCTTGCAGAGCACTGGGGAAAGGCATGCAGAGAATTCCCTGCTAGCACCTTCTCTGTGCCTGGGAAGGAGAATTGTTCACATTGTTGCACAGAATCCCTTTTCTGCAGCGAACACTAACACTTATTCAGAACGAAAGAAAGCACAGAGCCCCAGATTTGCTGTTGCCCTGGAGAGCTTGCAGAGCGCTATGGAAAGGCAGGCAGAGAATTCCCTGCTAGCACCTTCTCTGTGCCTGGGAAGGAGAAGTGTTCACATTGTTGCGCAGAATCGCTTTTCTGCAAAGAACCCTAACACTTTTTCAGGGCAAAAGAAAGCACAGAGCCCCAGATTTGCTGTTGCCCTGGAGAGCTTGCAGAGCACTACGGAAAGGCAGGCAGAGAATCCCCTGCTAGCACCTTCTCTGTGCCTGGGAAGGAGAAGTGTTCACATTGTTGCGCAGAATCGCTTTTCTGCAAAGAACCCTAACACTTTTTCAGGGCAAAAGAAAGCACAGAGCCCCAGATTTGCTGTAGCCTTGGACAGCTTGCAGAGCACTGGGGAAAGGCAGGCAGAGAATTCCCTGCTAGCACCTTCTCTGTGCCTGGGAAGGAGAAGTGTTCACATTGTTGCGCAGAATCGCATTTGCGTCGCTGCAGAGAACACTATCACTTTTTCAGGGCAAAAGAAAGCACAGAGCCCCAGATTTGCTGTTGCCCTGGAGAGCTTGCAGAGCACTGGGGAAAGGCAGGCAGAGAATTCCCTGCTAGCACCTTCTCTGTGCCTGGGAAGGAGAAGTGTTCACATTGTTGCGCAGAATCGCATTTGCGTCGCTGCAGAGGACACTATCACTTTTTCAGGGCAAAAGAAAGCACAGAGCCCCAGATTTGCTGTTGCCCTGGAGAGCTTGCAGAGCACTGGGGAAAGGCAGGCAGAGAATCCCCTGCTAGCACCTTCTCTGTGCCTGGGAAGGAGAAGTGTTCACATTGATGCGCAGAATCGCATTTGCGTCGCTGCAGAGGACACTATCACTTTTTCAGGGAAAAGAAAGCACAGAGCCCCAGATTTCCTGTTGCCCTGGAGAGCTTGCAGAGCACTACGGAAAAGCAGGCAGAGAATTCCCTGCTAGCACCTTCTCTGTGCCTGGGAAGGAGAAGTGTTCACATTGTTGCGCAGAATCGCTTTTCTGCAAAGAACCCTAACACTTTTTCAGGGCAAAAGAAAGCACAGAGCCCCAGAGTTGCTGTAGCCTTGGACAGCTTGCAGAGCACTGGGGAAAGGCAGGCAGAGAATCCCCTGCTAGCACCTTCTCTGTGCCTGGCAAGGAGAAGTGTTCACATTGTTTCGCAGAATGGCTTTTCTGCATAGAACACTAACACTTTTTCAGGGCAAAAGAAAGCACAGAGCCCCAGATTTGCTGTAGCCTTGGACAGCTTGCAGAGCACTGGGGAAAGGCAGGCAGAGAATTCCCTGCTAGCACCTTCTCTGTGCCTGGCAAGGAGAAGTGTTCACATTGTTGCGCAGAATCGCTTTTCTACAGAAAACACTAACACTTTTTCAGGGCAAAAGAAAGCACAGAGCCCCACATTTGCTGTTGCCCTGGAGAGCTTGCAGAGCACTGGGGAAAGGCAGGCAGAGAATCCCCTGCTAGCACCTTCTCTGTGCCTGGGAAGGAGAAGTGTTCACATTATTGAGCAGAATCGCATTTGCGTTACTGCAGAGGACACTATCACTTTTTCAGGGCAAAAGAAAGCACAGAGCCCCAGATTTCCTGTTGCCCTGGAGAGCTTGCGAGCACTACGGAAAAGCAGGCAGAGAATTCCCTGCTAGCACCTTCTCTGTGCCTGGCAAGGAGAAGCGTTCACATTGTTGCGCAGAATCGCTTTTCTGCAAAGAACCCTAACACTTTTTCAGGGCAAAAGAAAGCACAGAGCCCCAGATTTCCTGTTGCCCTGGAGAGCTTGCAGAGCACTACGGAAAAGCAGGCAGAGAATTCCCTGCTAGCACCTTCTCTGTGCCTGGGAAGGAGAAGTGTTCACATTGTTGCGCAGAATCGCTTTTCTGCAAAGAACCCTAACACTTTTTCAGGGCAAAAGAAAGCACAGAGCCCCAGATTTGCTGTAGCCTTGGACAGCTTGCAGAGCACTGGGGAAAGGCAGGCAGAGAATTCCCTGCTAGCACCTTCTCTGTGCCTGGGAAGGAGAAGTGTTCACATTGTTGCGCAGAATCGCATTTGCGTCGCTGCAGAGAACACTATCACTTTTTCAGGGCAAAAGAAAGCACAGAGCCCCAGATTTGCTGTTGCCCTGGAGAGCTTGCAGAGCACTGGGGAAAGGCAGGCAGAGAATCCCCTGCTAGCACCTTCTCTGTGCCTGGGAAGGAGAAGTGTTCACATTGTTGCGCAGAATCGCTTTTCTACAAAGAACCCTAACACTTTTTCAGGGCAAAAGAAAGCACAGAGCCCCAGATTTGCTGTTGCCCTGGAGAGCTTGCAGAGCACTGGGGAAAGGCACACAGAGAATCCCCTGCTAGCACCTTCTCTGTGCCTGGGAAGGAGAAGTGTTCACATTGTTGCGCAGAATCGCATTTGCGTCGCTGCAGAGGACACTATCACTTTTTCAGGGCAAAAGAAAGCACAGAGCCCCACATTTCCTGTTGCCCTGGAGAGCTTGCAGAGCACTGGGGAAAGGCAGGCAGAGAATCCCCTGCTAGCACCTTCTCTGTGCCTGGCAAGGAGAAGTGTTCACATTGTTGCGCAGAATCGCATTTGCGTCGCTGCAGAGGACACTATCACTTTTTCAGGGAAAAGAAAGCACAGAGCCCCAGATTTCCTGTTGCCCTGGAGAGCTTGCGAGCACTACGGAAAAGCAGGCAGAGAATTCCCTGCTAGCACCTTCTCTGTGCCTGGCAAGGAGAAGTGTTCACATTGTTGCGCAGAATCGCTTTTCTGCAAAGAACCCTAACACTTTTTCAGGGCAAAAGAAAGCACAGAGCCCCAGATTTGCTGTTGCCCTGGACAGCTTGCAGAGCACTACGGAAAAGCAGGCAGAGAATTCCCTGCTAGCACCTTCTCTGTGCCTGGGAAGGAGAAGTGTTCACATTGTTGCGCAGAATCGCTTTTCTGCAAAGAACCCTAACACTTTTTCAGGGCAAAAGAAAGCACAGAGCCCCAGATTTGCTGTTGCCCTGGAGAGCTTGCAGAGCACTGGGGAAAGGCACACAGAGAATCCCCTGCTAGCACCTTCTCTGTGCCTGGGAAGGAGAAGTGTTCACATTGTTTCGCAGAATGGCTTTTCTGCATAGAACACTAACACTTGTTCAGAACGAAAAAAAGCAAAGAGCCCCAGATTTGCTGTTGCCCTGGACAGCTTGCAGAGCACTGGGGAAAGGCAGGCAGAGAATTCCCTGCTAGCACCTTCTCTGTGCCTGGCAAGGAGAAGTGTTCACATTGTTGCGCAGAATCGCATTTGCGTCGCTGCAGAGGACACTATCACTTTTTCAGGGCAAAAGAAAGCACAGAGCCCCAGATTTGCTGTTGCCCTGGACAGCTTGCAGAGCACTGGGGAAAGGCAGGCAGAGAATCCCCTGCTAGCACCTTCTCTGTGCCTGGGAAGGAGAAGTGTTCACATTGTTGCGCAGAATCGCATTTGCGTCGCTGCAGAGGACACTATCACTTTTTCAGGGCAAAAGAAAGCACAGAGCCCCAGATTTGCTGTTGCCCTGGAGAGCTTGCAGAGCACTGGGGAAAGGCAGGCAGAGAATCCCCTGCTAGCACCTTCTCTGTGCTTGGCAAGGAGAAGTGTTCACATTGTTGCGCAGAATCGCATTTGCGTCGCTGCAGAGGACACTATCACTTTTTCAGGGCAAAAGAAAGCACAGAGCCCCAGATTTGCTGTTGCCCTGGAGAGCTTGCGAGCACTACGGAAAAGCAGGCAGAGAATCCCCTGCTAGCACCTTCTCTGTGCCTGGGAGGGAGAAGTGTTCACATTGTTTCGCAGAATCGCTTTTCTGCATAGAACCCTAACACTTTTTCAGGGCAAAAGAAAGCACAGAGCCCCAGATTTCCTGTTGCCCTGGAGAGCTTGCAGAGCACTGGGGAAAGGCAGGCAGAGAATTCCCTGCTAGCACCTTCTCTGTGCCTGGGAAGGAGAAGTGTTCACATTGTTGCGCAGAATCGCTTTTCTACAGAAAACACTAACACTTTTTCAGGGCAAAAGAAAGCACAGAGCCCCACATTTGCTGTTGCCCTGGAGAGCTTGCAGAGCACTGGGGAAAGGCAGGCAGAGAATCCCCTGCTAGCACCTTCTCTGTGCCTGGGAAGGAGAAGTGTTCACATTATTGAGCAGAATCGCATTTGCGTTACTGCAGAGGACACTATCACTTTTTCAGGGCAAAAGAAAGCACAGAGCCCCACATTTGCTGTTGCCCTGGAGAGCTTGCAGAGCACTGGGGAAAGGCAGGCAGAGAATTCCCTGCTAGCACCTTCTCTGTGCCTGGCAAGGAGAAGTGTTCACATTGTTGTGCAGAATCGCATTTGCGTTGCTGCAGAGGACACTATCACTTTTTCAGGGCAAAAGAAAGCACAGAGCCCCAGATTAGCTGTTGCCCTGGTGAGCTTGCGAGCACTACGGAAAAGCAGGCAGAGAATTCCCTGCTAGCACCTTCTCTGTGCCTGTGAAGGAGAAGTGTTCACATTGTTGCTCAGAATCGCTTTTCTGCAAAGAACCCTAACACTTTTTCAGGGCAAAAGAAAGCACAGAGCCCCAGATTTCCTGTTGCCCTGGAGAGCTTGCGAGCACTACGGAAAAGCAGGCAGAGAATTCCCTGCTAGCACCTTCTCTGTGCCTGGGAAGGAGAAGTGTTCACATTGTTGCGCAGAATCGCTTTTCTGCAAAGAACCCTAACACTTTTTCAGGGCAAAAGAAAGCACAGAGCCCCAGATTTGCTGTAGCCTTGGACAGCTTGCAGAGCACTGGGGAAAGGCATGCAGAGAATTCCCTGCTAGCACCTTCTCTGTGCCTGGGAAGGAGAATTGTTCACATTGTTGCACAGAATCCCTTTTCTGCAGCGAACACTAACACTTATTCAGAACGAAAGAAAGCACAGAGCCCCAGATTTGCTGTTGCCCTGGAGAGCTTGCAGAGCGCTATGGAAAGGCAGGCAGAGAATTCCCTGCTAGCACCTTCTCTGTGCCTGGGAAGGAGAAGTGTTCACATTGTTGCGCAGAATCGCTTTTCTGCAAAGAACCCTAACACTTTTTCAGGGCAAAAGAAAGCACAGAGCCCCAGATTTCCTGTTGCCCTGGAGAGCTTGCAGAGCACTACGGAAAAGCAGGCAGAGAATTCCCTGCTAGCACCTTCTCTGTGCCTGGGAAGGAGAAGTGTTCACATTGTTGCGCAGAATCGCTTTTCTGCAAAGAACCCTAACACTTTTTCAGGGCAAAAGAAAGCACAGAGCCCCAGATTTGCTGTAGCCTTGGACAGCTTGCAGAGCACTGGGGAAAGGCAGGCAGAGAATTCCCTGCTAGCACCTTCTCTGTGCCTGGGAAGGAGAAGTGTTCACATTGTTGCGCAGAATCGCATTTGCGTCGCTGCAGAGAACACTATCACTTTTTCAGGGCAAAAGAAAGCACAGAGCCCCAGATTTGCTGTTGCCCTGGAGAGCTTGCAGAGCACTGGGGAAAGGCAGGCAGAGAATCCCCTGCTAGCACCTTCTCTGTGCCTGGGAAGGAGAAGTGTTCACATTGTTGCGCAGAATCGCTTTTCTACAAAGAACCCTAACACTTTTTCAGGGCAAAAGAAAGCACAGAGCCCCAGATTTGCTGTTGCCCTGGAGAGCTTGCAGAGCACTGGGGAAAGGCACACAGAGAATCCCCTGCTAGCACCTTCTCTGTGCCTGGGAAGGAGAAGTGTTCACATTGTTGCGCAGAATCGCATTTGCGTCGCTGCAGAGGACACTATCACTTTTTCAGGGCAAAAGAAAGCACAGAGCCCCACATTTCCTGTTGCCCTGGAGAGCTTGCAGAGCACTGGGGAAAGGCAGGCAGAGAATCCCCTGCTAGCACCTTCTCTGTGCCTGGCAAGGAGAAGTGTTCACATTGTTGCGCAGAATCGCATTTGCGTCGCTGCAGAGGACACTATCACTTTTTCAGGGAAAAGAAAGCACAGAGCCCCAGATTTCCTGTTGCCCTGGAGAGCTTGCGAGCACTACGGAAAAGCAGGCAGAGAATTCCCTGCTAGCACCTTCTCTGTGCCTGGCAAGGAGAAGTGTTCACATTGTTGCGCAGAATCGCTTTTCTGCAAAGAACCCTAACACTTTTTCAGGGCAAAAGAAAGCACAGAGCCCCAGATTTGCTGTTGCCCTGGACAGCTTGCAGAGCACTACGGAAAAGCAGGCAGAGAATTCCCTGCTAGCACCTTCTCTGTGCCTGGGAAGGAGAAGTGTTCACATTGTTGCGCAGAATCGCTTTTCTGCAAAGAACCCTAACACTTTTTCAGGGCAAAAGAAAGCACAGAGCCCCAGATTTGCTGTTGCCCTGGAGAGCTTGCAGAGCACTGGGGAAAGGCACACAGAGAATCCCCTGCTAGCACCTTCTCTGTGCCTGGGAAGGAGAAGTGTTCACATTGTTTCGCAGAATGGCTTTTCTGCATAGAACACTAACACTTGTTCAGAACGAAAAAAAGCAAAGAGCCCCAGATTTGCTGTTGCCCTGGACAGCTTGCAGAGCACTGGGGAAAGGCAGGCAGAGAATTCCCTGCTAGCACCTTCTCTGTGCCTGGCAAGGAGAAGTGTTCACATTGTTGCGCAGAATCGCATTTGCGTCGCTGCAGAGGACACTATCACTTTTTCAGGGCAAAAGAAAGCACAGAGCCCCAGATTTGCTGTTGCCCTGGACAGCTTGCAGAGCACTGGGGAAAGGCAGGCAGAGAATCCCCTGCTAGCACCTTCTCTGTGCCTGGGAAGGAGAAGTGTTCACATTGTTGCGCAGAATCGCATTTGCGTCGCTGCAGAGGACACTATCACTTTTTCAGGGCAAAAGAAAGCACAGAGCCCCAGATTTGCTGTTGCCCTGGAGAGCTTGCAGAGCACTGGGGAAAGGCAGGCAGAGAATCCCCTGCTAGCACCTTCTCTGTGCTTGGCAAGGAGAAGTGTTCACATTGTTGCGCAGAATCGCATTTGCGTCGCTGCAGAGGACACTATCACTTTTTCAGGGCAAAAGAAAGCACAGAGCCCCAGATTTGCTGTTGCCCTGGAGAGCTTGCGAGCACTACGGAAAAGCAGGCAGAGAATCCCCTGCTAGCACCTTCTCTGTGCCTGGGAGGGAGAAGTGTTCACATTGTTTCGCAGAATCGCTTTTCTGCATAGAACCCTAACACTTTTTCAGGGCAAAAGAAAGCACAGAGCCCCAGATTTCCTGTTGCCCTGGAGAGCTTGCAGAGCACTGGGGAAAGGCAGGCAGAGAATTCCCTGCTAGCACCTTCTCTGTGCCTGGGAAGGAGAAGTGTTCACATTGTTGCGCAGAATCGCTTTTCTACAGAAAACACTAACACTTTTTCAGGGCAAAAGAAAGCACAGAGCCCCACATTTGCTGTTGCCCTGGAGAGCTTGCAGAGCACTGGGGAAAGGCAGGCAGAGAATCCCCTGCTAGCACCTTCTCTGTGCCTGGGAAGGAGAAGTGTTCACATTATTGAGCAGAATCGCATTTGCGTTACTGCAGAGGACACTATCACTTTTTCAGGGCAAAAGAAAGCACAGAGCCCCACATTTGCTGTTGCCCTGGAGAGCTTGCAGAGCACTGGGGAAAGGCAGGCAGAGAATTCCCTGCTAGCACCTTCTCTGTGCCTGGCAAGGAGAAGTGTTCACATTGTTGTGCAGAATCGCATTTGCGTTGCTGCAGAGGACACTATCACTTTTTCAGGGCAAAAGAAAGCACAGAGCCCCAGATTAGCTGTTGCCCTGGTGAGCTTGCGAGCACTACGGAAAAGCAGGCAGAGAATTCCCTGCTAGCACCTTCTCTGTGCCTGTGAAGGAGAAGTGTTCACATTGTTGCTCAGAATCGCTTTTCTGCAAAGAACCCTAACACTTTTTCAGGGCAAAAGAAAGCACAGAGCCCCAGATTTCCTGTTGCCCTGGAGAGCTTGCGAGCACTACGGAAAAGCAGGCAGAGAATTCCCTGCTAGCACCTTCTCTGTGCCTGGGAAGGAGAAGTGTTCACATTGTTGCGCAGAATCGCTTTTCTGCAAAGAACCCTAACACTTTTTCAGGGCAAAAGAAAGCACAGAGCCCCAGATTTGCTGTAGCCTTGGACAGCTTGCAGAGCACTGGGGAAAGGCATGCAGAGAATTCCCTGCTAGCACCTTCTCTGTGCCTGGGAAGGAGAATTGTTCACATTGTTGCACAGAATCCCTTTTCTGCAGCGAACACTAACACTTATTCAGAACGAAAGAAAGCACAGAGCCCCAGATTTGCTGTTGCCCTGGAGAGCTTGCAGAGCGCTATGGAAAGGCAGGCAGAGAATTCCCTGCTAGCACCTTCTCTGTGCCTGGGAAGGAGAAGTGTTCACATTGTTGCGCAGAATCGCTTTTCTGCAAAGAACCCTAACACTTTTTCAGGGCAAAAGAAAGCACAGAGCCCCAGATTTGCTGTTGCCCTGGAGAGCTTGCAGAGCACTACGGAAAGGCAGGCAGAGAATCCCCTGCTAGCACCTTCTCTGTGCCTGGGAAGGAGAAGTGTTCACATTGTTGCGCAGAATCGCTTTTCTGCAAAGAACCCTAACACTTTTTCAGGGCAAAAGAAAGCACAGAGCCCCAGATTTGCTGTAGCCTTGGACAGCTTGCAGAGCACTGGGGAAAGGCAGGCAGAGAATTCCCTGCTAGCACCTTCTCTGTGCCTGGGAAGGAGAAGTGTTCACATTGTTGCGCAGAATCGTATTTGCGTCGCTGCAGAGAACACTATCACTTTTTCAGGGCAAAAGAAAGCACAGAGCCCCAGATTTGCTGTTGCCCTGGAGAGCTTGCAGAGCACTGGGGAAAGGCAGGCAGAGAATTCCCTGCTAGCACCTTCTCTGTGCCTGGGAAGGAGAAGTGTTCACATTGTTGCGCAGAATCGCATTTGCATCGCTGCAGAGGACACTATCACTTTTTCAGGGCAAAAGAAAGCACAGAGCCCCAGATTTGCTGTTGCCCTGGAGAGCTTGCAGAGCACTGGGGAAAGGCAGGCAGAGAATCCCCTGCTAGCACCTTCTCTGTGCCTGGGAAGGAGAAGTGTTCACATTGATGCGCAGAATCGCATTTGCGTCGCTGCAGAGGACACTATCACTTTTTCAGGGAAAAGAAAGCACAGAGCCCCAGATTTCCTGTTGCCCTGGAGAGCTTGCAGAGCACTACGGAAAAGCAGGCAGAGAATTCCCTGCTAGCACCTTCTCTGTGCCTGGGAAGGAGAAGTGTTCACATTGTTGCGCAGAATCGCTTTTCTGCAAAGAACCCTAACACTTTTTCAGGGCAAAAGAAAGCACAGAGCCCCAGAGTTGCTGTAGCCTTGGACAGCTTGCAGAGCACTGGAGAAAGGCAGGCAGAGAATCCCCTGCTAGCACCTTCTCTGTGCCTGGCAAGGAGAAGTGTTCACATTGTTTCGCAGAATGGCTTTTCTGCATAGAACACTAACACTTTTTCAGGGCAAAAGAAAGCACAGAGCCCCAGATTTGCTGTAGCCTTGGACAGCTTGCAGAGCACTGGGGAAAGGCAGGCAGAGAATTCCCTGCTAGCACCTTCTCTGTGCCTGGCAAGGAGAAGTGTTCACATTGTTGCGCAGAATCGCTTTTCTACAGAAAACACTAACACTTTTTCAGGGCAAAAGAAAGCACAGAGCCCCACATTTGCTGTTGCCCTGGAGAGCTTGCAGAGCACTGGGGAAAGGCAGGCAGAGAATTCCCTGCTAGCACCTTCTCTGTGCCTGGGAAGGAGAAGTGTTCACATTGTTGCGCAGAATCGCTTTTCTACAGAAAACACTAACACTTTTTCAGGGCAAAAGAAAGCACAGAGCCCCACATTTGCTGTTGCCCTGGAGAGCTTGCAGAGCACTGGGGAAAGGCAGGCAGAGAATCCCCTGCTAGCACCTTCTCTGTGCCTGGGAAGGAGAAGTGTTCACATTATTGAGCAGAATCGCATTTGCGTTACTGCAGAGGACACTATCACTTTTTCAGGGCAAAAGAAAGCACAGAGCCCCACATTTGCTGTTGCCCTGGAGAGCTTGCAGAGCACTGGGGAAAGGCAGTTAGAGAATTCCCTGCTAGCACCTTCTCTGTGCCTGGCAAGGAGAAGTGTTCACATTGTTGTGCAGAATCGCATTTGCGTTGCTGCAGAGGACACTATCACTTTTTCAGGGCAAAAGAAAGCACAGAGCCCCAGATTTCCTGTTGCCCTGGAGAGCTTGCGAGCACTACGGAAAAGCAGGCAGAGAATTCCCTGCTAGCACCTTCTCTGTGCCTGGCAAGGAGAAGTGTTCACATTGTTGCGCAGAATCGCTTTTCTGCAAAGAACCCTAACACTTTTTCAGGGCAAAAGAAAGCACAGAGCCCCAGATTTCCTGTTGCCCTGGAGAGCTTGCAGAGCACTACGGAAAAGCAGGCAGAGAATTCCCTGCTAGCACCTTCTCTGTGCCTGGGAAGGAGAAGTGTTCACATTGTTGCGCAGAATCGCTTTTCTGCAAAGAACCCTAACACTTTTTCAGGGCAAAAGAAAGCACAGAGCCCCAGATTTGCTGTAGCCTTGGACAGCTTGCAGAGCACTGGGGAAAGGCAGGCAGAGAATTCCCTGCTAGCACCTTCTCTGTGCCTGGGAAGGAGAAGTGTTCACATTGTTGCGCAGAATCGCATTTGCGTCGCTGCAGAGAACACTATCACTTTTTCAGGGCAAAAGAAAGCACAGAGCCCCAGATTTGCTGTTGCCCTGGAGAGCTTGCAGAGCACTGGGGAAAGGCAGGCAGAGAATCCCCTGCTAGCACCTTCTCTGTGCCTGGGAAGGAGAAGTGTTCACATTGTTGCGCAGAATCGCTTTTCTACAAAGAACCCTAACACTTTTTCAGGGCAAAAGAAAGCACAGAGCCCCAGATTTGCTGTTGCCCTGGAGAGCTTGCAGAGCACTGGGGAAAGGCACACAGAGAATCCCCTGCTAGCACCTTCTCTGTGCCTGGGAAGGAGAAGTGTTCACATTGTTGCGCAGAATCGCATTTGCGTCGCTGCAGAGGACACTATCACTTTTTCAGGGCAAAAGAAAGCACAGAGCCCCACATTTCCTGTTGCCCTGGAGAGCTTGCAGAGCACTGGGGAAAGGCAGGCAGAGAATCCCCTGCTAGCACCTTCTCTGTGCCTGGCAAGGAGAAGTGTTCACATTGTTGCGCAGAATCGCATTTGCGTCGCTGCAGAGGACACTATCACTTTTTCAGGGAAAAGAAAGCACAGAGCCCCAGATTTCCTGTTGCCCTGGAGAGCTTGCGAGCACTACGGAAAAGCAGGCAGAGAATTCCCTGCTAGCACCTTCTCTGTGCCTGGCAAGGAGAAGTGTTCACATTGTTGCGCAGAATCGCTTTTCTGCAAAGAACCCTAACACTTTTTCAGGGCAAAAGAAAGCACAGAGCCCCAGATTTGCTGTTGCCCTGGACAGCTTGCAGAGCACTACGGAAAAGCAGGCAGAGAATTCCCTGCTAGCACCTTCTCTGTGCCTGGGAAGGAGAAGTGTTCACATTGTTGCGCAGAATCGCTTTTCTGCAAAGAACCCTAACACTTTTTCAGGGCAAAAGAAAGCACAGAGCCCCAGATTTGCTGTTGCCCTGGAGAGCTTGCAGAGCACTGGGGAAAGGCAGGCAGAGAATCCCCTGCTAGCACCTTCTCTGTGCCTGGGAAGGAGAAGTGTTCACATTGTTTCGCAGAATGGCTTTTCTGCATAGAACACTAACACTTGTTCAGAACGAAAAAAAGCAAAGAGCCCCAGATTTGCTGTTGCCCTGGACAGCTTGCAGAGCACTGGGGAAAGGCAGGCAGAGAATTCCCTGCTAGCACCTTCTCTGTGCCTGGCAAGGAGAAGTGTTCACATTGTTGCGCAGAATCGCATTTGCGTCGCTGCAGAGAACACTATCACTTTTTCAGGGCAAAAGAAAGCACAGAGCCCCAGATTTGCTGTTGCCCTGGACAGCTTGCAGAGCACTGGGGAAAGGCAGGCAGAGAATCCCCTGCTAGCACCTTCTCTGTGCCTGGGAAGGAGAAGTGTTCACATTGTTGCGCAGAATCGCATTTGCGTCGCTGCAGAGGACACTATCACTTTTTCAGGGCAAAAGAAAGCACAGAGCCCCAGATTTGCTGTTGCCCTGGAGAGCTTGCAGAGCACTGGGGAAAGGCAGGCAGAGAATCCCCTGCTAGCACCTTCTCTGTGCTTGGCAAGGAGAAGTGTTCACATTGTTGCGCAGAATCGCATTTGCTTCGCTGCAGAGGACACTATCACTTTTTCAGGGCAAAAGAAAGCACAGAGCCCCAGATTTGCTGTTGCCCTGGAGAGCTTGCGAGCACTACGGAAAAGCAGGCAGAGAATCCCCTGCTAGCACCTTCTCTGTGCCTGGGAGGGAGAAGTGTTCACATTGTTTCGCAGAATCGCTTTTCTGCATAGAATCCTAACACTTTTTCAGGGCAAAAGAAAGCACAGAGCCCCAGATTTCCTGTTGCCCTGGAGAGCTTGCAGAGCACTGGGGAAAGGCAGGCAGAGAATTCCCTGCTAGCACCTTCTCTGTGCCTGGCAAGGAGAAGTGTTCACATTGTTGCGCAGAATCGCTTTTCTACAGAAAACACTAACACTTTTTCAGGGCAAAAGAAAGCACAGAGCCCCACATTTGCTGTTGCCCTGGAGAGCTTGCAGAGCACTGGGGAAAGGCAGGCAGAGAATCCCCTGCTAGCACCTTCTCTGTGCCTGGCAAGGAGAAGTGTTCACATTATTGAGCAGAATCGTATTTGCGTTACTGCAGAGGACACTATCACTTTTTCAGGGCAAAAGAAAGCACAGAGCCCCACATTTGCTGTTGCCCTGGAGAGCTTGCAGAGCACTGGGGAAAGGCAGGCAGAGAATTCCCTGCTAGCACCTTCTCTGTGCCTGGCAAGGAGAAGTGTTCACATTGTTGTGCAGAATCGCATTTGCGTTGCTGCAGAGGACACTAACACTTTTTCAGGGCAAAAGAAAGCACAGAGCCCCACATTTGCTGTTGCCCTGGAGAGCTTGCGAGCACTACGGAAAAGCAGGCAGAGAATTCCCTGCTAGCACCTTCTCTGTGCCTGGGAAGGAGAAGTGTTCACATTGTTGCGCAGAATCGCTTTTCTGCAAAGAACCCTAACACTTTTTCAGGGCAAAAGAAAGCACAGAGCCCCAGATTTCCTGTTGCCCTGGAGAGCTTGCAGAGCACTACGGAAAAGCAGGCAGAGAATTCCCTGCTAGCACCTTCTCTGTGCCTGGGAGGGAGAAGTGTTCACATTGTTGCGCAGAATCGCTTTTCTGCAAAGAACCCTAACACTTTTTCAGGGCAAAAGAAAGCACAGAGCCCCAGATTTGCTGTAGCCTTGAACAGCTTGCAGAGCACTGGGGAAAGGCAGGCAGAGAATTCCCTGCTAGCACCTTCTCTGTGCCTGGCAAGGAGAAGTGTTCACATTGTTGCGCAGAATCGCTTTTCTACAAAGAACCCTAACACTTTTTCAGGGCAAAAGAAAGCACAGAGCCCCACATTTGCTGTTGCCCTGGAGAGCTTGCAGAGCACTGGGGAAAGGCACACAGAGAATCCCCTGCTAGCACCTTCTCTGTGCCTGGGAAGGAGAAGTGTTCACATTGTTGCGCAGAATCGCATTTGCGTCGCTGCAGAGGACACTATCACTTTTTCAGGGCAAAAGAAAGCACAGAGCCCCACATTTCCTGTTGCCCTGGAGAGCTTGCAGAGCACTGGGGAAAGGCAGGCAGAGAATCCCCTGCTAGCACCTTCTCTGTGCCTGGCAAGGACAAGTGTTCACATTGTTGCGCAGAATCGCATTTGCGTCGCTGCAGAGGACACTATCACTTTTTCAGGGAAAAGAAAGCACAGAGCCCCAGATTTCCTGTTGCCCTGGAGAGCTTGCGAGCACTACGGAAAAGCAGGCAGAGAATTCCCTGCTAGCACCTTCTCTGTGCCTGGGAAGGAGAAGTGTTCACATTGTTGCGCAGAATCGCTTTTCTGCAAAGAACCCTAACACTTTTTCAGGGCAAAAGAAAGCACAGAGCCCCAGATTTGCTGTTGCCCTGGACAGCTTGCAGAGCACTACGGAAAAGCAGGCAGAGAATTCCCTGCTAGCACCTTCTCTGTGCCTGGGAAGGAGAAGTGTTCACATTGTTGCGCAGAATCGCTTTTCTGCAAAGAACCCTAACACTTTTTCAGGGCAAAAGAAAGCACAGAGCCCCAGAGTTGCTGTAGCCTTGGACAGCTTGCAGAGCACTGGGGAAAGGCAGGCAGAGAATCCCCTGCTAGCACCTTCTCTGTGCCTGGGAAGGAGAAGTGTTCACATTGTTTCGCAGAATGGCTTTTCTGCATAGAACACTAACACTTGTTCAGAACGAAAAAAAGCAAAGAGCCCCAGATTTGCTGTTGCCCTGGACAGCTTGCAGAGCACTGGGGAAAGGCAGGCAGAGAATCCCCTGCTAGCACCTTCTCTGTGCCTGGGAAGGAGAAGTGTTCACATTGTTGCGCAGAATCGCTTTTCTGCAAAGAACCCTAACACTTTTTCAGGGCAAAAGAAAGCACAGAGCCCCAGATTTGCTGTAGCCTTGGACAGCTTGCAGAGCACTGGGGAAAGGCATGCAGAGAATTCCCTGCTAGCACCTTCTCTGTGCCTGGGAAGGAGAATTGTTCACATTGTTGCACAGAATCCCTTTTCTGCAGCGAACACTAACACTTATTCAGAACGAAAGAAAGCACAGAGCCCCAGATTTGCTGTTGCCCTGGAGAGCTTGCAGAGCACTGGGGAAAGGCAGGCAGAGAATTCCCTGCTAGCACCTTCTCTGTGCCTGGGAAGGAGAAGTGTTCACATTGTTGCGCAGAATCGCTTTTCTACAGAAAACACTAACACTTTTTCAGGGCAAAAGAAAGCACAGAGCCCCACATTTGCTGTTGCCCTGGAGAGCTTGCAGAGCACTGGGGAAAGGCAGGCAGAGAATCCCCTGCTAGCACCTTCTCTGTGCCTGGGAAGGAGAAGTGTTCACATTATTGAGCAGAATCGCATTTGCGTTACTGCAGAGGACACTATCACTTTTTCAGGGCAAAAGAAAGCACAGAGCCCCACATTTGCTGTTGCCCTGGAGAGCTTGCAGAGCACTGGGGAAAGGCAGGCAGAGAATCCCCTGCTAGCACCTTCTCTGTGCCTGGCAAGGAGAAGTGTTCACGTTATTGAGCAGAATCGCATTTGCGTTACTGCAGAGGACACTATCACTTTTTCAGGGCAAAAGAAAGCACAGAGCCCCAGATTTGCTGTTGCCGTGGAGAGCTTGCAGAGCACTGGGGAAAGGCAGGCAGAGAATTCCCTGCTAGCACCTTCTCTGTGCCTGGGAAGGAGAAGTGTTCACATTGTTGTGCTGAATCGCATTTGCGTTGCTGCAGAGGACACTATCACTTTTTCAGGGCAAAAGAAAGCACAGAGCCCCAGATTTGCTGTTGCCCTGGAGAGCTTGCAGAGCACTGGGGAAAGGCAGGCAGAGAATCCCCTGCTAGCACCTTCTCTGTGCCTGGGAAGGAGAAGTGTTCACATTGTTGCGCAGAATCGCTTTTCTACAAAGAACCCTAACACTTTTTCAGGGCAAAAGAAAGCACAGAGCCCCAGATTTCCTGTTGCCCTGGAGAGCTTGCAGAGCACTGGGGAAAGGCACACAGAGAATCCCCTGCTAGCACCTTCTCTGTGCCTGGGAAGGAGAAGTGTTCACATTGTTGCGCAGAATCGCATTTGCGTCGCTGCAGAGGACACTACCACTTTTTCAGGGCAAAAGAAAGCACAGAGCCCCAGATTTGCTGTTGCCCTGGAGAGCTTGCAGAGCACTGGGGAAAGGCAGGCAGAGAATCCCCTGCTAGCACCTTCTCTGTGCCTGGGAAGGAGAAGTGTTCACATTGTTGCGCAGAATCGCTTTTCTGCAAAGAACCCTAACACTTTTTCAGGGCAAAAGAAAGCACAGAGCCCCAGATTTGCTGTAGCCTTGGACAGCTTGCAGAGCACTGGGGAAAGGCATGCAGAGAATTCCCTGCTAGCACCTTCTCTGTGCCTGGGAAGGAGAATTGTTCACATTGTTGCACAGAATCCCTTTTCTGCAGCGAACACTAACACTTATTCAGAACGAAAGAAAGCACAGAGCCCCAGATTTGCTGTTGCCCTGGAGAGCTTGCAGAGCACTGGGGAAAGGCAGGCAGAGAATTCCCTGCTAGCACCTTCTCTGTGCCTGGGAAGGAGAAGTGTTCACATTGTTGCGCAGAATCGCTTTTCTACAGAAAACACTAACACTTTTTCAGGGCAAAAGAAAGCACAGAGCCCCACATTTGCTGTTGCCCTGGAGAGCTTGCACAGCACTGGGGAAAGGCAGGCAGAGAATCCCCTGCTAGCACCTTCTCTGTGCCTGGGAAGGAGAAGTGTTCACATTATTGAGCAGAATCGCATTTGCGTTACTGCAGAGGACACTATCACTTTTTCAGGGCAAAAGAAAGCACAGAGCCCCACATTTGCTGTTGCCCTGGAGAGCTTGCAGAGCACTGGGGAAAGGCAGGCAGAGAATCCCCTGCTAGCACCTTCTCTGTGCCTGGCAAGGAGAAGTGTTCACATTATTGAGCAGAATCGCATTTGCGTTACTGCAGAGGACACTATCACTTTTTCAGGGCAAAAGAAAGCACAGAGCCCCACATTTGCTGTTGCCGTGGAGAGCTTGCAGAGCACTGGGGAAAGGCAGGCAGAGAATCCCCTGCTAGCACCTTCTCTGTGCCTGGGAAGGAGAAGTGTTCACATTGTTGCGCAGAATCGCTTTTCTACAAAGAACCCTAACACTTTTTCAGGGCAAAAGAAAGCACAGAGCCCCAGATTTGCTGTTGCCCTGGAGAGCTTGCAGAGCACTGGGGAAAGGCACACAGAGAATCCCCTGCTAGCACCTTCTCTGTGCCTGGGAAGGAGAAGTGTTCACATTGTTGCGCAGAATCGCATTTGCGTCGCTGCAGAGGACACTACCACTTTTTCAGGGCAAAAGAAAGCACAGAGCCCCAGATTTGCTGTTGCCCTGGAGAGCTTGCAGAGCACTGGGGAAAGGCAGGCAGAGAATCCCCTGCTAGCACCTTCTCTGTGCCTGGCAAGGAGAAGTGTTCACATTGTTGCGCAGAATCGCTTTTCTGCAAAGAACCCTAACACTTTTTCAGGGCAAAAGAAAGCACAGAGCCCCAGATTTGCTGTAGCCTTGGACAGCTTGCAGAGCACTGGGGAAAGGCATGCAGAGAATTCCCTGCTAGCACCTTCTCTGTGCCTGGGAAGGAGAATTGTTCACATTGTTGCACAGAATCCCTTTTCTGCAGCGAACACTAACACTTATTCAGAACGAAAGAAAGCACAGAGCCCCAGATTTGCTGTTGCCCTGGAGAGCTTGCAGAGCACTGGGGAAAGGCAGGCAGAGAATTCCCTGCTAGCACCTTCTCTGTGCCTGGGAAGGAGAAGTGTTCACATTGTTGCGCAGAATCGCTTTTCTACAGAAAACACTAACACTTTTTCAGGGCAAAAGAAAGCACAGAGCCCCACATTTGCTGTTGCCCTGGAGAGCTTGCAGAGCACTGCGGAAAGGCAGGCAGAGAATCCCCTGCTAGCACCTTCTCTGTGCCTGGGAAGGAGAAGTGTTCACATTATTGAGCAGAATCGCATTTGCGTTACTGCAGAGGACACTATCACTTTTTCAGGGCAAAAGAAAGCACAGAGCCCCACATTTGCTGTTGCCCTGGAGAGCTTGCAGAGCACTGGGGAAAGGCAGGCAGAGAATCCCCTGCTAGCACCTTCTCTGTGCCTGGCAAGGAGAAGTGTTCACATTGTTGCGCAGAATCGCTTTTCTGCAAAGAACCCTAACACTTTTTCAGGGCAAAAGAAAGCACAGAGCCCCAGAGTTGCTGTAGCCTTGGACAGCTTGCAGAGCACTGGGGAAAAGCAGGCAGAGAATCCCCTGCTAGCACCTTCTCTGTGCCTGGGAAGGAGAAGTGTTCACATTGTTTCGCAGAATGGCTTTTCTGCATAGAACACTAACACTTGTTCAGAATGAAAAAAAGCAAACAGCCCCAGATTTGCTGTGGCCCTTGACAGCTTGCAGAGCACTGGGGAAAGGCAGGCAGAGAATTCCCTGCTAGCACCTTCTCTGTGCCTGGGAAGGAGAAGTGTTCACATTGTTGCGCAGAATCGCATTTGCGTCGCTGCAGAGGACACTATCACTTTTTCAGGGCAAAAGAAAGCACAGAGCCCCAGATTTCCTGTTGCCCTGGAGAGCTTGCAGAGCACTGGGGAAAGGCAGGCAGAGAATCCCCTGCTAGCACCTTCTCTGTGCTTGGCAAGGAGAAGTGTTCACATTGTTGTGCAGAATCGCATTTACGTTGCTGCAGAGGACACTATCACTTTTTCAGGGCAAAAGAAAGCACAGAGCCCCAGATTTCCTGTTGCCCTGGAGAGCTTGCGAGCACTACGGAAAAGCAGGCAGAGAATTCCCTGCTAGCACCTTCTCTGTGCCTGGGAAGGAGAAGTGTTCACATTGTTGCTCAGAATCGCTTTTCTGCAGAGGACACTATCACTTTTTCAGGGAAAAGAAAGCACAGAGCCCCAGATTTGCTGTTGCCCTGCAGAGCTTGCGAGCACTACGGAAAAGCAGGCAGAGAATTCCCTGCTAGCACCTTCTCTGTGCCTGGCAAGGAGAAGTGTTCACATTGTTGCGCAGAATCACTTTTCTGCAAAGAACCCTAACACTTTTTCAGGGCAAAAGAAAGCACAGAGCCCCAGATTTGCTGTTGCCCTGGAGAGCTTGCAGAGCACTGGGGAAAGGCAGGCAGAGAATTCCCTGCTAGCACCTTCTCTGTGCCTGGGAAGGAGAAGTGTTCACATTGTTGCGCAGAATCGCATTTGCGTCGCTGCAGAGAACACTATCACTTTTACAGGGCAAAAGAAAGCACAGAGCCCCAGATTTGCTGTTGCCCTGGACAGCTTGCAGAGCACTGGGGAAAGGCAGGCAGAGAATCCCCTGCTAGCACCTTCTCTGTGCCTGGGAAGGAGAAATGTTCACATTGTTTCGCAGAATCGCTTTTCTGCAAAGAACCCTAACACTTTTTCAGGGCAAAAGAAAGCACAGAGCCCCAGATTTCCTGTTGCCCTGGAGAGCTTGCAGAGCACTGGGGAAAGGCAGGCAGAGAATCCCCTGCTAGCACCTTCTCTGTGCCTGGCAAGGAGAAGTGTTCACATTGTTGCGCAGAATCGCTTTTCTGCAAAGAACCCTAACACTTTTTCAGGGCAAAAGAAAGCACAGAGCCCCAGATTTCCTGTTGCCCTGGAGAGCTTGCAGAGCACTACGGAAAAGCAGGCAGAGAATTCCCTGCTAGCACCTTCTCTGTGCCTGGGAAGGAGAAGTGTTCACATTGTTGCGCAGAATCGCTTTTCTGCAGCGAACACTAACACTTATTCAGAACGAAAGAAAGCACAGAGCCCCAGATTTGCTGTTGCCCTGGAGAGCTTGCAGAGCACTGGGGAAAGGCAGGCAGAGAATTCCCTGCTAGCACCTTCTCTGTGCCTGGGAAGGAGAAGTGTTCACATTGTTGCGCAGAATCGCTTTTCTACAGAAAACACTAACACTTTTTCAGGGCAAAAGAAAGCACAGAGCCCCACATTTGCTGTTGCCCTGGAGAGCTTGCAGAGCACTGGGGAAAGGCAGGCAGAGAATCCCCTGCTAGCACCTTCTCTGTGCCTGGGAAGGAGAAGTGTTCACATTATTGAGCAGAATCGCATTTGCGTTACTGCAGAGGACACTATCACTTTTTCAGGGCAAAAGAAAGCACAGAGCCCCACATTTGCTGTTGCCCTGGAGAGCTTGCAGAGCACTGGGGAAAGGCAGGCAGAGAATCCCCTGCTAGCACCTTCTCTGTGCCTGGCAAGGAGAAGTGTTCACATTATTGAGCAGAATCGCATTTGCGTTACTGCAGAGGACACTATCACTTTTTCAGGGCAAAAGAAAGCACAGAGCCCCACATTTGCTGTTGCCGTGGAGAGCTTGCAGAGCACTGGGGAAAGGCAGGCAGAGAATCCCCTGCTAGCACCTTCTCTGTGCCTGGGAAGGAGAAGTGTTCACATTGTTGCGCAGAATCGCTTTTCTACAAAGAACCCTAACACTTTTTCAGGGCAAAAGAAAGCACAGAGCCCCAGATTTGCTGTTGCCCTGGAGAGCTTGCAGAGCACTGGGGAAAGGCACACAGAGAATCCCCTGCTAGCACCTTCTCTGTGCCTGGGAAGGAGAAGTGTTCACATTGTTGCGCAGAATCGCATTTGCGTCGCTGCAGAGGACACTACCACTTTTTCAGGGCAAAAGAAAGCACAGAGCCCCAGATTTGCTGTTGCCCTGGAGAGCTTGCAGAGCACTGGGGAAAGGCAGGCAGAGAATCCCCTGCTAGCACCTTCTCTGTGCCTGGCAAGGAGAAGTGTTCACATTGTTGCGCAGAATCGCTTTTCTGCAAAGAACCCTAACACTTTTTCAGGGCAAAAGAAAGCACAGAGCCCCAGATTTGCTGTAGCCTTGGACAGCTTGCAGAGCACTGGGGAAAGGCATGCAGAGAATTCCCTGCTAGCACCTTCTCTGTGCCTGGGAAGGAGAATTGTTCACATTGTTGCACAGAATCCCTTTTCTGCAGCGAACACTAACACTTATTCAGAACGAAAGAAAGCACAGAGCCCCAGATTTGCTGTTGCCCTGGAGAGCTTGCAGAGCACTGGGGAAAGGCAGGCAGAGAATTCCCTGCTAGCACCTTCTCTGTGCCTGGGAAGGAGAAGTGTTCACATTGTTGCGCAGAATCGCTTTTCTACAGAAAACACTAACACTTTTTCAGGGCAAAAGAAAGCACAGAGCCCCACATTTGCTGTTGCCCTGGAGAGCTTGCAGAGCACTGCGGAAAGGCAGGCAGAGAATCCCCTGCTAGCACCTTCTCTGTGCCTGGGAAGGAGAAGTGTTCACATTATTGAGCAGAATCGCATTTGCGTTACTGCAGAGGACACTATCACTTTTTCAGGGCAAAAGAAAGCACAGAGCCCCACATTTGCTGTTGCCCTGGAGAGCTTGCAGAGCACTGGGGAAAGGCAGGCAGAGAATCCCCTGCTAGCACCTTCTCTGTGCCTGGCAAGGAGAAGTGTTCACATTGTTGCGCAGAATCGCTTTTCTGCAAAGAACCCTAACACTTTTTCAGGGCAAAAGAAAGCACAGAGCCCCAGAGTTGCTGTAGCCTTGGACAGCTTGCAGAGCACTGGGGAAAAGCAGGCAGAGAATCCCCTGCTAGCACCTTCTCTGTGCCTGGGAAGGAGAAGTGTTCACATTGTTTCGCAGAATGGCTTTTCTGCATAGAACACTAACACTTGTTCAGAATGAAAAAAAGCAAACAGCCCCAGATTTGCTGTGGCCCTTGACAGCTTGCAGAGCACTGGGGAAAGGCAGGCAGAGAATTCCCTGCTAGCACCTTCTCTGTGCCTGGCAAGGAGAAGTGTTCACATTGTTGCGCAGAATCGCATTTGCGTTGCTGCAGAGGACACTATCACTTTTTCAGGGCAAAAGAAAGCACAGAGCCCCACATTTGCTGTTGCCCTGGAGAGCTTGCAGAGCACTGGGGAAAGGCAGGCAGAGAATCCCCTGCTAGCACCTTCTCTGTGCCTGGGAAGGAGAAGTGTTCACATTGTTGCGCAGAATCGCATTTGCGTCGCTGCAGAGGACACTATCACTTTTTCAGGGCAAAAGAAAGCACAGAGCCCCAGATTTCCTGTTGCCCTGGAGAGCTTGCAGAGCACTGGGGAAAGGCAGGCAGAGAATCCCCTGCTAGCACCTTCTCTGTGCTTGGCAAGGAGAAGTGTTCACATTGTTGTGCAGAATCGCATTTACGTTGCTGCAGAGGACACTATCACTTTTTCAGGGCAAAAGAAAGCACAGAGCCCCAGATTTCCTGTTGCCCTGGAGAGCTTGCGAGCACTACGGAAAAGCAGGCAGAGAATTCCCTGCTAGCACCTTCTCTGTGCCTGGGAAGGAGAAGTGTTCACATTGTTGCTCAGAATCGCTTTTCTGCAGAGGACACTATCACTTTTTCAGGGAAAAGAAAGCACAGAGCCCCAGATTTGCTGTTGCCCTGCAGAGCTTGCGAGCACTACGGAAAAGCAGGCAGAGAATTCCCTGCTAGCACCTTCTCTGTGCCTGGCAAGGAGAAGTGTTCACATTGTTGCGCAGAATCACTTTTCTGCAAAGAACCCTAACACTTTTTCAGGGCAAAAGAAAGCACAGAGCCCCAGATTTGCTGTTGCCCTGGAGAGCTTGCAGAGCACTGGGGAAAGGCAGGCAGAGAATTCCCTGCTAGCACCTTCTCTGTGCCTGGGAAGGAGAAGTGTTCACATTGTTGCGCAGAATCGCATTTGCGTCGCTGCAGAGAACACTATCACTTTTACAGGGCAAAAGAAAGCACAGAGCCCCAGATTTGCTGTTGCCCTGGACAGCTTGCAGAGCACTGGGGAAAGGCAGGCAGAGAATCCCCTGCTAGCACCTTCTCTGTGCCTGGGAAGGAGAAATGTTCACATTGTTTCGCAGAATCGCTTTTCTGCAAAGAACCCTAACACTTTTTCAGGGCAAAAGAAAGCACAGAGCCCCAGATTTCCTGTTGCCCTGGAGAGCTTGCAGAGCACTGGGGAAAGGCAGGCAGAGAATCCCCTGCTAGCACCTTCTCTGTGCCTGGCAAGGAGAAGTGTTCACATTGTTGCGCAGAATCGCTTTTCTGCAAAGAACCCTAACACTTTTTCAGGGCAAAAGAAAGCACAGAGCCCCAGATTTCCTGTTGCCCTGGAGAGCTTGCAGAGCACTACGGAAAAGCAGGCAGAGAATTCCCTGCTAGCACCTTCTCTGTGCCTGGGAAGGAGAAGTGTTCACATTGTTGCGCAGAATCGCTTTTCTGCAAAGAACCCTAACACTTTTTCAGGGCAAAAGAAAGCACAGAGCCCCAGATTTGCTGTTGCCCTGGAGAGCTTGCAGAGCACTGGGGAAAGGCAGGCAGAGAATTCCCTGCTAGCACCTTCTCTGTGCCTGGCAAGGAGAAGTGTTCACATTGTTGCGCAGAATCACTTTTCTGCAAAGAACCCTAACACTTTTTCAGGGCAAAAGAAAGCACAGAGCCCCAGATTTGCTGTTGCCCTGGAGAGCTTGCAGAGCACTGGGGAAAGGCAGGCAGAGAATTCCCTGCTAGCACCTTCTCTGTGCTTGGCAAGGAGAAGTGTTCACATTGTTGCGCAGAATCGCATTTGCGTCGCTGCAGAGAACACTATCACTTTTTCAGGGCAAAAGAAAGCACAGAGCCCCAGATTTGCTGTTGCCCTGGAGAGCTTGCAGAGCACTGGGGAAAGGCAGGCAGAGAATCCCCTGCTAGCACCTTCTCTGTGCCTGGCAAGGAGAAGTGTTCACATTGTTGCGCAGAATCGCTTTTCTGCAAAGAACCCTAACACTTTTTCAGGGCAAAAGAAAGCACAGAGCCCCAGATTTGCTGTAGCCTTGGACAGCTTGCAGAGCACTGGGGAAAGGCATGCAGAGAATTCCCTGCTAGCACCTTCTCTGTGCCTGGGAAGGAGAATTGTTCACATTGTTGCACAGAATCCCTTTTCTGCAGCGAACACTAACACTTATTCAGAACGAAAGAAAGCACAGAGCCCCAGATTTGCTGTTGCCCTGGAGAGCTTGCAGAGCACTGGGGAAAGGCAGGCAGAGAATTCCCTGCTAGCACCTTCTCTGTGCCTGGGAAGGAGAAGTGTTCACATTGTTGCGCAGAATCGCTTTTCTACAGAAAACACTAACACTTTTTCAGGGCAAAAGAAAGCACAGAGCCCCACATTTGCTGTTGCCCTGGAGAGCTTGCAGAGCACTGCGGAAAGGCAGGCAGAGAATCCCCTGCTAGCACCTTCTCTGTGCCTGGGAAGGAGAAGTGTTCACATTATTGAGCAGAATCGCATTTGCGTTACTGCAGAGGACACTATCACTTTTTCAGGGCAAAAGAAAGCACAGAGCCCCACATTTGCTGTTGCCCTGGAGAGCTTGCAGAGCACTGGGGAAAGGCAGGCAGAGAATCCCCTGCTAGCACCTTCTCTGTGCCTGGCAAGGAGAAGTGTTCACATTGTTGCGCAGAATCGCTTTTCTGCAAAGAACCCTAACACTTTTTCAGGGCAAAAGAAAGCACAGAGCCCCAGAGTTGCTGTAGCCTTGGACAGCTTGCAGAGCACTGGGGAAAAGCAGGCAGAGAATCCCCTGCTAGCACCTTCTCTGTGCCTGGGAAGGAGAAGTGTTCACATTGTTTCGCAGAATGGCTTTTCTGCATAGAACACTAACACTTGTTCAGAATGAAAAAAAGCAAACAGCCCCAGATTTGCTGTGGCCCTTGACAGCTTGCAGAGCACTGGGGAAAGGCAGGCAGAGAATTCCCTGCTAGCACCTTCTCTGTGCCTGGCAAGGAGAAGTGTTCACATTGTTGCGCAGAATCGCATTTGCGTTGCTGCAGAGGACACTATCACTTTTTCAGGGCAAAAGAAAGCACAGAGCCCCACATTTGCTGTTGCCCTGGAGAGCTTGCAGAGCACTGGGGAAAGGCAGGCAGAGAATCCCCTGCTAGCACCTTCTCTGTGCCTGGGAAGGAGAAGTGTTCACATTGTTGCGCAGAATCGCATTTGCGTCGCTGCAGAGGACACTATCACTTTTTCAGGGCAAAAGAAAGCACAGAGCCCCAGATTTCCTGTTGCCCTGGAGAGCTTGCAGAGCACTGGGGAAAGGCAGGCAGAGAATCCCCTGCTAGCACCTTCTCTGTGCTTGGCAAGGAGAAGTGTTCACATTGTTGTGCAGAATCGCATTTACGTTGCTGCAGAGGACACTATCACTTTTTCAGGGCAAAAGAAAGCACAGAGCCCCAGATTTCCTGTTGCCCTGGAGAGCTTGCGAGCACTACGGAAAAGCAGGCAGAGAATTCCCTGCTAGCACCTTCTCTGTGCCTGGGAAGGAGAAGTGTTCACATTGTTGCTCAGAATCGCTTTTCTGCAGAGGACACTATCACTTTTTCAGGGAAAAGAAAGCACAGAGCCCCAGATTTGCTGTTGCCCTGCAGAGCTTGCGAGCACTACGGAAAAGCAGGCAGAGAATTCCCTGCTAGCACCTTCTCTGTGCCTGGCAAGGAGAAGTGTTCACATTGTTGCGCAGAATCACTTTTCTGCAAAGAACCCTAACACTTTTTCAGGGCAAAAGAAAGCACAGAGCCCCAGATTTGCTGTTGCCCTGGAGAGCTTGCAGAGCACTGGGGAAAGGCAGGCAGAGAATTCCCTGCTAGCACCTTCTCTGTGCCTGGGAAGGAGAAGTGTTCACATTGTTGCGCAGAATCGCATTTGCGTCGCTGCAGAGAACACTATCACTTTTACAGGGCAAAAGAAAGCACAGAGCCCCAGATTTGCTGTTGCCCTGGACAGCTTGCAGAGCACTGGGGAAAGGCAGGCAGAGAATCCCCTGCTAGCACCTTCTCTGTGCCTGGGAAGGAGAAATGTTCACATTGTTTCGCAGAATCGCTTTTCTGCAAAGAACCCTAACACTTTTTCAGGGCAAAAGAAAGCACAGAGCCCCAGATTTCCTGTTGCCCTGGAGAGCTTGCAGAGCACTGGGGAAAGGCAGGCAGAGAATCCCCTGCTAGCACCTTCTCTGTGCCTGGCAAGGAGAAGTGTTCACATTGTTGCGCAGAATCGCTTTTCTGCAAAGAACCCTAACACTTTTTCAGGGCAAAAGAAAGCACAGAGCCCCAGATTTCCTGTTGCCCTGGAGAGCTTGCAGAGCACTACGGAAAAGCAGGCAGAGAATTCCCTGCTAGCACCTTCTCTGTGCCTGGGAAGGAGAAGTGTTCACATTGTTGCGCAGAATCGCTTTTCTGCAAAGAACCCTAACACTTTTTCAGGGCAAAAGAAAGCACAGAGCCCCAGATTTGCTGTTGCCCTGGAGAGCTTGCAGAGCACTGGGGAAAGGCAGGCAGAGAATTCCCTGCTAGCACCTTCTCTGTGCCTGGCAAGGAGAAGTGTTCACATTGTTGCGCAGAATCACTTTTCTGCAAAGAACCCTAACACTTTTTCAGGGCAAAAGAAAGCACAGAGCCCCAGATTTGCTGTTGCCCTGGAGAGCTTGCAGAGCACTGGGGAAAGGCAGGCAGAGAATTCCCTGCTAGCACCTTCTCTGTGCTTGGCAAGGAGAAGTGTTCACATTGTTGCGCAGAATCGCATTTGCGTCGCTGCAGAGAACACT
Organism: Strix uralensis; assembly: GCF_047716275.1. NCBI lineage: Eukaryota > Metazoa > Chordata > Aves > Strigiformes > Strigidae > Strix > Strix uralensis. Next base: position 1,344,051 of record NC_134011.1, on the reverse strand, counting down.
ATCACTTTTTCAGGGCAAAAGAAAGCACAGAGCCCCAGATTTCCTGTTGCCCTGGAGAGCTTGCAGAGCACTGGGGAAAGGCAGGCAGAGAATCCCCTGCTAGCACCTTCTCTGTGCCTGGGAAGGAGAAATGTTCACATTGTTTCGCAGAATCGCTTTTCTGCAAAGAACCCTAACACTTTTTCAGGGCAAAAGAAAGCACAGAGCCCCAGATTTGCTGTTGCCCTGGAGAGCTTGCAGAGCACTGGGGAAAGGCAGGCAGAGAATCCCCTGCTAGCACCTTCTCTGTGCCTGGGAAGGAGAAGTGTTCACATTGTTGCGCAGAATCGCTTTTCTGCAAAGAACCCTAACACTTTTTCAGGGCAAAAGAAAGCACAGAGCCCCAGATTTGCTGTAGCCTTGGACAGCTTGCAGAGCACTGGGGAAAGGCATGCAGAGAATTCCCTGCTAGCACCTTCTCTGTGCCTGGGAAGGAGAATTGTTCACATTGTTGCACAGAATCCCTTTTCTGCAGCGAACACTAACACTTATTCAGAACGAAAGAAAGCACAGAGCCCCAGATTTGCTGTTGCCCTGGAGAGCTTGCAGAGCACTGGGGAAAGGCAGGCAGAGAATTCCCTGCTAGCACCTTCTCTGTGCCTGGGAAGGAGAAGTGTTCACATTGTTGCGCAGAATCGCTTTTCTACAGAAAACACTAACACTTTTTCAGGGCAAAAGAAAGCACAGAGCCCCACATTTGCTGTTGCCCTGGAGAGCTTGCAGAGCACTGGGGAAAGGCAGGCAGAGAATCCCCTGCTAGCACCTTCTCTGTGCCTGGGAAGGAGAAGTGTTCACATTATTGAGCAGAATCGCATTTGCGTTACTGCAGAGGACACTATCACTTTTTCAGGGCAAAAGAAAGCACAGAGCCCCACATTTGCTGTTGCCCTGGAGAGCTTGCAGAGCACTGGGGAAAGGCAGGCAGAGAATCCCCTGCTAGCACCTTCTCTGTGCCTGGCAAGGAGAAGTGTTCACATTATTGAGCAGAATCGCATTTGCGTTACTGCAGAGGACACTATCACTTTTTCAGGGCAAAAGAAAGCACAGAGCCCCACATTTGCTGTTGCCGTGGAGAGCTTGCAGAGCACTGGGGAAAGGCAGGCAGAGAATTCCCTGCTAGCACCTTCTCTGTGCCTGGGAAGGAGAAGTGTTCACATTGTTGTGCTGAATCGCATTTGCGTTGCTGCAGAGGACACTATCACTTTTTCAGGGCAAAAGAAAGCACAGAGCCCCAGATTTGCTGTTGCCCTGGAGAGCTTGCAGAGCACTGGGGAAAGGCAGGCAGAGAATCCCCTGCTAGCACCTTCTCTGTGCCTGGGAAGGAGAAGTGTTCACATTGTTGCGCAGAATCGCTTTTCTACAAAGAACCCTAACACTTTTTCAGGGCAAAAGAAAGCACAGAGCCCCAGATTTCCTGTTGCCCTGGAGAGCTTGCAGAGCACTGGGGAAAGGCACACAGAGAATCCCCTGCTAGCACCTTCTCTGTGCCTGGGAAGGAGAAGTGTTCACATTGTTGCGCAGAATCGCATTTGCGTCGCTGCAGAGGACACTACCACTTTTTCAGGGCAAAAGAAAGCACAGAGCCCCAGATTTGCTGTTGCCCTGGAGAGCTTGCAGAGCACTGGGGAAAGGCAGGCAGAGAATCCCCTGCTAGCACCTTCTCTGTGCCTGGCAAGGAGAAGTGTTCACATTGTTGCGCAGAATCGCTTTTCTGCAAAGAACCCTAACACTTTTTCAGGGCAAAAGAAAGCACAGAGCCCCAGATTTGCTGTAGCCTTGGACAGCTTGCAGAGCACTGGGGAAAGGCATGCAGAGAATTCCCTGCTAGCACCTTCTCTGTGCCTGGGAAGGAGAATTGTTCACATTGTTGCACAGAATCCCTTTTCTGCAGCGAACACTAACACTTATTCAGAACGAAAGAAAGCACAGAGCCCCAGATTTGCTGTTGCCCTGGAGAGCTTGCAGAGCACTGGGGAAAGGCAGGCAGAGAATTCCCTGCTAGCACCTTCTCTGTGCCTGGGAAGGAGAAGTGTTCACATTGTTGCGCAGAATCGCTTTTCTACAGAAAACACTAACACTTTTTCAGGGCAAAAGAAAGCACAGAGCCCCACATTTGCTGTTGCCCTGGAGAGCTTGCAGAGCACTGGGGAAAGGCAGGCAGAGAATCCCCTGCTAGCACCTTCTCTGTGCCTGGGAAGGAGAAGTGTTCACATTGTTGCGCAGAATCGCATTTGCGTCGCTGCAGAGGACACTATCACTTTTTCAGGGCAAAAGAAAGCACAGAGCCCCAGATTTCCTGTTGCCCTGGAGAGCTTGCAGAGCACTGGGGAAAGGCAGGCAGAGAATCCCCTGCTAGCACCTTCTCTGTGCCTGGCAAGGAGAAGTGTTCACATTATTGAGCAGAATCGCATTTGCGTTACTGCAGAGGACACTATCACTTTTTCAGGGCAAAAGAAAGCACAGAGCCCCACATTTGCTGTTGCCGTGGAGAGCTTGCAGAGCACTGGGGAAAGGCAGGCAGAGAATTCCCTGCTAGCACCTTCTCTGTGCCTGGGAAGGAGAAGTGTTCACATTGTTGTGCTGAATCGCATTTGCGTTGCTGCAGAGGACACTATCACTTTTTCAGGGCAAAAGAAAGCACAGAGCCCCAGATTTGCTGTTGCCCTGGAGAGCTTGCAGAGCACTGGGGAAAGGCAGGCAGAGAATCCCCTGCTAGCACCTTCTCTGTGCCTGGCAAGGAGAAGTGTTCACATTGTTGCGCAGAATCGCTTTTCTGCAAAGAACCCTAACACTTTTTCAGGGCAAAAGAAAGCACAGAGCCCCAGAGTTGCTGTAGCCTTGGACAGCTTGCAGAGCACTGGGGAAAAGCAGGCAGAGAATCCCCTGCTAGCACCTTCTCTGTGCCTGGGAAGGAGAAGTGTTCACATTGTTTCGCAGAATGTCTTTTCTGCATAGAACACTAACACTTGTTCAGAATGAAAAAAAGCAAACAGCCCCAGATTTGCTGTGGCCCTTGACAGCTTGCAGAGCACTGGGGAAAGGCAAGCAGAGAATTCCCTGCTAGCACCTTCTCTGTGCCTGGCAAGGAGAAGTGTTCACATTGTTGCGCAGAATCGCATTTGCGTTGCTGCAGAGGACACTATCACTTTTTCAGGGCAAAAGAAAGCACAGAGCCCCACATTTGCTGTTGCCCTGGAGAGCTTGCAGAGCACTGGGGAAAGGCAGGCAGAGAATCCCCTGCTAGCACCTTCTCTGTGCCTGGGAAGGAGAAGTGTTCACATTGTTGCGCAGAATCGCATTTGCGTCGCTGCAGAGAACACTATCACTTTTTCAGGGCAAAAGAAAGCACAGAGCCCCAGATTTGCTGTTGCCCTGGAGAGCTTGCAGAGCACTGGGGAAAGGCAGGCAGAGAATCCCCTGCTAGCACCTTCTCTGTGCCTGGGAAGGAGAAATGTTCACATTGTTTCGCAGAATCGCTTTTCTGCAAAGAACCCTAACACTTTTTCAGGGCAAAAGAAAGCACAGAGCCCCAGATTTCCTGTTGCCCTGGAGAGCTTGCAGAGCACTGGGGAAAGGCAGGCAGAGAATCCCCTGCTAGCACCTTCTCTGTGCCTGGCAAGGAGAAGTGTTCACATTGTTGCGCAGAATCGCTTTTCTGCAAAGAACCCTAACACTTTTTCAGGGCAAAAGAAAGCACAGAGCCCCAGATTTCCTGTTGCCCTGGAGAGCTTGCAGAGCACTACGGAAAAGCAGGCAGAGAATTCCCTGCTAGCACCTTCTCTGTGCCTGGGAAGGAGAAGTGTTCACATTGTTGCGCAGAATCGCTTTTCTGCAAAGAACCCTAACACTTTTTCAGGGCAAAAGAAAGCACAGAGCCCCAGATTTGCTGTTGCCCTGGAGAGCTTGCAGAGCACTGGGGAAAGGCAGGCAGAGAATTCCCTGCTAGCACCTTCTCTGTGCCTGGCAAGGAGAAGTGTTCACATTGTTGCGCAGAATCACTTTTCTGCAAAGAACCCTAACACTTTTTCAGGGCAAAAGAAAGCACAGAGCCCCAGATTTCCTGTTGCCCTGGAGAGCTTGCAGAGCACTGGGGAAAGGCAGGCAGAGAATCCCCTGCTAGCACCTTCTCTGTGCCTGGGAAGGAGAAGTGTTCACATTGTTGCGCAGAATCGCATTTGCGTCGCTGCAGAGGACACTATCACTTTTTCAGGGCAAAAGAAAGCACAGAGCCCCACATTTGCTGTTGCCCTGGAGAGCTTGCAGAGCACTGGGGAAAGGCAGGCAGAGAATCCCCTGCTAGCACCTTCTCTGTGCCTGGCAAGGAGAAGTGTTCACATTGTTGCGCAGAATCGCATTTGCGTTGCTGCAGAGGACACTATCACTTTTTCAAGGAAAAGAAAGCACAGAGCCCCAGATTTGCTGTTGCCCTGGAGAGCTTGCAGAGCACTGGGGAAAGGCAGGCAGAGAATCCCCTGCTAGCACCTTCTCTGTGCCTGGGAAGGAGAAATGTTCACATTGTTTCGCAGAATCGCTTTTCTGCAAAGAACCCTAACACTTTTTCAGGGCAAAAGAAAGCACAGAGCCCCAGATTTCCTGTTGCCCTGGAGAGCTTGCAGAGCACTGGGGAAAGGCAGGCAGAGAATCCCCTGCTAGCACCTTCTCTGTGCCTGGCAAGGAGAAGTGTTCACATTGTTGCGCAGAATCGCATTTGCGTCGCTGCAGAGGACACTATCACTTTTTCAGGGCAAAAGAAAGCACAGAGCCCCACATTTGCTGTTGCCCTGGAGAGCTTGCGAGCACTACGGAAAAGCAGGCAGAGAATTCCCTGCTAGCACCTTCTCTGAGCCTGGCAAGGAGAAGTGTTCACATTGTTGCGCAGAATCGCTTTTCTGCAAAGAACCCTAACACTTTTTCAGGGCAAAAGAAAGCACAGAGCCCCAGATTTCCTGTTGCCCTGGAGAGCTTGCAGAGCACTACGGAAAAGCAGGCAGAGAATTCCCTGCTAGCACCTTCTCTGTGCCTGGGAAGGAGAAGTGTTCACATTGTTGCGCAGAATCGCTTTTCTGCAAAGAACCCTAACACTTTTTCAGGGCAAAAAAAGGCAAACAGCCCCAGATTTGCTGTGGCCCTGGACAGCTTGCAGAGCACTGGGGAAAGGCAGGCAGAGAATCCCCTGCTAGCACCTTCTCTGTGCCTGGGAAGGAGAAGTGTTCACATTGTTGCGCAGAATCGCATTTGCGTTGCTGCAGAGGACACTATCACTTTTTCAGGGCAAAAGAAAGCACAGAGCCCCACATTTGCTGTTGCCCTGGAGAGCTTGCAGAGCACTGGGGAATGGCAGGCAGAGAATCCCCTGCTAGCACCTTCTCTGTGCCTGGGAAGGAGAAGTGTTCACATTGTTGCGCAGAATCGCATTTGCATCGCTGCAGAGGACACTATCACTTTTTCAGGGCAAAAGAAAGCACAGAGCCCCAGATTTCCTGTTGCCCTGGAGAGCTTGCAGAGCACTGGGGAAAGGCAGGCAGAGAATCCCCTGCTAGCACCTTCTCTGTGCTTGGCAAGGAGAAGTGTTCACATTGTTGTGCAGAATCGCATTTGCGTTGCTGCAGAGGACACTATCACTTTTTCAGGGCAAAAGAAAGCACAGAGCCCCAGATTTGCTGTTGCCCTGGAGAGCTTGCGAGCACTACGGAAAAGCAGGCAGAGAATTCCCTGCTAGCACCTTCTCTGTGCCTGGGAAGGAGAAGTGTTCACATTGTTGCTCAGAATCGCTTTTCTGCAGAGGACACTATCACTTTTTCAGGGAAAAGAAAGCACAGAGCCCCAGATTTCCTGTTGCCCTGGAGAGCTTGCGAGCACTACGGAAAAGCAGGCAGAGAATTCCCTGCTAGCACCTTCTCTGTGCCTGGCAAGGAGAAGTGTTCACATTGTTGCGCAGAATCACTTTTCTGCAAAGAACCCTAACACTTTTTCAGGGCAAAAGAAAGCACAGAGCCCCAGATTTGCTGTTGCCCTGGAGAGCTTGTAGAGCACTGGGGAAAGGCAGGCAGAGAATTCCCTGCTAGCACCTTCTCTGTGCCTGGGAAGGAGAAGTGTTCACATTGTTGCGCAGAATCGCATTTGCGTCGCTGCAGAGAACACTATCACTTTTTCAGGGCAAAAGAAAGCACAGAGCCCCAGATTTGCTGTTGCCCTGGAGAGCTTGCAGAGCACTACGGAAAAGCAGGCAGAGAATTCCCTGCTAGCACCTTCTCTGTGCCTGGGAAGGAGAATTGTTCACATTGTTGCGCAGAATCGCTTTTCTACAAAGAACCCTAACACTTTTTCAGGGCAAAAGAAAGCACAGAGCCCCAGATTTGCTGTTGCCCTGGAGAGCTTGCAGAGCACTGGGGAAAGGCACACAGAGAATCCCCTGCTAGCACCTTCTCTGTGCCTGGGAAGGAGAAGTGTTCACATTGTTGCGCAGAATCGCATTTGCGTCGCTGCAGAGGACATTATCACTTTTTCAGGGCAAAAGAAAGCACAGAGCCCCAGATTTGCTGTTGCCCTGGAGAGCTTGCAGAGCACTGGGGAAAGGCAGGCAGAGAATCCCCTGCTAGCACCTTCTCTGTGCCTGGCAAGGAGAAGTGTTCACATTGTTGCGCAGAATCGCATTTGCGTCGCTGCAGAGGACACTATCACTTTTTCAGGGAAAAGAAAGCACAGAGCCCCAGATTTCCTGTTGCCCTGGAGAGCTTGCAGAGCACTGGGGAAAGGCACACAGAGAATCCCCTGCTAGCACCTTCTCTGTGCCTGGGAAGGAGAAATGTTCACATTGTTTCGCAGAATCGCTTTTCTGCAAAGAACCCTAACACTTTTTCAGGGCAAAAGAAAGCACAGAGCCCCAGATTTGCTGTTGCCCTGGAGAGCTTGCGAGCACTACGGAAAAGCAGGCAGAGAATTCCCTGCTAGCACCTTCTCTGTGCCTGGCAAGGAGAAGTGTTCACATTGTTGCGCAGAATCGCTTTTCTGCAAAGAACCCTAACACTTTTTCAGGGCAAAAGAAAGCACAGAGCCCCAGATTTGCTGTTGCCCTGGAGAGCTTGCAGAGCACTACGGAAAAGCAGGCAGAGAATTCCCTGCTAGCACCTTCTCTGTGCCTGGGAAGGAGAAGTGTTCACATTGTTGCGCAGAATCGCTTTTCTGCAAAGAACCCTAACACTTTTTCAGGGCAAAAGAAAGCACAGAGCCCCAGAGTTGCTGTAGCCTTGGACAGCTTGCAGAGCACTGGGGAAAGGCAGGCAGAGAATCCCCTGCTAGCACCTTCTCTGTGCCTGGGAAGGAGAAGTGTTCACATTGTTTCGCAGAATGGCTTTTCTGCATAGAACACTAACACTTGTTCAGAACGAAAAAAAGCAAACAGCCCCAGATTTGCTGTGGCCCTGGACAGCTTGCAGAGCACTGGGGAAAGGCAGGCAGAGAATCCCCTGCTAGCACCTTCTCTGTGCCTGGGAAGGAGAAGTGTTCACATTGTTGCGCAGAATCGCATTTGCGTTGCTGCAGAGGACACTATCACTTTTTCAGGGCAAAAGAAAGCACAGAGCCCCAGATTTGCTGTTGCCCTGGAGAGCTTGCAGAGCACTGGGGAAAGGCAGGCAGAGAATCCCCTGCTAGCACCTTCTCTGTGCCTGGGAAGGAGAAGTGTTCACATTGTTGCGCAGAATCGCATTTGCGTCGCTGCAGAGGACACTATCACTTTTTCAGGGCAAAAGAAAGCACAGAGCCCCAGATTTCCTGTTGCCCTGGAGAGCTTGCAGAGCACTGGGGAAAGGCAGGCAGAGAATCCCCTGCTAGCACCTTCTCTGTGCCTGGCAAGGAGAAGTGTTCACATTGTTGCGCAGAATCGCATTTGCGTCGCTGCAGAGGACACTATCACTTTTTCAGGGAAAAGAAAGCACAGAGCCCCAGATTTCCTGTTGCCCTGGAGAGCTTGCGAGCACTACGGAAAAGCAGGCAGAGAATTCCCTGCTAGCACCTTCTCTGTGCCTGGCAAGGAGAAGTGTTCACATTGTTGCGCAGAATCGCTTTTCTGCAAAGAACCCTAACACTTTTTCAGGGCAAAAGAAAGCACAGAGCCCCAGATTTCCTGTTGCCCTGGAGAGCTTGCAGAGCACTACGGAAAAGCAGGCAGAGAATTCCCTGCTAGCACCTTCTCTGTGCCTGGGAAGGAGAAGTGTTCACATTGTTGCGCAGAATCGCTTTTCTACAAAGAACCCTAACACTTTTTCAGGGCAAAAGAAAGCACAGAGCCCCAGATTTGCTGTTGCCCTGGAGAGCTTGCAGAGCACTGGGGAAAGGCACACAGAGAATCCCCTGCTAGCACCTTCTCTGTGCCTGGGAAGGAGAAGTGTTCACATTGTTGCGCAGAATCGCATTTGCGTCGCTGCAGAGGACATTATCACTTTTTCAGGGCAAAAGAAAGCACAGAGCCCCAGATTTGCTGTTGCCCTGGAGAGCTTGCAGAGCACTGGGGAAAGGCAGGCAGAGAATCCCCTGCTAGCACCTTCTCTGTGCCTGGCAAGGAGAAGTGTTCACATTGTTGCGCAGAATCGCATTTGCGTCGCTGCAGAGGACACTATCACTTTTTCAGGGAAAAGAAAGCACAGAGCCCCAGATTTCCTGTTGCCCTGGAGAGCTTGCAGAGCACTGGGGAAAGGCACACAGAGAATCCCCTGCTAGCACCTTCTCTGTGCCTGGGAAGGAGAAATGTTCACATTGTTTCGCAGAATCGCTTTTCTGCAAAGAACCCTAACACTTTTTCAGGGCAAAAGAAAGCACAGAGCCCCAGATTTGCTGTTGCCCTGGAGAGCTTGCGAGCACTACGGAAAAGCAGGCAGAGAATTCCCTGCTAGCACCTTCTCTGTGCCTGGCAAGGAGAAGTGTTCACATTGTTGCGCAGAATCGCTTTTCTGCAAAGAACCCTAACACTTTTTCAGGGCAAAAGAAAGCACAGAGCCCCAGATTTGCTGTTGCCCTGGAGAGCTTGCAGAGCACTACGGAAAAGCAGGCAGAGAATTCCCTGCTAGCACCTTCTCTGTGCCTGGGAAGGAGAAGTGTTCACATTGTTGCGCAGAATCACTTTTCTGCAAAGAACCCTAACACTTTTTCAGGGCAAAAGAAAGCACAGAGCCCCAGAGTTGCTGTAGCCTTGGACAGCTTGCAGAGCACTGGGGAAAGGCAGGCAGAGAATCCCCTGCTAGCACCTTCTCTGTGCCTGGGAAGGAGAAGTGTTCACATTGTTGCTCAGAATCGCTTTTCTGCAGAGGACACTATCACTTTTTCAGGGAAAAGAAAGCACAGAGCCCCAGATTTCCTGTTGCCCTGGAGAGCTTGCGAGCACTACGGAAAAGCAGGCAGAGAATTCCCTGCTAGCACCTTCTCTGTGCCTGGCAAGGAGAAGTGTTCACATTGTTGCGCAGAATCACTTTTCTGCAAAGAACCCTAACACTTTTTCAGGGCAAAAGAAAGCACAGAGCCCCAGATTTGCTGTTGCCCTGGAGAGCTTGTAGAGCACTGGGGAAAGGCAGGCAGAGAATTCCCTGCTAGCACCTTCTCTGTGCCTGGGAAGGAGAAGTGTTCACATTGTTGCGCAGAATCGCATTTGCGTCGCTGCAGAGAACACTATCACTTTTTCAGGGCAAAAGAAAGCACAGAGCCCCAGATTTGCTGTTGCCCTGGAGAGCTTGCAGAGCACTACGGAAAAGCAGGCAGAGAATTCCCTGCTAGCACCTTCTCTGTGCCTGGGAAGGAGAATTGTTCACATTGTTGCGCAGAATCGCTTTTCTACAAAGAACCCTAACACTTTTTCAGGGCAAAAGAAAGCACAGAGCCCCAGATTTGCTGTTGCCCTGGAGAGCTTGCAGAGCACTGGGGAAAGGCACACAGAGAATCCCCTGCTAGCACCTTCTCTGTGCCTGGGAAGGAGAAGTGTTCACATTGTTGCGCAGAATCGCATTTGCGTCGCTGCAGAGGACATTATCACTTTTTCAGGGCAAAAGAAAGCACAGAGCCCCAGATTTGCTGTTGCCCTGGAGAGCTTGCAGAGCACTGGGGAAAGGCAGGCAGAGAATCCCCTGCTAGCACCTTCTCTGTGCCTGGCAAGGAGAAGTGTTCACATTGTTGCGCAGAATCGCATTTGCGTCGCTGCAGAGGACACTATCACTTTTTCAGGGAAAAGAAAGCACAGAGCCCCAGATTTCCTGTTGCCCTGGAGAGCTTGCAGAGCACTGGGGAAAGGCACACAGAGAATCCCCTGCTAGCACCTTCTCTGTGCCTGGGAAGGAGAAATGTTCACATTGTTTCGCAGAATCGCTTTTCTGCAAAGAACCCTAACACTTTTTCAGGGCAAAAGAAAGCACAGAGCCCCAGATTTGCTGTTGCCCTGGAGAGCTTGCGAGCACTACGGAAAAGCAGGCAGAGAATTCCCTGCTAGCACCTTCTCTGTGCCTGGCAAGGAGAAGTGTTCACATTGTTGCGCAGAATCGCTTTTCTGCAAAGAACCCTAACACTTTTTCAGGGCAAAAGAAAGCACAGAGCCCCAGATTTGCTGTTGCCCTGGAGAGCTTGCAGAGCACTACGGAAAAGCAGGCAGAGAATTCCCTGCTAGCACCTTCTCTGTGCCTGGGAAGGAGAAGTGTTCACATTGTTGCGCAGAATCGCTTTTCTGCAAAGAACCCTAACACTTTTTCAGGGCAAAAGAAAGCACAGAGCCCCAGAGTTGCTGTAGCCTTGGACAGCTTGCAGAGCACTGGGGAAAGGCAGGCAGAGAATCCCCTGCTAGCACCTTCTCTGTGCCTGGGAAGGAGAAGTGTTCACATTGTTTCGCAGAATGGCTTTTCTGCATAGAACACTAACACTTGTTCAGAACGAAAAAAAGCAAACAGCCCCAGATTTGCTGTGGCCCTGGACAGCTTGCAGAGCACTGGGGAAAGGCAGGCAGAGAATCCCCTGCTAGCACCTTCTCTGTGCCTGGGAAGGAGAAGTGTTCACATTGTTGCGCAGAATCGCATTTGCGTTGCTGCAGAGGACACTATCACTTTTTCAGGGCAAAAGAAAGCACAGAGCCCCAGATTTGCTGTTGCCCTGGAGAGCTTGCAGAGCACTGGGGAAAGGCAGGCAGAGAATCCCCTGCTAGCACCTTCTCTGTGCCTGGGAAGGAGAAGTGTTCACATTGTTGCGCAGAATCGCATTTGCGTCGCTGCAGAGGACACTATCACTTTTTCAGGGCAAAAGAAAGCACAGAGCCCCAGATTTCCTGTTGCCCTGGAGAGCTTGCAGAGCACTGGGGAAAGGCAGGCAGAGAATCCCCTGCTAGCACCTTCTCTGTGCCTGGCAAGGAGAAGTGTTCACATTGTTGCGCAGAATCGCATTTGCGTCGCTGCAGAGGACACTATCACTTTTTCAGGGAAAAGAAAGCACAGAGCCCCAGATTTCCTGTTGCCCTGGAGAGCTTGCGAGCACTACGGAAAAGCAGGCAGAGAATTCCCTGCTAGCACCTTCTCTGTGCCTGGCAAGGAGAAGTGTTCACATTGTTGCGCAGAATCGCTTTTCTGCAAAGAACCCTAACACTTTTTCAGGGCAAAAGAAAGCACAGAGCCCCAGATTTCCTGTTGCCCTGGAGAGCTTGCAGAGCACTACGGAAAAGCAGGCAGAGAATTCCCTGCTAGCACCTTCTCTGTGCCTGGGAAGGAGAAGTGTTCACATTGTTGCGCAGAATCGCTTTTCTACAAAGAACCCTAACACTTTTTCAGGGCAAAAGAAAGCACAGAGCCCCAGATTTGCTGTTGCCCTGGAGAGCTTGCAGAGCACTGGGGAAAGGCACACAGAGAATCCCCTGCTAGCACCTTCTCTGTGCCTGGGAAGGAGAAGTGTTCACATTGTTGCGCAGAATCGCATTTGCGTCGCTGCAGAGGACATTATCACTTTTTCAGGGCAAAAGAAAGCACAGAGCCCCAGATTTGCTGTTGCCCTGGAGAGCTTGCAGAGCACTGGGGAAAGGCAGGCAGAGAATCCCCTGCTAGCACCTTCTCTGTGCCTGGCAAGGAGAAGTGTTCACATTGTTGCGCAGAATCGCATTTGCGTCGCTGCAGAGGACACTATCACTTTTTCAGGGAAAAGAAAGCACAGAGCCCCAGATTTCCTGTTGCCCTGGAGAGCTTGCAGAGCACTGGGGAAAGGCACACAGAGAATCCCCTGCTAGCACCTTCTCTGTGCCTGGGAAGGAGAAATGTTCACATTGTTTCGCAGAATCGCTTTTCTGCAAAGAACCCTAACACTTTTTCAGGGCAAAAGAAAGCACAGAGCCCCAGATTTGCTGTTGCCCTGGAGAGCTTGCGAGCACTACGGAAAAGCAGGCAGAGAATTCCCTGCTAGCACCTTCTCTGTGCCTGGCAAGGAGAAGTGTTCACATTGTTGCGCAGAATCGCTTTTCTGCAAAGAACCCTAACACTTTTTCAGGGCAAAAGAAAGCACAGAGCCCCAGATTTGCTGTTGCCCTGGAGAGCTTGCAGAGCACTACGGAAAAGCAGGCAGAGAATTCCCTGCTAGCACCTTCTCTGTGCCTGGGAAGGAGAAGTGTTCACATTGTTGCGCAGAATCACTTTTCTGCAAAGAACCCTAACACTTTTTCAGGGCAAAAGAAAGCACAGAGCCCCAGAGTTGCTGTAGCCTTGGACAGCTTGCAGAGCACTGGGGAAAGGCAGGCAGAGAATCCCCTGCTAGCACCTTCTCTGTGCCTGGGAAGGAGAAGTGTTCACATTGTTTCGCAGAATGGCTTTTCTGCATAGAACACTAACACTTGTTCAGAACGAAAAAAAGCAAACAGCCCCAGATTTGCTGTGGCCCTGGACAGCTTGCAGAGCACTGGGGAAAGGCAGGCAGAGAATCCCCTGCTAGCACCTTCTCTGTGCCTGGGAAGGAGAAGTGTTCACATTGTTGCGCAGAATCGCATTTGCGTTGCTGCAGAGGACACTATCACTTTTTCAGGGCAAAAGAAAGCACAGAGCCCCAGATTTGCTGTTGCCCTGGAGAGCTTGCAGAGCACTGGGGAAAGGCAGGCAGAGAATCCCCTGCTAGCACCTTCTCTGTGCCTGGGAAGGAGAAGTGTTCACATTGTTGCGCAGAATCGCATTTGCGTCGCTGCAGAGGACACTATCACTTTTTCAGGGCAAAAGAAAGCACAGAGCCCCAGATTTCCTGTTGCCCTGGAGAGCTTGCAGAGCACTGGGGAAAGGCAGGCAGAGAATCCCCTGCTAGCACCTTCTCTGTGCCTGGCAAGGAGAAGTGTTCACATTGTTGCGCAGAATCGCATTTGCGTCGCTGCAGAGGACACTATCACTTTTTCAGGGAAAAGAAAGCACAGAGCCCCAGATTTCCTGTTGCCCTGGAGAGCTTGCGAGCACTACGGAAAAGCAGGCAGAGAATTCCCTGCTAGCACCTTCTCTGTGCCTGGCAAGGAGAAGTGTTCACATTGTTGCGCAGAATCGCTTTTCTGCAAAGAACCCTAACACTTTTTCAGGGCAAAAGAAAGCACAGAGCCCCAGATTTCCTGTTGCCCTGGAGAGCTTGCAGAGCACTACGGAAAAGCAGGCAGAGAATTCCCTGCTAGCACCTTCTCTGTGCCTGGGAAGGAGAAGTGTTCACATTGTTGCGCAGAATCGCTTTTCTGCAAAGAACCCTAACACTTTTTCAGGGCAAAAGAAAGCACAGAGCCCCAGAGTTGCTGTAGCCTTGGACAGCTTGCAGAGCACTGGGGAAAGGCAGGCAGAGAATCCCCTGCTAGCACCTTCTCTGTGCCTGGGAAGGAGAAGTGTTCACATTGTTGCTCAGAATCGCTTTTCTCCAGAGGACACTATCACTTTTTCAGGGAAAAGAAAGCACAGAGCCCCAGATTTCCTGTTGCCCTGGAGAGCTTGTGAGCACTACGGAAAAGCAGGCAGAGAATTCCCTGCTAGCACCTTCTCTGTGCCTGGGAAGGAGAAGTGTTCACATTGTTGTGCAGAATCGCATTAGCGTCGCTGCAGAGAACCCTAACACCTTTTCAGGGCAAAAGAAAGCACAGAGCCCCACATTTGCTGTTGCCCTGGAGAGCTTGCAGAGCACTGGGGAAAGGCAGGCAGAGAATCCCCTGCTAGCACCTTCTCTGTGCCTGGCAAGGAGAAGTGTTCACATTGTTGCGCAGAATAGCATTTGCGTCGCTGCAGAGGACACTATCACTTTTTCAGGGAAAAGAAAGCACAGAGCCCCAGATTTCCTGTTGCCCTGGAGAGCTTGCGAGCACTACGGAAAAGCAGGCAGAGAATTCCCTGCTAGCACCTTCTCTGTGCCTGGCAAGGAGAAGTGTTCACATTGTTGCGCAGAATCGCTTTTCTGCAAAGAACCCTAACACTTTTTCAGGGCAAAAGAAAGCACAGAGCCCCAGATTTCCTGTTGCCCTGGAGAGCTTGCAGAGCACTGGGGAAAGGCAGGCAGAGAATCCCCTGCTAGCACCTTCTCTGTGCCTGGCAAGGAGAAGTGTTCACATTGTTGCGCAGAATCGCATTTGCGTCGCTGCAGAGGACACTATCACTTTTTCAGGGAAAAGAAAGCACAGAGCCCCAGATTTCCTGTTGCCCTGGAGAGCTTGCGAGCACTACGGAAAAGCAGGCAGAGAATTCCCTGCTAGCACCTTCTCTGTGCCTGGCAAGGAGAAGTGTTCACATTGTTGCGCAGAATCGCTTTTCTGCAAAGAACCCTAACACTTTTTCAGGGCAAAAGAAAGCACAGAGCCCCAGATTTCCTGTTGCCCTGGAGAGCTTGCAGAGCACTACGGAAAAGCAGGCAGAGAATTCCCTGCTAGCACCTTCTCTGTGCCTGGGAAGGAGAAGTGTTCACATTGTTGCGCAGAATCGCTTTTCTGCAAAGAACCCTAACACTTTTTCAGGGCAAAAGAAAGCACAGAGCCCCAGAGTTGCTGTAGCCTTGGACAGCTTGCAGAGCACTGGGGAAAGGCAGGCAGAGAATCCCCTGCTAGCACCTTCTCTGTGCCTGGGAAGGAGAAGTGTTCACATTGTTGCGCAGAATCGCATTTGCGTCGCTGCAGAGGACACTATCACTTTTTCAGGGAAAAGAAAGCACAGAGCCCCAGATTTGCTGTTGCCCTGGAGAGCTTGCAGAGCACTGGGGAAAGGCAGGCAGAGAATCCCCTGCTAGCACCTTCTCTGTGCCTGGGAAGGAGAAATGTTCACATTGTTTCGCAGAATCGCTTTTCTGCAAAGAACCCTAACACTTTTTCAGGGCAAAAGAAAGCACAGAGCCCCAGATTTCCTGTTGCCCTGGAGAGCTTGCAGAGCACTGGGGAAAGGCAGGCAGAGAATCCCCTGCTAGCACCTTCTCTGTGCCTGGCAAGGAGAAGTGTTCACATTGTTGCGCAGAATCGCTTTTCTGCAAAGAACCCTAACACTTTTTCAGGGCAAAAGAAAGCACAGAGCCCCAGATTTCCTGTTGCCCTGGAGAGCTTGCAGAGCACTACGGAAAAGAAGGCAGAGAATTCCCTGCTAGCACCTTCTCTGTGCCTGGGAAGGAGAAGTGTTCACATTGTTGCGCAGAATCGCTTTTCTGCAAAGAACCCTAACACTTTTTCAGGGCAAAAGAAAGCACAGAGCCCCAGATTTGCTGTTGCCCTGGAGAGCTTGCAGAGCACTGGGGAAAGGCACACAGAGAATCCCCTGCTAGCACCTTCTCTGTGCCTGGGAAGGAGAAGTGTTCACATTGTTGCGCAGAATCGCTTTTCTACAAAGAACCCTAACACTTTTTCAGGGCAAAAGAAAGCACAGAGCCCCAGATTTCCTGTTGCCCTGGAGAGCTTGCAGAGCACTGGGGAAAGGCACACAGAGAATCCCCTGCTAGCACCTTCTCTGTGCCTGGCAAGGAGAAGTGTTCACATTGTTGCGCAGAATCGCATTTGCGTCGCTGCAGAGGACACTATCACTTTTTCAGGGCAAAAGAAAGCACAGAGCCCCAGATTTGCTGTTGCCCTGGAGAGCTTGCAGAGCACTGGGGAAAGGCAGGCAGAGAATCCCCTGCTAGCACCTTCTCTGTGCCTGGCAAGGAGAAGTGTTCACATTGTTGCGCAGAATCGCATTTGCGTCGCTGCAGAGGACACTATCACTTTTTCAGGGAAAAGAAAGCACAGAGCCCCAGATTTCCTGTTGCCCTGGAGAGCTTGCGAGCACTACGGAAAAGCAGGCAGAGAATTCCCTGCTAGCACCTTCTCTGTGCCTGGCAAGGAGAAGTGTTCACATTGTTGCGCAGAATCGCTTTTCTGCAAAGAACCCTAACACTTTTTCAGGGCAAAAGAAAGCACAGAGCCCCAGATTTGCTGTTGCCCTGGAGAGCTTGCAGAGCACTACGGAAAAGCAGGCAGAGAATTCCCTGCTAGCACCTTCTCTGTGCCTGGGAAGGAGAAGTGTTCACATTGTTGCGCAGAATCGCTTTTCTGCAAAGAACCCTAACAATTTTTCAGGGCAAAAGAAAGCACAGAGCCCCAGAGTTGCTGTAGCCTTGGACAGCTTGCAGAGCACTGGGGAAAGGCAGGCAGAGAATCCCCTGCTAGCACCTTCTCTGTGCCTGGGAAGGAGAAGTGTTCACATTGTTTCGCAGAATGGCTTTTCTGCATAGAACACTAACACTTGTTCAGAACGAAAAAAAGCAAACAGCCCCAGATTTGCTGTGGCCCTGGACAGCTTGCAGAGCACTGGGGAAAGGCAGGCAGAGAATCCCCTGCTAGCACCTTCTCTGTGCCTGGGAAGGAGAAGTGTTCACATTGTTGCGCAGAATCGCATTTGCGTTGCTGCAGAGGACACTATCACTTTTTCAGGGCAAAAGAAAGCACAGAGCCCCAGATTTGCTGTTGCCCTGGAGAGCTTGCAGAGCACTGGGGAAAGGCAGGCAGAGAATTCCCTGCTAGCACCTTCTCTGTGCCTGGCAAGGAGAAGTGTTCACATTGTTGCGCAGAATCGCATTTGCGTCGCTGCAGAGGACACTATCACTTTTTCAGGGCAAAAGAAAGCACAGAGCCCCAGATTTGCTGTTGCCCTGGAGAGCTTGCAGAGCACTGGGGAAAGGCAGGCAGAGAATCCCCTGCTAGCACCTTCTCTGTGCCTGGGAAGGAGAAGTGTTCACATTGTTGTGCAGAATCGCATTTGCGTTGCTGCAGAGGACACTATCACTTTTTCAGGGCAAAAGAAAGCACAGAGCCCCAGATTTCCTGTTGCCCTGGAGAGCTTGCGAGCACTACGGAAAAGCAGGCAGAGAATTCCCTGCTAGCACCTTCTCTGTGCCTGGGAAGGAGAAGTGTTCACATTGTTGCTCAGAATCGCTTTTCTCCAGAGGACACTATCACTTTTTCAGGGAAAAGAAAGCACACAGCCCCAGATTTCCTGTTGCCCTGGAGAGCTTGTGAGCACTACGGAAAAGCAGGCAGAGAATTCCCTGCTAGCACCTTCTCTGTGCCTGGCAAGGAGAAGTGTTCACATTGTTGCGCAGAATCGCTTTTCTGCAAAGAACCCTAACACTTTTTCAGGGCAAAAGAAAGCACAGAGCCCCAGATTTCCTGTTGCCCTGGAGAGCTTGCAGAGCACTACGGAAAAGCAGGCAGAGAATTCCCTGCTAGCACCTTCTCTGTGCCTGGCAAGGAGAAGTGTTCACATTGTTGCGCAGAATCGCTTTTCTGCAAAGAACCCTAACACTTTTTCAGGGCAAAAGAAATCACAGAGCCCCAGATTTGCTGTTGCCCTGGAGAGCTTGCAGAGCACTGGGGAAAGGCAGGCAGAGAATCCCCTGCTAGCACCTTCTCTGTGCCTGGGAAGAAGTGTTCACATTGTTGCGCAGAATCGCTTTTCTACAAAGAACCCTAACACTTTTTCAGGGCAAAAGAAAGCACAGAGCCCCAGATTTGCTGTTGCCCTGGAGAGCTTGCAGAGCACTGGGGAAAGGCACACAGAGAATCCCCTGCTAGCACCTTCTCTGTGCCTGGGAAGGAGAAGTGTTCACATTGTTGCGCAGAATCGCATTTGCGTCGCTGCAGAGGACATTATCACTTTTTCAGGGCAAAAGAAAGCACAGAGCCCCAGATTTGCTGTTGCTCTGGAGAGCTTGCAGAGCACTGGGGAAAGGCAGGCAGAGAATCCCCTGCTAGCACCTTCTCTGTGCCTGGGAAGGAGAAATGTTCACATTGTTTCGCAGAATCGCTTTTCTGCAAAGAACCCTAACACTTTTTCAGGGCAAAAGAAAGCACAGAGCCCCAGATTTCCTGTTGCCCTGGAGAGCTTGCAGAGCACTGGGGAAAGGCAGGCAGAGAATCCCCTGCTAGCACCTTCTCTGTGCCTGGGAAGGAGAAGTGTTCACATTGTTGCGCAGAATCGCATTTGCGTCGCTGCAGAGGACACTATCACTTTTTCAGGGCAAAAGAAAGCACAGAGCCCCAGATTTCCTGTTGCCCTGGAGAGCTTGCAGAGCACTACGGAAAAGCAGGCAGAGAATTCCCTGCTAGCACCTTCTCTGTGCCTGGGAAGGAGAAGTGTTCACATTGTTGCGCAGAATCGCTTTTCTGCAAAGAACCCTAACACTTTTTCAGGGCAAAAGAAAGCACAGAGCCCCAGATTTGCTGTTGCCCTGGAGAGCTTGCAGAGCACTACGGAAAGGCAGGCAGAGAATCCCCTGCTAGCACCTTCTCTGTGCCTGGGAAGGAGAAGTGTTCACATTGTTTCGCAGAATGGCTTTTCTGCATAGAACACTAACACTTGTTCAGAACGAAAAAAAGCAAACAGCCCCAGATTTGCTGTGGCCCTGGACAGCTTGCAGAGCACTGGGGAAAGGCAGGCAGAGAATCCCCTGCTAGCACCTTCTCTGTGCCTGGGAAGGAGAAGTGTTCACATTGTTGCGCAGAATCGCATTTGCGTTGCTGCAGAGGACACTATCACTTTTTCAGGGCAAAAGAAAGCACAGAGCCCCACATTTCCTGTTGCCCTGGAGAGCTTGCAGAGCACTGGGGAAAGGCAGGCAGAGAATCCCCTGCTAGCACCTTCTCTGTGCCTGGCAAGGAGAAGTGTTCACATTGTTGCGCAGAATCGCATTTGCGTCGCTGCAGAGGACACTATCACTTTTTCAGGGCAAAAGAAAGCACAGAGCCCCAGATTTCCTGTTGCCCTGGAGAGCTTGCGAGCACTACGGAAAAGCAGGCAGAGAATTCCCTGCTAGCACCTTCTCTGTGCCTGGCAAGGAGAAGTGTTCACATTGTTGCGCAGAATCGCTTTTCTGCAAAGAACCCTAACACTTTTTCAGGGCAAAAGAAAGCACAGAGCCCCAGATTTGCTGTTGCCCTGGAGAGCTTGCAGAGCACTACGGAAAAGCAGGCAGAGAATTCCCTGCTAGCACCTTCTCTGTGCCTGGGAAGGAGAAGTGTTCACATTGTTGCGCAGAATCGCTTTTCTGCAAAGAACCCTAACACTTTTTCAGGGCAAAAGAAAGCACAGAGCCCCAGAGTTGCTGTAGCCTTGGACAGCTTGCAGAGCACTGGGGAAAGGCAGGCAGAGAATCCCCTGCTAGCACCTTCTCTGTGCCTGGGAAGGAGAAGTGTTCACATTGTTTCGCAGAATGGCTTTTCTGCATAGAACACTAACACTTGTTCAGAACGAAAAAAAGCAAACAGCCCCAGATTTGCTGTGGCCCTGGAGAGCTTGCAGAGCACTGGGGAAAGGCAGGCAGAGAATCCCCTGCTAGCACCTTCTCTGTGCCTGGGAAGGAGAAGTGTTCACATTGTTGCGCAGAATCGCATTTGCGTTGCTGCAGAGGACACTATCACTTTTTCAGGGCAAAAGAAAGCACAGAGCCCCAGATTTGCTGTTGCCCTGGAGAGCTTGCAGAGCACTGGGGAAAGGCAGGCAGAGAATCCCCTGCTAGCACCTTCTCTGTGCCTGGGAAGGAGAAATGTTCACATTGTTGCGCAGAATCGCTTTTCTGCAAAGAACCCTAACACTTTTTCAGGGCAAAAGAAAGCACAGAGCCCCAGATTTCCTGTTGCCCTGGAGAGCTTGCAGAGCACTGGGGAAAGGCAGGCAGAGAATCCCCTGCTAGCACCTTCTCTGTGCCTGGCAAGGAGAAGTGTTCACATTGTTGCGCAGAATCGCTTTTCTGCAAAGAACCCTAACACTTTTTCAGGGCAAAAGAAAGCACAGAGCCCCAGATTTCCTGTTGCCCTGGAGAGCTTGCAGAGCACTACGGAAAAGCAGGCAGA
The DNA here is from genome assembly GCF_047716275.1 of Strix uralensis. Taxonomy (NCBI): domain Eukaryota; kingdom Metazoa; phylum Chordata; class Aves; order Strigiformes; family Strigidae; genus Strix; species Strix uralensis. The sequence continues at coordinate 1,323,701 of NC_134011.1, read as the reverse complement.
GAATTCCCTGCTAGCACCTTCTCTGTGCCTGGGAAGGAGAAGTGTTCACATTGTTGCGCAGAATCGCTTTTCTGCAAAGAACCCTAACACTTTTTCAGGGCAAAAGAAAGCACAGAGCCCCAGATTTGCTGTTGCCCTGGAGAGCTTGCAGAGCACTGGGGAAAGGCAGGCAGAGAATCCCCTGCTAGCACCTTCTCTGTGCCTGGGAAGGAGAAGTGTTCACATTGTTTCGCAGAATGGCTTTTCTGCATAGAACACTAACACTTGTTCAGAACGAAAAAAAGCAAACAGCCCCAGATTTGCTGTTGCCCTGGAGAGCTTGCAGAGCACTGGGGAAAGGCAGGCAGAGAATCCCCTGCTAGCACCTTCTCTGTGCCTGGGAAGGAGAAGTGTTCACATTGTTGCGCAGAATCGCATTTGCGTCGCTGCAGAGGACACTATCACTTTTTCAGGGAAAAGAAAGCACAGAGCCCCAGATTTCCTGTTGCCCTGGAGAGCTTGCGAGCACTACGGAAAAGCAGGCAGAGAATTCCCTGCTAGCACCTTCTCTGTGCCTGGCAAGGAGAAGTGTTCACATTGTTGCGCAGAATCACTTTTCTGCAAAGAACCCTAACACTTTTTCAGGGCAAAAGAAAGCACAGAGCCCCAGATTTGCTGTTGCCCTGGAGAGCTTGCAGAGCACTGGGGAAAGGCAGGCAGAGAATTCCCTGCTAGCACCTTCTCTGTGCCTGGGAAGGAGAAGTGTTCACATTGTTGCGCAGAATCGCATTTGCGTCGCTGCAGAGAACACTATCACTTTTTCAGGGCAAAAGAAAGCACAGAGCCCCAGATTTCCTGTTGCCCTGGAGAGCTTGCAGAGCACTACGGAAAAGCAGGCAGAGAATTCCCTGCTAGCACCTTCTCTGTGCCTGGGAAGGAGAAGTGTTCACATTGTTGCGCAGAATCGCTTTTCTACAAAGAACCCTAACACTTTTTCAGGGCAAAAGAAAGCACAGAGCCCCAGATTTGCTGTTGCCCTGGAGAGCTTGCAGAGCACTGGGGAAAGGCACACAGAGAATCCCCTGCTAGCACCTTCTCTGTGCCTGGGAAGGAGAAGTGTTCACATTGTTGCGCAGAATCGCATTTGCGTCGCTGCAGAGGACATTATCACTTTTTCAGGGCAAAAGAAAGCACAGAGCCCCAGATTTGCTGTTGCCCTGGAGAGCTTGCAGAGCACTGGGGAAAGGCAGGCAGAGAATCCCCTGCTAGCACCTTCTCTGTGCCTGGCAAGGAGAAGTGTTCACATTGTTGCGCAGAATCGCATTTGCGTCGCTGCAGAGGACACTATCACTTTTTCAGGGAAAAGAAAGCACAGAGCCCCAGATTTCCTGTTGCCCTGGAGAGCTTGCAGAGCACTGGGGAAAGGCACACAGAGAATCCCCTGCTAGCACCTTCTCTGTGCCTGGGAAGGAGAAATGTTCACATTGTTTCGCAGAATCGCTTTTCTGCAAAGAACCCTAACACTTTTTCAGGGCAAAAGAAAGCACAGAGCCCCAGATTTGCTGTTGCCCTGGAGAGCTTGCGAGCACTACGGAAAAGCAGGCAGAGAATTCCCTGCTAGCACCTTCTCTGTGCCTGGCAAGGAGAAGTGTTCACATTGTTGCGCAGAATCGCTTTTCTGCAAAGAACCCTAACACTTTTTCAGGGCAAAAGAAAGCACAGAGCCCCAGATTTGCTGTTGCCCTGGAGAGCTTGCAGAGCACTACGGAAAAGCAGGCAGAGAATTCCCTGCTAGCACCTTCTCTGTGCCTGGGAAGGAGAAGTGTTCACATTGTTGCGCAGAATCGCTTTTCTGCAAAGAACCCTAACACTTTTTCAGGGCAAAAGAAAGCACAGAGCCCCAGAGTTGCTGTAGCCTTGGACAGCTTGCAGAGCACTGGGGAAAGGCAGGCAGAGAATCCCCTGCTAGCACCTTCTCTGTGCCTGGGAAGGAGAAGTGTTCACATTGTTTCGCAGAATGGCTTTTCTGCATAGAACACTAACACTTGTTCAGAACGAAAAAAAGCAAACAGCCCCAGATTTGCTGTGGCCCTGGACAGCTTGCAGAGCACTGGGGAAAGGCAGGCAGAGAATCCCCTGCTAGCACCTTCTCTGTGCCTGGGAAGGAGAAGTGTTCACATTGTTGCGCAGAATCGCATTTGCGTTGCTGCAGAGGACACTATCACTTTTTCAGGGCAAAAGAAAGCACAGAGCCCCAGATTTGCTGTTGCCCTGGAGAGCTTGCAGAGCACTGGGGAAAGGCAGGCAGAGAATCCCCTGCTAGCACCTTCTCTGTGCCTGGGAAGGAGAAGTGTTCACATTGTTGCGCAGAATCGCATTTGCGTCACTGCAGAGGACACTATCACTTTTTCAGGGCAAAAGAAAGCACAGAGCCCCAGATTTCCTGTTGCCCTGGAGAGCTTGCAGAGCACTGGGGAAAGGCAGGCAGAGAATCCCCTGCTAGCACCTTCTCTGTGCCTGGCAAGGAGAAGTGTTCACATTGTTGCGCAGAATCGCATTTGCGTCGCTGCAGAGGACACTATCACTTTTTCAGGGAAAAGAAAGCACAGAGCCCCAGATTTCCTGTTGCCCTGGAGAGCTTGCGAGCACTACAGAAAAGCAGGCAGAGAATTCCCTGCTAGCACCTTCTCTGTGCCTGGCAAGGAGAAGTGTTCACATTGTTGCGCAGAATCGCTTTTCTGCAAAGAACCCTAACACTTTTTCAGGGCAAAAGAAAGCACAGAGCCCCAGATTTCCTGTTGCCCTGGAGAGCTTGCAGAGCACTACGGAAAAGCAGGCAGAGAATTCCCTGCTAGCACCTTCTCTGTGCCTGGGAAGGAGAAGTGTTCACATTGTTGCGCAGAATCGCTTTTCTACAAAGAACCCTAACACTTTTTCAGGGCAAAAGAAAGCACAGAGCCCCAGATTTGCTGTTGCCCTGGAGAGCTTGCAGAGCACTGGGGAAAGGCACACAGAGAATCCCCTGCTAGCACCTTCTCTGTGCCTGGGAAGGAGAAGTGTTCACATTGTTGCGCAGAATCGCATTTGCGTCGCTGCAGAGGACATTATCACTTTTTCAGGGCAAAAGAAAGCACAGAGCCCCAGATTTGCTGTTGCCCTGGAGAGCTTGCAGAGCACTGGGGAAAGGCAGGCAGAGAATCCCCTGCTAGCACCTTCTCTGTGCCTGGCAAGGAGAAGTGTTCACATTGTTGCGCAGAATCGCATTTGCGTCGCTGCAGAGGACACTATCACTTTTTCAGGGAAAAGAAAGCACAGAGCCCCAGATTTCCTGTTGCCCTGGAGAGCTTGCAGAGCACTGGGGAAAGGCACACAGAGAATCCCCTGCTAGCACCTTCTCTGTGCCTGGGAAGGAGAAATGTTCACATTGTTTCGCAGAATCGCTTTTCTGCAAAGAACCCTAACACTTTTTCAGGGCAAAAGAAAGCACAGAGCCCCAGATTTGCTGTTGCCCTGGAGAGCTTGCGAGCACTACGGAAAAGCAGGCAGAGAATTCCCTGCTAGCACCTTCTCTGTGCCTGGCAAGGAGAAGTGTTCACATTGTTGCGCAGAATCGCTTTTCTGCAAAGAACCCTAACACTTTTTCAGGGCAAAAGAAAGCACAGAGCCCCAGATTTGCTGTTGCCCTGGAGAGCTTGCAGAGCACTACGGAAAAGCAGGCAGAGAATTCCCTGCTAGCACCTTCTCTGTGCCTGGGAAGGAGAAGTGTTCACATTGTTGCGCAGAATCACTTTTCTGCAAAGAACCCTAACACTTTTTCAGGGCAAAAGAAAGCACAGAGCCCCAGAGTTGCTGTAGCCTTGGACAGCTTGCAGAGCACTGGGGAAAGGCAGGCAGAGAATCCCCTGCTAGCACCTTCTCTGTGCCTGGGAAGGAGAAGTGTTCACATTGTTTCGCAGAATGGCTTTTCTGCATAGAACACTAACACTTGTTCAGAACGAAAAAAAGCAAACAGCCCCAGATTTGCTGTGGCCCTGGACAGCTTGCAGAGCACTGGGGAAAGGCAGGCAGAGAATCCCCTGCTAGCACCTTCTCTGTGCCTGGGAAGGAGAAGTGTTCACATTGTTGCGCAGAATCGCATTTGCGTTGCTGCAGAGGACACTATCACTTTTTCAGGGCAAAAGAAAGCACAGAGCCCCAGATTTGCTGTTGCCCTGGAGAGCTTGCAGAGCACTGGGGAAAGGCAGGCAGAGAATCCCCTGCTAGCACCTTCTCTGTGCCTGGGAAGGAGAAGTGTTCACATTGTTGCGCAGAATCGCATTTGCGTCGCTGCAGAGGACACTATCACTTTTTCAGGGCAAAAGAAAGCACAGAGCCCCAGATTTCCTGTTGCCCTGGAGAGCTTGCAGAGCACTGGGGAAAGGCAGGCAGAGAATCCCCTGCTAGCACCTTCTCTGTGCCTGGCAAGGAGAAGTGTTCACATTGTTGCGCAGAATCGCATTTGCGTCGCTGCAGAGGACACTATCACTTTTTCAGGGAAAAGAAAGCACAGAGCCCCAGATTTCCTGTTGCCCTGGAGAGCTTGCGAGCACTACGGAAAAGCAGGCAGAGAATTCCCTGCTAGCACCTTCTCTGTGCCTGGCAAGGAGAAGTGTTCACATTGTTGCGCAGAATCGCTTTTCTGCAAAGAACCCTAACACTTTTTCAGGGCAAAAGAAAGCACAGAGCCCCAGATTTCCTGTTGCCCTGGAGAGCTTGCAGAGCACTACGGAAAAGCAGGCAGAGAATTCCCTGCTAGCACCTTCTCTGTGCCTGGGAAGGAGAAGTGTTCACATTGTTGCGCAGAATCGCTTTTCTGCAAAGAACCCTAACACTTTTTCAGGGCAAAAGAAAGCACAGAGCCCCAGAGTTGCTGTAGCCTTGGACAGCTTGCAGAGCACTGGGGAAAGGCAGGCAGAGAATCCCCTGCTAGCACCTTCTCTGTGCCTGGGAAGGAGAAGTGTTCACATTGTTGCTCAGAATCGCTTTTCTCCAGAGGACACTATCACTTTTTCAGGGAAAAGAAAGCACAGAGCCCCAGATTTCCTGTTGCCCTGGAGAGCTTGTGAGCACTACGGAAAAGCAGGCAGAGAATTCCCTGCTAGCACCTTCTCTGTGCCTGGGAAGGAGAAGTGTTCACATTGTTGTGCAGAATCGCATTAGCGTCGCTGCAGAGAACCCTAACACCTTTTCAGGGCAAAAGAAAGCACAGAGCCCCACATTTGCTGTTGCCCTGGAGAGCTTGCAGAGCACTGGGGAAAGGCAGGCAGAGAATCCCCTGCTAGCACCTTCTCTGTGCCTGGCAAGGAGAAGTGTTCACATTGTTGCGCAGAATAGCATTTGCGTCGCTGCAGAGGACACTATCACTTTTTCAGGGAAAAGAAAGCACAGAGCCCCAGATTTCCTGTTGCCCTGGAGAGCTTGCGAGCACTACGGAAAAGCAGGCAGAGAATTCCCTGCTAGCACCTTCTCTGTGCCTGGCAAGGAGAAGTGTTCACATTGTTGCGCAGAATCGCTTTTCTGCAAAGAACCCTAACACTTTTTCAGGGCAAAAGAAAGCACAGAGCCCCAGATTTCCTGTTGCCCTGGAGAGCTTGCAGAGCACTGGGGAAAGGCAGGCAGAGAATCCCCTGCTAGCACCTTCTCTGTGCCTGGCAAGGAGAAGTGTTCACATTGTTGCGCAGAATCGCATTTGCGTCGCTGCAGAGGACACTATCACTTTTTCAGGGAAAAGAAAGCACAGAGCCCCAGATTTCCTGTTGCCCTGGAGAGCTTGCGAGCACTACGGAAAAGCAGGCAGAGAATTCCCTGCTAGCACCTTCTCTGTGCCTGGCAAGGAGAAGTGTTCACATTGTTGCGCAGAATCGCTTTTCTGCAAAGAACCCTAACACTTTTTCAGGGCAAAAGAAAGCACAGAGCCCCAGATTTCCTGTTGCCCTGGAGAGCTTGCAGAGCACTACGGAAAAGCAGGCAGAGAATTCCCTGCTAGCACCTTCTCTGTGCCTGGGAAGGAGAAGTGTTCACATTGTTGCGCAGAATCGCTTTTCTGCAAAGAACCCTAACACTTTTTCAGGGCAAAAGAAAGCACAGAGCCCCAGAGTTGCTGTAGCCTTGGACAGCTTGCAGAGCACTGGGGAAAGGCAGGCAGAGAATCCCCTGCTAGCACCTTCTCTGTGCCTGGGAAGGAGAAGTGTTCACATTGTTGCGCAGAATCGCATTTGCGTCGCTGCAGAGGACACTATCACTTTTTCAGGGAAAAGAAAGCACAGAGCCCCAGATTTGCTGTTGCCCTGGAGAGCTTGCAGAGCACTGGGGAAAGGCAGGCAGAGAATCCCCTGCTAGCACCTTCTCTGTGCCTGGGAAGGAGAAATGTTCACATTGTTTCGCAGAATCGCTTTTCTGCAAAGAACCCTAACACTTTTTCAGGGCAAAAGAAAGCACAGAGCCCCAGATTTCCTGTTGCCCTGGAGAGCTTGCAGAGCACTGGGGAAAGGCAGGCAGAGAATCCCCTGCTAGCACCTTCTCTGTGCCTGGCAAGGAGAAGTGTTCACATTGTTGCGCAGAATCGCTTTTCTGCAAAGAACCCTAACACTTTTTCAGGGCAAAAGAAAGCACAGAGCCCCAGATTTCCTGTTGCCCTGGAGAGCTTGCAGAGCACTACGGAAAAGAAGGCAGAGAATTCCCTGCTAGCACCTTCTCTGTGCCTGGGAAGGAGAAGTGTTCACATTGTTGCGCAGAATCGCTTTTCTGCAAAGAACCCTAACACTTTTTCAGGGCAAAAGAAAGCACAGAGCCCCAGATTTGCTGTTGCCCTGGAGAGCTTGCAGAGCACTGGGGAAAGGCACACAGAGAATCCCCTGCTAGCACCTTCTCTGTGCCTGGGAAGGAGAAGTGTTCACATTGTTGCGCAGAATCGCTTTTCTACAAAGAACCCTAACACTTTTTCAGGGCAAAAGAAAGCACAGAGCCCCAGATTTCCTGTTGCCCTGGAGAGCTTGCAGAGCACTGGGGAAAGGCACACAGAGAATCCCCTGCTAGCACCTTCTCTGTGCCTGGCAAGGAGAAGTGTTCACATTGTTGCGCAGAATCGCATTTGCGTCGCTGCAGAGGACACTATCACTTTTTCAGGGCAAAAGAAAGCACAGAGCCCCAGATTTGCTGTTGCCCTGGAGAGCTTGCAGAGCACTGGGGAAAGGCAGGCAGAGAATCCCCTGCTAGCACCTTCTCTGTGCCTGGCAAGGAGAAGTGTTCACATTGTTGCGCAGAATCGCATTTGCGTCGCTGCAGAGGACACTATCACTTTTTCAGGGAAAAGAAAGCACAGAGCCCCAGATTTCCTGTTGCCCTGGAGAGCTTGCGAGCACTACGGAAAAGCAGGCAGAGAATTCCCTGCTAGCACCTTCTCTGTGCCTGGCAAGGAGAAGTGTTCACATTGTTGCGCAGAATCGCTTTTCTGCAAAGAACCCTAACACTTTTTCAGGGCAAAAGAAAGCACAGAGCCCCAGATTTCCTGTTGCCCTGGAGAGCTTGCAGAGCACTACGGAAAAGCAGGCAGAGAATTCCCTGCTAGCACCTTCTCTGTGCCTGGGAAGGAGAAGTGTTCACATTGTTGCGCAGAATCGCTTTTCTGCAAAGAACCCTAACAATTTTTCAGGGCAAAAGAAAGCACAGAGCCCCAGAGTTGCTGTAGCCTTGGACAGCTTGCAGAGCACTGGGGAAAGGCAGGCAGAGAATCCCCTGCTAGCACCTTCTCTGTGCCTGGGAAGGAGAAGTGTTCACATTGTTTCGCAGAATGGCTTTTCTGCATAGAACACTAACACTTGTTCAGAACGAAAAAAAGCAAACAGCCCCAGATTTGCTGTGGCCCTGGACAGCTTGCAGAGCACTGGGGAAAGGCAGGCAGAGAATCCCCTGCTAGCACCTTCTCTGTGCCTGGGAAGGAGAAGTGTTCACATTGTTGCGCAGAATCGCATTTGCGTTGCTGCAGAGGACACTATCACTTTTTCAGGGCAAAAGAAAGCACAGAGCCCCAGATTTGCTGTTGCCCTGGAGAGCTTGCAGAGCACTGGGGAAAGGCAGGCAGAGAATTCCCTGCTAGCACCTTCTCTGTGCCTGGCAAGGAGAAGTGTTCACATTGTTGCGCAGAATCGCATTTGCGTCGCTGCAGAGGACACTATCACTTTTTCAGGGCAAAAGAAAGCACAGAGCCCCAGATTTGCTGTTGCCCTGGAGAGCTTGCAGAGCACTGGGGAAAGGCAGGCAGAGAATCCCCTGCTAGCACCTTCTCTGTGCCTGGGAAGGAGAAGTGTTCACATTGTTGTGCAGAATCGCATTTGCGTTGCTGCAGAGGACACTATCACTTTTTCAGGGCAAAAGAAAGCACAGAGCCCCAGATTTCCTGTTGCCCTGGAGAGCTTGCGAGCACTACGGAAAAGCAGGCAGAGAATTCCCTGCTAGCACCTTCTCTGTGCCTGGGAAGGAGAAGTGTTCACATTGTTGCTCAGAATCGCTTTTCTCCAGAGGACACTATCACTTTTTCAGGGAAAAGAAAGCACACAGCCCCAGATTTCCTGTTGCCCTGGAGAGCTTGTGAGCACTACGGAAAAGCAGGCAGAGAATTCCCTGCTAGCACCTTCTCTGTGCCTGGCAAGGAGAAGTGTTCACATTGTTGCGCAGAATCGCTTTTCTGCAAAGAACCCTAACACTTTTTCAGGGCAAAAGAAAGCACAGAGCCCCAGATTTCCTGTTGCCCTGGAGAGCTTGCAGAGCACTACGGAAAAGCAGGCAGAGAATTCCCTGCTAGCACCTTCTCTGTGCCTGGCAAGGAGAAGTGTTCACATTGTTGCGCAGAATCGCTTTTCTGCAAAGAACCCTAACACTTTTTCAGGGCAAAAGAAAGCACAGAGCCCCAGATTTGCTGTTGCCCTGGAGAGCTTGCAGAGCACTGGGGAAAGGCAGGCAGAGAATCCCCTGCTAGCACCTTCTCTGTGCCTGGGAAGAAGTGTTCACATTGTTGCGCAGAATCGCTTTTCTACAAAGAACCCTAACACTTTTTCAGGGCAAAAGAAAGCACAGAGCCCCAGATTTGCTGTTGCCCTGGAGAGCTTGCAGAGCACTGGGGAAAGGCACACAGAGAATCCCCTGCTAGCACCTTCTCTGTGCCTGGGAAGGAGAAGTGTTCACATTGTTGCGCAGAATCGCATTTGCGTCGCTGCAGAGGACATTATCACTTTTTCAGGGCAAAAGAAAGCACAGAGCCCCAGATTTGCTGTTGCTCTGGAGAGCTTGCAGAGCACTGGGGAAAGGCAGGCAGAGAATCCCCTGCTAGCACCTTCTCTGTGCCTGGGAAGGAGAAATGTTCACATTGTTTCGCAGAATCGCTTTTCTGCAAAGAACCCTAACACTTTTTCAGGGCAAAAGAAAGCACAGAGCCCCAGATTTCCTGTTGCCCTGGAGAGCTTGCAGAGCACTGGGGAAAGGCAGGCAGAGAATCCCCTGCTAGCACCTTCTCTGTGCCTGGGAAGGAGAAGTGTTCACATTGTTGCGCAGAATCGCATTTGCGTCGCTGCAGAGGACACTATCACTTTTTCAGGGCAAAAGAAAGCACAGAGCCCCAGATTTCCTGTTGCCCTGGAGAGCTTGCAGAGCACTACGGAAAAGCAGGCAGAGAATTCCCTGCTAGCACCTTCTCTGTGCCTGGGAAGGAGAAGTGTTCACATTGTTGCGCAGAATCGCTTTTCTGCAAAGAACCCTAACACTTTTTCAGGGCAAAAGAAAGCACAGAGCCCCAGATTTGCTGTTGCCCTGGAGAGCTTGCAGAGCACTACGGAAAGGCAGGCAGAGAATCCCCTGCTAGCACCTTCTCTGTGCCTGGGAAGGAGAAGTGTTCACATTGTTTCGCAGAATGGCTTTTCTGCATAGAACACTAACACTTGTTCAGAACGAAAAAAAGCAAACAGCCCCAGATTTGCTGTGGCCCTGGACAGCTTGCAGAGCACTGGGGAAAGGCAGGCAGAGAATCCCCTGCTAGCACCTTCTCTGTGCCTGGGAAGGAGAAGTGTTCACATTGTTGCGCAGAATCGCATTTGCGTTGCTGCAGAGGACACTATCACTTTTTCAGGGCAAAAGAAAGCACAGAGCCCCACATTTCCTGTTGCCCTGGAGAGCTTGCAGAGCACTGGGGAAAGGCAGGCAGAGAATCCCCTGCTAGCACCTTCTCTGTGCCTGGCAAGGAGAAGTGTTCACATTGTTGCGCAGAATCGCATTTGAGTCGCTGCAGAGGACACTATCACTTTTTCAGGGCAAAAGAAAGCACAGAGCCCCAGATTTCCTGTTGCCCTGGAGAGCTTGCGAGCACTACGGAAAAGCAGGCAGAGAATTCCCTGCTAGCACCTTCTCTGTGCCTGGCAAGGAGAAGTGTTCACATTGTTGCGCAGAATCGCTTTTCTGCAAAGAACCCTAACACTTTTTCAGGGCAAAAGAAAGCACAGAGCCCCAGATTTGCTGTTGCCCTGGAGAGCTTGCAGAGCACTACGGAAAAGCAGGCAGAGAATTCCCTGCTAGCACCTTCTCTGTGCCTGGGAAGGAGAAGTGTTCACATTGTTGCGCAGAATCGCTTTTCTGCAAAGAACCCTAACACTTTTTCAGGGCAAAAGAAAGCACAGAGCCCCAGAGTTGCTGTAGCCTTGGACAGCTTGCAGAGCACTGGGGAAAGGCAGGCAGAGAATCCCCTGCTAGCACCTTCTCTGTGCCTGGGAAGGAGAAGTGTTCACATTGTTTCGCAGAATGGCTTTTCTGCATAGAACACTAACACTTGTTCAGAACGAAAAAAAGCAAACAGCCCCAGATTTGCTGTGGCCCTGGACAGCTTGCAGAGCACTGGGGAAAGGCAGGCAGAGAATCCCCTGCTAGCACCTTCTCTGTGCCTGGGAAGGAGAAGTGTTCACATTGTTGCGCAGAATCGCATTTGCGTTGCTGCAGAGGACACTATCACTTTTTCAGGGCAAAAGAAAGCACAGAGCCCCAGATTTGCTGTTGCCCTGGAGAGCTTGCAGAGCACTGGGGAAAGGCAGGCAGAGAATCCCCTGCTAGCACCTTCTCTGTGCCTGGGAAGGAGAAATGTTCACATTGTTGCGCAGAATCGCTTTTCTGCAAAGAACCCTAACACTTTTTCAGGGCAAAAGAAAGCACAGAGCCCCAGATTTCCTGTTGCCCTGGAGAGCTTGCAGAGCACTGGGGAAAGGCAGGCAGAGAATCCCCTGCTAGCACCTTCTCTGTGCCTGGCAAGGAGAAGTGTTCACATTGTTGCGCAGAATCGCTTTTCTGCAAAGAACCCTAACACTTTTTCAGGGCAAAAGAAAGCACAGAGCCCCAGATTTCCTGTTGCCCTGGAGAGCTTGCAGAGCACTACGGAAAAGCAGGCAGAGAATTCCCTGCTAGCACCTTCTCTGTGCCTGGGAAGGAGAAGTGTTCACATTGTTGCGCAGAATCGCTTTTCTGCAAAGAACCCTAACACTTTTTCAGGGCAAAAGAAAGCACAGAGCCCCAGATTTGCTGTTGCCCTGGAGAGCTTGCAGAGCACTGGGGAAAGGCAGGCAGAGAATCCCCTGCTAGCACCTTCTCTGTGCCTGGGAAGGAGAAGTGTTCACATTGTTTCGCAGAATGGCTTTTCTGCATAGAACACTAACACTTGTTCAGAACGAAAAAAAGCAAACAGCCCCAGATTTGCTGTTGCCCTGGAGAGCTTGCAGAGCACTGGGGAAAGGCAGGCAGAGAATCCCCTGCTAGCACCTTCTCTGTGCCTGGGAAGGAGAAGTGTTCACATTGTTGCGCAGAATCGCATTTGCGTTGCTGCAGAGGACACTATCACTTTTTCAGGGCAAAAGAAAGCACAGAGCCCCAGATTTGCTGTTGCCCTGGAGAGCTTGCAGAGCACTGGGGAAAGGCAGGCAGAGAATCCCCTGCTAGCACCTTCTCTGTGCCTGGGAAGGAGAAGTGTTCACATTGTTGCGCAGAATCGCATTTGCGTCGCTGCAGAGGACACTATCACTTTTTCAGGGCAAAAGAAAGCACAGAGCCCCAGATTTGCTGTTGCCCTGGAGAGCTTGCAGAGCACTGGGGAAAGGCAGGCAGAGAATCCCCTGCTAGCACCTTCTCTGTGCCTGGGAAGGAGAAGTGTTCACATTGTTGTGCAGAATCGCATTTGCGTTGCTGCAGAGGACACTATCACTTTTTCAGGGCAAAAGAAAGCACAGAGCCCCAGATTTCCTGTTGCCCTGGAGAGCTTGCGAGCACTACGGAAAAGCAGGCAGAGAATTCCCTGCTAGCACCTTCTCTGTGCCTGGCAAGGAGAAGTGTTCACATTGTTGCTCAGAATCGCTTTTCTCCAGAGGACACTATCACTTTTTCAGGGAAAAGAAAGCACAGAGCCCCAGATTTCCTGTTGCCCTGGAGAGCTTGCAGAGCACTGGGGAAAGGCAGGCAGAGAATCCCCTGCTAGCACCTTCTCTGTGCCTGGCAAGGAGAAGTGTTCACATTGTTGCGCAGAATCGCATTTGCGTCACTGCAGAGAACACTATCACTTTTTCAGGGAAAAGAAAGCACAGAGCCCCAGATTTCCTGTTGCCCTGGAGAGCTTGCAGAGCACTGGGGAAAGGCACACAGAGAATCCCCTGCTAGCACCTTCTCTGTGCCTGGGAAGGAGAAATGTTCACATTGTTTCGCAGAATCGCTTTTCTGCAAAGAACCCTAACACTTTTTCAGGGCAAAAGAAAGCACAGAGCCCCAGATTTCCTGTTGCCCTGGAGAGCTTGCAGAGCACTACGGAAAAGCAGGCAGAGAATTCCCTGCTAGCACCTTCTCTGTGCCTGGGAAGGAGAAGTGTTCACATTGTTGCGCAGAATCGCTTTTCTGCAAAGAACCCTAACACTTTTTCAGGGCAAAAGAAAGCACAGAGCCCCAGATTTGCTGTTGCCCTGGAGAGCTTGCAGAGCACTGGGGAAAGGCACACAGAGAATCCCCTGCTAGCACCTTCTCTGTGCCTGGGAAGGAGAAGTGTTCACATTGTTGCGCAGAATCGCATTTGCGTCGCTGCAGAGGACACTATCACTTTTTCAGGGCAAAAGAAAGCACAGAGCCCCAGATTTGCTGTTGCCCTGGAGAGCTTGCAGAGCACTGGGGAAAGGCAGGCAGAGAATCCCCTGCTAGCACCTTCTCTGTGCCTGGGAAGGAGAAGTGTTCACATTGTTGCGCAGAATCGCATTTGCGTCGCTGCAGAGGACACTATCACTTTTTCAGGGAAAAGAAAGCACAGAGCCCCAGATTTCCTGTTGCCCTGGAGAGCTTGCAGAGCACTACGGAAAAGCAGGCAGAGAATTCCCTGCTAGCACCTTCTCTGTGCCTGGGAAGGAGAATTGTTCACATTGTTGCGCAGAATCGCTTTTCTGCAAAGAACCCTAACACTTTTTCAGGGCAAAAGAAAGCACAGAGCCCCAGAGTTGCTGTAGCCTTGGACAGCTTGCAGAGCACTGGGGAAAGGCAGGCAGAGAATCCCCTGCTAGCACCTTCTCTGTGCCTGGGAAGGAGAAGTGTTCACATTGTTTCGCAGAATGGCTTTTCTGCATAGAACACTAACACTTGTTCAGAACGAAAAAAAGCAAACAGCCCCAGATTTGCTGTGGCCCTGGACAGCTTGCAGAGCACTGGGGAAAGGCAGGCAGAGAATCCCCTGCTAGCACCTTCTCTGTGCCTGGGAAGGAGAAGTGTTCACATTGTTGCTCAGAATCGCTTTTCTCCAGAGGACACTATCACTTTTTCAGGGAAAAGAAAGCACAGAGCCCCAGATTTCCTGTTGCCCTGGAGAGCTTGTGAGCACTACGGAAAAGCAGGCAGAGAATTCCCTGCTAGCACCTTCTCTGTGCCTGGGAAGGAGAAGTGTTCACATTGTTGTGCAGAATCGCATTAGCGTCGCTGCAGAGAACCCTAACACCTTTTCAGGGCAAAAGAAAGCACAGAGCCCCACATTTGCTGTTGCCCTGGAGAGCTTGCAGAGCACTGGGGAAAGGCACACAGAGAATCCCCTGCTAGCACCTTCTCTGTGCCTGGGAAGGAGAAGTGTTCACATTGTTGCGCAGAATCGCATTTGCGTCGCTGCAGAGGACACTATCACTTTTTCAGGGCAAAAGAAAGCACAGAGCCCCAGATTTGCTGTTGCCCTGGAGAGCTTGCAGAGCACTGGGGAAAGGCAGGCAGAGAATCCCCTGCTAGCACCTTCTCTGTGCCTGGCAAGGAGAAGTGTTCACATTGTTGCGCAGAATCGCATTTGCGTCGCTGCAGAGGACACTATCACTTTTTCAGGGAAAAGAAAGCACAGAGCCCCAGATTTCCTGTTGCCCTGGAGAGCTTGCGAGCACTACGGAAAAGCAGGCAGAGAATTCCCTGCTAGCACCTTCTCTGTGCCTGGCAAGGAGAAGTGTTCACATTGTTGCGCAGAATCGCTTTTCTGCAAAGAACCCTAACACTTTTTCAGGGCAAAAGAAAGCACAGAGCCCCAGATTTCCTGTTGCCCTGGAGAGCTTGCAGAGCACTACGGAAAAGCAGGCAGAGAATTCCCTGCTAGCACCTTCTCTGTGCCTGGGAAGGAGAAGTGTTCACATTGTTGCGCAGAATCGCTTTTCTGCAAAGAACCCTAACACTTTTTCAGGGCAAAAGAAAGCACAGAGCCCCAGAGTTGCTGTAGCCTTGGACAGCTTGCAGAGCACTGGGGAAAGGCAGGCAGAGAATCCCCTGCTAGCACCTTCTCTGTGCCTGGCAAGGAGAAGTGTTCACATTGTTGCGCAGAATCGCATTTGCGTCGCTGCAGAGGACACTATCACTTTTTCAGGGAAAAGAAAGCACAGAGCCCCAGATTTGCTGTTGCCCTGGAGAGCTTGCAGAGCACTGGGGAAAGGCAGGCAGAGAATCCCCTGCTAGCACCTTCTCTGTGCCTGGGAAGGAGAAATGTTCACATTGTTTCGCAGAATCGCTTTTCTGCAAAGAACCCTAACACTTTTTCAGGGCAAAAGAAAGCACAGAGCCCCAGATTTCCTGTTGCCCTGGAGAGCTTGCAGAGCACTGGGGAAAGGCAGGCAGAGAATCCCCTGCTAGCACCTTCTCTGTGCCTGGCAAGGAGAAGTGTTCACATTGTTGCGCAGAATCGCTTTTCTGCAAAGAACCCTAACACTTTTTCAGGGCAAAAGAAAGCACAGAGCCCCAGATTTCCTGTTGCCCTGGAGAGCTTGCAGAGCACTACGGAAAAGAAGGCAGAGAATTCCCTGCTAGCACCTTCTCTGTGCCTGGGAAGGAGAAGTGTTCACATTGTTGCGCAGAATCGCTTTTCTGCAAAGAACCCTAACACTTTTTCAGGGCAAAAGAAAGCACAGAGCCCCAGATTTGCTGTTGCCCTGGAGAGCTTGCAGAGCACTGGGGAAAGGCACACAGAGAATCCCCTGCTAGCACCTTCTCTGTGCCTGGGAAGGAGAAGTGTTCACATTGTTGCGCAGATTCGCTTTCCTACAAAGAACCCTAACACTTTTTCAGGGCAAAAGAAAGCACAGAGCCCCAGATTTGCTGTTGCCCTGGAGAGCTTGCAGAGCACTGGGGAAAGGCACACAGAGAATCCCCTGCTAGCACCTTCTCTGTGCCTGGGAAGGAGAAGTGTTCACATTGTTGCGCAGAATCGCATTTGCGTCGCTGCAGAGGACACTATCACTTTTTCAGGGCAAAAGAAAGCACAGAGCCCCAGATTTGCTGTTGCCCTGGAGAGCTTGCAGAGCACTGGGGAAAGGCAGGCAGAGAATCCCCTGCTAGCACCTTCTCTGTGCCTGGCAAGGAGAAGTGTTCACATTGTTGCGCAGAATCGCATTTGCGTCGCTGCAGAGGACACTATCACTTTTTCAGGGAAAAGAAAGCACAGAGCCCCAGATTTCCTGTTGCCCTGGAGAGCTTGCGAGCACTACGGAAAAGCAGGCAGAGAATTCCCTGCTAGCACCTTCTCTGTGCCTGGCAAGGAGAAGTGTTCACATTGTTGCGCAGAATCGCTTTTCTGCAAAGAACCCTAACACTTTTTCAGGGCAAAAGAAAGCACAGAGCCCCAGATTTGCTGTTGCCCTGGAGAGCTTGCAGAGCACTACGGAAAAGCAGGCAGAGAATTCCCTGCTAGCACCTTCTCTGTGCCTGGGAAGGAGAAGTGTTCACATTGTTGCGCAGAATCGCTTTTCTGCAAAGAACCCTAACACTTTTTCAGGGCAAAAGAAAGCACAGAGCCCCAGAGTTGCTGTAGCCTTGGACAGCTTGCAGAGCACTGGGGAAAGGCAGGCAGAGAATCCCCTGCTAGCACCTTCTCTGTGCCTGGGAAGGAGAAGTGTTCACATTATTGCGCAGAATGGCTTTTCTGCATAGAACACTAACACTTGTTCAGAACGAAAAAAAGCAAACAGCCCCAGATTTGCTGTGGCCCTGGACAGCTTGCAGAGCACTGGGGAAAGGCAGGCAGAGAATCCCCTGCTAGCACCTTCTCTGTGCCTGGGAAGGAGAAGTGTTCACATTGTTGCGCAGAATCGCATTTGCGTTGCTGCAGAGGACACTATCACTTTTTCAGGGCAAAAGAAAGCACAGAGCCCCAGATTTGCTGTTGCCCTGGAGAGCTTGCAGAGCACTGGGGAAAGGCAGGCAGAGAATCCCCTGCTAGCACCTTCTCTGTGCCTGGGAAGGAGAAGTGTTCACATTGTTGCGCAGAATCGCATTTGCGTCGCTGCAGAGGACACTATCACTTTTTCAGGGCAAAAGAAAGCACAGAGCCCCAGATTTCCTGTTGCCCTGGAGAGCTTGCAGAGCACTGGGGAAAGGCAGGCAGAGAATCCCCTGCTAGCACCTTCTCTGTGCCTGGGAAGGAGAAGTGTTCACATTGTTGTGCAGAATCGCATTTGCGTTGCTGCAGAGGACACTATCACTTTTTCAGGGCAAAAGAAAGCACAGAGCCCCAGATTTCCTGTTGCCCTGGAGAGCTTGCGAGCACTACGGAAAAGCAGGCAGAGAATTCCCTGCTAGCACCTTCTCTGTGCCTGGGAAGGAGAAGTGTTCACATTGTTGCTCAGAATCGCTTTTCTCCAGAGGACACTATCACTTTTTCAGGGAAAAGAAAGCACACAGCCCCAGATTTCCTGTTGCCCTGGAGAGCTTGTGAGCACTACGGAAAAGCAGGCAGAGAATTCCCTGCTAGCACCTTCTCTGTGCCTGGCAAGGAGAAGTGTTCACATTGTTGCGCAGAATCGCTTTTCTGCAAAGAACCCTAACACTTTTTCAGGGCAAAAGAAAGCACAGAGCCCCAGATTTCCTGTTGCCCTGGAGAGCTTGCAGAGCACTACGGAAAAGCAGGCAGAGAATTCCCTGCTAGCACCTTCTCTGTGCCTGGCAAGGAGAAGTGTTCACATTGTTGCGCAGAATCGCTTTTCTGCAAAGAACCCTAACACTTTTTCAGGGCAAAAGAAAGCACAGAGCCCCAGATTTGCTGTTGCCCTGGAGAGCTTGCAGAGCACTGGGGAAAGGCAGGCAGAGAATCCCCTGCTAGCACCTTCTCTGTGCCTGGGAAGGAGAAGTGTTCACATTGTTGCGCAGAATCGCTTTTCTACAAAGAACCCTAACAATTTTTCAGGGCAAAAGAAAGCACAGAGCCCCAGATTTGCTGTTGCCCTGGAGAGCTTGCAGAGCACTGGGGAAAGGCACACAGAGAATCCCCTGCTAGCACCTTCTCTGTGCCTGGGAAGGAGAAGTGTTCACATTGTTGCGCAGAATCGCATTTGCGTCGCTGCAGAGGACATTATCACTTTTTCAGGGCAAAAGAAAGCACAGAGCCCCAGAATTGCTGTTGCCCTGGAGAGCTTGCAGAGCACTGGGGAAAGGCAGGCAGAGAATCCCCTGCTAGCACCTCCTCTGTGCCTGGCAAGGAGAAGTGTTCACATTGTTGCGCAGAATCGCATTTGCGTCGCTGCAGAGGACACTATCACTTTTTCAGGGAAAAGAAAGCACAGAGCCCCAGATTTGCTGTTGCCCTGGAGAGCTTGCAGAGCACTGGGGAAAGGCAGGCAGAGAATCCCCTGCTAGCACCTTCTCTGTGCCTGGGAAGGAGAAATGTTCACATTGTTGCGCAGAATCGCATTTGCGTTGCTGCAGAGGACACTATCACTTTTTCAGGGCAAAAGAAAGCAGAGAGCCCCAGATTTGCTGTTGCCCTGGAGAGCTTGCAGAGCACTGGGGAAAGGCAGGCAGAGAATCCCCTGCTAGCACCTTCTCTGTGCCTGGCAAGGAGAAGTGTTCACATTGTTGCGCAGAATCGCATTTGCGTCGCTGCAGAGGACACTATCACTTTTTCAGGGCAAAAGAAAGCACAGAGCCCCAGATTTCCTGTTGCCCTGGAGAGCTTGTGAGCACTACGGAAAAGCAGGCAGAGAATTCCCTGCTAGCACCTTCTCTGTGCCTGGCAAGGAGAAGTGTTCACATTGTTGCGCAGAATCGCTTTTCTGCAAAGAACCCTAACACTTTTTCAGGGCAAAAGAAAGCACAGAGCCCCAGATTTCCTGTTGCCCTGGAGAGCTTGCAGAGCACTACGGAAAAGCAGGCAGAGAATTCCCTGCTAGCACCTTCTCTGTGCCTGGCAAGGAGAAGTGTTCACATTGTTGCGCAGAATCGCTTTTCTGCAAAGAACCCTAACACTTTTTCAGGGCAAAAGAAAGCACAGAGCCCCAGATTTCCTGTTGCCCTGGAGAGCTTGCAGAGCACTGGGGAAAGGCAGGCAGAGAATCCCCTGCTAGCACCTTCTCTGTGCCTGGGAAGGAGAAGTGTTCACATTGTTGCGCAGAATCGCTTTTCTACAAAGAACCCTAACACTTTTTCAGGGCAAAAGAAAGCACAGAGCCCCAGATTTGCTGTTGCCCTGGAGAGCTTGCAGAGCACTGGGGAAAGGCAGGCAGAGAATCCCCTGCTAGCACCTTCTCTGTGCCTGGGAAGGAGAAGTGTTCACATTGTTGCGCAGAATCGCATTTGCGTCGCTGCAGAGGACATTATCACTTTTTCAGGGCAAAAGAAAGCACAGAGCCCCAGATTTGCTGTTGCCCTGGAGAGCTTGCAGAGCACTGGGGAAAGGCAGGCAGAGAATCCCCTGCTAGCACCTCCTCTGTGCCTGGCAAGGAGAAGTGTTCACATTGTTGCGCAGAATCGCATTTGCGTCGCTGCAGAGGACACTATCACTTTTTCAGGGAAAAGAAAGCACAGAGCCCCAGATTTGCTGTTGCCCTGGAGAGCTTGCAGAGCACTGGGGAAAGGCAGGCAGAGAATCCCCTGCTAGCACCTTCTCTGTGCCTGGGAAGGAGAAATGTTCACATTGTTTCGCAGAATCGCTTTTCTGCAAAGAACCCTAACACTTTTTCAGGGCAAAAGAAAGCACAGAGCCCCAGATTTCCTGTTGCCCTGGAGAGCTTGCAGAGCACTGGGGAAAGGCAGGCAGAGAATCCCCTACTAGCACCTTCTCTGTGCCTGGCAAGGAGAAGTGTTCACATTGTTGCGCAGAATCGCTTTTCTGCAAAGAACCCTAACACTTTTTCAGGGCAAAAGAAAGCACAGAGCCCCAGATTTCCTGTTGCCCTGGAGAGCTTGCAGAGCACTACGGAAAAGCAGGCAGAGAATTCCCTGCTAGGACCTTCTCTGTGCCTGGGAAGGAGAAGTGTTCACATTGTTGCGCAGAATCGCTTTTCTGCAAAGAACCCTAACACTTTTTCAGGGCAAAAGAAAGCACAGAGCCCCAGATTTCCTGTTGCCCTGGAGAGCTTGCAGAGCACTGGGGAAAGGCAGGCAGAGAATCCCCTGCTAGCACCTTCTCTGTGCCTGGGAAGGAGAAGTGTTCACATTGTTTCGCAGAATGGCTTTTCTGCATAGAACACTAACACTTGTTCAGAACGAAAAAAAGCAAACAGCCCCAGATTTGCTGTGGCCCTGGACAGCTTGCAGAGCACTGGGGAAAGGCAGGCAGAGAATCCCCTGCTAGCACCTTCTCTGTGCCTGGGAAGGAGAAGTGTTCACATTGTTGCGCAGAATCGCATTTGCGTCGCTGCAGAGGACACCATCACTTTTTCAGGGCAAAAGAAAGCACAGAGCCCCAGATTTCCTGTTGCCCTGGAGAGCTTGCGAGCACTACGGAAAAGCAGGCAGAGAATTCCCTGCTAGCACCTTCTCTGTGCCTGGCAAGGAGAAGTGTTCACATTGTTTCGCAGAATCGCTTTTCTGCAAAGAACCCTAACACTTTTTCAGGGCAAAAGAAAGCACAGAGCCCCAGATTTGCTGTTGCCCTGGAGAGCTTGCAGAGCACTACGGAAAAGCAGGCAGAGAATTCCCTGCTAGCACCTTCTCTGTGCCTGGGAAGGAGAAGTGTTCACATTGTTGCGCAGAATCGCTTTTCTGCAAAGAACCCTAACACTTTTTCAGGGCAAAAGAAAGCACAGAGCCCCAGAGTTGCTGTAGCCTTGGACAGCTTGCAGAGCACTGGGGAAAGGCAGGCAGAGAATCCCCTGCTAGCACCTTCTCTGTGCCTGGGAAGGAGAAGTGTTCACATTGTTTCGCAGAATGGCTTTTCTGCATAGAACACTAACACTTGTTCAGAACGAAAAAAAGCAAACAGCCCCAGATTTGCTGTGGCCCTGGAGAGCTTGCAGAGCACTGGGGAAAGGCAGGCAGAGAATCCCCTGCTAGCACCTTCTCTGTGCCTGGGAAGGAGAAGTGTTCACATTGTTGCGCAGAATCGCATTTGCGTTGCTGCAGAGGACACTATCACTTTTTCAGGGCAAAAGAAAGCACAGAGCCCCAGATTTGCTGTTGCCCTGGAGAGCTTGCAGAGCACTGGGGAAAGGCAGGCAGAGAATCCCCTGCTAGCACCTTCTCTGTGCCTGGGAAGGAGAAGTGTTCACATTGTTGCGCAGAATCGCATTTGCGTCGCTGCAGAGGACACTATCACTTTTTCAGGGCAAAAGAAAGCACAGAGCCCCAGATTTCCTGTTGCCCTGGAGAGCTTGCAGAGCACTGGGGAAAGGCAGGCAGAGAATCCCCTGCTAGCACCTTCTCTGTGCCTGGGAATGAGAAGTGTTCACATTGTTGTGCAGAATCGCATTTGCGTTGCTGCAGAGGACACTATCACTTTTTCAGGGCAAAAGAAAGCACAGAGCCCCAGATTTCCTGTTGCCCTGGAGAGCTTGCGAGCACTACGGAAAAGCAGGCAGAGAATTCCCTGCTAGCACCTTCTCTGTGCCTGGGAAGGAGAAGTGTTCACATTGTTGCTCAGAATCGCTTTTCTCCAGAGGACACTATCACTTTTTCAGGGAAAAGAAAGCACAGAGCCCCAGATTTCCTGTTGCCCTGGAGAGCTTGCGAGCACTACGGAAAAGCAGGCAGAGAATTCCCTGCTAGCACCTTCTCTGTGCCTGGCAAGGAGAAGTGTTCACATTGTTGCGCAGAATCGCATTTGCGTCGCTGCAGAGAACACTATCACTTTTTCAGGGCAAAAGAAAGCACAGAGCCCCAGATTTGCTGCTGCCCTGGAGAGCTTGCAGAGCACTGGGGAAAGGCAGGCAGAGAATCCCCTGCTAGCACCTTCTCTGTGCCTGGGAAGGAGAAATGTTCACATTGTTTCGCAGAATCGCTTTTCTACAAAGAACCCTAACACTTTTTCAGGGCAAAAGAAAGCACAGAGCCCCAGATTTCCTGTTGCCCTGGAGAGCTTGCAGAGCACTGGGGAAAGGCAGGCAGAGAATCCCCTGCTAGCACCTTCTCTGTGCCTGGCAAGGAGAAGTGTTCACATTGTTGCGCAGAATCGCATTTGCGTCGCTGCAGAGGACACTATCACTTTTTCAGGGAAAAGAAAGCACAGAGCCCCAGATTTCCTTTTGCCCTGGAGAGCTTGCGAGCACTACGGAAAAGCAGGCAGAGAATTCCCTGCTAGCACCTTCTCTGTGCCTGGGAAGGAGAAGTGTTCACATTGTTGCTCAGAATCGCTTTTCTGCAGAGGACACTATCACTTTTTCAGGGAAAAGAAAGCACAGAGCCCCAGATTTCCTGTTGCCCTGGAGAGCTTGCGAGCACTACGGAAAAGCAGGCAGAGAATTCCCTGCTAGCACCTTCTCTGTGCCTGGCAAGGAGAAGTGTTCACATTGTTGCGCAGAATCGCTTTTCTGCAAAGAACCCTAACACTTTTTCAGGGCAAAAGAAAGCACAGAGCCCCAGATTTGCTGTTGCCCTGGAGAGCTTGCAGAGCACTGGGGAAAGGCAGGCAGAGAATTCCCTGCTAGCACCTTCTCTGTGCCTGGGAAGGAGAAGTGTTCACATTGTTGCGCAGAATCGCTTTTCTGCAAAGAACCCTAACACTTTTTCAGGGCAAAAGAAAGCACAGAGCCCCAGAGTTGCTGTAGCCTTGGACAGCTTGCAGAGCACTGGGGAAAGGCAGGCAGAGAATCCCCTGCTAGCACCTTCTCTGTGCCTGGGAAGGAGAAGTGTTCACATTGTTTCGCAGAATGGCTTTTCTGCATAGAACACTAACACTTGTTCAGAACGAAAAAAAGCAAACAGCCCCAGATTTGCTGTGGCCCTGGACAGCTTGCAGAGCACTGGGGAAAGGCAGGCAGAGAATCCCCTGCTAGCACCTTCTCTGTGCCTGGGAAGGAGAAGTGTTCACATTGTTGCTCAGAATCGCTTTTCTGCAGAGGACACTATCACTTTTTCAGGGCAAAAGAAAGCACAGAGCCCCAGATTTGCTGTTGCCCTGGAGAGCTTGCAGAGCACTGGGGAAAGGCAGGCAGAGAATTCCCTGCTAGCACCTTCTCTGTGCCTGGGAAGGAGAAGTGTTCACATTGTTGCGCAGAATCGCATTTGCGTCGCTGCAGAGAACACTATCACTTTTTCAGGGCAAAAGAAAGCACAGAGCCCCAGATTTGCTGTTGCCCTGGAGAGCTTGCAGAGCACTGGGGAAAGGCAGGCAGAGAATCCCCTGCTAGCACCTTCTCTGTGCCTGGGAAGGAGAAATGTTCACATTGTTTCGCAGAATCGCTTTTCTGCAAAGAACCCTAACACTTTTTCAGGGCAAAAGAAAGCACAGACCCCCAGATTTCCTGTTGCCCTGGAGAGCTTGCAGAGCACTGGGGAAAGGCAGGCAGAGAATCCCCTGCTAGCACCTTCTCTGTGCCTGGGAAGGAGAAGTGTTCACATTGTTGCGCAGAATCGCATTTGCGTCGCTGCAGAGGACACTATCACTTTTTCAGGGCAAAAGAAAGCACAGAGCCCCAGATTTCCTGTTGCCCTGGAGAGCTTGCAGAGCACTGGGGAAAGGCAGGCAGAGAATCCCCTGCTAGCACCTTCTCTGTGCCTGGGAATGAGAAGTGTTCACATTGTTGTGCAGAATCGCATTTGCGTTGCTGCAGAGGACACTATCACTTTTTCAGGGCAAAAGAAAGCACAGAGCCCCAGATTTCCTGTTGCCCTGGAGAGCTTGCAGAGCACTACGGAAAAGCAGGCAGAGAATTCCCTGCTAGCACCTTCTCTGTGCCTGGGAAGGAGAAGTGTTCACATTGTTGCTCAGAATCGCTTTTCTCCAGAGGACACTATCACTTTTTCAGGGAAAAGAAAGCACAGAGCCCCAGATTTCCTGTTGCCCTGGAGAGCTTGTGAGCACTACGGAAAAGCAGGCAGAGAATTCCCTGCTAGCACCTTCTCTGTGCCTGGCAAGGAGAAGTGTTCACATTGTTGCGCAGAATCGCATTTGCGTCGCTGCAGAGAACACTATCACTTTTTCAGGGCAAAAGAAAGCACAGAGCCCCAGATTTGCTGCTGCCCTGGAGAGCTTGCAGAGCACTGGGGAAAGGCAGGCAGAGAATCCCCTGCTAGCACCTTCTCTGTGCCTGGGAAGGAGAAATGTTCACATTGTTTCGCAGAATCGCTTTTCTACAAAGAACCCTAACACTTTTTCAGGGCAAAAGAAAGCACAGAGCCCCAGATTTCCTGTTGCCCTGGAGAGCTTGCAGAGCACTGGGGAAAGGCAGGCAGAGAATCCCCTGCTAGCACCTTCTCTGTGCCTGGGAATGAGAAGTGTTCACATTGTTGCGCAGAATCGCATTTGCGTCGCTGCAGAGGACACTATCACTTTTTCAGGGAAAAGAAAGCACAGAGCCCCAGATTTCCTTTTGCCCTGGAGAGCTTGCGAGCACTACGGAAAAGCAGGCAGAGAATTCCCTGCTAGCACCTTCTCTGTGCCTGGGAAGGAGAAGTGTTCACATTGTTGCTCAGAATCGCTTTTCTGCAGAGGACACTATCACTTTTTCAGGGAAAAGAAAGCACAGAGCCCCAGATTTCCTGTTGCCCTGGAGAGCTTGCGAGCACTACGGAAAAGCAGGCAGAGAATTCCCTGCTAGCACCTTCTCTGTGCCTGGCAAGGAGAAGTGTTCACATTGTTGCGCAGAATCGCTTTTCTGCAAAGAACCCTAACACTTTTTCAGGGCAAAAGAAAGCACAGAGCCCCAGATTTGCTGTTGCCCTGGAGAGCTTGCAGAGCACTGGGGAAAGGCAGGCAGAGAATTCCCTGCTAGCACCTTCTCTGTGCCTGGGAAGGAGAAGTGTTCACATTGTTGCGCAGAATCGCTTTTCTGCAAAGAACCCTAACACTTTTTCAGGGCAAAAGAAAGCACAGAGCCCCAGAGTTGCTGTAGCCTTGGACAGCTTGCAGAGCACTGGGGAAAGGCAGGCAGAGAATCCACTGCTAGCACCTTCTCTGTGCCTGGGAAGGAGAAGTGTTCACATTGTTTCGCAGAATGGCTTTTCTGCATAGAACACTAACACTTGTTCAGAATGAAAAAAAGCAAACAGCCCCAGATTTGCTGTGGCCCTGGACAGCTTGCAGAGCACTGGGGAAAGGCAGGCAGAGAATCCCCTGCTAGCACCTTCTCTGTGCCTGGGAAGGAGAAGTGTTCACATTGTTGCTCAGAATCGCTTTTCTGCAGAGGACACTATCACTTTTTCAGGGCAAAAGAAAGCACAGAGCCCCAGATTTGCTGTTGCCCTGGAGAGCTTGCAGAGCACTGGGGAAAGGCAGGCAGAGAATTCCCTGCTAGCACCTTCTCTGTGCCTGGGAAGGAGAAGTGTTCACATTGTTGCGCAGAATCGCATTTGCGTCGCTGCAGAGAACACTATCACTTTTTCAGGGCAAAAGAAAGCACAGAGCCCCAGATTTGCTGTTGCCCTGGAGAGCTTGCAGAGCACTGGGGAAAGGCAGGCAGAGAATCCCCTGCTAGCACCTTCTCTGTGCCTGGGAAGGAGAAATGTTCACATTGTTTCGCAGAATCGCTTTTCTGCAAAGAACCCTAACACTTTTTCAGGGCAAAAGAAAGCACAGAGCCCCAGATTTCCTGTTGCCCTGGAGAGCTTGCAGAGCACTGGGGAAAGGCAGGCAGAGAATCCCCTGCTAGCACCTTCTCTGTGCCTGGGAAGGAGAAGTGTTCACATTGTTGTGCAGAATCGCATTTGCGTCGCTGCAGAGGACACTATCACTTTTTCAGGGAAAAGAAAGCACAGAGCCCCAGATTTCCTGTTGCCCTGGAGAGCTTGCAAGCACTACGGAAAAGCAGGCAGAGAATTCCCTGCTAGCACCTTCTCTGTGCCTGGCAAGGAGAAGTGTTCACATTGTTGCGCAGAATCGCTTTTCTGCAAAGAACCCTAACACTTTTTCAGGGCAAAAGAAAGCACAGAGCCCCAGATTTGCTGTAGCCTTGGACAGCTTGCAGAGCACTGGGGAAAGGCATGCAGAGAATTCCCTGCTAGCACCTTCTCTGTGCCTGGGAGGGAGAATTGTTCACATTGTTTCGCAGAATCGCTTTTCTGCAAAGAACCCTAACATTTTTTCAGGGCAAAAGAAAGCACAGAGCCCCAGATTTGCTGTTGCCCTGGAGAGCTTGCAGAGCACTGGGGAAAGGCAGGCAGAGAATCCCCTGCTAGCACCTTCTCTGTGCCTGGGAGGGAGAAGTGTTCACATTGTTGCACAGAATCGCTTTTCTGCATAGAACCCTAACACTTCTTCAGGGCAAAAGAAAGCACAGAGCCCCAGATTTGCTGTTGCCCTGGAGAGCTTGCAGAGCACTGGGGAAAGGCAGGCAGAGAATTCCCTGCTAGCACCTTCTCTGTGCCTGGGAAGGAGAAGTGTTCACATTGTTGCGCAGAATCGCTTTTCTACAGAAAACACTAACACTTTTTCAGGGCAAAAGAAAGCACAGAGCCCAACATTTGCTGTTGCCCTGGACAGCTTGCAGAGCACTGGGGAAAGGCAGGCAGAGAATTCCCTGCTAGCACCTTCTCTGTGCCTGGGAAGGAGAAGTGTTCACATTGTTGCGCAGAATCGCTTTTCTACAGAAAACAGTAACACTTTTTCAGGGCAAAAGAAAGCACAGAGCCCCACATTTGCTGTTGCCCTGGAGAGCTTGCAGAGCACTGGGGAAAGGCAGGCAGAGAATCCCCTGCTAGCACCTTCTCTGTGCCTGGGAAGGAGAAGTGTTCACATTATTGAGCAGAATCGCATTTGCGTTACTGCAGAGGACACTATCACTTTTTCAGGGCAAAAGAAAGCACAGAGCCCCACATTTGCTGTTGCCCTGGAGAGCTTGCAGAGCACTGGGGAAAGGCAGGCAGAGAATTCCCTGCTAGCACCTTCTCTGTGCCTGGCAAGGAGAAGTGTTCACATTGTTGTGCAGAATCGCATTTGCGTTGCTGCAGAGGACACTATCACTTTTTCAGGGCAAAAGAAAGCACAGAGCCCCAGATTTCCTGTTGCCCTGGAGAGCTTGCGAGCACTACGGAAAAGCAGGCAGAGAATTCCCTGCTAGCACCTTCTCTGTGCCTGGCAAGGAGAAGTGTTCACATTGTTGCGCAGAATCGCTTTTCTGCAAAGAACCCTAACACTTTTTCAGGGCAAAAGAAAGCACAGAGCCCCAGATTTCCTGTTGCCCTGGAGAGCTTGCAGAGCACTACGGAAAAGCAGGCAGAGAATTCCCTGCTAGCACCTTCTCTGTGCCTGGCAAGGAGAAGTGTTCACATTGTTGCGCAGAATCGCTTTTCTGCAAAGAACCCTAACACTTTTTCAGGGCAAAAGAAAGCACAGAGCCCCAGATTTGCTGTAGCCTTGGACAGCTTGCAGAGCACTGGGGAAAGGCATGCAGAGAATTCCCTGCTAGCACCTTCTCTGTGCCTGGGAGGGAGAATTGTTCACATTGTTTCGCAGAATCGCTTTTCTGCAAAGAACCCTAACATTTTTTCCGGGCAAAAGAAAGCACAGAGCCCCAGATTTGCTGTTGCCCTGGAGAGCTTGCAGAGCACTGGGGAAAGGCAGGCAGAGAATCCCCTGCTAGCACCTTCTCTGTGCCTGGGAGGGAGAAGTGTTCACATTGTTGCACAGAATCGCTTTTCTGCATAGAACCCTAACACTTCTTCAGGGCAAAAGAAAGCACAGAGCCCCAGATTTGCTGTTGCCCTGGAGAGCTTGCAGAGCACTGGGGAAAGGCAGGCAGAGAATTCCCTGCTAGCACCTTCTCTGTGCCTGGGAAGGAGAAGTGTTCACATTGTTGCGCAGAATCGCTTTTCTACAGAAAACACTAACACTTTTTCAGGGCAAAAGAAAGCACAGAGCCCCACATTTGCTGTTGCCCTGGACAGCTTGCAGAGCACTGGGGAAAGGCAGGCAGAGAATTCCCTGCTAGCACCTTCTCTGTGCCTGGGAAGGAGAAGTGTTCACATTGTTGCGCAGAATCGCTTTTCTACAGAAAACAGTAACACTTTTTCAGGGCAAAAGAAAGCACAGAGCCCCACATTTGCTGTTGCCCTGGAGAGCTTGCAGAGCACTGGGGAAAGGCAGGCAGAGAATCCCCTGCTAGCACCTTCTCTGTGCCTGGGAAGGAGAAGTGTTCACATTATTGAGCAGAATCGCATTTGCGTTACTGCAGAGGACACTATCACTTTTTCAGGGCAAAAGAAAGCACAGAGCCCCACATTTGCTGTTGCCCTGGAGAGCTTGCAGAGCACTGGGGAAAGGCAGGCAGAGAATTCCCTGCTAGCACCTTCTCTGTGCCTGGCAAGGAGAAGTGTTCACATTGTTGTGCAGAATCGCATTTGCGTTGCTGCAGAGGACACTATCACTTTTTCAGGGCAAAAGAAAGCACAGAGCCCCAGATTTCCTGTTGCCCTGGAGAGCTTGCGAGCACTACGGAAAAGCAGGCAGAGAATTCCCTGCTAGCACCTTCTCTGTGCCTGGCAAGGAGAAGTGTTCACATTGTTGCGCAGAATCGCTTTTCTGCAAAGAACCCTAACACTTTTTCAGGGCAAAAGAAAGCACAGAGCCCCAGATTTGCTGTAGCCTTGGACAGCTTGCAGAGCACTGGGGAAAGGCAGGCAGAGAATCCCCTGCTAGCACCTTCTCTGTGCCTGGGAAGGAGAAGTGTTCACATTGTTGCGCAGAATCGCATTTGCGTCGCTGCAGAGGACACTATCACTTTTTCAGGGAAAAGAAAGCACAGAGCCCCAGATTTCCTGTTGCCCTGGAGAGCTTGCGAGCACTACGGAAAAGCAGGCAGAGAATTCCCTGCTAGCACCTTCTCTGTGCCTGGCAAGGAGAAGTGT
Source organism: Strix uralensis (assembly GCF_047716275.1). Classification (NCBI taxonomy): domain Eukaryota; kingdom Metazoa; phylum Chordata; class Aves; order Strigiformes; family Strigidae; genus Strix; species Strix uralensis. The sequence goes on along the minus strand of NC_134011.1, from coordinate 1,294,967 downwards.
TCACATTGTTGCGCAGAATCGCTTTTCTGCAAAGAACCCTAACACTTTTTCAGGGCAAAAGAAAGCACAGAGCCCCAGATTTCCTGTTGCCCTGGAGAGCTTGCAGAGCACTACGGAAAAGCAGGCAGAGAATTCCCTGCTAGCACCTTCTCTGTGCCTGGGAAGGAGAAGTGTTCACATTGTTGCGCAGAATCGCTTTTCTGCAAAGAACCCTAACATTTTTTCAGGGCAAAAGAAAGCACAGAGCCCCAGATTTGCTGTTGCCCTGGAGAGCTTGCAGAGCACTGGGGAAAGGCAGGCAGAGAATCCCCTGCTAGCACCTTCTCTGTGCCTGGCAAGGAGAAGTGTTCACATTGTTTCGCAGAATGGCTTTTCTGCATAGAACACTAACACTTGTTCAGAACGAAAAAAAGCACAGAGCCCCAGATTTGCTGTTGCCCTGGACAGCTTGCAGAGCACTGGGGAAAGGCAGGCAGAGAATCCCCTGCTAGCACCTTCTCTGTGCCTGGGAAGGAGAAGTGTTCACATTGTTGCGCAGAATCGCATTTGCGTCGCTGCAGAGGACACTATCACTTTTTCAGGGCAAAAGAAAGCACAGAGCCCCAGATTTCCTGTTGCCCTGGAGAGCTTGCAGAGCACTGGGGAAAGGCAGGCAGAGAATCCCCTGCTAGCACCTTCTCTGTGCCTGGGAAGGAGAAGTGTTCACATTGTTGCGCAGAATCGCATTTGCATTGCTGCAGAGGACACTATCACTTTTTCAGGGAAAAGAAATCACAGAGCCCCAGATTTCCTGTTGCCCTGGAGAGCTTGCGAGCACTACGGAAAAGCAGGCAGAGAATTCCCTGCTAGCACCTTCTCTGTGCCTGGCAAGGAGAAGTGTTCACATTGTTGCGCAGAATCGCTTTTCTGCAAAGAACCCTAACACTTTTTCAGGGCAAAAGAAAGCACAGAGCCCCAGATTTGCTGTAGCCTTGGACAGCTTGCAGAGCACTGGGGAAAGGCATGCAGAGAATTCCCTGCTAGCACCTTCTCTGTGCCTGGGAAGGAGAATTGTTCACATTGTTGCACAGAATCCCTTTTCTGCAGCGAACACTAACACTTGTTCAGAACGAAAGAAAGCACAGAGCCCCAGATTTGCTGTTGCCCTGGAGAGCTTGCAGAGCACTGGGGAAAGGCAGGCAGAGAATCCCCTGCTAGCACCTTCTCTGTGCCTGGGAGGGAGAAGTGTTCACATTGTTGCGCAGAATCGCTTTTCTGCAAAGAACCCTAACATTTTTTCAGGGCAAAAGAAAGCACAGAGCCCCACATTTGCTGTTGCCCTGGAGAGCTTGCAGAGCACTGGGGAAAGGCAGGCAGAGAATCCCCTGCTAGCACCTTCTCTGTGCCTGGCAAGGAGAAGTGTTCACATTGTTTCGCAGAATGGCTTTTCTGCATAGAACACTAACACTTGTTCAGAACGAAAAAAAGCACAGAGCCCCAGATTTGCTGTTGCCCTGGAGAGCTTGCAGAGCACTGGGGAAAGGCAGGCAGAGAATCCCCTGCTAGCACCTTCTCTGTGCCTGGCAAGGAGAAGTGTTCACATTGTTGCGCAGAATCGCATTTGCGTCGCTGCAGAGGACACTATCACTTTTTCAGGGCAAAAGAAAGCACAGAGCCCCAGATTTCCTGTTGCCCTGGAGAGCTTGCAGAGCACTGGGGAAAGGCAGGCAGAGAATCCCCTGCTAGCACCTTCTCTGTGCCTGGCAAGGAGAAGTGTTCACATTGTTGCGCAGAATCGCATTTGCGTCGCTGCAGAGGACACTATCACTTTTTCAGGGCAAAAGAAAGCACAGAGCCCCAGATTTCCTGTTGCCCTGGAGAGCTTGCGATCACTACGGAAAAGTAGGCAGAGAATTCCCTGCTAGCACCTTCTCTGTGCCTGGCAAGGAGAAGTGTTCACATTGTTGCGCAGAATCGCATTTGCGTCGCTGCAGAGGACACTATCACTTTTTCAGGGCAAAAGAAAGCACAGAGCCCCACATTTGCTGTTGCCCTGGAGAGCTTGCAGAGCACTGGGGAAAGGCAGGCAGAGAATCCCCTGCTAGCACCTTCTCTGTGCCTGGGAAGGAGAAGTGTTCAGATTGTTTCGCAAAATCGCATTTGCGTCGCTGCAGAGGACACTATCACTTTTTCAGGGAAAAGAAAGCACAGAGCCCCAGATTTCCTGTTGCCCTGGAGAGCTTGCGAGCACTGGGGAAAAGCAGGCAGAGAATTCCCTGCTAGCACCTTCTCTGTGCCTGGGAAGGAGAAGTGTTCACATTGTTTCGCAGAATCGCTTTTCTGCAAAGAACCCTAACATTTTTTCAGGGCAAAAGAAAGCACAGAGCCCCAGATTTGCTGTAGCCTTGGACAGCTTGCAGAGCACTGGGGAAAGGCATGCAGAGAATTCCCTGCTAGCACCTTCTCTGTGCCTGGGAAGGAGAATTGTTCACATTGTTGCACAGAATCCCTTTTCTGCAGCGAACACTAACACTTGTTCAGAACGAAAGAAAGCACAGAGCCCCAGATTTGCTGTTGCCCTGGAGAGCTTGCAGAGCACTACGGAAAAGCAGGCAGAGAATTCCCTGCTAGCACCTTCTCTGTGCCTGGGAAGGAGAAGTGTTCACATTGTTGCGCAGAATCGCATTTGCGTCGCTGCAGAGGACACTATCACTTTTTCAGGGCAAAAGAAAGCACAGAGCCCCAGATTTCCTGTTGCCCTGGACAGCTTGCAGAGCACTGGGGAAAGGCAGGCAGAGAATCCCCTGCTAGCACCTTCTCTGTGCCTGGTAAGTAGAAGTGTTCACATTGTTGCGCAGAATTGCATTTGCGTCGCTGCAGAGGACACTATCACTTTTTCAGGGCAAAAGAAAACACAGAGCCCCAGATTTGCTGTTGCCCTGGAGAGCTTGCAGAGCACTGGGGAAAGGCAGGCAGAGAATCACCTGCTAGCACCTTCTCTGTGCCTGGGAAGGAGACTTGTTCACATTGTTGCGCAGAATCGCATTTGCGTCGCTGCAGAGGACACTATCACTTTTTCAGGGCAAAAGAAAGCACAGAGCCCCAGATTTCCTGTTGCCCTGGAGAGCTTGCAGAGCACTGGGGAAAGGCACACAGAGAATCCCCTGCTAGCACCTTCTCTGTGCCTGGGAAGGAGAAGTGTTCACATTGTTGCGCAGAATCGCATTTGCGTCGCTGCAGAGGACACTATCACTTTTTCAGGGCAAAAGAAAGCACAGAGCCCCAGATTTGCTGTTGCCCTGGAGAGCTTGCGAGCACTACGGAAAAGCAGGCAGAGAATTCCCTGCTAGCACCTTCTCTGTGCCTGGGAAGGAGAAGTGTTCACATTGTTGCGCAGAATCGCATTTGCGTCGCTGCAGAGGACACTATCACTTTTTCAGGGCAAAAGAAAGCACAGAGCCCCAGATTTGCTGTTGCCCTGGAGAGCTTGCAGAGCACTGGGGAAAGGCAGGCAGAGAATCCCCTGCTAGCACCTTCTCTGTGCCTGGTAAGTAGAAGTGTTCACATTGTTGCGCAGAATCGCATTTGCGTCGCTGCAGAGGACACTATCACTTTTTCAGGGAAAAGAAAGCACAGAGCCCCAGATTTCCTGTTGCCCTGGAGAGCTTGCGAGCACTGGGGAAAAGCAGGCAGAGAATTCCCTGCTAGCACCTTCTCTGTGCCTGGGAAGGAGAAGTGTTCACATTGTTGCGCAGAATCGCTTTTCTGCAAAGAACCCTAACACTTTTTCAGGGCAAAAGAAAGCACAGAGCCCCAGATTTGCTGTAGCCTTGGACAGCTTGCAGAGCACTGGGGAAAGGCATGCAGAGAATTCCCTGCTAGCACCTTCTCTGTGCCTGGGAAGGAGAATTGTTCACATTGTTGCACAGAATCCCTTTTCTGCAGCGAACACTAACACTTGTTCAGAACGAAAGAAAGCACAGAGCCCCAGATTTGCTGTTGCCCTGGAGAGCTTGCAGAGCACTACGGAAAGGCAGGCAGAGAATTCCCTGCTAGCACCTTCTCTGTGCCTGGGAAGGAGAAGTGTTCACATTGTTGCGCAGAATCGCATTTGCGTCGCTGCAGAGGACACTATCACTTTTTCAGGGCAAAAGAAAGCACAGAGCCCCAGATTTCCTGTTGCCCTGGACAGCTTGCAGAGCACTGGGGAAAGGCAGGCAGAGAATCCCCTGCTAGCACCTTCTCTGTGCCTGGTAAGTAGAAGTGTTCACATTGTTGCGCAGAATTGCATTTGCGTCGCTGCAGAGGACACTATCACTTTTTCAGGGCAAAAGAAAGCACAGAGCCCCACATTTGCTGTTGCCCTGGAGAGCTTGCAGAGCACTGGGGAAAGGCAGGCAAACAATTCCCTGCTAGCACCTTCTCTGTGCCTGGGAGGGAGAAGTGTTCACATTGTTTCGCAGAATCGCTTTTCTGCAAAGAACCCTAACATTTTTTCAGGGCAAAAGTAAGCACAGAGCCCCAGATTTGCTGTTGCCCTGGAGAGCTTGCAGAGCACTGGGGAAAGGCAGGCAGAGAATCCCCTGCTAGCACCTTCTCTGTGCCTGGCAAGGAGAAGTGTTCACATTGTTTCGCAGAATGGCTTTTCTGCATAGAACACTAACACTTGTTCAGAACGAAAAAAAGCACAGAGCCCCAGATTTGCTGTTGCCCTGGACAGCTTGCAGAGCACTGGGGAAAGGCAGGCAGAGAATCCCCTGCTAGCACCTTCTCTGTGCCTGGGAAGGAGAAGTGTTCACATTGTTGCGCAGAATCGCATTTGCGTCGCTGCAGAGGACACTATCACTTTTTCAGGGCAAAAGAAAGCACAGAGCCCCAGATTTCCTGTTGCCCTGGAGAGCTTGCAGAGCACTGGGGAAAGGCAGGCAGAGAATCCCCTGCTAGCACCTTCTCTGTGCCTGGGAAGGAGAAGTGTTCACATTGTTGCGCAGAATCGCATTTGCGTCGCTGCAGAGGACACTATCACTTTTTCAGGGCAAAAGAAAGCACAGAGCCCCAGATTTCCTGTTGCCCTGGAGAGCTTGCAGAGCACTGGGGAAAGGCAGGCAGAGAATTCCCTGCTAGCACCTTCTCTGTGCCTGGGAAGGACAAGTGTTCACATTGTTGCGCAGAATCGCATTTGCGTCGCTGCAGAGGACACTATCACTTTTTCAGGGCAAAAGAAAGCACAGAGCCCCACATTTGCTGTTGCCCTGGAGAGCTTGCGAGCACTACGGAAAGGCAGGCAGAGAATTCCCTGCTAGCACCTTCTCTGTGCCTGGGAAGGAGAAGTGTTCACATTGTTGTGCAGAATCGCTTTTCTACGAAGAACCCTAACACTTTTTCAGGGCAAAAGAAAGCACAGAGCCCCAGATTTCCTGTTGCCCTGGAGAGCTTGCGAGCACTGGGGAAAAGCAGGCAGAGAATTCCCTGCTAGCACCTTCTCTGTGCCTGGGAAGGAGAAGTGTTCACATTGTTGCGCAGAATCGCTTTTCTGCAAAGAACCCTAACACTTTTTCAGGGCAAAAGAAAGCACAGAGCCCCAGATTTGCTGTAGCCTTGGACAGCTTGCAGAGCACTGGGGAAAGGCATGCAGAGAATTCCCTGCTAGCACCTTCTCTGTGCCTGGCAAGGAGAAGTGTTCACATTGTTTCGCAGAATGGCTTTTCTGCATAGAACACTAACACTTGTTAAGAACGAAAAAAAGCACAGAGTCCCAGATTTGCTGTTGCCCTGGACAGCTTGCAGAGCACTGGGGAAAGGCAGGCAGAGAATCCCCTGCTAGCACCTTCTCTGTGCCTGGGAAGGAGAAGTGTTCACATTGTTGCGCAGAATCGCATTTGCGTCGCTGCAGAGGACACTATCACTTTTTCAGGGCAAAAGAAAGCACAGAGCCCCAGATTTCCTGTTGCCCTGGAGAGCTTGCAGAGCACTGGGGAAAGGCAGGCAGAGAATCCCCTGCTAGCACCTTCTCTGTGCCTGGGAAGGAGAAGTGTTCACATTGTTGCGCAGAATCGCATTTGCGTCGCTGCAGAGGACACTATCACTTTTTCAGGGCAAAAGAAAGCACAGAGCCCCAGATTTCCTGTTGCCCTGGACAGCTTGCAGAGCACTGGGGAAAGGCAGGCAGAGAATCCCCTGCTAGCACCTTCTCTGTGCCTGGCAAGGAGAAGTGTTCACATTGTTGCGCAGAATCGCATTTGCGTCGCTGCAGAGGACACTATCACTTTTTCAGGGCAAAAGAAAGCACAGAGCCCCAGATTTCCTGTTGCCCTGGAGAGCTTGCGATCACTACGGAAAAGTAGGCAGAGAATTCCCTGCTAGCACCTTCTCTGTGCCTGGCAAGGAGAAGTGTTCACATTGTTGCGCAGAATCGCATTTGCGTCGCTGCAGAGGACACTATCACTTTTTCAGGGCAAAAGAAAGCACAGAGCCCCACATTTGCTGTTGCCCTGGAGAGCTTGCAGAGCACTGGGGAAAGGCAGGCAGAGAATCCCCTGCTAGCACCTTCTCTGTGCCTGGGAAGGAGAAGTGTTCAGATTGTTTCGCAAAATCGCATTTGCGTCGCTGCAGAGGACACTATCACTTTTTCAGGGAAAAGAAAGCACAGAGCCCCAGATTTCCTGTTGCCCTGGAGAGCTTGCGAGCACTGGGGAAAAGCAGGCAGAGAATTCCCTGCTAGCACCTTCTCTGTGCCTGGGAAGGAGAAGTGTTCACATTGTTTCGCAGAATCGCTTTTCTGCAAAGAACCCTAACATTTTTTCAGGGCAAAAGAAAGCACAGAGCCCCAGATTTGCTGTAGCCTTGGACAGCTTGCAGAGCACTGGGGAAAGGCATGCAGAGAATTCCCTGCTAGCACCTTCTCTGTGCCTGGGAAGGAGAATTGTTCACATTGTTGCACAGAATCCCTTTTCTGCAGCGAACACTAACACTTGTTCAGAACGAAAGAAAGCACAGAGCCCCAGATTTGCTGTTGCCCTGGAGAGCTTGCAGAGCACTACGGAAAAGCAGGCAGAGAATTCCCTGCTAGCACCTTCTCTGTGCCTGGGAAGGAGAAGTGTTCACATTGTTGCGCAGAATCGCATTTGCGTCGCTGCAGAGGACACTATCACTTTTTCAGGGCAAAAGAAAGCACAGAGCCCCAGATTTCCTGTTGCCCTGGACAGCTTGCAGAGCACTGGGGAAAGGCAGGCAGAGAATCCCCTGCTAGCACCTTCTCTGTGCCTGGTAAGTAGAAGTGTTCACATTGTTGCGCAGAATTGCATTTGCGTCGCTGCAGAGGACACTATCACTTTTTCAGGGCAAAAGAAAACACAGAGCCCCACATTTGCTGTTGCCCTGGAGAGCTTGCAGAGCACTGGGGAAAGGCAGGCAGAGAATCCCCTGCTAGCACCTTCTCTGTGCCTGGGAAGGAGAAGTGTTCACATTGTTGCGCAGAATCGCATTTGCGTCGCTGCAGAGGACACTATCACTTTTTCAGGGCAAAAGAAAGCACAGAGCCCCAGATTTCCTGTTGCCCTGGAGAGCTTGCAGAGCACTGGGGAAAGGCACACAGAGAATCCCCTGCTAGCACCTTCTCTGTGCCTGGGAAGGAGAAGTGTTCACATTGTTGCGCAGAATCGCATTTGCGTCGCTGCACAGGACACTATCACTTTTTCAGGGCAAAAGAAAGCACAGAGCCCCAGATTTGCTGTTGCCCTGGAGAGCTTGCGAGCACTGGGGAAAAGCAGGCAGAGAATTCCCTGCTAGCACCTTCTCTGTGCCTGGGAAGGAGAAGTGTTCACATTGTTGCGCAGAATCGCTTTTCTGCAAAGAACCCTAACACTTTTTCAGGGCAAAAGAAAGCACAGAGCCCCAGATTTGCTGTAGCCTTGGACAGCTTGCAGAGCACTGGGGAAAGGCATGCAGAGAATTCCCTGGTAGCACCTTCTCTGTGCCTGGGAAGGAGAATTGTTCACATTGTTGCACAGAATCCCTTTTCTGCAGCGAACACTAACACTTGTTCAGAACGAAATAAAGCACAGAGCCCCAGATTTGCTGTTGCCCTGGAGAGCTTGCAGAGCACTACGGAAAGGCAGGCAGAGAATTCCCTGCTAGCACCTTCTCTGTGCCTGGGAAGGAGAAGTGTTCACATTGTTGCGCAGAATCGCATTTGCGTCGCTGCAGAGGACACTATCACTTTTTCAGGGCAAAAGAAAGCACAGAGCCCCAGATTTGCTGTTGCCCTGGAGAGCTTGCAGAGCACTGGGGAAAGGCAGGCAGAGAATCCCCTGCTAGCACCTTCTCTGTGCCTGGTAAGTAGAAGTGTTCACATTGTTGCGCAGAATTGCATTTGCGTCGCTGCAGAGGACACTATCACTTTTTCAGGGCAAAACAAAGCACAGAGCCCCACATTTGCTGTTGCCCTGGAGAGCTTGCAGAGCACTGGGGAAAGGCAGGCAAACAATTCCCTGCTAGCACCTTCTCTGTGCCTGGGAGGGAGAAGTGTTCACATTGTTTCGCAGAATCGCTTTTCTGCAAAGAACCCTAACATTTTTTCAGGGCAAAAGTAAGCACAGAGCCCCAGATTTGCTGTTGCCCTGGAGAGCTTGCAGAGCACTGGGGAAAGGCAGGCAGAGAATCCCCTGCTAGCACCTTCTCTGTGCCTGGCAAGGAGAAGTGTTCACATTGTTTCGCAGAATGGCTTTTCTGCATAGAACACTAACACTTGTTCAGAACGAAAAAAAGCACAGAGCCCCAGATTTGCTGTTGCCCTGGAGAGCTTGCAGAGCACTGGGGAAAGGCAGGCAGAGAATCCCCTGCTAGCACCTTCTCTGTGCCTGGGAAGGAGAAGTGTTCACATTGTTGCGCAGAATCGCATTTGCGTCGCTGCAGAGGACACTATCACTTTTTCAGGGCAAAAGAAAGCACAGAGCCCCAGATTTCCTGTAGCCTTGGACAGCTTGCAGAGCACTGGGGAAAGGCAGGCAGAGAATCCCCTGCTAGCACCTTCTCTGTGCCTGGGAAGGAGAAGTGTTCACATTGTTGCGCAGAATCGCATTTGCGTCGCTGCAGAGGACACTATCACTTTTTCAGGGCAAAAGAAAGCACAGAGCCCCAGATTTCCTGTTGCCCTGGAGAGCTTGCAGAGCACTGGGGAAAGGCAGGCAGAGAATTCCCTGCTAGCACCTTCTCTGTGCCTGGGAAGGACAAGTGTTCACATTGTTGCGCAGAATCGCATTTGCGTCGCTGCAGAGGACACTATCACTTTTTCAGGGCAAAAGAAAGCACAGAGCCCCACATTTGCTGTTGCCCTGGAGAGCTTGCGAGCACTACGGAAAGGCAGGCAGAGAATTCCCTGATAGCACCTTCTCTGTGCCTGGCAAGGAGAAGTGTTCACATTGTTGTGCAGAATCGCTTTTCTACGAAGAACCCTAACACTTTTTCAGGGCAAAAGAAAGCACAGAGCCCCAGATTTCCTGTTGCCCTGGAGAGCTTGCAGAGCACTGGGGAAAGGCATGCAGAGAATTCCCTGCTAGCACCTTCTCTGTGCCTGGGAAGGAGAATTGTTCACATTGTTGCACAGAATCCCTTTTCTGCAGCGAACAATAACACTTGTTCAGAACGAAAGAAAGCACAGAGCCCCAGATTTGCTGTTGCCCTGGAGAGCTTGCAGAGCACTACGGAAAGGCAGGCAGAGAATTCCCTGCTAGCACCTTCTCTGTGCCTGGGAAGAAGAAGTGTTCACATTGTTGCGCAGAATCGCATTTGCGTCGCTGCAGAGGACACTATCACTTTTTCAGGGCAAAAGAAAGCACAGAGCCCCAGATTTGCTGTTGCCCTGGACAGCTTGCAGAGCACTGGGGAAAGGCAGGCAGAGAATCCCCTGCTAGCACCTTCTCTGTGCCTGGTAAGTAGAAGTGTTCACATTGTTGCGCAGAATTGCATTTGCGTCGCTGCAGAGGACACTATCACTTTTTAAGGGCAAAAGAAAGCACAGAGCCCCACATTTGCTGTTGCCCTGGAGAGCTTGCAGAGCACTGGGGAAAGGCAGGCAAACAATTCCCTGCTAGCACCTTCTCTGTGCCTGGGAGGGAGAAGTGTTCACATTGTTTCGCAGAATCGCTTTTCTGCAAAGAACCCTAACATTTTTTCAGGGCAAAAGTAAGCACAGAGCCCCAGATTTGCTGTTGCCCTGGAGAGCTTGCAGAGCACTGGGGAAAGGCAGGCAGAGAATCCCCTGCTAGCACCTTCTCTGTGCCTGGCAAGGAGAAGTGTTCACATTGTTTCGCAGAATGGCTTTTCTGCATAGAACACTAACACTTGTTCAGAACGAAAAAAAGCACAGAGCCCCAGATTTGCTGTTGCCCTGGACAGCTTGCAGAGCACTGGGGAAAGGCAGGCAGAGAATCCCCTGCTAGCACCTTCTCTGTGCCTGGGAAGGAGAAGTGTTCACATTGTTGCGCAGAATCGCATTTGCGTCGCTGCAGAGGACACTATCACTTTTTCAGGGCAAAAGAAAGCACAGAGCCCCAGATTTCCTGTTGCCCTGGAGAGCTTGCAGAGCACTGGGGAAAGGCAGGCAGAGAATCCCCTGCTAGCACCTTCTCTGTGCCTGGGAAGGAGAAGTGTTCACATTGTTGCGCAGAATCGCATTTGCGTCGCTGCAGAGGACACTATCACTTTTTCAGGGCAAAAGAAAGCACAGAGCCCCAGATTTGCTGTTGCCCTGGAGAGCTTGCAGAGCACTGGGGAAAGGCAGGCAGAGAATCCCCTGCTAGCACCTTCTCTGTGCCTGGGAAGGACAAGTGTTCACATTGTTGCGCAGAATCGCATTTGCGTCGCTGCAGAGGACACTATCACTTTTTCAGGGCAAAAGAAAGCACAGAGCCCCAGATTTCCTGTTGCCCTGGAGAGCTTGCAGAGCACTGGGGAAAGGCACACAGAGAATCCCCTGCTAGCACCTTCTCTGTGCCTGGGAAGGAGAAGTGTTCACATTGTTGCGCAGAATCGCATTTGCGTCGCTGCAGAGGACACTATCACTTTTTCAGGGCAAAAGAAAGCACAGAGCCCCAGATTTCCTGTTGCCCTGGAGAGCTTGTGATCACTACGGAAAAGTAGGCAGAGAATTCCCTGCTAGCACCTTCTCTGTGCCTGGCAAGGAGAAGTGTTCACATTGTTGCGCAGAATCGCATTTGCGTCGCTGCAGAGGACACTATCACTTTTTCAGGGCAAAAGAAAGCACAGAGCCCCACATTTGCTGTTGCCCTGGAGAGCTTGCAGAGCACTGGGGAAAGGCAGGCAGAGAATCCCCTGCTAGCACCTTCTCTGTGCCTGGGAAGGAGAAGTGTTCAGATTGTTTCACAAAATCGCATTTGCGTCGCTGCAGAGGACACTATCACTTTTTCAGGGAAAAGAAAGCACAGAGCCCCAGATTTCCTGTTGCCCTGGAGAGCTTGCGAGCACTGGGGAAAAGCAGGCAGAGAATTCCCTGCTAGCACCTTCTCTGTGCCTGGGAAGGAGAAGTGTTCACATTGTTTCGCAGAATCGCTTTTCTGCAAAGAACCCTAACATTTTTTCAGGGCAAAAGAAAGCACAGAGCCCCAGATTTGCTGTAGCCTTGGACAGCTTGCAGAGCACTGGGGAAAGGCATGCAGAGAATTCCCTGCTAGCACCTTCTCTGTGCCTGGGAAGGAGAATTGTTCACATTGTTGCACAGAATCCCTTTTCTGCAGCGAACACTAACACTTGTTCAGAACGAAAGAAAGCACAGAGCCCCAGATTTGCTGTTGCCCTGGAGAGCTTGCAGAGCACTACGGAAAAGCAGGCAGAGAATTCCCTGCTAGCACCTTCTCTGTGCCTGGGAAGGAGAAGTGTTCACATTGTTGCGCAGAATCGCATTTGCGTCGCTGCAGAGGACACTATCACTTTTTCAGGGCAAAAGAAAGCACAGAGCCCCAGATTTCCTGTTGCCCTGGACAGCTTGCAGAGCACTGGGGAAAGGCAGGCAGAGAATCCCCTGCTAGCACCTTCTCTGTGCCTGGTAAGTAGAAGTGTTCACATTGTTGCGCAGAATTGCATTTGCGTCGCTGCAGAGGACACTATCACTTTTTCAGGGCAAAAGAAAACACAGAGCCCCACATTTGCTGTTGCCCTGGAGAGCTTGCAGAGCACTGGGGAAAGGCAGGCAGAGAATCCCCTGCTAGCACCTTCTCTGTGCCTGGGAAGGAGAAGTGTTCACATTGTTGCGCAGAATCGCATTTGCGTCGCTGCAGAGGACACTATCACTTTTTCAGGGCAAAAGAAAGCACAGAGCCCCAGATTTCCTGTTGCCCTGGAGAGCTTGCAGAGCACTGGGGAAAGGCACACAGAGAATCCCCTGCTAGCACCTTCTCTGTGCCTGGGAAGGAGAAGTGTTCACATTGTTGCGCAGAATCGCATTTGCGTCGCTGCAGAGGACACTATCACTTTTTCAGGGCAAAAGAAAGCACAGAGCCCCAGATTTGCTGTTGCCCTGGAGAGCTTGCAGAGCACTGGGGAAAGGCAGGCAGAGAATCCCCTGCTAGAACCTTCTCTGTGCCTGGGAAGGAGAAGTGTTCACATTGTTGCGCAGAATCGCATTTGCGTCGCTGCAGAGGACACTATCACTTTTTCAGGGAAAAGAAAGCACAGAGCCCCAGATTTCCTGTTGCCCTGGAGAGCTTGCGAGCACTGGGGAAAAGCAGGCAGAGAATTCCCTGCTAGCACCTTCTCTGTGCCTGGGAAGGAGAAGTGTTCACATTGTTGCGCAGAATCGCTTTTCTGCAAAGAACCCTAACACTTTTTCAGGGCAAAAGAAAGCACAGAGCCCCAGATTTGCTGTAGCCTTGGACAGCTTGCAGAGCACTGGGGAAAGGCATGCAGAGAATTCCCTGCTAGCACCTTCTCTGTGCCTGGGAAGGAGAATTGTTCACATTGTTGCACAGAATCCCTTTTCTGCAGCGAACACTAACACTTGTTCAGAACGAAAGAAAGCACAGAGCCCCAGATTTGCTGTTGCCCTGGAGAGCTTGCAGAGCACTACGGAAAGGCAGGCAGAGAATCCCCTGCTAGCACCTTCTCTGTGCCTGGGAAGGAGAAGTGTTCACATTGTTGCGCAGAATCGCATTTGCGTCGCTGCAGAGGACACTATCACTTTTTCAGGGCAAAAGAAAGCACAGAGCCCCAGATTTGCTGTTGCCCTGGACAGCTTGCAGAGCACTGGGGAAAGGCAGGCAGAGAATCCCCTGCTAGCACCTTCTCTGTGCCTGGTAAGTAGAAGTGTTCACATTGTTGCGCAGAATTGCATTTGCGTCGCTGCAGAGGACACTATCACATTTTCAGGGCAAAAGAAAGCACAGAGCCCCACATTTGCTGTTGCCCTGGAGAGCTTGCAGAGCACTGGGGAAAGGCAGGCAAACAATTCCCTGCTAGCACCTTCTCTGTGCCTGGGAGGGAGAAGTGTTCACATTGTTTCGCAGAATCGCTTTTCTGCAAAGAACCCTAACATTTTTTCAGGGCAAAAGTAAGCACAGAGCCCCAGATTTGCTGTTGCCCTGGAGAGCTTGCAGAGCACTGGGGAAAGGCAGGCAGAGAATCCCCTGCTAGCACCTTCTCTGTGCCTGGCAAGGAGAAGTGTTCACATTGTTTCGCAGAATGGCTTTTCTGCATAGAACACTAACACTTGTTCAGAACGAAAAAAAGCACAGAGCCCCAGATTTGCTGTTGCCCTGGAGAGCTTGCAGAGCACTGGGGAAAGGCAGGCAGAGAATCCCCTGCTAGCACCTTCTCTGTGCCTGGGAAGGAGAAGTGTTCACATTGTTGCGCAGAATCGCATTTGCGTCGCTGCAGAGGACACTATCACTTTTTCAGGGCAAAAGAAAGCACAGAGCCCCAGATTTCCTGTTGCCCTGGAGAGCTTGCAGAGCACTGGGGAAAGGCAGGCAGAGAATCCCCTGCTAGCACCTTCTCTGTGCCTGGGAATGAGAAGTGTTCACATTGTTGCGCAGAATCGCATTTGCGTCGCTGCAGAGGACACTATCACTTTTTCAGGGCAAAAGAAAGCACAGAGCCCCACATTTGCTGTTGCCCTGGAGAGCTTGCAGAGCACTGGGGAAAGGCAGGCAGAGAATCCCCTGCTAGCACCTTCTCTGTGCCTGGGAAGGACAAGTGTTCACATTGTTGCGCAGAATCGCATTTGCGTCGCTGCAGAGGACACTATCACTTTTTCAGGGCAAAAGAAAGCACAGAGCCCCACATTTGCTGTTGCCCTGGAGAGCTTGCGAGCACTACGGAAAGGCAGGCAGAGAATTCCCTGATAGCACCTTCTCTGTGCCTGGCAAGGAGAAGTGTTCACATTGTTGTGCAGAATCGCTTTTCTACGAAGAACCCTAACACTTTTTCAGGGCAAAAGAAAGCACAGAGCCCCAGATTTCCTGTTGCCCTGGAGAGCTTGCGAGCACTGGGGAAAAGCAGGCAGAGAATTCCCTGCTAGCACCTTCTCTGTGCCTGGGAAGGAGAAGTGTTCACATTGTTGCGCAGAATCGCTTTTCTGCAAAGAACCCTAACACTTTTTCAGGGCAAAAGAAAGCACAGAGCCCCAGATTTGCTGTAGCCTTGGACAGCTTGCAGAGCACTGGGGAAAGGCATGCAGAGAATTCCCTGCTAGCACCTTCTCTGTGCCTGGGAAGGAGAATTGTTCACATTGTTGCACAGAATCCCTTTTCTGCAGCGAACAATAACACTTGTTCAGAACGAAAGAAAGCACAGAGCCCCAGATTTGCTGTTGCCCTGGAGAGCTTGCAGAGCACTACGGAAAGGCAGGCAGAGAATTCCCTGCTAGCACCTTCTCTGTGCCTGGGAAGGAGAAGTGTTCACATTGTTGCGCAGAATCGCATTTGCGTCGCTGCAGAGGACACTATCACTTTTTCAGGGCAAAAGAAAGCACAGAGCCCCAGATTTGCTGTTGCCCTGGACAGCTTGCAGAGCACTGGGGAAAGGCAGGCAGAGAATCCCCTGCTAGCACCTTCTCTGTGCCTGGTAAGTAGAAGTGTTCACATTGTTGCGCAGAATTGCATTTGCGTCGCTGCAGAGGACACTATCACTTTTTCAGGGCAAAAGAAAGCACAGAGCCCCAGATTTGCTGTTGCCCTGGAGAGCTTGCAGAGCACTGGGGAAAGGCAGGCAAACAATTCCCTGCTAGCACCTTCTCTGTGCCTGGGAGGGAGAAGTGTTCACATTGTTTCGCAGAATCGCTTTTCTGCAAAGAACGCTAACATTTTTTCAGGGCAAAAGTAAGCACAGAGCCCCAGATTTGCTGTTGCCCTGGACAGCTTGCAGAGCACTGGGGAAAGGCAGGCAGAGAATCCCCTGCTAGCACCTTCTCTGTGCCTGGGAAGGAGAAGTGTTCACATTGTTGCGCAGAATCGCATTTGCGTCGCTGCAGAGGACACTATCACTTTTTCAGGGCAAAAGAAAGCACAGAGCCCCAGATTTCCTGTTGCCCTGGAGAGCTTGCAGAGCACTGGGGAAAGGCATGCAGAGAATCCTCTGCTAGCACCTTCTCTGTGCCTGGGAATGAGAAGTGTTCACATTGTTGCGCAGAATCGCATTTGCTTCGCTGCAGAGGACACTATCACTTTTTCAGGGCAAAAGAAAGCACAGAGCCCCAGATTTCCTGTTGCCCTGGAGAGCTTGCAGAGCACTACGGAAAGGCAGGCAGAGAATTCCCTGCTAGCACCTTCTCTGTGCCTGGGAAGGACAAGTGTTCACATTGTTGCGCAGAATCGCATTTGCGTCGCTGCAGAGGACACTATCACTTTTTCAGGGCAAAAGAAAGCACAGAGCCCCACATTTGCTGTTGCCCTGGAGAGCTTGCGAGCACTACGGAAAGGCAGGCAGAGAATTCCCTGATAGCACCTTCTCT
Source organism: Strix uralensis (assembly GCF_047716275.1). Classification (NCBI taxonomy): domain Eukaryota; kingdom Metazoa; phylum Chordata; class Aves; order Strigiformes; family Strigidae; genus Strix; species Strix uralensis. Next base: position 1,279,027 of record NC_134011.1, on the reverse strand, counting down.
GTGCCTGGCAAGGAGAAGTGTTCACATTGTTGTGCAGAATCGCTTTTCTACGAAGAACCCTAACACTTTTTCAGGGCAAAAGAAAGCACAGAGCCCCAGATTTCCTGTTGCCCTGGAGAGCTTGCAGAGCACTGGGGAAAGGCATGCAGAGAATTCCCTGCTAGCACCTTCTCTGTGCCTGGGAAGGAGAATTGTTCACATTGTTGCACAGAATCCCTTTTCTGCAGCGAACAATAACACTTGTTCAGAACGAAAGAAAGCACAGAGCCCCAGATTTGCTGTTGCCCTGGAGAGCTTGCAGAGCACTACGGAAAGGCAGGCAGAGAATTCCCTGCTAGCACCTTCTCTGTGCCTGGGAAGAAGAAGTGTTCACATTGTTGCGCAGAATCGCATTTGCGTCGCTGCAGAGGACACTATCACTTTTTCAGGGCAAAAGAAAGCACAGAGCCCCAGATTTGCTGTTGCCCTGGACAGCTTGCAGAGCACTGGGGAAAGGCAGGCAGAGAATCCCCTGCTAGCACCTTCTCTGTGCCTGGTAAGTAGAAGTGTTCACATTGTTGCGCAGAATTGCATTTGCGTCGCTGCAGAGGACACTATCACTTTTTAAGGGCAAAAGAAAGCACAGAGCCCCACATTTGCTGTTGCCCTGGAGAGCTTGCAGAGCACTGGGGAAAGGCAGGCAAACAATTCCCTGCTAGCACCTTCTCTGTGCCTGGGAGGGAGAAGTGTTCACATTGTTTCGCAGAATCGCTTTTCTGCAAAGAACCCTAACATTTTTTCAGGGCAAAAGTAAGCACAGAGCCCCAGATTTGCTGTTGCCCTGGAGAGCTTGCAGAGCACTGGGGAAAGGCAGGCAGAGAATCCCCTGCTAGCACCTTCTCTGTGCCTGGCAAGGAGAAGTGTTCACATTGTTTCGCAGAATGGCTTTTCTGCATAGAACACTAACACTTGTTCAGAACGAAAAAAAGCACAGAGCCCCAGATTTGCTGTTGCCCTGGACAGCTTGCAGAGCACTGGGGAAAGGCAGGCAGAGAATCCCCTGCTAGCACCTTCTCTGTGCCTGGGAAGGAGAAGTGTTCACATTGTTGCGCAGAATCGCATTTGCGTCGCTGCAGAGGACACTATCACTTTTTCAGGGCAAAAGAAAGCACAGAGCCCCAGATTTCCTGTTGCCCTGGAGAGCTTGCAGAGCACTGGGGAAAGGCAGGCAGAGAATCCCCTGCTAGCACCTTCTCTGTGCCTGGGAAGGAGAAGTGTTCACATTGTTGCGCAGAATCGCATTTGCGTCGCTGCAGAGGACACTATCACTTTTTCAGGGCAAAAGAAAGCACAGAGCCCCAGATTTGCTGTTGCCCTGGAGAGCTTGCAGAGCACTGGGGAAAGGCAGGCAGAGAATCCCCTGCTAGCACCTTCTCTGTGCCTGGGAAGGACAAGTGTTCACATTGTTGCGCAGAATCGCATTTGCGTCGCTGCAGAGGACACTATCACTTTTTCAGGGCAAAAGAAAGCACAGAGCCCCAGATTTCCTGTTGCCCTGGAGAGCTTGCAGAGCACTGGGGAAAGGCACACAGAGAATCCCCTGCTAGCACCTTCTCTGTGCCTGGGAAGGAGAAGTGTTCACATTGTTGCGCAGAATCGCATTTGCGTCGCTGCAGAGGACACTATCACTTTTTCAGGGCAAAAGAAAGCACAGAGCCCCAGATTTCCTGTTGCCCTGGAGAGCTTGTGATCACTACGGAAAAGTAGGCAGAGAATTCCCTGCTAGCACCTTCTCTGTGCCTGGCAAGGAGAAGTGTTCACATTGTTGCGCAGAATCGCATTTGCGTCGCTGCAGAGGACACTATCACTTTTTCAGGGCAAAAGAAAGCACAGAGCCCCACATTTGCTGTTGCCCTGGAGAGCTTGCAGAGCACTGGGGAAAGGCAGGCAGAGAATCCCCTGCTAGCACCTTCTCTGTGCCTGGGAAGGAGAAGTGTTCAGATTGTTTCGCAAAATCGCATTTGCGTCGCTGCAGAGGACACTATCACTTTTTCAGGGAAAAGAAAGCACAGAGCCCCAGATTTCCTGTTGCCCTGGAGAGCTTGCGAGCACTGGGGAAAAGCAGGCAGAGAATTCCCTGCTAGCACCTTCTCTGTGCCTGGGAAGGAGAAGTGTTCACATTGTTTCGCAGAATCGCTTTTCTGCAAAGAACCCTAACATTTTTTCAGGGCAAAAGAAAGCACAGAGCCCCAGATTTGCTGTAGCCTTGGACAGCTTGCAGAGCACTGGGGAAAGGCATGCAGAGAATTCCCTGCTAGCACCTTCTCTGTGCCTGGGAAGGAGAATTGTTCACATTGTTGCACAGAATCCCTTTTCTGCAGCGAACACTAACACTTGTTCAGAACGAAAGAAAGCACAGAGCCCCAGATTTGCTGTTGCCCTGGAGAGCTTGCAGAGCACTACGGAAAAGCAGGCAGAGAATTCCCTGCTAGCACCTTCTCTGTGCCTGGGAAGGAGAAGTGTTCACATTGTTGCGCAGAATCGCATTTGCGTCGCTGCAGAGGACACTATCACTTTTTCAGGGCAAAAGAAAGCACAGAGCCCCAGATTTCCTGTTGCCCTGGACAGCTTGCAGAGCACTGGGGAAAGGCAGGCAGAGAATCCCCTGCTAGCACCTTCTCTGTGCCTGGTAAGTAGAAGTGTTCACATTGTTGCGCAGAATTGCATTTGCGTCGCTGCAGAGGACACTATCACTTTTTCAGGGCAAAAGAAAACACAGAGCCCCACATTTGCTGTTGCCCTGGAGAGCTTGCAGAGCACTGGGGAAAGGCAGGCAGAGAATCCCCTGCTAGCACCTTCTCTGTGCCTGGGAAGGAGAAGTGTTCACATTGTTGCGCAGAATCGCATTTGCGTCGCTGCAGAGGACACTATCACTTTTTCAGGGCAAAAGAAAGCACAGAGCCCCAGATTTCCTGTTGCCCTGGAGAGCTTGCAGAGCACTGGGGAAAGGCACACAGAGAATCCCCTGCTAGCACCTTCTCTGTGCCTGGGAAGGAGAAGTGTTCACATTGTTGCGCAGAATCGCATTTGCGTCGCTGCAGAGGACACTATCACTTTTTCAGGGCAAAAGAAAGCACAGAGCCCCAGATTTGCTGTTGCCCTGGAGAGCTTGCAGAGCACTGGGGAAAGGCAGGCAGAGAATCCCCTGCTAGAACCTTCTCTGTGCCTGGGAAGGAGAAGTGTTCACATTGTTGCGCAGAATCGCATTTGCGTCGCTGCAGAGGACACTATCACTTTTTCAGGGAAAAGAAAGCACAGAGCCCCAGATTTCCTGTTGCCCTGGAGAGCTTGCGAGCACTGGGGAAAAGCAGGCAGAGAATTCCCTGCTAGCACCTTCTCTGTGCCTGGGAAGGAGAAGTGTTCACATTGTTGCGCAGAATCGCTTTTCTGCAAAGAACCCTAACACTTTTTCAGGGCAAAAGAAAGCACAGAGCCCCAGATTTGCTGTAGCCTTGGACAGCTTGCAGAGCACTGGGGAAAGGCATGCAGAGAATTCCCTGCTAGCACCTTCTCTGTGCCTGGGAAGGAGAATTGTTCACATTGTTGCACAGAATCCCTTTTCTGCAGCGAACACTAACACTTGTTCAGAACGAAAGAAAGCACAGAGCCCCAGATTTGCTGTTGCCCTGGAGAGCTTGCAGAGCACTACGGAAAGGCAGGCAGAGAATCCCCTGCTAGCACCTTCTCTGTGCCTGGGAAGGAGAAGTGTTCACATTGTTGCGCAGAATCGCATTTGCGTCGCTGCAGAGGACACTATCACTTTTTCAGGGCAAAAGAAAGCACAGAGCCCCAGATTTGCTGTTGCCCTGGACAGCTTGCAGAGCACTGGGGAAAGGCAGGCAGAGAATCCCCTGCTAGCACCTTCTCTGTGCCTGGTAAGTAGAAGTGTTCACATTGTTGCGCAGAATTGCATTTGCGTCGCTGCAGAGGACACTATCACATTTTCAGGGCAAAAGAAAGCACAGAGCCCCACATTTGCTGTTGCCCTGGAGAGCTTGCAGAGCACTGGGGAAAGGCAGGCAAACAATTCCCTGCTAGCACCTTCTCTGTGCCTGGGAGGGAGAAGTGTTCACATTGTTTCGCAGAATCGCTTTTCTGCAAAGAACCCTAACATTTTTTCAGGGCAAAAGTAAGCACAGAGCCCCAGATTTGCTGTTGCCCTGGAGAGCTTGCAGAGCACTGGGGAAAGGCAGGCAGAGAATCCCCTGCTAGCACCTTCTCTGTGCCTGGCAAGGAGAAGTGTTCACATTGTTTCGCAGAATGGCTTTTCTGCATAGAACACTAACACTTGTTCAGAACGAAAAAAAGCACAGAGCCCCAGATTTGCTGTTGCCCTGGAGAGCTTGCAGAGCACTGGGGAAAGGCAGGCAGAGAATCCCCTGCTAGCACCTTCTCTGTGCCTGGGAAGGAGAAGTGTTCACATTGTTGCGCAGAATCGCATTTGCGTCGCTGCAGAGGACACTATCACTTTTTCAGGGCAAAAGAAAGCACAGAGCCCCAGATTTCCTGTTGCCCTGGAGAGCTTGCAGAGCACTGGGGAAAGGCAGGCAGAGAATCCCCTGCTAGCACCTTCTCTGTGCCTGGGAATGAGAAGTGTTCACATTGTTGCGCAGAATCGCATTTGCGTCGCTGCAGAGGACACTATCACTTTTTCAGGGCAAAAGAAAGCACAGAGCCCCAGATTTCCTGTTGCCCTGGAGAGCTTGCAGAGCACTGGGGAAAGGCAGGCAGAGAATCCCCTGCTAGCACCTTCTCTGTGCCTGGGAAGGACAAGTGTTCACATTGTTGCGCAGAATCGCATTTGCGTCGCTGCAGAGGACACTATCACTTTTTCAGGGCAAAAGAAAGCACAGAGCCCCACATTTGCTGTTGCCCTGGAGAGCTTGCGAGCACTACGGAAAGGCAGGCAGAGAATTCCCTGATAGCACCTTCTCTGTGCCTGGCAAGGAGAAGTGTTCACATTGTTGTGCAGAATCGCTTTTCTACGAAGAACCCTAACACTTTTTCAGGGCAAAAGAAAGCACAGAGCCCCAGATTTCCTGTTGCCCTGGAGAGCTTGCGAGCACTGGGGAAAAGCAGGCAGAGAATTCCCTGCTAGCACCTTCTCTGTGCCTGGGAAGGAGAAGTGTTCACATTGTTGCGCAGAATCGCTTTTCTGCAAAGAACCCTAACACTTTTTCAGGGCAAAAGAAAGCACAGAGCCCCAGATTTGCTGTAGCCTTGGACAGCTTGCAGAGCACTGGGGAAAGGCATGCAGAGAATTCCCTGCTAGCACCTTCTCTGTGCCTGGGAAGGAGAATTGTTCACATTGTTGCACAGAATCCCTTTTCTGCAGCGAACAATAACACTTGTTCAGAACGAAAGAAAGCACAGAGCCCCAGATTTGCTGTTGCCCTGGAGAGCTTGCAGAGCACTACGGAAAGGCAGGCAGAGAATTCCCTGCTAGCACCTTCTCTGTGCCTGGGAAGGAGAAGTGTTCACATTGTTGCGCAGAATCGCATTTGCGTCGCTGCAGAGGACACTATCACTTTTTCAGGGCAAAAGAAAGCACAGAGCCCCAGATTTGCTGTTGCCCTGGACAGCTTGCAGAGCACTGGGGAAAGGCAGGCAGAGAATCCCCTGCTAGCACCTTCTCTGTGCCTGGTAAGTAGAAGTGTTCACATTGTTGCGCAGAATTGCATTTGCGTCGCTGCAGAGGACACTATCACTTTTTCAGGGCAAAAGAAAGCACAGAGCCCCAGATTTGCTGTTGCCCTGGAGAGCTTGCAGAGCACTGGGGAAAGGCAGGCAAACAATTCCCTGCTAGCACCTTCTCTGTGCCTGGGAGGGAGAAGTGTTCACATTGTTTCGCAGAATCGCTTTTCTGCAAAGAACGCTAACATTTTTTCAGGGCAAAAGTAAGCACAGAGCCCCAGATTTGCTGTTGCCCTGGACAGCTTGCAGAGCACTGGGGAAAGGCAGGCAGAGAATCCCCTGCTAGCACCTTCTCTGTGCCTGGGAAGGAGAAGTGTTCACATTGTTGCGCAGAATCGCATTTGCGTCGCTGCAGAGGACACTATCACTTTTTCAGGGCAAAAGAAAGCACAGAGCCCCAGATTTCCTGTTGCCCTGGAGAGCTTGCAGAGCACTGGGGAAAGGCATGCAGAGAATCCTCTGCTAGCACCTTCTCTGTGCCTGGGAATGAGAAGTGTTCACATTGTTGCGCAGAATCGCATTTGCTTCGCTGCAGAGGACACTATCACTTTTTCAGGGCAAAAGAAAGCACAGAGCCCCAGATTTCCTGTTGCCCTGGAGAGCTTGCAGAGCACTACGGAAAGGCAGGCAGAGAATTCCCTGCTAGCACCTTCTCTGTGCCTGGGAAGGACAAGTGTTCACATTGTTGCGCAGAATCGCATTTGCGTCGCTGCAGAGGACACTATCACTTTTTCAGGGCAAAAGAAAGCACAGAGCCCCACATTTGCTGTTGCCCTGGAGAGCTTGCGAGCACTACGGAAAGGCAGGCAGAGAATTCCCTGATAGCACCTTCTCTGTGCCTGGGAAGGAGAAGTGTTCACATTGTTGCGCAGAATCGCTTTTCTACGAAGAACCCTAACACTTTTTCAGGGCAAAAGAAAGCACAGAGCCCCAGATTTCCTGTTGCCCTGGAGAGCTTGCGAGCACTGGGGAAAAGCAGGCAGAGAATTCCCTGCTAGCACCTTCTCTGTGCCTGGGAAGGAGAAGTGTTCACATTGTTGCGCAGAATCGCTTTTCTGCAAAGAACCCTAACACTTTTTCAGGGCAAAAGAAAGCACAGAGCCCCAGATTTGCTGTAGCCTTGGACAGCTTGCAGAGCACTGGGGAAAGGCATGCAGAGAATTCCCTGCTAGCACCTTCTCTGTGCCTGGGAAGGAGAATTGTTCACATTGTTGCACAGAATCCCTTTTCTGCAGCGAACACTAACACTTGTTCAGAACGAAAGAAAGCACAGAGCCCCAGATTTGCTGTTGCCCTGGAGAGCTTGCAGAGCACTACGGAAAGGCAGGCAGAGAATTCCCTGCTAGCACCTTCTCTGTGCCTGGGAAGGAGAAGTGTTCACATTGTTGCGCAGAATCGCATTTGCGTCGCTGCAGAGGACACTATCACTTTTTCAGGGCAAAAGAAAGCACAGAGCCCCAGATTTGCTGTTGCCCTGGACAGCTTGCAGAGCACTGGGGAAAGGCAGGCAGAGAATCCCCTGCTAGCACCTTCTCTGTGCCTGGTAAGTAGAAGTGTTCACATTGTTGCGCAGAATTGCATTTGCGTCGCTGCAGAGGACACTATCACATTTTCAGGGCAAAAGAAAGCACAGAGCCCCACATTTGCTGTTGCCCTGGAGAGCTTGCAGAGCACTGGGGAAAGGCAGGCAAACAATTCCCTGCTAGCACCTTCTCTGTGCCTGGGAGGGAGAAGTGTTCACATTGTTTCGCAGAATCGCTTTTCTGCAAAGAACCCTAACATTTTTTCAGGGCAAAAGTAAGCACAGAGCCCCAGATTTGCTGTTGCCCTGGAGAGCTTGCAGAGCACTGGGGAAAGGCAGGCAGAGAATCCCCTGCTAGCACCTTCTCTGTGCCTGGCAAGGAGAAGTGTTCACATTGTTTCGCAGAATGGCTTTTCTGCATAGAACACTAACACTTGTTCAGAACGAAAAAAAGCACAGAGCCCCAGATTTGCTGTTGCCCTGGAGAGCTTGCAGAGCACTGGGGAAAGGCAGGCAGAGAATCCCCTGCTAGCACCTTCTCTGTGCCTGGGAAGGAGAAGTGTTCACATTGTTGCGCAGAATCGCATTTGCGTCGCTGCAGAGGACACTATCACTTTTTCAGGGCAAAAGAAAGCACAGAGCCCCAGATTTCCTGTTGCCCTGGAGAGCTTGCAGAGCACTGGGGAAAGGCAGGCAGAGAATCCCCTGCTAGCACCTTCTCTGTGCCTGGGAATGAGAAGTGTTCACATTGTTGCGCAGAATCGCATTTGCGTCGCTGCAGAGGACACTATCACTTTTTCAGGGCAAAAGAAAGCACAGAGCCCCAGATTTCCTGTTGCCCTGGAGAGCTTGCAGAGCACTGGGGAAAGGCAGGCAGAGAATCCCCTGCTAGCACCTTCTCTGTGCCTGGGAAGGACAAGTGTTCACATTGTTGCGCAGAATCGCATTTGCGTCGCTGCAGAGGACACTATCACTTTTTCAGGGCAAAAGAAAGCACAGAGCCCCACATTTGCTGTTGCCCTGGAGAGCTTGCGAGCACTACGGAAAGGCAGGCAGAGAATTCCCTGATAGCACCTTCTCTGTGCCTGGCAAGGAGAAGTGTTCACATTGTTGTGCAGAATCGCTTTTCTACGAAGAACCCTAACACTTTTTCAGGGCAAAAGAAAGCACAGAGCCCCAGATTTGCTGTAGCCTTGGACAGCTTGCAGAGCACTGGGGAAAGGCATGCAGAGAATTCCCTGCTAGCACCTTCTCTGTGCCTGGGAAGGAGAATTGTTCACATTGTTGCACAGAATCCCTTTTCTGCAGCGAACAATAACACTTGTTCAGAACGAAAGAAAGCACAGAGCCCCAGATTTGCTGTTGCCCTGGAGAGCTTGCAGAGCACTACGGAAAGGCAGGCAGAGAATTCCCTGCTAGCACCTTCTCTGTGCCTGGGAAGGAGAAGTGTTCACATTGTTGCGCAGAATCGCATTTGCGTCGCTGCAGAGGACACTATCACTTTTTCAGGGCAAAAGAAAGCACAGAGCCCCAGATTTGCTGTTGCCCTGGACAGCTTGCAGAGCACTGGGGAAAGGCAGGCAGAGAATCCCCTGCTAGCACCTTCTCTGTGCCTGGTAAGTAGAAGTGTTCACATTGTTGCGCAGAATTGCATTTGCGTCGCTGCAGAGGACACTATCACTTTTTCAGGGCAAAAGAAAGCACAGAGCCCCAGATTTGCTGTTGCCCTGGAGAGCTTGCAGAGCACTGGGGAAAGGCAGGCAAACAATTCCCTGCTAGCACCTTCTCTGTGCCTGGGAGGGAGAAGTGTTCACATTGTTTCGCAGAATCGCTTTTCTGCAAAGAACGCTAACATTTTTTCAGGGCAAAAGTAAGCACAGAGCCCCAGATTTGCTGTTGCCCTGGACAGCTTGCAGAGCACTGGGGAAAGGCAGGCAGAGAATCCCCTGCTAGCACCTTCTCTGTGCCTGGGAAGGAGAAGTGTTCACATTGTTGCGCAGAATCGCATTTGCGTCGCTGCAGAGGACACTATCACTTTTTCAGGGCAAAAGAAAGCACAGAGCCCCAGATTTCCTGTTGCCCTGGAGAGCTTGCAGAGCACTGGGGAAAGGCATGCAGAGAATCCTCTGCTAGCACCTTCTCTGTGCCTGGGAATGAGAAGTGTTCACATTGTTGCGCAGAATCGCATTTGCTTCGCTGCAGAGGACACTATCACTTTTTCAGGGCAAAAGAAAGCACAGAGCCCCAGATTTCCTGTTGCCCTGGAGAGCTTGCAGAGCACTACGGAAAGGCAGGCAGAGAATTCCCTGCTAGCACCTTCTCTGTGCCTGGGAAGGACAAGTGTTCACATTGTTGCGCAGAATCGCATTTGCGTCGCTGCAGAGGACACTATCACTTTTTCAGGGCAAAAGAAAGCACAGAGCCCCACATTTGCTGTTGCCCTGGAGAGCTTGCGAGCACTACGGAAAGGCAGGCAGAGAATTCCCTGATAGCACCTTCTCTGTGCCTGGGAAGGAGAAGTGTTCACATTGTTGCGCAGAATCGCTTTTCTACGAAGAACCCTAACACTTTTTCAGGGCAAAAGAAAGCACAGAGCCCCAGATTTCCTGTTGCCCTGGAGAGCTTGCGAGCACTGGGGAAAAGCAGGCAGAGAATTCCCTGCTAGCACCTTCTCTGTGCCTGGGAAGGAGAAGTGTTCACATTGTTGCGCAGAATCGCTTTTCTGCAAAGAACCCTAACACTTTTTCAGGGCAAAAGAAAGCACAGAGCCCCAGATTTGCTGTAGCCTTGGACAGCTTGCAGAGCACTGGGGAAAGGCATGCAGAGAATTCCCTGCTAGCACCTTCTCTGTGCCTGGGAAGGAGAATTGTTCACATTGTTGCACAGAATCCCTTTTCTGCAGCGAACACTAACACTTGTTCAGAACGAAAGAAAGCACAGAGCCCCAGATTTGCTGTTGCCCTGGAGAGCTTGCAGAGCACTACGGAAAGGCAGGCAGAGAATTCCCTGCTAGCACCTTCTCTGTGCCTGGGAAGGAGAAGTGTTCACATTGTTGCGCAGAATCGCATTTGCGTCGCTGCAGAGGACACTATCACTTTTTCAGGGCAAAAGAAAGCACAGAGCCCCAGATTTGCTGTTGCCCTGGAGAGCTTGCAGAGCACTGGGGAAAGGCAGGCAGAGAATCCCCTGCTAGCACCTTCTCTGTGCCTGGTAAGTAGAAGTGTTCACATTGTTGCGCAGAATTGCATTTGCGTCGCTGCAGAGGACACTATCACTTTTTCAGGGCAAAAGAAAGCACAGAGCCCCACATTTGCTGTTGCCCTGGAGAGCTTGCAGAGCACTGGGGAAAGGCAGGCAGAGAATCCCCTGCTAGCACCTTCTCTGTGCCTGGCAAGGAGAAGTGTTCACATTGTTTCGCAGAATGGCTTTTCTGCATAGAACACTAACACTTGTTCAGAACGAAAAAAAGCACAGAGCCCCAGATTTGCTGTTGCCCTGGACAGCTTGCAGAGCACTGGGGAAAGGCAGGCAGAGAATCCCCTGCTAGCACCTTCTCTGTGCCTGGGAAGGAGAAGTGTTCACATTGTTGCGCAGAATCGCATTTGCGTCGCTGCAGAGGACACTATCACTTTTTCAGGGCAAAAGAAAGCACAGAGCCCCAGATTTCCTGTTGCCCTGGAGAGCTTGCAGAGCACTGGGGAAAGGCAGGCAGGGAATCCCCTGCTAGCACCTTCTCTGTGCCTGGGAATGAGAAGTGTTCACATTGTTTCGCAGAATCGCATTTGCGTCGCTGCAGAGGACACTATCACTTTTTCAGGGCAAAAGAAAGCACAGAGCCCCAGATTTCCTGTTGCCCTGGAGAGCTTGCAGAGCACTGGGGAAAGGCAGGCAGAGAATCCCCTGCTAGCACCTTCTCTGTGCCTGGGAAGGACAAGTGTTCACATTGTTGCGCAGAATCGCATTTGCGTCGCTGCAGAGGACACTATCACTTTTTCAGGGCAAAAGAAAGCACAGAGCCCCACATTTGCTGTTGCCCTGGAGAGCTTGCGAGCACTACGGAAAGGCAGGCAGAGAATTCCCTGATAGCACCTTCTCTGTGCCTGGGAAGGAGAAGTGTTCACATTGTTTCGCAGAATCGCTTTTCTACGAAGAACCCTAACACTTTTTCAGGGCAAAAGAAAGCACAGAGCCCCAGATTTCCTGTTGCCCTGGAGAGCTTGCGAGCACTGGGGAAAAGCAGGCAGAGAATTCCCTGCTAGCACCTTCTCTGTGCCTGGGAAGGAGAAGTGTTCACATTGTTGCGCAGAATCGCTTTTCTGCAAAGAACCCTAACACTTTTTCAGGGCAAAAGAAAGCACAGAGCCCCAGATTTGCTGTAGCCTTGGACAGCTTGCAGAGCACTGGGGAAAGGCATGCAGAGAATTCCCTGCTAGCACCTTCTCTGTGCCTGGGAAGGAGAATTGTTCACATTGTTGCACAGAATCCCTTTTCTGCAGCGAACAATAACACTTGTTCAGAACGAAAGAAAGCACAGAGCCCCAGATTTGCTGTTGCCCTGGAGAGCTTGCAGAGCACTACGGAAAGGCAGGCAGAGAATTCCCTGCTAGCACCTTCTCTGTGCCTGGGAAGGAGAAGTGTTCACATTGTTGCGCAGAATCGCATTTGCGTCGCTGCAGAGGACACTATCACTTTTTCAGGGCAAAAGAAAGCACAGAGCCCCAGATTTGCTGTTGCCCTGGACAGCTTGCAGAGCACTGGGGAAAGGCAGGCAGAGAATCCCCTGCTAGCACCTTCTCTGTGCCTGGTAAGTAGAAGTGTTCACATTGTTGCGCAGAATTGCATTTGCGTCGCTGCAGAGGACACTATCACTTTTTCAGGGCAAAAGAAAGCACAGAGCCCCACATTTGCTGTTGCCCTGGAGAGCTTGCAGAGCACTGGGGAAAGGCAGGCAAACAATTCCCTGCTAGCACCTTCTCTGTGCCTGGGAGGGAGAAGTGTTCACATTGTTTCGCAGAATCGCTTTTCTGCAAAGAACCCTAACATTTTTTCAGGGCAAAAGTAAGCACAGAGCCCCAGATTTGCTGTTGCCCTGGAGAGCTTGCAGAGCACTGGGGAGAGGCAGGCAGAGAATCCCCTGCTAGCACCTTCTCTGTGCCTGGCAAGGAGAAGTGTTCACATTGTTTCGCAGAATGGCTTTTCTGCATAGAACACTAACACTTGTTCAGAACGAAAAAAAGCACAGAGCCCCAGATTTGCTGTTGCCCTGGACAGCTTGCAGAGCACTGGGGAAAGGCAGGCAGAGAATCCCCTGCTAGCACCTTCTCTGTGCCTGGGAAGGAGAAGTGTTCACATTGTTGCGCAGAATCGCATTTGCGTCGCTGCAGAGGACACTATCACTTTTTCAGGGCAAAAGAAAGCACAGAGCCCCAGATTTCCTGTTGCCCTGGAGAGCTTGCAGAGCACTGGGGAAAGGCAGGCAGAGAATCCCCTGCTAGCACCTTCTCTGTGCCTGGGAATGAGAAGTGTTCACATTGTTTCGCAGAATCGCATTTGCGTCGCTGCAGAGGACACTATCACTTTTTCAGGGCAAAAGAAAGCACAGAGCCCCAGATTTGCTGTTGCCCTGGAGAGCTTGCAGAGCACTGGGGAAAGGCAGGCAGAGAATCCCCTGCTAGCACCTTCTCTGTGCCTGGGAAGGACAAGTGTTCACATTGTTGCGCAGAATCGCATTTGCGTCGCTGCAGAGGACACTATCACTTTTTCAGGGCAAAAGAAAGCACAGAGCCCCAGATTTGCTGTTGCCCTGGAGAGCTTGCGAGCACTACGGAAAGGCAGGCAGAGAATTCCCTGATAGCACCTTCTCTGTGCCTGGGAAGGAGAAGTGTTCACATTGTTTCGCAGAATCGCTTTTCTACGAAGAACCCTAACACTTTTTCAGGGCAAAAGAAAGCACAGAGCCCCAGATTTCCTGTTGCCCTGGAGAGCTTGCGAGCACTGGGGAAAAGCAGGCAGAGAATTCCCTGCTAGCACCTTCTCTGTGCCTGGGAAGGAGAAGTGTTCACATTGTTGCGCAGAATCGCTTTTCTGCAAAGAACCCTAACACTTTTTCAGGGCAAAAGAAAGCACAGAGCCCCAGATTTGCTGTAGCCTTGGACAGCTTGCAGAGCACTGGGGAAAGGCAGGCAGAGAATTCCCTGCTAGCACCTTCTCTGTGCCTGGGAAGGAGAATTGTTCACATTGTTGCACAGAATCCCTTTTCTGCAGCGAACACTAACACTTGTTCAGAACGAAAGAAAGCACAGAGCCCCAGATTTGCTGTTGCCCTGGAGAGCTTGCAGAGCACTACGGAAAGGCAGGCAGAGAATTCCCTGCTAGCACCTTCTCTGTGCCTGGGAAGGAGAAGTGTTCACATTGTTGCGCAGAATCGCATTTGCGTCGCTGCAGAGGACACTATCACTTTTTCAGGGCAAAAGAAAGCACAGAGCCCCAGATTTGCTGTTGCCCTGGACAGCTTGCAGAGCACTGGGGAAAGGCAGGCAGAGAATCCCCTGCTAGCACCTTCTCTGTGCCTGGTAAGTAGAAGTGTTCACATTGTTGCGCAGAATTGCATTTGCGTCGCTGCAGAGGACACTATCACTTTTTCAGGGCAAAAGAAAGCACAGAGCCCCACATTTGCTGTTGCCCTGGAGAGCTTGCAGAGCACTGGGGAAAGGCAGGCAAACAATTCCCTGCTAGCACCTTCTCTGTGCCTGGGAGGGAGAAGTGTTCACATTGTTTCGCAGAATCGCTTTTCTGCAAAGAACCCTAACATTTTTTCAGGGCAAAAGTAAGCACAGAGCCCCAGATTTGCTGTTGCCCTGGAGAGCTTGCAGAGCACTGGGGAAAGGCAGGCAGAGAATCCCCTGCTAGCACCTTCTCTGTGCCTGGAAACAGAAGTGTTCACATTGTTTCGCAGAATGGCTTTTCTGCATAGAACACTAACACTTGTTCAGAACGAAAAAAAGCACAGAGCCCCAGATTTGCTGTTGCCCTGGACAGCTTGCAGAGCACTGGGGAAAGGCAGGCACAGAATCCCCTGCTAGCACCTTCTCTGTGCCTGGGAAGGAGAAGTGTTCACATTGTTGCGCAGAATCGCATTTGCATCGCTGCAGAGGACACTATCACTTTTTCAGGGCAAAAGAAAGCACAGAGCCCCAGATTTCCTGTTGCCCTGGAGAGCTTGCAGAGCACTGGGGAAAGGCAGGCAGAGAATCCCCTGCTAGCACCTTCTCTGTGCCTGGGAATGAGAAGTGTTCACATTGTTGCGCAGAATCGCATTTGCGTCGCTGCAGAGGACACTATCACTTTTTCAGGGCAAAAGAAAGCACAGAGCCCCAGATTTCCTGTTGCCCTGGAGAGCTTGCAGAGCACTGGGGAAAGGCAGGCAGAGAATCCCCTGCTAGCACCTTCTCTGTGCCTGGGAAGGACAAGTGTTCACATTGTTGCGCAGAATCGCATTTGCGTCGCTGCAGAGGACACTATCACTTTTTCAGGGCAAAAGAAAGCACAGAGCCCCAGATTTGCTGTTGCCCTGGAGAGCTTGCGAGCACTACGGAAAGGCAGGCAGAGAATTCCCTGATAGCACCTTCTCTGTGCCTGGGAAGGAGATATGTTCACATTGTTTCGCAGAATCGCATTTGAGTCGCTGCAGAGGACCATAAAACTTGTTCAGAATGAAAGAAAGCACAGAGCCCCAGATTTGCTGTTGCCCTGGACAGCTTGCAGAGCACTGGGGAGAGGCAGGCAGATAATTCCATGCTAGCACCTTCTCTGTGCCTGGGAAGGAGAAGTGTTCACATTGTTGCGCAGAATCGCATTTGCATCGCTGCAGAGTACACTATCACTTTTTCAGGGCAAAAGAAAGCACAGAGCCCCAGATTTCCTGTTGCCCTGGAGAGCTTGCGAACACTACGAAAAAGCAGGCAGAGAATTCCCTGCTAGCACCTTCTCTGTGCCTGGGAAGGAGAATTGTTCACATTGTTGCACAGAATCCCTTTTCTGCAGCGAACAATAACACTTGTTCAGAACGAAAGAAAGCACAGAGCCCCAGATTTGCTGTTGCCCTGGAGAGCTTGCAGAGCACTACGGAAAGGCAGGCAGAGAATTCCCTGCTAGCACCTTCTCTGTGCCTGGCAAGGAGAAGTGTTCACATTGTTGCGCAGAATCGCATTTGCGTCGCTGCAGAGGACACTATCACTTTTTCAGGGCAAAAGAAAGCACAGAGCCCCAGATTTGCTGTTGCCCTGGACAGCTTGCAGAGCACTGGGGAAAGGCAGGCAGAGAATCCCCTGCTAGCACCTTCTCTGTGCCTGGTAAGTAGAAGTGTTCACATTGTTGCGCAGAATTGCATTTGCGTCGCTGCAGAGGACACTATCACTTTTTCAGGGCAAAAGAAAGCACAGAGCCCCACATTTGCTGTTGCCCTGGAGAGCTTGCAGAGCACTGGGGAAAGGCAGGCAAACAATTCCCTGCTAGCACCTTCTCTGTGCCTGGGAGGGAGAAGTGTTCACATTGTTTCGCAGAATCGCTTTTCTGCAAAGAACCCTAACATTTTTTCAGGGCAAAAGTAAGCACAGAGCCCCAGATTTGCTGTTGCCCTGGAGAGCTTGCAGAGCACTGGGGAGAGGCAGGCAGAGAATCCCCTGCTAGCACCTTCTCTGTGCCTGGCAAGGAGAAGTGTTCACATTGTTTCGCAGAATGGCTTTTCTGCATAGAACACTAACACTTGTTCAGAACGAAAAAAAGCACAGAGCCCCAGATTTGCTGTTGCCCTGGACAGCTTGCAGAGCACTGGGGAAAGGCAGGCAGAGAATCCCCTGCTAGCACCTTCTCTGTGCCTGGGAAGGAGAAGTGTTCACATTGTTGCGCAGAATCGCATTTGCGTCGCTGCAGAGGACACTATCACTTTTTCAGGGCAAAAGAAAGCACAGAGCCCCAGATTTCCTGTTGCCCTGGAGAGCTTGCAGAGCACTGGGGAAAGGCAGGCAGAGAATCCCCTGCTAGCACCTTCTCTGTGCCTGGGAATGAGAAGTGTTCACATTGTTTCGCAGAATCGCATTTGCGTCGCTGCAGAGGACACTATCACTTTTTCAGGGCAAAAGAAAGCACAGAGCCCCAGATTTGCTGTTGCCCTGGAGAGCTTGCAGAGCACTGGGGAAAGGCAGGCAGAGAATCCCCTGCTAGCACCTTCTCTGTGCCTGGGAAGGACAAGTGTTCACATTGTTGCGCAGAATCGCATTTGCGTCGCTGCAGAGGACACTATCACTTTTTCAGGGCAAAAGAAAGCACAGAGCCCCAGATTTGCTGTTGCCCTGGAGAGCTTGCGAGCACTACGGAAAAGCAGGCAGAGAATTCCCTGCTAGCACCTTCTCTGTGCCTGGGAAGGAGAAGTGTTCACATTGTTTCGCAGAATCGCTTTTCTACGAAGAACCCTAACACTTTTTCAGGGCAAAAGAAAGCACAGAGCCCCAGATTTCCTGTTGCCCTGGAGAGCTTGCGAGCACTGGGGAAAAGCAGGCAGAGAATTCCCTGCTAGCACCTTCTCTGTGCCTGGGAAGGAGAAGTGTTCACATTGTTGCGCAGAATCGCTTTTCTGCAAAGAACCCTAACACTTTTTCAGGGCAAAAGAAAGCACAGAGCCCCAGATTTGCTGTAGCCTTGGACAGCTTGCAGAGCACTGGGGAAAGGCATGCAGAGAATTCCCTGCTAGCACCTTCTCTGTGCCTGGGAAGGAGAATTGTTCACATTGTTGCACAGAATCCCTTTTCTGCAGCGAACACTAACACTTGTTCAGAACGAAAGAAAGCACAGAGCCCCAGATTTGCTGTTGCCCTGGAGAGCTTGCAGAGCACTACGGAAAGGCAGGCAGAGAATTCCCTGCTAGCACCTTCTCTGTGCCTGGGAAGGAGAAGTGTTCACATTGTTGCGCAGAATCGCATTTGCGTCGCTGCAGAGGACACTATCACTTTTTCAGGGCAAAAGAAAGCACAGAGCCCCAGATTTGCTGTTGCCCTGGACAGCTTGCAGAGCACTGGGGAAAGGCAGGCAGAGAATCCCCTGCTAGCACCTTCTCTGTGCCTGGTAAGTAGAAGTGTTCACATTGTTGCGCAGAATTGCATTTGCGTCGCTGCAGAGGACACTATCACTTTTTCAGGGCAAAAGAAAGCACAGAGCCCCACATTTGCTGTTGCCCTGGAGAGCTTGCAGAGCACTGGGGAAAGGCAGGCAGAGAATCCCCTGCTAGCACCTTCTCTGTGCCTGGGAAGGAGAAGTGTTCACATTGTTTCGCAGAATCGCTTTTCTGCAAAGAACCCTAACATTTTTTCAGGGCAAAAGTAAGCACAGAGCCCCAGATTTGCTGTTGCCCTGGAGAGCTTGCAGAGCACTGGGGAAAGGCAGGCAGAGAATCCCCTGCTAGCACCTTCTCTGTGCCTGGAAACAGAAGTGTTCACATTGTTTCGCAGAATGGCTTTTCTGCATAGAACACTAACACTTGTTCAGAACGAAAAAAAGCACAGAGCCCCAGATTTGCTGTTGCCCTGGACAGCTTGCAGAGCACTGGGGAAAGGCAGGCACAGAATCCCCTGCTAGCACCTTCTCTGTGCCTGGGAAGGAGAAGTGTTCACATTGTTGCGCAGAATCGCATTTGCATCGCTGCAGGGGACACTATCACTTTTTCAGGGCAAAAGAAAGCACAGAGCCCCAGATTTCCTGTTGCCCTGGAGAGCTTGCAGAGCACTGGGGAAAGGCAGGCAGAGAATCCCCTGCTAGCACCTTCTCTGTGCCTGGGAATGAGAAGTGTTCACATTGTTGCGCAGAATCGCATTTGCGTCTCTGCAGAGGACACTATCACTTTTTCAGGGCAAAAGAAAGCACAGAGCCCCAGATTTCCTGTTGCCCTGGAGAGCTTGCAGAGCACTGGGGAAAGGCAGGCAGAGAATTCCCTGCTAGCACCTTCTCTGTGCCTGGGAAGGACAAGTGTTCACATTGTTGCGCAGAATCGCATTTGCGTCGCTGCAGAGGACACTATCACTTTTTCAGGGCAAAAGAAAGCACAGAGCCCCAGATTTGCTGTTGCCCTGGAGAGCTTGCGAGCACTACGGAAAGGCAGGCAGAGAATTCCCTGATAGCACCTTCTCTGTGCCTGGGAAGGAGAAGTGTTCACATTGTTTCGCAGAATCGCTTTTCTACGAAGAACCCTAATATTTTTTCAGGGCAAAAGAAAGCACAGAGCCCCAGATTTGCTGTTGCCCTGGAGAGCTTGCAGAGCACTGGGGAAAGGCAGGCAGAGAATTCCCTGCTAGCACCTTCTCTGTGCCTGGGAAGGAGAAGTGTTCACATTGGTGCGCAGAATCGCATTTGCGTCGCTGCAGAGGACACTATCAATTTTTCAGGGCAAAAGAAATCACAGAGCCCCACATTTGCTGTTGTCCTGGAGAGCTTGTGGAGCACTGCGGAAAGGCAGGCAGAGAATTCCCTGCTAGCACCTTCTCTGTGCCTGGGAAGGAGATATGTTCACATTGTTTCGCAGAATCGCATTTGAGTCGCTGCAGAGGACCATAAAACTTGTTCAGAATGAAAGAAAGCACAGAGCCCCAGATTTGCTGTTGCCCTGGACAGCTTGCAGAGCACTGGGGAGAGGCAGGCAGATAATTCCATGCTAGCACCTTCTCTGTGCCTGGGAAGGAGAAGTGTTCACATTGTTGCGCAGAATCGCATTTGCATCGCTGCAGAGTACACTATCACTTTTTCAGGGCAAAAGAAAGCACAGAGCCCCAGATTTCCTGTTGCCCTGGAGAGCTTGCGAACACTACGAAAAAGCAGGCAGAGAATTCCCTGCTAGCACCTTCTCTGTGCCTGGGAAGGAGAATTGTTCACATTGTTGCACAGAATCCCTTTTCTGCAGCGAACAATAACACTTGTTCAGAACGAAAGAAAGCACAGAGCCCCAGATTTGCTGTTGCCCTGGACAGCTTGCAGAGCACTACGGAAAGGCAGGCAGAGAATTCCCTGCTAGCACCTTCTCTGTGCCTGGCAAGGAGAAGTGTTCACATTGTTGCGCAGAATCGCTTTTCTGCAGAGGACACTATCACTTTTTCAGGGCAAAAGAAAGCACAGAGCCCCAGATTTGCTGTTGCCCTGGAGAGCTTGCAGAGCACTGGGGAAAGGCAGGCAGAAAATCCCCTGCTAGCACCTTCTCTGTGCCTGGGAAGGAGAAGTGTTCACATTATTGCGCAGAACCGCATTTGCGTTACTGCAGAGGACACTATCACTTTTTCAGGGCAAAAGAAAGCGCAGAGCCCCACATTTGCTGTTGCCCTGGAGAGCTTGCAGAGCACTGGGGAAAGGCAGGCAGAGAATCCCCTGCTAGCACCTTCTCTGTGCCTGGGAAGGAGAAGTGTTCACATTGTTGCGCAGAATCGCATTTGCGTTGCTGCAGAGGACACTATCACTTTTTCAGGGAAAAGAAAGCACAGAGCCCCAGATTTCCTGTTGCCCTGGAGAGCTTGTGAGCACTACGGAAAGACAGGCAGAGAATTCCCTGCTAGCACCTTCTCTGTGCCTGTGAAGGAGAAGTGTTCACATTGCTGCGCAGAATCGCTTTTCTGCAAACAACCCTAACAATTTTTCAGGGCAAAAGAAAGCACAGAGCCCCAGATTTCCTGTTGCCCTGGAGAGCTTGCGAGCACTACGGAAAAGCAGGCAGAGAATTCCCTGATAGCACCTTCTCTGTGCCTGGCAAGGAGAAGTGTTCACATTATTGCGCAGAATCGCTTTTGCGTTACTGCAGAGGACACTATCACTTTTTCAGGGCAAAAGAAAGCACAGAGCCCCACATTTGCTGTTGCCCTGGAGAGCTTGCAGAGCACTGGGGAAAGGCAGGCAGAGAATTCCCTGCTAGCACCTTCTCTGTGCCTGGGAAGGGGAAGTGTTCACATTGTTGCACAGAATCCCTTTTCTGCAGCGAACACTAACACTTGTTCAGAACGAAAGAAAGCACAGAGCCCCAGATTTGCTGTTGCCCTGGAGAGCTTGCAGAGCACTACGGAAAGGCAGGCAGAGAATTCCCTGCTAGCACCTTCTCTGTGCCTGGGAAGGAGAAGTGTTCACATTGTTGCGCAGAATCGCATTTGCGTCGCTGCAGAGGACACTATCACTTTTTCAGGGCAAAAGAAAGCACAGAGCCCCAGATTTGCTGTTGCCCTGGAGAGCTTGCAGAGCACTACGGAAAGGCAGGCAGAGAATTCCCTGCTAGCACCTTCTCTGTGCCTGCGAAGGAGAAGTGTTCACATTTTTGCGCAGAATCGCTTTTCTGTAGAGAACTCTAACACTTTTTCAGGGCAAAAGAAAGCACAGAGCCCCAGATTTCCTGTTGCCCTGGAGAGCTTGTGGAGCACTGGGGAAAGGCAGGCAGAGAATTCCCTGCTAGCACCTTCTCTGTGCCTGGGAAGGAGAATTGTTCACATTGTTGCACAGAATCCCTTTTCTGCAGCGAACACTAACACTTGTTCAGAACGAAAGAAAGCACAGAGCCCCAGATTAGCTGTTGCCCTGGAGAGCTTGCAGAGCACTGGGGAAAGGCAGGCAGAGAATCCCCTGCTAGCACCTTCTCTGTGCCTGGGAAGGAGAAGTGTTCACATTATTGCGCAGAATCGCTTTTGCGTTACTGCAGAGGACACTATCACTTTTTCAGGGCAAAAGAAAGCACAGAGCCCCACATTTGCTGTTGCCCTGGAGAGCTTGCAGAGCACTGGGGAAAGGCAGGCAGAGAATTCCCTGCTAGCACCTTCTCTGTGCCTGGGAGGGAGAAGTGTTCACATTGGTGCGCAGAATCGCTTTTCTGCAGCGAACACTAACACTTGTTCAGAACGAAAGAAAGCACAGAGCCCCAGATTTGCTGTTGCCCTGGACAGCTTGCAGAGCACTACGGAAAGGCAGGCAGAGAATTCCCTGCTAGCACCTCCTCTGTGCCTGGCAAGGAGAAGTGTTCACATTGTTGCGCAGAATCGTTTTTCTGCAGAGGACACTATCACTTTTTCAGGGCAAAAGAAAGCACAGAGCCCCACATTTGCTGTTGCCCTGGAGAGCTTGCAGAGCACTGGGGAAAGGCAGGCAGAGAATCCCCTGCTAGCACCTTCTCTGTGCCTGGGAAGGAGAAGTGTTCACATTGTTGCGCAGAACCGCATTTGCGTTACTGCAGAGGACACTATCACTTTTTCAGGGCAAAAGAAAGCACAGAGCCCCACATTTGCTGTTGCCCTGGAGAGCTTGCAGAGCACTGGGGAAAGGCAGGCAGAGAATCCCCTGCTAGCACCTTCTCTGTGCCTGGGAAGGAGAAGTGTTCACATTGTTGCGCAGAATCGCATTTGCATTGCTGCAGAGGACACTATCACTTTTTCAGGGAAAAGAAAGCACAGAGCCCCAGATTTCCTGTTGCCCTGGAGAGCTTGCGAGCACTACGGAAACACAGGCAGAGAATTCCCTGCTAGCACCTTCTCTGTGCCTGGGAAGGAGAAGTGTTCACATTGCTGCGCAGAATCGCTTTTCTGCAAAGAACCCTAACACTTTTTCAGGGCAAAAGAAAGCACAGAGCCCCAGATTTCCTGTTGCCCTGGAGAGCTTGCAGAGCACTACGGAAAATCAGGCAGAGAATTCCCTGCTAGCACCTTCTCTGTGCCTGGGAAGGAGAAGTGTTCACATTGTTGCGCAGAATCGCTTTTCTGCAAAGAACCCTAACACTTTTTCAGGGCAAAAGAAAGCACAGAGCCCCAGATTTGCTGTTGCCCTGGAGAGCTTGTGGAGCACTGGGGAAAGTCAGGCAGAGAATTCCCTCCTAGCACTTTCTCTGTGCCTGGCAAGGAGACGTGTTCACATTGTTGCGCAGAATCGCATTTGCATCGCTGCAGAGGACACTATCACTTTTTCAGGGCAAAAGAAAGCACAGAGCCCCAGATTTCCTGTTGCCCTGGAGAGCTTGCAGAGCACTGGGGAAAACCAGGCAGAGAATTCCCTGCTAGCACCTTCTCTGTGCCTGGGAAGGAGAAGTGTTCACATTGTTGCGCAGAATCCCTTTTCTGCAGCGAACACTAACACTTGTTCAGAACGAAAGAAAGCACAGAGCCCCAGATTTGCTGTTGCCCTGGAGAGCTTGCAGAGCACTACGGAAAGGCAGGCAGAGAATTCCCTGCTAGCACCTTCTCTGTGCCTGGGAAGGAGAAGTGTTCACATTGTTGCGCAGAATCGCATTTGCGTCGCTGCAGAGGACACTATCACTTTTTCAGGGCAAAAGAAAGCACAGAGCCCCAGATTTGCTGTTGCCCTGGAGAGCTTGCAGAGCACTGGGGAAAGGCAGGCACAGAATCCCCTGCTAGCACCTTCTCTGTGCCTGGGAAGGAGAAGTGTTCACATTGTTGCGCAGAATCGCATTTGAGTCGCTGCAGAGGACCATAAAACTTGTTCAGAATGAAAGAAAGCACAGAGCCCCAGATTTGCTGTTGCCCTGGACAGCTTGCAGAGCACTGGGGAGAGGCAGGCAGATAATTCCATGCTAGCACCTTCTCTGTGCCTGGGAAGGAGAAGTGTTCACATTGTTGCGCAGAATCGCATTTGCATCGCTGCAGAGTACACTATCACTTTTTCAGGGCAAAAGAAAGCACAGAGCCCCAGATTTCCTGTTGCCCTGGAGAGCTTGCGAACACTACGAAAAAGCAGGCAGAGAATTCCCTGCTAGCACCTTCTCTGTGCCTGGGAAGGAGAATTGTTCACATTGTTGCACAGAATCCCTTTTCTGCAGCGAACAATAACACTTGTTCAGAACGAAAGAAAGCACAGAGCCCCAGATTTGCTGTTGCCCTGGACAGCTTGCAGAGCACTACGGAAAGGCAGGCAGAGAATTCCCTGCTAGCACCTCCTCTGTGCCTGGCAAGGAGAAGTGTTCACATTGTTGCGCAGAATCGCTTTTCTGCAGAGGACACTATCACTTTTTCAGGGCAAAAGAAAGCACAGAGCCCCAGATTTGCTGTTGCCCTGGAGAGCTTGCAGAGCACTGGGGAAAGGCACGCAGAGAATCCCCTGCTAGCACCTTCTCTGTGCCTGGGAAGGAGAAGTGTTCACATTGTTGCGCAGAATCGCATTTGCGTTGCTGCAGAGGACACTATCACTTTTTCAGGGAAAAGAAAGCACAGAGCCCCAGATTTCCTGTTGCCCTGGAGAGCTTGTGAGCACTACGGAAAGACAGGCAGAGAATTCCCTGCTAGCACCTTCTCTGTGCCTGGGAAGGAGAAGTGTTCACATTGTTGCGCAGAATCGCATTTGCGTCGCTGCAGAGGACACTATCACTTTTTCAGGGCAAAAGAAAGCACAGAGCCCCAGATTTTCTGTTGCCCTGGAGAGCTTACGAGCACTACGGAAAAGCAGGCAGAGAATTCCCTGATAGCACCTTCTCTGTGCCTGGCAAGGAGAAGTGTTCACATTATTGCGCAGAATCGCTTTTGCGTTACTGCAGAGGACACTATCACTTTTTCAGGGCAAAAGAAAGCACAGAGCCCCACATTTGCTGTTGCCCTGGAGAGCTTGCAGAGCACTGGGGAAAGGCAGGCAGAGAATTCCCTGCTAGCACCTTCTCTGTGCCTGGGAAGGGGAAGTGTTCACATTGTTGCACAGAATCCCTTTTCTGCAGCGAACACTAACACTTGTTCAGAACGAAAGAAAGCACAGAGCCCCAGATTTGCTGTTGCCCTGGAGAGCTTGCAGAGCACTACGGAAAGGCAGGCAGAGAATTCCCTGCTAGCACCTTCTCTGTGCCTGGGAAGGAGAAGTGTTCACATTGTTGCGCAGAATCGCATTTGCGTCGCTGCAGAGGACACTATCACTTTTTCAGGGCAAAAGAAAGCACAGAGCCCCAGATTTGCTGTTGCCCTGGAGAGCTTGCAGAGCACTACGGAAAGGCAGGCAGAGAATTCCCTGCTAGCACCTTCTCTGTGCCTGCGAAGGAGAAGTGTTCACATTTTTGCGCAGAATCGCTTTTCTGTAGAGAACTCTAACACTTTTTCAGGGCAAAAGAAAGCACAGAGCCCCAGATTTGCTGTTGCCCTGGAGAGCTTGTGGAGCACTGGGGAAAGGCAGGCAGAGAATTCCCTGCTAGCACCTTCTCTGTGCCTGGGAAGGAGAATTGTTCACATTGTTGCACAGAATCCCTTTTCTGCAGCGAACACTAACACTTGTTCAGAACGAAAGAAAGCACAGAGCCCCAGATTAGCTGTTGCCCTGGAGAGCTTGCAGAGCACTGGGGAAAGGCAGGCAGAGAATCCCCTGCTAGCACCTTCTCTGTGCCTGGGAAGGAGAAGTGTTCACATTATTGCGCAGAATCGCTTTTGCGTTACTGCAGAGGACACTATCACTTTTTCAGGGCAAAAGAAAGCACAGAGCCCCACATTTGCTGTTGCCCTGGAGAGCTTGCAGAGCACTGGGGAAAGGCAGGCAGAGAATTCCCTGCTAGCACCTTCTCTGTGCCTGGGAGGGAGAAGTGTTCACATTGGTGCGCAGAATCGCTTTTCTGCAGCGAACACTAACACTTGTTCAGAACGAAAGAAAGCACAGAGCCCCAGATTTGCTGTTGCCCTGGACAGCTTGCAGAGCACTACGGAAAGGCAGGCAGAGAATTCCCTG
Organism: Strix uralensis; assembly: GCF_047716275.1. Lineage (NCBI taxonomy): Eukaryota > Metazoa > Chordata > Aves > Strigiformes > Strigidae > Strix > Strix uralensis. The sequence goes on along the minus strand of NC_134011.1, from coordinate 1,254,066 downwards.
CTAGCACCTCCTCTGTGCCTGGCAAGGAGAAGTGTTCACATTGTTGCGCAGAATCGTTTTTCTGCAGAGGACACTATCACTTTTTCAGGGCAAAAGAAAGCACAGAGCCCCACATTTGCTGTTGCCCTGGAGAGCTTGCAGAGCACTGGGGAAAGGCAGGCAGAGAATCCCCTGCTAGCACCTTCTCTGTGCCTGGGAAGGAGAAGTGTTCACATTGTTGCGCAGAACCGCATTTGCGTTACTGCAGAGGACACTATCACTTTTTCAGGGCAAAAGAAAGCACAGAGCCCCACATTTGCTGTTGCCCTGGAGAGCTTGCAGAGCACTGGGGAAAGGCAGGCAGAGAATCCCCTGCTAGCACCTTCTCTGTGCCTGGGAAGGAGAAGTGTTCACATTGTTGCGCAGAATCGCATTTGCATTGCTGCAGAGGACACTATCACTTTTTCAGGGAAAAGAAAGCACAGAGCCCCAGATTTCCTGTTGCCCTGGAGAGCTTGCAGAGCACTACGGAAAGACAGGCAGAGAATTCCCTGCTAGCACCTTCTCTGTGCCTGGGAAGGAGAAGTGTTCACATTGCTGCGCAGAATCGCTTTTCTGCAAAGAACCCTAACACTTTTTCAGGGCAAAAGAAAGCACAGAGCCCCAGATTTCCTGTTGCCCTGGAGAGCTTGCAGAGCACTACGGAAAATCAGGCAGAGAATTCCCTGCTAGCACCTTCTCTGTGCCTGGGAAGGAGAAGTGTTCACATTGTTGCGCAGAATCGCTTTTCTGCAAAGAACCCTAACACTTTTTCAGGGCAAAAGAAAGCACAGAGCCCCAGATTTGCTGTTGCCCTGGAGAGCTTGTGGAGCACTGGGGAAAAGCAGGCAGAGAATTCCCTCCTAGCACTTTCTCTGTGCCTGGCAAGGAGACGTGTTCACATTGTTGCGCAGAATCGCATTTGCATCGCTGCAGAGGACACTATCACTTTTTCAGGGCAAAAGAAAGCACAGAGCCCCAGATTTCCTGTTGCCCTGGAGAGCTTGCAGAGCACTGGGGAAAACCAGGCAGAGAATTCCCTGCTAGCACCTTCTCTGTGCCTGGGAAGGAGAAGTGTTCACATTGTTGCGCAGAATCCCTTTTCTGCAGCGAACACTAACACTTGTTCAGAACGAAAGAAAGCACAGAGCCCCAGATTTGCTGTTGCCCTGGAGAGCTTGCAGAGCACTACGGAAAGGCAGGCAGAGAATTCCCTGCTAGCACCTTCTCTGTGCCTGGGAAGGAGAAGTGTTCACATTGTTGCGCAGAATCGCATTTGCGTCGCTGCAGAGGACACTATCACTTTTTCAGGGCAAAAGAAAGCACAGAGCCCCAGATTTGCTGTTGCCCTGGAGAGCTTGCAGAGCACTGGGGAAAGGCAGGCACAGAATCCCCTGCTAGCACCTTCTCTGTGCCTGGGAAGGAGAAGTGTTCACATTGTTGCGCAGAATCGCTTTTCTGCAGAGAACTCTAACACTTTTTCAGGGCAAAAGAAAGCACAGAGCCCCAGATTTGCTGTTGCCCTGGAGAGCTTGTGGAGCACTGGGGAAAGGCAGTTAGAGAATTCCCTGCTAGCACCTTCTCTGTGCCTGGGAAGGAGAAGTGTTCACATTGTTGCGCATAATCGCTTGTCTACAGAGAACACTAACACTTGTTCAGAACGAAAAAAAGCACAGAGCCCCAGATTTGCTGTTGCCCTGGAGAGCTTGTGGAGCACTGGGGAAAGGCAGGCAGAGAATTCCCTGCTAGCACCTTCTCTGTGCCTGGCAAGGAGACGTGTTCACATTGTTGCGCAGAATCGCATTTGCATCGCTGCAGAGGACACTATCACTTTTTCAGGGCAAAAGAAAGCACAGAGCCCCAGATTTCCTGTTGCCCTGGAGAGCTTGCGAGCACTACGGAAAAGCAGGCAGAGAATTCCCTGATAGCACCTTCTCTGTGCCTGGCAAGGAGAAGTGTTCACATTATTGCGCAGAATCGCTTTTGCGTTACTGCAGAGGACACTATCACTTTTTCAGGGCAAAAGAAAGCACAGAGCCCCACATTTGCTGTTGCCCTGGAGCGCTTGCAGAGCACTGGGGAAAGGCAGGCAGAGAATTCCCTGCTAGCACCTTCTCTGTGCCTGGGAAGGAGAAGTGTTCACATTGTTGCACAGAATCCCTTTTCTGCAGCGAACACTAACACTTGTTCAGAACGAAAGAAAGCACAGAGCCCCAGATTTGCTGTTGCCCTGGACAGCTTGCAGAGCACTACAGAAAGGCAGGCAGAGAATTCCCTGCTAGCACCTCCTCTGTGCCTGGCAAGGAGAAGTGTTCACATTGTTGCGCAGAATCGCTTTTCTGCAGAGGACACTATCACTTTTTCAGGGCAAAAGAAAGCACAGAGCCCCACATTTGCTGTTGCCCTGGAGAGCTTGCAGAGCACTGGGGAAAGGCAGGCAGAGAATCCCCTGCTAGCACCTTCTCTGTGCCTGGGAAGGAGAAGTGTTCACATTATTGCGCAGAACCGCATTTGCGTTACTGCAGAGGACACTATCACTTTTTCAGGGCAAAAGAAAGCACAGAGCCCCACATTTGCTGTTGCCCTGGAGAGCTTGCAGAGCACTGGGGAAAGGCAGGCAGAGAATCCCCTGCTAGCACCTTCTCTGTGCCTGGGAAGGAGAAGTGTTCACATTGTTGCGCAGAATCGCATTTGCGTTACTGCAGAGGACACTATCACTTTTTCAGGGAAAAGAAAGCACAGAGCCCCAGATTTCCTGTTGCCCTGGAGAGCTTGCGAGCACTACGGAAAGACAGGCAGAGAATTACCTGCTAGCACCTTCTCTGTGCCTGGGAAGGAGAAGTGTTCACATTGCTGCGCAGAATCGCTTTTCTGCAAAGAACCCTAACACTTTTTCAGGGCAAAAGAAAGCACAGAGCCCCAGATTTCCTGTTGCCCTGGAGAGCTTGCAGAGCACTACGGAAAATCAGGCAGAGAATTCCCTGCTAGCACCTTCTCTGTGCCTGGGAAGGAGAAGTGTTCACATTGTTGCGCAGAATCGCTTTTCTGCAAAGAACCCTAACACTTTTTCAGGGCAAAAGAAAGCACAGAGCCCCAGATTTGCTGTTGCCCTGGAGAGCTTGTGGAGCACTGGGGAAAGGCAGGCAGAGAATTCCCTGCTAGCACTTTCTCTGTGCCTGGCAAGGAGAAGTGTTCACATTGTTGCGCAGAATCGCATTTGCATCGCTGCAGAGGACACTATCACTTTTTCAGGGCAAAAGAAAGCACAGAGCCCCACATTTGCTGTTGCCCTGGAGAGCTTGCAGAGCACTGGGGAAAACCAGGCAGAGAATTCCCTGCTAGCACCTTCTCTGTGCCTGGGAAGGAGAAGTGTTCACATTGTTGCACAGAATCCCTTTTCTGCAGCGAACACTAACACTTGTTCAGAACGAAAGAAAGCACAGAGCCCCAGATTTGCTGTTGCCCTGGAGAGCTTGCAGAGCACTACGGAAAGGCAGGCAGAGAATTCCCTGCTAGCACCTTCTCTGTGCCTGGGAAGGAGAAGTGTTCACATTGTTGCGCAGAATCGCATTTGCGTCGCTGCAGAGGACACTATCACTTTTTCAGGGCAAAAGAAAGCACAGAGCCCCACATTTGCTGTTGCCCTGGAGAGCTTGCAGAGCACTGGGGAAAGGCAGGCACAGAATCCCCTGCTAGCACCTTCTCTGTGCCTGGGAAGGAGAAGTGTTCACATTGTTGCGCAGAATCGCTTTTCTGCAGAGAACTCTAACACTTTTTCAGGGCAAAAGAAAGCACAGAGCCCCAGATTTGCTGTTGCCCTGGAGAGCTTGCGGAGCACTGGGGAAAGGCAGGCAGAGAATTCCCTGCTAGCACCTTCTCTGTGCCTGGGAAGGAGAAGTGTTCACATTGGTGTGCAGAATCGCATTTGCGTTGCTGCAGAGGACACTATCACTTTTTCAGGGCAAAAGAAAGCACAGAGCCCCAGATTTGCTGTTGCCCTGGAGAGCTTGCGAGCACTACGGAAAAGCAGGCAGAGAATTCCCTGCTAGCACCTTCTCTGTGCCTGGGAAGGAGAATTGTTCACATTGTTGCACAGAATCCCTTTTCTGCAGCGAACACTAACACTTGTTCAGAACGAAAGAAAGCACAGAGCCCCAGATTAGCTGTTGCCCTGGAGAGCTTGCAGAGCACTGGGGAAAGGCAGGCAGAGAATCCCCTGCTAGCACCTTCTCTGTGCCTGGGAAGGAGAAGTGTTCACATTATTGCGCAGAATCGCTTTTGCGTTACTGCAGAGGACACTATCACTTTTTCAGGGCAAAAGAAAGCACAGAGCCCCACATTTGCTGTTGCCCTGGAGAGCTTGCAGAGCACTGGGGAAAGGCAGGCAGAGAATTCCCTGCTAGCACCTTCACTGTGCCTGGGAGGGAGAAGTGTTCACATTGGTGCGCAGAATCGCTTTTCTGCAGCGAACACTAACACTTGTTCAGAACGAAAGAAAGCACAGAGCCCCAGATTTGCTGTTGCCCTGGAGAGCTTGCAGAGCACTGGGGAAAGGCAGGCAGAGAATCCCCTGCTAGCACCTTCTCTGTGCCTGGAAAGGAGAAGTGTTCACATTGTTGCGCAGAATCGCTTTTCTGCAAAGAACCCTAACACTTTTTCAGGGCAAAAGAAAGCACAGAGCCCCAGATTTGCTGTTGTCCTGGACAGCTTGCAGAGCACTGGGGAAAGGCAGGCAGAGAATTCCCTGCTAGCACCTTCTCTGTGCCTGGCAAGGAGACGTGTTCACATTGTTGCGCAGAATCGCATTTGCGTCGCTGCAGAGGACACTATCACTTTTTCAGGGCAAAAGAAAGCACAGAGCCCCACATTTGCTGTTGCCCTGGAGAGCTTGCAGAGCACTGGGGAAAGGCAGGCAGAGAATTCCCTGCTAGCACCTTCTCTGTGCCTGGCAAGGAGACGTGTTCACATTGTTGCGCAGAATCGCATTTGCATCGCTGCAGAGGACACTATCACTTTTTCAGGGCAAAAGAAAGCACAGAGCCCCAGATTTCCTGTTGCCCTGGAGAGCTTGCGAGCACTACGGAAAAGCAGGCAGAGAATTCCCTGATAGCACCTTCTCTGTGCCTGGCAAGGAGAAGTGTTCACATTATTGCGCAGAATCGCTTTTGCGTTACTGCAGAGGACACTATCACTTTTTCAGGGCAAAAGAAAGCACAGAGCCCCACATTTGCTGTTGCCCTGGAGAGCTTGCAGAGCACTGGGGAAAGGCAGGCAGAGAATTCCCTGCTAGCACCTTCTCTGTGCCTGGGAAGGGGAAGTGTTCACATTGTTGCACAGAATCCCTTTTCTGCAGCGAACACTAACACTTGTTCAGAACGAAAGAAAGCACAGAGCCCCAGATTTGCTGTTGCCCTGGAGAGCTTACAGAGCACTACGGAAAGGCAGGCAGAGAATTCCCTGCTAGCACCTTCTCTGTGCCTGGGAAGGAGAAGTGTTCACATTGTTGCGCAGAATCGCATTTGCGTCGCTGCAGAGGACACTATCACTTTTTCAGGGCAAAAGAAAGCACAGAGCCCCAGATTTGCTGTTGCCCTGGAGAGCTTGCAGAGCACTGGGGAAAGGCAGGCAGAGAATCCCCTGCTAGCACCTTCTCTGTGCCTGGGAAGGAGAAGTGTTCACATTATTGCGCAGAATCGCTTTTGCGTTACTGCAGAGGACACTATCACTTTTTCAGGGCAAAAGAAAGCACAGAGCCCCACATTTGCTGTTGCCCTGGAGCGCTTGCAGAGCACTGGGGAAAGGCAGGCAGAGAATCCCCTGCTAGCACCTTCTCTGTGCCTGGGAAGGAGAAGTGTTCACACTGTTGCACAGAATCCCTTTTCTGCAGCGAACACTAACACTTGTTCAGAACGAAAGAAAGCACAGAGCCCCAGATTTGCTGTTGCCCTGGACAGCTTGCAGAGCACTACGGAAAGGCAGGCAGAGAATTCCCTGCTAGCACCTCCTCTGTGCCTGGGAAGGAGAAGTGTTCACATTGTTGCGCAGAATCGCTTTTCTGCAGAGGACACTATCACTTTTTCAGGGCAAAAGAAAGCACAGAGCCCCACATTTTCTGTTGCCCTGGAGAGCTTGCAGAGCACTGGGGAAAGGCAGGCAGAGAATCCCCTGCTAGCACCTTCTCTGTGCCTGGGAAGGAGAAGTGTTCACATTATTGCGCAGAACCGCATTTGCGTTACTGCAGAGGACACTATCACTTTTTCAGGGCAAAAGAAAGCACAGAGCCCCACATTTGCTGTTGCCCTGGAGAGCTTGCAGAGCACTGGGGAAAGGCAGGCAGAGAATCCCCTGCTAGCACCTTCTCTGTGCCTGGGAAGGAGAAGTGTTCACATTGTTGCGCAGAATCGCATTTGCATTGCTGCAGAGGACACTATCACTTTTTCAGGGAAAAGAAAGCACAGAGCCCCAGATTTCCTGTTGCCCTGGAGAGCTTGCGAGCACTACGGAAAGACAGGCAGAGAATTCCCTGCTAGCACCTTCTCTGTGCCTGGGAAGGAGAAGTGTTCACATTGCTGCGCAGAATCGCTTTTCTGCAAAGAACCCTAACACTTTTTCAGGGCAAAAGAAAGCACAGAGCCCCAGATTTCCTGTTGCCCTGGAGAGCTTGCAGAGCACTACGGAAAATCAGGCAGAGAATTCCCTGCTAGCACCTTCTCTGTGCCTGGGAAGGAGAAGTGTTCACATTGTTGCGCAGAATCGCTTTTCTGCAAAGAACCCTAACACTTTTTCAGGGCAAAAGAAAGCACAGAGCCCCAGATTTGCTGTTGCCCTGGAGAGCTTGTGGAGCACTGGGGAAAGGCAGGCAGAGAATTCCCTGCTAGCACTTTCTCTGTGCCTGGCAAGGAGAAGTGTTCACATTGTTGCGCAGAATCGCATTTGCATCGCTGCAGAGGACACTATCACTTTTTCAGGGCAAAAGAAAGCACAGAGCCCCACATTTGCTGTTGCCCTGGAGAGCTTGCAGAGCACTGGGGAAAACCAGGCAGAGAATTCCCTGCTAGCACCTTCTCTGTGCCTGGGAAGGAGAAGTGTTCACATTGTTGCGCAGAATCGCATTTGCGTCGCTGCAGAGGACACTATCATTTTTCAGGGCAAAAGAAAGCACAGAGCCCCAGATTTGCTGTTGCCCTGGAGAGCTTGCAGAGCACTGGGGAAAGGCAGGCACAGAATCCCCTGCTAGCACCTTCTCTGTGCCTGGGAAGGAGAAGTGTTCACATTGTTGCGCAGAATCGCTTTTCTGCAGAGAACTCTAACACTTTTTCAGGGCAAAAGAAAGCACAGAGCCCCAGATTTGCTGTTGCCCTGGAGAGCTTGCAGAGCACTGGGGAAAGGCAGGCAGAGAATTCCCTGCTAGCACCTTCTCTGTGCCTGGGAAGGAGAAGTGTTCACATTGGTGTGCAGAATCGCATTTGCGTTGCTGCAGAGGACACTATCACTTTTTCAGGGCAAAAGAAAGCACAGAGCCCCAGATTTGCTGTTGCCCTGGAGAGCTTGCGAGCACTACGGAAAAGCAGGCAGAGAATTCCCTGCTAGCACCTTCTCTGTGCCTGGGAAGGAGAATTGTTCACATTGTTGCACAGAATCCCTTTTCTGCAGCGAACACTAACACTTGTTCAGAACGAAAGAAAGCACAGAGCCCCAGATTAGCTGTTGCCCTGGAGAGCTTGCAGAGCACTGGGGAAAGGCAGGCAGAGAATCCCCTGCTAGCACCTTCTCTGTGCCTGGGAAGGAGAAGTGTTCACATTATTGCGCAGAATCGCTTTTGCGTTACTGCAGAGGACACTATCACTTTTTCAGGGCAAAAGAAAGCACAGAGCCCCACATTTGCTGTTGCCCTGGAGAGCTTGCAGAGCACTGGGGAAAGGCAGGCAGAGAATTCCCTGATAGCACCTTCACTGTGCCTGGGAGGGAGAAGTGTTCACTTTGGTGCGCAGAATCGCTTTTCTGCAAAGAACCCTAACACTTTTTCAGGGCAAAAGAAAGCACAGAGCCCCAGATTTGCTGTTGCCCTGGAGAGCTTGCAGAGCACTGGGGAAAGGCAGGCAGAGAATCCCCTGCTAGCACCTTCTCTGTGCCTGGGAAGGAGAAGTGTTCACATTGTTGCGCAGAATCGCTTTTCTGCAAAGAACCCTAACACTTTTTCAGGGCAAAAGAAAGCACAGAGCCCCAGATTTGCTGTTGTCCTGGACAGCTTGCAGAGCACTGGGGAAAGGCAGGCAGAGAATTCCCTGCTAGCACCTTCTCTGTGCCTGGGAAGGAGAATTGTTCACATTGTTGCGCAGAATCGCATTTGCGTCGCTGCAGAGGACACTATAAATTTTTCAGGGCAAAAGAAAGCACAGAGCCCCACATTTGCTGTTGTCCTGGAGAGCTTGCAGAGCACTGGGGAAAGGCAGGCAGAGAATCCCCTGCTAGCACCTTCTCTGTGCCTGGGAAGGAGAAGTGTTCACATTATTGCGCAGAATCGCATTTGCGTTACTGCAGAGGACACTATCACTTTTTCAGGACAAAAGAAAGCACAGAGCCCCACATTTGCTGTTGCCCTGGAGAGCTTGCAGAGCACTGGGGAAAGGCAGGCAGAGAATTCCCTGCTAGCACCTTCTCTGTGCCTGGCAAGGAGAAGTGTTCACATTGTTGTGCAGAATCGCATTTGCGTTGCTGCAGAGGACACTATCACTTTTTCAGGGCAAAAGAAAGCACAGAGCCCCAGATTTGCTGTTGCCCTGGAGAGCTTGCGAGCACTACGGAAAAGCAGGCAGAGAATTCCCTGCTAGCACCTTCTCTGTGCCTGGCAAGGAGAAGTGTTCACATTATTGCGCAGAATCGCTTTTGCGTTACTGCAGAGGACACTATCACTTTTTCAGGGCAAAAGAAAGCACAGAGCCCCACATTTGCTGTTGCCCTGGAGAGCTTGCAGAGCACTGGGGAAAGGCAGGCAGAGAATTCCCTGCTAGCACCTTCTCTGTGCCTGGGAAGGGGAAGTGTTCACATTGTTGCACAGAATCCCTTTTCTGCAGCGAACACTATCACTTTTTCAGGGCAAAAGAAAGCACAGAGCCCCAGATTTGCTGTTGCCCTGGAGAGCTTGCAGAGCACTGGGGAAAGGCAGGCAGAGAATCCCCTGCTAGCACCTTCTCTGTGCCTGGGAAGGAGAAGTGTTCACATTGGTGTGCAGAATCGCATTTGCGTTGCTGCAGAGGACACTATCACTTTTTCAGGGCAAAAGAAAGCACAGAGCCCCAGATTTGCTGTTGCCCTGGAGAGCTTGCGAGCACTACGGAAAAGCAGGCAGAGAATTCCCTGCTAGCACCTTCTCTGTGCCTGGGAAGGAGAATTGTTCACATTGTTGCACAGAATCCCTTTTCTGCATAGAACACTAACACTTGTTCAGAACGAAAGAAAGCACAGAGCCCCAGATTTGCTGTTGCCCTGGAGAGCTTGCAGAGCACTGCGGAAAGGCAGGCAGAGAATCCCCTGCCAGCACCTTCTCCGTGCCTGGGAAGGAGAAGTGTTCACATTGTTGCGCAGAATCGCTTTTCTGCAAAGAACCCTAACACTTTTTCAGGGCAAAAGAAAGCACAGAGCCCCAGATTTGCTGTTGTCCTGGACAGCTTGCAGAGCACTGGGGAAAGGCAGGCAGAGAATTCCCTGCTAGCACCTTCTCTGTGCCTGGCAAGGAGACGTGTTCACATTGTTGCGCAGAATCGCATTTGCGTCGCTGCAGAGGACACTATCACTTTTTCAGGGCAAAAGAAAGCACAGAGCCCCACATTTGCTGTTGCCCTGGAGAGCTTGCAGAGCACTGGGGAAAGGCAGGCAGAGAATTCCCTGCTAGCACCTTCTCTGTGCCTGGCAAGGAGACGTGTTCACATTGTTGCGCAGAATCGCATTTGCATCGCTGCAGAGGACACTATCACTTTTTCAGGGCAAAAGAAAGCACAGAGCCCCAGATTTCCTGTTGCCCTGGAGAGCTTGCGAGCACTACGGAAAAGCAGGCAGAGAATTCCCTGATAGCACCTTCTCTGTGCCTGGCAAGGAGAAGTGTTCACATTATTGCGCAGAATCGCTTTTGCGTTACTGCAGAGGACACTATCACTTTTTCAGGGCAAAACAAAGCACAGAGCCCCACATTTGCTGTTGCCCTGGAGAGCTTGCAGAGCACTGGGGAAAGGCAGGCAGAGAATTCCCTGCTAGCACCTTCTCTGTGCCTGGGAAGGGGAAGTGTTCACATTGTTGCACAGAATCCCTTTTCTGCAGCGAACACTAACACTTGTTCAGAACGAAAGAAAGCACAGAGCCCCAGATTTGCTGTTGCCCTGGAGAGCTTGCAGAGCACTACGGAAAGGCAGGCAGAGAATTCCCTGCTAGCACCTTCTCTGTGCCTGGGAAGGAGAAGTGTTCACATTGTTGCGCAGAATCGCATTTGCGTCGCTGCAGAGGACACTATCACTTTTTCAGGGCAAAAGAAAGCACAGAGCCCCAGATTTGCTGTTGCCCTGGAGAGCTTGCAGAGCACTGGGGAAAGGCAGGCAGAGAATCCCCTGCTAGCACCTTCTCTGTGCCTGGGAAGGAGAAGTGTTCACATTATTGCGCAGAATCGCTTTTGCGTTACTGCAGAGGACACTATCACTTTTTCAGGGCAAAAGAAAGCACAGAGCCCCACATTTGCTGTTGCCCTGGAGCGCTTGCAGAGCACTGGGGAAAGGCAGGCAGAGAATTCCCTGCTAGCACCTTCTCTGTGCCTGGGAAGGAGAAGTGTTCACACTGTTGCACAGAATCCCTTTTCTGCAGCGAACACTAACACTTGTTCAGAACGAAAGAAAGCACAGAGCCCCAGATTTGCTGTTGCCCTGGACAGCTTGCAGAGCACTACGGAAAGGCAGGCAGAGAATTCCCTGCTAGCACCTCCTCTGTGCCTGGGAAGGAGAAGTGTTCACATTGTTGCGCAGAATCGCTTTTCTGCAGAGGACACTATCACTTTTTCAGGGCAAAAGAAAGCACAGAGCGCCACATTTTCTGTTGCCCTGGAGAGCTTGCAGAGCACTGGGGAAAGGCAGGCAGAGAATCCCCTGCTAGCACCTTCTCTGTGCCTGGGAAGGAGAAGTGTTCACATTATTGCGCAGAACCGCATTTGCGTTACTGCAGAGGACACTATCACTTTTTCAGGGCAAAAGAAAGCACAGAGCCCCACATTTGCTGTTGCCCTGGAGAGCTTGCAGAGCACTGGGGAAAGGCAGGCAGAGAATCCCCTGCTAGCACCTTCTCTGTGCCTGGGAAGGAGAAGTGTTCACATTGTTGCGCAGAATCGCATTTGCATTGCTGCAGAGGACACTATCACTTTTTCAGGGAAAAGAAAGCACAGAGCCCCAGATTTCCTGTTGCCCTGGAGAGCTTGCGAGCACTACGGAAAGACAGGCAGAGAATTCCCTGCTAGCACCTTCTCTGTGCCTGGGAAGGAGAAGTGTTCACATTGCTGCGCAGAATCGCTTTTCTGCAAAGAACCCTAACACTTTTTCAGGGCAAAAGAAAGCACAGAGCCCCAGATTTCCTGTTGCCCTGGAGAGCTTGCAGAGCACTACGGAAAATCAGGCAGAGAATTCCCTGCTAGCACCTTCTCTGTGCCTGGGAAGGAGAAGTGTTCACATTGTTGCGCAGAATCGCTTTTCTGCAAAGAACCCTAACACTTTTTCAGGGCAAAAGAAAGCACAGAGCCCCAGATTTGCTGTTGCCCTGGAGAGCTTGTGGAGCACTGGGGAAAGGCAGGCAGAGAATTCCCTGCTAGCACTTTCTCTGTGCCTGGCAAGGAGACGTGTTCACATTGTTGCGCAGAATCGCATTTGCATCGCTGCAGAGGACACTATCACTTTTTCAGGGCAAAAGAAAGCACAGAGCCCCAGATTTGCTGTTGCCCTGGAGAGCTTGCAGAGCACTGGGGAAAACCAGGCAGAGAATTCCCTGCTAGCACCTTCTCTGTGCCTGGGAAGGGGAAGTGTTCACATTGTTGCACAGAATCCCTTTTCTGCAGCGAACACTAACACTTGTTCAGAACGAAAGAAAGCACAGAGCCCCAGATTTGCTGTTGCCCTGGAGAGCTTGCAGAGCACTACGGAAAGGCAGGCAGAGAATTCCCTGCTAGCACCTTCTCTGTGCCTGGGAAGGAGAAGTGTTCACATTGTTGCGCAGAATCGCATTTGCGTCGCTGCAGAGGACACTATCATTTTTCAGGGCAAAAGAAAGCACAGAGCCCCAGATTTGCTGTTGCCCTGGAGAGCTTGCAGAGCACTGGGGAAAGGCAGGCACAGAATCCCCTGCTAGCACCTTCTCTGTGCCTGGGAAGGAGAAGTGTTCACATTGTTGCGCAGAATCGCTTTTCTGCAGAGAACTCTAACACTTTTTCAGGGCAAAAGAAAGCACAGAGCCCCAGATTTGCTGTTGCCCTGGAGAGCTTGTGGAGCACTGGGGAAAGGCAGGCAGAGAATTCCCTGCTAGCACCTTCTCTGTGCCTGGGAAGGAGAAGCGTTCACATTGGTGTGCAGAATCGCATTTGCGTTGCTGCAGAGGACACTATCACTTTTTCAGGGCAAAAGAAAGCACAGAGCCCCAGATTTGCTGTTGCCCTGGAGAGCTTGCGAGCACTACGGAAAAGCAGGCAGAGAATTCCCTGCTAGCACCTTCTCTGTGCCTGGGAAGGAGAATTGTTCACATTGTTGCACAGAATCCCTTTTCTGCAGCGAACACTAACACTTGTTCAGAACGAAAGAAAGCACAGAGCCCCAGATTAGCTGTTGCCCTGGAGAGCTTGCAGAGCACTGGGGAAAGGCAGGCAGAGAATCCCCTGCTAGCACCTTCTCTGTGCCTGGGAAGGAGAAGTGTTCACATTATTGCGCAGAATCGCTTTTGCGTTACTGCAGAGGACACTATCACTTTTTCAGGGCAAAAGAAAGCACAGAGCCCCACATTTGCTGTTGCCCTGGAGAGCTTGCAGAGCACTGGGGAAAGGCAGGCAGAGAATTCCCTGCTAGCACCTTCACTGTGCCTGGGAGGGAGAAGTGTTCACTTTGGTGCGCAGAATCGCTTTTCTGCAAAGAACCCTAACACTTTTTCAGGGCAAAAGAAAGCACAGAGCCCCAGATTTGCTGTTGCCCTGGAGAGCTTGCAGAGCACTGGGGAAAGGCAGGCAGAGAATCCCCTGCTAGCACCTTCTCTGTGCCTGGGAAGGAGAAGTGTTCACATTGTTGCGCAGAATCGCTTTTCTGCAAAGAACCCTAACACTTTTTCAGGGCAAAAGAAAGCACAGAGCCCCAGATTTGCTGTTGTCCTGGACAGCTTGCAGAGCACTGGGGAAAGGCAGGCAGAGAATTCCCTGCTAGCACCTTCTCTGTGCCTGGCAAGGAGACGTGTTCACATTGTTGCGCAGAATCGCATTTGCGTCGCTGCAGAAGACACTATAAATTTTTCAGGGCAAAAGAAAGCACAGAGCCCCACATTTGCTGTTGTCCTGGAGAGCTTGCAGAGCACTGGGGAAAGGCAGGCAGAGAATCCCCTGCTAGCACCTTCTCTGTGCCTGGGAAGGAGAAGTGTTCACATTATTGCGCAGAATCGCATTTGCGTTACTGCAGAGGACACTATCACTTTTTCAGGGCAAAAGAAAGCACAGAGCCCCACATTTGCTGTTGCCCTGGAGAGCTTGCAGAGCACTGGGGAAAGGCAGGCAGAGAATTCCCTGCTAGCACCTTCTCTGTGCCTGGCAAGGAGAAGTGTTCACATTGTTGTGCAGAATCGCATTTGCGTTGCTGCAGAGGACACTATCACTTTTTCAGGGCAAAAGAAAGCACAGAGCCCCAGATTTGCTGTTGCCCTGGAGAGCTGGCGAGCACTACGGAAAAGCAGGCAGAGAATTCCCTGCTAGCACCTTCTCTGTGCCTGGCAAGGAGAAGTGTTCACATTGTTGCGCAGAATCGCTTTTCTGCAAAGAACCCTAACACTTTTTCAGGGCAAAAGAAAGCACAGAGCCCCAGATTTGCTGTAGCCTTGGACAGCTTGCAGAGCACTGGGGAAAGGCAGGCAGAGAATTCCCTGCTAGCACCTTCTCTGTGCCTGGGAAGGAGAAGTGTTCACATTGTTGCGCAGAATCGCATTTGCGTCGCAGCAGAGAACACTACCAATTTTTCAGGGCAAAAGAAAGCACAGAGCCCCAGATTTCCTGTTGCCCTGGAGAGCTTGCAGAGCACTGGGGAAAGGCAGGCAGAGAATCCCCTGCTAGCACCTTCTCTGTGCCTGGGAAGGAGAAGTGTTCACATTGTTGCGCAGAATCGCTTTTCTACAAAGAACCCTAACACTTTTTCAGGGCAAAAGAAAGCACAGAGCCCCAGATTTGCTGTTTCCCTGGAGAGCTTGCAGAGCACTGGGGAAAGGCAGGCAGAGAATTCCCTGCTAGCACCTTCTCTGTGCCTGGGAAGGAGAAGTGTTCACATTGTTGCGCAGAATCGCATTTGCGTCGCTGCAGAGGACACTATCACTTTTTCAGGGCAAAAGAAAACACAGAGCCCCACATTTGCTGTTGCCCTGGAGAGCTTGCAGAGCACTGGGGAAAGGCAGGCAGAGAATCCCCTGCTAGCACCTTCTCTGTGCCTGGGAAGGAGAAGTGTTCACATTGTTGCGCAGAATCTCATTTGCGTCGCTGCAGAGGACACTATCACTTTTTCAGGGCAAAAGAAAGCACAGAGCCCCAGATTTGCTGTTGCCCTGGAGAGCTTGCGAGCACTGGGGAAAGGCAGGCAGAGAATTCCCTGCTAGCACCTTCTCTGTGCCTGGGAAGGAGAAGTGTTCACATTGTTGCGCAGAATCGCATTTGCGTCGCTGCAGAGGACACTATCACTTTTTCAGGGCAAAAGAAAGCACAGAGCCCCACATTTGCTGTTGCCCTGGAGAGCTTGCAGAGCACTGGGGAAAGGCAGGCAGAGAATTCCCTGCTAGCACCTTCTCTGTGCCTGGCAAGGAGAAGTGTTCACATTGTTGCGCAGAATCGCTTTTCTGCAAAGAACCCTAACACTTTTTCAGGGCAAAAGAAAGCACAGAGCCCCAGATTTCCTGTTGCCCTGGAGAGCTTGCAGAGCACTACGGAAAAGCAGGCAGAGAATTCCCTGCTAGCACCTTCTCTGTGCCTGGGAAGGAGAAGTGTTCACATTGTTGCGCAGAATCGCTTTTCTGCAAAGAACCCTACCATCTTTTCAGGGCAAAAGAAAGCACAGAGCCCCAGATTTCCTGTTGCCCTGGAGAGCTTGCAGAGCACTGGGGAAAGGCAGGCAGAGAATTCCCTGCTAGCACCTTCTCTGTGCCTGGCAAGGAGAAGTGTTCAAATCGTTTCGCAGAATCGCATTTGCGTCGCTGCAGAGGACACTATCACTTTTTCAGGGCAAAAGAAAACACAGAGCCCCAGATTTCCTGTTGCCCTGGAGAGCTTGCAGAGCACTGGGGAAAACCAGGCAGATAATTCCCTGCTAGCACCTTCTCTGTGCCTGGGAGGGAGAAGTGTTCACATTGTTTCGCAGAATTGCTTTTCTGCAAAGAACCCTAACACTTTTTCAGGGCAAAAGAAAGCACAGAGGCCCAGATTTGCTGTTGCCCTGGACAGCTTGCAGAGCACTGGGGAAAGGCAGCCAGAGAATCCGCTGCTAGCACCTTCTCTGTGCCTGGGAAGGAGAAGTGTTCACATTGTTTCGCAGAATCGCATTTGAGTCGCTGCAGAGGACACTAAAATTTGTTCAGAATGAAAGAAAACACAGAGCCCCAGATTTCCTGTTGCCCTGGACAGCTTGCAGAGCACTACGGAAAGGCAGGCAGAGAATTCCCTGCTAGCACCTTCTCTGTGCCTGGGAAGGAGAAGTGTTCACATTGTTGCGCAGAATCGCATTTGCGTCGTTGCAGAGAACACTATCACTTTTTCAGGGCAAAAGAAAGCACAGAGCCCCAGATTTGCTGTTGCCCTGGAGAGCTTGCAGAGCACTGGGGAAAACCAGGCAGAGAATTCCCTGCTAGCACCTTCTCTGTGCCTGGGAAGGAGAAGTGTTCACATTGTTGCACAGAATCCCTTTTCTGCAGCGAACACTAACACTTGTTCAGAACGAAAGAAAGCACAGAGCCCCAGATTTGCTGTTGCCCTGGAGAGCTTGCAGAGCACTACGGAAAGGCAGGCAGAGAATTCCCTGCTAGCACCTTCTCTGTGCCTGGGAAGGAGAAGTGTTCACATTGTTGCGCAGAATCGCATTTGCGTCGCTGCAGAGGACACTATCATTTTTCAGGGCAAAAGAAAGCACAGAGCCCCAGATTTGCTGTTGCCCTGGAGAGCTTGCAGAGCACTGGGGAAAGGCAGGCACAGAATCCCCTGCTAGCACCTTCTCTGTGCCTGGGAAGGAGAAGTGTTCACATTGTTGCGCAGAATCGCTTTTCTGCAAAGAACCCTAACACTTTTTCAGGGCAAAAGAAAGCACAGAGCCCCACATTTGCTGTTGCCCTGGAGAGCTTGTGGAGCACTGGGGAAAGGCAGGCAGAGAATTCCCTGCTAGCACCTTCTCTGTGCCTGGGAAGGAGAAGTGTTCACATTGGTGTGCAGAATCGCATTTGCGTTGCTGCAGAGGACACAATCACTTTTTCAGGGCTAAAGAAAGCACAGAGCCCCAGATTTGCTGTTGCCCTGGAGAGCTTGCGAGCACTACGGAAAAGCAGGCAGAGAATTCCCTGCTAGCACCTTCTCTGTGCCTGGGAAGGAGAATTGTTCACATTGTTGCACAGAATCCCTTTTCTGCAGCGAACACTAACACTTGTTCAGAACGAAAGAAAGCACAGAGCCCCAGATTAGCTGTTGCCCTGGAGAGCTTGCAGAGCACTGGGGAAAGGCAGGCAGAGAATCCCCTGCTAGCACCTTCTCTGTGCCTGGGAAGGAGAAGTGTTCACATTATTGCGCAGAATCGCTTTTGCGTTACTGCAGAGGACACTATCACTTTTTCAGGGCAAAAGAAAGCACAGAGCCCCACATTTGCTGTTGCCCTGGAGAGCTTGCAGAGCACTGGGGAAAGGCAGGCAGAGAATTCCCTGCTAGCACCTTCACTGTGCCTGGGAGGGAGAAGTGTTCACTTTGGTGCGCAGAATCGCTTTTCTGCAAAGAACCCTAACACTTTTTCAGGGCAAAAGAAAGCACAGAGCCCCAGATTTGCTGTTGCCCTGGAGAGCTTGCAGAGCACTGGGGAAAGGCAGGCAGAGAATCCCCTGCTAGCACCTTCTCTGTGCCTGGGAAGGAGAAGTGTTCACATTGTTGCGCAGAATCGCTTTTCTGCAAAGAACCCTAACACTTTTTCAGGGCAAAAGAAAGCACAGAGCCCCAGATTTGCTGTTGTCCTGGACAGCTTGCAGAGCACTGGGGAAAGGCAGGCAGAGAATTCCCTGCTAGCACCTTCTCTGTGCCTGGCAAGGAGACGTGTTCACATTGTTGCGCAGAATCGCATTTGCGTCGCTGCAGAGGACACTATAAATTTTTCAGGGCAAAAGAAAGCACAGAGCCCCACATTTGCTGTTGTCCTGGAGAGCTTGCAGAGCACTGGGGAAAGGCAGGCAGAGAATCCCCTGCTAGCACCTTCTCTGTGCCTGGGAAGGAGAAGTGTTCACATTATTGCGCAGAATCGCATTTGCGTTACTGCAATGGACACTATCACTTTTTCAGGGCAAAAGAAAGCACAGAGCCCCACATTTGCTGTTGCCCTGGAGAGCTTGCAGAGCACTGGGGAAAGGCAGGCAGAGAATTCCCTGCTAGCACCTTCTCTGTGCCTGGCAAGGAGAAGTGTTCACATTGTTGTGCAGAATCGCATTTGCGTTGCTGCAGAGGACACTATCACTTTTTCAGGGCAAAAGAAAGCACAGAGCCCCAGATTTGCTGTTGCCCTGGAGAGCTTGCGAGCACTACGGAAAAGCAGGCAGAGAATTCCCTGCTAGCACCTTCTCTGTGCCTGGCAAGGAGAAGTGTTCACATTGTTGCGCAGAATCGCTTTTCTGCAAAGAACCCTAACACTTTTTCAGGGCAAAAGAAAGCACAGAGCCCCAGATTTGCTGTAGCCTTGGACAGCTTGCAGAGCACTGGGGAAAGGCAGGCAGAGAATTCCCTGCTAGCACCTTCTCTGTGCCTGGGAAGGAGAAGTGTTCACATTGTTGCGCAGAATCGCATTTGCGTCGCAGCAGAGAACACTACCAATTTTTCAGGGCAAAAGAAAGCACAGAGCCCCAGATTTCCTGTTGCCCTGGAGAGCTTGCAGAGCACTGGGGAAAGGCAGGCAGAGAATCCCCTGCTAGCACCTTCTCTGTGCCTGGGAAGGAGAAGTGTTCACATTGTTGCGCAGAATCGCTTTTCTACAAAGAACCCTAACACTTTTTCAGGGCAAAAGAAAGCACAGAGCCCCAGATTTGCTGTTTCCCTGGAGAGCTTGCAGAGCACTGGGGAAAGGCAGGCAGAGAATTCCCTGCTAGCACCTTCTCTGTGCCTGGGAAGGAGAAGTGTTCACATTGTTGCGCAGAATCGCATTTGCGTCGCTGCAGAGGACACTATCACTTTTTCAGGGCAAAAGAAAACACAGAGCCCCAGATTTGCTGTTGCCCTGGAGAGCTTGCAGAACACTGGGGAAAGGCAGGCAGAGAATCCCCTGCTAGCACCTTCTCTGTGCCTGGCAAGGAGAAGTGTTCACATTGTTGCGCAGAATCTCATTTGCGTCGCTGCAGAGGACACTATCACTTTTTCAGGGCAAAAGAAAGCACAGAGCCCCAGATTTGCTGTTGCCCTGGAGAGCTTGCGAGCACTGGGGAAAGGCAGGCAGAGAATTCCCTGCTAGCACCTTCTCTGTGCCTGGGAAGGAGAAGTGTTCACATTGTTGCGCAGAATCGCATTTGCGTCGCTGCAGAGGACACTATCACTTTTTCAGGGCAAAAGAAAGCACAGAGCCCCACATTTGCTGTTGCCCTGGAGAGCTTGCAGAGCACTGGGGAAAGGCAGGCAGAGAATTCCCTGCTAGCACCTTCTCTGTGCCTGGCAAGGAGAAGTGTTCACATTGTTGCGCAGAATCGCTTTTCTGCAAAGAACCCTAACACTTTTTCAGGGCAAAAGAAAGCACAGAGCCCCAGATTTCCTGTTGCCCTGGAGAGCTTGCAGAGCACTACGGAAAAGCAGGCAGAGAATTCCCTGCTAGCACCTTCTCTGTGCCTGGCAAGGAGAAGTGTTCACATTGTTGCGCAGAATCGCTTTTCTGCAAAGAACCCTACCATCTTTTCAGGGCAAAAGAAAGCACAGAGCCCCAGATTTCCTGTTGCTCTGGAGAGCTTGCAGAGCACTGGGGAAAGGCAGGCAGAGAATTCCCTGCTAGCACCTTCTCTGTGCCTGGCAAGGAGAAGTGTTCAAATCGTTTCGCAGAATCGCATTTGCGTCGCTGCAGAGGACACTATCACTTTTTCAGGGCAAAAGAAAGCACAGAGCCCCACATTTGCTGTTGCCCTGGAGAGCTTGCAGAGCACTACGGAAAGGCAGGCAGAGAATTCCCTGCTAGCACCTTCTCTGTGCCTGGGAAGGAGAAGTGTTCACATTGTTGCGCAGAATCGCTTTTCTGCAAAGAACCCTAACACTTTTTCAGGGCAAAAGAAAGCACAGAGCCCCAGATTTGCTGTAGCCTTGGACAGCTTGCAGAGCACTGGGGAAAGGCAGGCAGAGAATTCCCTGCTAGCACCTTCTCTGTGCCTGGGAAGGAGAAGTGTTCACATTGTTGCGCAGAATCGCATTTGCGTCGTTGCAGAGAACACTATCACTTTTTCAGGGCAAAAGAAAGCACAGAGCCCCACATTTCCTGTTGCCCTGGATAGCTTGCAGAGCACTACGGAAAGGCAGGCAGAGAATTCCCTGCTAGCACCTTCTCTGTGCCTGGGAAGGAGAAGTGTTCACATTGTTGCGCAGAATCGCTTTTCTACAAAGAACCCTAACACTTTTTCAGGGCAAAAGAAAGCACAGAGCCCCAGATTTCCTGTTGCCCTGGAGAGCTTGCAGAGCACTGGGGAAAGGCACACAGAGAATCCCCTGCTAGCACCTTCTCTGTGCCTGGGAAGGAGAAGTGTTCACATTGTTGTGCAGAATCGCATTTGCGTCGCTGCAGAGGACACTATCACTTTTTCAGGGAAAAGAAAGCACAGAGCCCCAGAGTTGCTGTAGCCTTGGACAGCTTGCAGAGCACTGGGGAAAGGCAGGCAGAGAATCCCCTGCTAGCACCTTCTCTGTGCCTGGGAAGGAGAAGTGTTCACATTGTTTCGCAGAATGGCTTTTCTGCATAGAACACTAACACTTGTTCAGAACGAAAAAAAGCACAGAGCCCCAGATTTGCTGTTGCCCTGGACAGCTTGCAGAGCACTGGGGAAAGGCAGGCAGAGAATTCCCTGCTAGCACCTTCTCTGTGCCTGGGAAGGAGAAGTGTTCACATTGTTGCGCAGAATCGCTTTTGCGTCGCTGCAGAGGACACTATCACTTTTTCAGGGCAAAAGAAAGCACAGAGCCCCACATTTGCTGTTGCCCTGGAGAGCTTGCAGAGCACTGGGGAAAGGCAGGCAGAGAATCCCCTGCTAGCACCTTCTCTGTGCCTGGGAAGGAGAAGTGTTCACATTATTGCGCAGAACCGCATTTGCCTTACTGAAGAGGACACTATCACTTTTTCAGGGCAAAAGAAAGCACAGAGCCCCACATTTGCTGTTGCCCTGGAGAGCTTGCAGAGCACTGGGGAAAGGCAGGCAGAGAAACCCCTGCTAGCACCTTCTCTGTGCTTGGCAAGGAGAAGTGTTCACATTGTTGCGCAGAATCGCATTTGCGTCGCTGCAGAGGTCACTATCACTTTTTCAGGGCAAAAGAAAGCACAGAGCCCCAGATTTGCTGTTGCCCTGGAGAGCTTGCGAGCACTACGGAAAAGCAGGCAGAGAATTCCCTGCTAGCACCTTCTCTGTGCCTGGCAAGGAGAAGTGTTCACATTGTTTCGCAAAATCGCATTTGCGTCGCTGCAGAGGACACTATCACTTTTTCAGGGCAAAAGAAAGCACAGAGCCCCACATTTGCTGTTGCCCTGGACAGCTTGCAGAGCACTGGGGAAAACCAGGCAGATAATTCCCTGCTAGCACCTTCTCTGTGCCTGGCAAGGAGAAGTGTTCACATTGTTGCGCAGAATCGCTTTTCTGCATAGAACCCTAACACTTTTTCAGGGCAAAAGAAAGCACAGAGCCCCAGATTTGCTGTTGCCCTGGAGAGCTTGCAGAGCACTGGGGAAAGGCAGGCAGAGAATTCCCTGCTAGCACCTTCTCTGTGCCTGGGAAGGAGAAGTGTTCACATTGTTGCGCAGAATCGCTTTTCTACAGAAAACCCTAACACTTTTTCAGGGCAAAAGAAAGCACAGAGCCCCACATTTGCTGTTGCCCTGGAGAGCTTGCAGAGCACTGGGGAAAGGCAGGCAGAGAATTCCCTGCTAGCACCTTCTCTGTGCCTGGGAAGGAGAAGTGTTCACATTGTTGCGCAGGATCGCATTTGCGTCGCTGCAGAGAACACTATCACTTTTTCAGGGCAAAAGAAAGCACAGAGCCCCAGATTTCCTGTTGCCCTGGAGAGCTTGCGAGCACTACGGAAAAGCAGGCAGAGAATTCCCTGCTAGCACCTTCTCTGTGCCTGGGAAGGAGAAGTGTTCACATTGTTGCGCAGAATCGCTTTTCTGCAAAGAACCCTAACACTTTTTCAGGGCAAAAGAAAGCACAGAGCCCCAGATTTGCTGTTGCCCTGGAGAGCTTGCAGAGCACTGGGGAAAGGCACATAGAGAATCCCCTGCTAGCACCTTCTCTGTGCCTGGCAAGGAGAAGTGTTCACATTGTTGTGCAGAATCGCATTTGCGTCGCTGCAGAGGACACTATCACTTTTTCAGGGCAAAAGAAAGCACAGAGCCCCAGATTTCCTGTTGCCCTGGAGAGCTTGCAGAGCACTGGGGAAAGGCACACAGAGAATCCCCTGCTAGCACCTTCTCTGTGCCTGGCAAGGAGAAGTGTTCACATTGTTGCGCAGAATCGCATTTGCGTCGCTGCAGAGGACACTATCACTTTTTCAGGGAAAAGAAAGCACAGAGCCCCAGATTTCCTGTTGCCCTGGAGAGCTTGCGAGCACTACGGAAAAGCAGGCAGAGAATTCCCTGCTAGCACCTTCTCTGTGCCTGGGAAGGAGAAGTGTTCACATTGTTTCGCAGAATGGCTTTTCTGCATAGAACACTAACACTTGTTCAGAACGAAAAAAAGCAAAGAGCCCCACATTTGCTGTTGCCCTGGAGAGCTTGCAGAGCACTGGGGAAAGGCAGGCAGAGAATCCCCTGCTAGCACCTTCTCTGTGCCTGGGAAGGAGAAGTGTTCACATTGTTGCGCAGAATCGCATTTGCGTCGCTGCAGAGGACACTATCACTTTTTCAGGGCAAAAGAAAGCACAGAGCCCCACATTTGCTGTTGCCCTGGAGAGCTTGCAGAGCACTGGGGAAAGGCAGGCAGAGAATCCCCTGCTAGCACCTTCTCTGTGCCTGGGAAGGAGAAGTGTTCACATTATTGCGCAGAACCGCATTTGCCTTACTGAAGAGGACACTATCACTTTTTCAGGGCAAAAGAAAGCACAGAGCCCCACATTTGCTGTTGCCCTGGAGAGCTTGCAGAGCACTGGGGAAAGGCAGGCAGAGAATCCCCTGCTAGCACCTTCTCTGTGCTTGGCAAGGAGAAGTGTTCACATTGTTGCGCAGAATCGCATTTGCGTCGCTGCAGAGGTCACTATCACTTTTTCAGGGCAAAAGAAAGCACAGAGCCCCAGATTTGCTGTTGCCCTGGAGAGCTTGCGAGCACTACGGAAAAGCAGGCAGAGAATTCCCTGCTAGCACCTTCTCTGTGCCTGGGAAGGAGAAGTGTTCACATTGTTTCGCAAAATCGCATTTGCGTCGCTGCAGAGGACACTATCACTTTTTCAGGGCAAAAGAAAGCACAGAGCCCCACATTTGCTGTTGCCCTGGACAGCTTGCAGAGCACTGGGGAAAACCAGGCAGATAATTCCCTGCTAGCACCTTCTCTGTGCCTGGCAAGGAGAAGTGTTCACATTGTTGCGCAGAATCGCTTTTCTGCATAGAACCCTAACACTTTTTCAGGGCAAAAGAAAGCACAGAGCCCCACATTTGCTGTTGCCCTGGAGAGCTTGCAGAGCACTGGGGAAAGGCAGGCAGAGAATTCCCTGCTAGCACCTTCTCTGTGCCTGGGAAGGAGAAGTGTTCACATTGTTGCGCAGAATCGCTTTTCTACAGAAAACCCTAACACTTTTTCAGGGCAAAAGAAAGCAGAGAGCCCCACATTTGCTGTTGCCCTGGAGAGCTTGCAGAGCACTGGGGAAAGGCAGGCAGAGAATTCCCTGCTAGCACCTTCTCTGTGCCTGGGAAGGAGAAGTGTTCACATTGTTGCGCAGAATCGCATTTGCGTCGCTGCAGAGAACACTATCACTTTTTCAGGGCAAAAGAAAGCACAGAGCCCCAGATTTGCTGTTGCCCTGGAGAGCTTGCAGAGCACTGGGGAAAGGCAGGCAGAGAATCCCCTGCTAGCACCTTCTCTGTGCCTGGGAAGGAGAAGTGTTCACATTGTTTCGCAGAATCGCTTTTCTACAAAGAACCCTAACACTTTTTCAGGGCAAAAGAAAGCACAGAGCCCCAGATTTCCTGTTGCCCTGGAGAGCTTGCAGAGCACTGGGGAAAGGCAGGCAGAGAATCCCCTGCTAGCACCTTCTCTGTGCCTGGCAAGGAGAAGTGTTCACATTGTTGTGCAGAATCGCATTTGCGTCGCTGCAGAGGACACTATCACTTTTTCAGGGAAAAGAAAGCACAGAGCCCCAGATTTCCTGTTGCCCTGGAGAGCTTGCGAGCACTACGGAAAAGCAGGCAGAGAATTCCCTGCTAGCACCTTCTCTGTGCCTGGGAAGGAGAAGTGTTCACATTGTTGCGCAGAATCGCTTTTCTGCAAAGAACCCTAACACTTTTTCAGGGCAAAAGAAAGCACAGAGCCCCAGATTTCCTGTTGCCCTGGAGAGCTTGCAGAGCACTACGGAAAAGGAGTCAGAGAATTCCCTGCTAGCACCTTCTCTGTGCCTGGGAAGGAGAAGTGTTCACATTGTTGCGCAGAATCGCTTTTCTGCAAAGAACCCTAACACTTTTTCAGGGCAAAAGAAAGCACAGAGCCCCACATTTGCTGTAGCCTTGGACAGCTTGCAGAGCACTGGGGAAAGGCAGGCAGAGAATCCCCTGCTAGCACCTTCTCTGTGCCTGGGAAGGAGAAGTGTTCACATTGTTTCGCAGAATGGCTTTTCTGCATAGAACACTAACACTTGTTCAGAACGAAAAAAAGCAAAGAGCCCCAGATTTGCTGTTGCCCTGGACAGCTTGCAGAGCACTGGGGAAAGGCAGGCAGAGAATCCCCTGCTAGCACCTTCTCTGTGCCTGGGAAGGAGAAGTGTTCACATTGTTGCGCAGAATCGCATTTGCGTCGCTGCAGAGGACACTATCACTTTTTCAGGGCAAAAGAAAGCACAGAGCCCCAGATTTCCTGTTGCCCTGGAGAGCTTGCAGAGCACTACGGAAAAGCAGGCAGAGAATTCCCTGCTAGCACCTTCTCTGTGCCTGGGAAGGAGAAGTGTTCACATTGTTGAGCAGAATCGCTTTTCTGCAAAGAACCCTAACACTTTTTCAGGGCAAAAGAAAGCTCAGAGCCCCAGATTTGCTGTAGCCTTGGACAGCTTGCAGAGCACTGGGGAAAGGCAGGCAGAGAATTCCCTGCTAGCACCTTCTCTGTGCCTGGGAAGGAGAAGTGTTCACATTGTTGCGCAGAATCGCATTTGCGTCGCTGCAGAGGACACTATCACTTTTTCAGGGCAAAAGAAAGCACAGAGCCCCAGATTTGCTGTTGCCCTGGAGAGCTTGCAGAGCACTGGGGAAAGGCAGGCAGAGAATCCCCTGCTAGCACCTTCTCTGTGCCTGGGAAGGAGAAGTGTTCACATTGTTGCGCAGAATCGCATTTGCGTCGCTGCATAGGACACTATCACTTTTTCAGGGCAAAAGAAAGCACAGAGCCCCACATTTGCTGTTGCCCTGGAGAGCTTGCAGAGCACTGGGGAAAGGCAGGCAGAGAATCCCCTGCTAGCACCTTCTCTGTGCTTGGCAAGGAGAAGTGTTCACATTGTTGCGCAGAATCGCATTTGTGTCGCTGCAGAGGACACTATCACTTTTTCAGGGCAAAAGAAAGCACAGAGCCCCAGATTTGCTGTTGCCCTGGAGAGCTTGCAGAGCACTACGGAAAAGCAGGCAGAGAATTCCCTGCTAGCACCTTCTCTGTGCCTGGGAAGGAGAAGTGTTCACATTTTTTCGCAAAATCGCTTTTCTGCATAGAACCCTAACACTTTTTCAGGGCAAAAGAAAGCACAGAGCCCCAGATTTGCTGTTGCCCTGGAGAGCTTGCAGAGCACTGGGGAAAGCCAGGCAGAGAATTCCCTGCTAGCACCTTCTCTGTGCCTGGGAAGGAGAAGTGTTCACATTGTTGCGCAGAATCGCTTTTCTACAGAAAACACTAACACTTTTTCAGGGCAAAAGAAAGCACAGAGCCCCACATTTGCTGTTGCCCCGGCGAGCTTGCAGAGCACTGGGGAAAGGCAGGCAGAGAATTCCCTGCTAGCACCTTCTCTGTGCCTGGGAAGGAGAAGTGTTCACATTGTTGTGCAGAATCGCATTTGCGTTGCTGCAGAGGACACTATCACTTTTTCAGGGCAAAAGAAAGCACAGAGCCCCAGATTTCCTGTTGCCCTGGAGAGCTTGTGAGCACTACGGAAAAGCAGGCAGAGAATAACCTGCTAGCACCTTCTCTGTGCCTGGGAAGGAGAAGTGTTCACATTGTTGCGCAGAATCGCTTTTCTGCAAAGAACCCTAACACTTTTTCAGGGCAAAAGAAAGCACAGAGCCCCAGATTTCCTGTTGCCCTGGATAGCTTGCAGAGCACTACGGAAAGGCAGGCAGAGAATTCCCTGCTAGCACCTTCTCTGTGCCTGGGAAGGAGAAGTGTTCACATTGTTGCGCAGAATCGCTTTTCTGCAAAGAACCCTAACACTTTTTCAGGGCAAAAGAAAGCACAGAGCCCCAGATTTGCTGTAGCCTTGGACAGCTTGCAGAGCACTGGGGAAAGGCAGGCAGAGAATTCCCTGCTAGCACCTTCTCTGTGCCTGGGAAGGAGAAGTGTTCACATTGTTGCGCAGAATCGCATTTGCGTCGCTGCAGAGAACACTATCACTTTTTCAGGGCAAAAGAAAGCACAGAGCCCCAGATTTGCTGTTGCCCTGGAGAGCTTGCAGAGCACTGGGGAAAGGAAGGCAGAGAATCCCCTGCTAGCACCTTCTCTGTGCCTGGGAAGGAGAAGTGTTCACATTGTTGCGCAGAATCGCTTTTCTACAAAGAACCCTAACACTTTTTCAGGGCAAAAGAAAGCACAGAGCCCCACATTTCCTGTTGCCCTGGAGAGCTTGCAGAGCACTGGGGAAAGGCACACAGAGAATCCCCTGCTAGCACCTTCTCTGTGCCTGGGAAGGAGAAGTGTTCACATTGTTGCGCAGAATCGCATTTGCGTCGCTGCAGAGGACACTATCACGTTTTCAGGGCAAAAGAAAGCACAGAGCCCCACATTTCCTGTTGCCCTGGAGAGCTTGCAGAGCACTGGGGAAAGGCAGGCAGAGAATCCCCTGCTAGCACCTTCTCTGTGCCTGGCAAGGAGAAGTGTTCACATTGTTGCGCAGAATCGCATTTGCGTCGCTGCAGAGGACACTATCACTTTTTCAGGGAAAAGAAAGCACAGAGCCCCAGATTTCCTGTTGCCCTGGAGAGCTTGCGAGCACTACGGAAAAGCAGGCAGAGAATTCCCTGCTAGCACCTTCTCTGTGCCTGGCAAGGAGAAGTGTTCACATTGTTGCGCAGAATCGCTTTTCTGCAAAGAAACCTATCACTTTTTCAGGGCAAAAGAAAGCACAGAGCCCCAGATTTCCTGTTGCCCTGGAGAGCTTGCAGAGCACTACGGAAAAGCAGGCAGAGAATTCCCTGCTAGCACCTTCTCTGTGCCTGGGAAGGAGAAGTGTTCACATTGTTGCGCAGAATCGCTTTTCTGCAAAGAACCCTAACACTTTTTCAGGGCAAAAGAAAGCACAGAGCCCCAGAGTTGCTGTAGCCTTGGACAGCTTGCAGAGCACTGGGGAAAGGCAGGCAGAGAATCCCCTGCTAGCACCTTCTCTGTGCCTGGGAAGGAGAAGTGTTCACATTGTTGCGCAGAATGGCTTTTCTGCATAGAACACTAACACTTGTTCAGAACGAAAAAAAGCAAAGAGCCCCAGATTTGCTGTTGCCCTGGACAGCTTGCAGAGCACTGGGGAAAGGCAGGCAGAGAATCCCCTGCTAGCACCTTCTCTGTGCCTGGGAAGGAGAAGTGTTCACATTGTTGCGCAGAATCGCATTTGCGTCGCTGCAGAGGACACTATCACTTTTTCAGGGCAAAAGAAAGCACAGAGCCCCACATTTGCTGTTGCCCTGGAGAGCTTGCAGAGCACTGGGGAAAGGCAGGCAGAGAATCCCCTGCTAGCACCTTCTCTGTGCCTGGGAAGGAGAAGTGTTCACATTATTGCGCAGAACCGCATTTGCCTTACTGAAGAGGACACTATCACTTTTTCAGGGCAAAAGAAAGCACAGAGCCCCACATTTGCTGTTGCCCTGGAGAGCTTGCAGAGCACTGGGGAAAGGCAGGCAGAGAATCCCCTGCTAGCACCTTCTCTGTGCTTGGCAAGGAGAAGTGTTCACATTGTTGCGCAGAATCGCATTTGCGTCGCTGCAGAGGTCACTATCACTTTTTCAGGGCAAAAGAAAGCACAGAGCCCCAGATTTGCTGTTGCCCTGGAGAGCTTGCGAGCACTACGGAAAAGCAGGCAGAGAATTCCCTGCTAGCACCTTCTCTGTGCCTGGGAAGGAGAAGTGTTCACATTGTTTCGCAAAATCGCATTTGCGTCGCTGCAGAGGACACTATCACTTTTTCAGGGCAAAAGAAAGCACAGAGCCCCACATTTGCTGTTGCCCTGGACAGCTTGCAGAGCACTGGGGAAAGGCAGGCAGAGAATCCCCTGCTAGCACCTTCTCTGTGCCTGGGAAGGAGAAGTGTTCACATTGTTGCGCAGAATCGCTTTTCTGCATAGAACCCTAACACTTTTTCAGGGCAAAAGAAAGCACAGAGCCCCAGATTTGCTGTTGCCCTGGAGAGCTTGCAGAGCACTGGGGAAAGGCAGGCAGAGAATTCCCTGCTAGCACCTTCTCTGTGCCTGGGAAGGAGAAGTGTTCACATTGTTGCGCAGGATCGCATTTGCGTCGCTGCAGAGAACACTATCACTTTTTCAGGGCAAAAGAAAGCACAGAGCCCCAGATTTGCTCTTGCCCTGGAGAGCTTGCAGAGCACTGGGGAAAGGCAGGCAGAGAATCCCCTGCTAGCACCTTCTCTGTGCCTGGGAAGGAGAAGTGTTCACATTGTTTCGCAGAATCGCTTTTCTACAAAGAACCCTACCACTTTTTCAGGGCAAAAGAAAGCACAGAGCCCCAGATTTCCTGTTGCCCTGGAGAGCTTGCAGAGCACTGGGGAAAGGCACACAGAGAATCCCCTGCTAGCACCTTCTCTGTGCCTGGCAAGGAGAAGTGTTCACATTGTTGTGCAGAATAGCATTTGCGTCGCTGCAGAGGACACTATCATTTTTTCAGGGAAAAGAAAGCACAGAGCCCCAGATTTCCTGTTGCCCTGGAGAGCTTGCGAGCACTACGGAAAAGCAGGCAGAGAATTCCCTGCTAGCACCTTCTCTGTGCCTGGGAAGGAGAAGTGTTCACATTGTTGCGCAGAATCGCTTTTCTGCAAAGAACCCTAACACTTTTTCAGGGCAAAAGAAAGCACAGAGCCCCAGATTTGCTGTTGCCCTGGAGAGCTTGCAGAGCACTGGGGAAAGGCACATAGAGAATCCCCTGCTAGCACCTTCTCTGTGCCTGGCAAGGAGAAGTGTTCACATTGTTGCGCAGAATCGCATTTGCGTCGCTGCAGAGGACACTATCACTTTTTCAGGGCAAAAGAAAGCACAGAGCCCCAGATTTCCTGTTGCCCTGGAGAGCTTGCAGAGCACTGGGGAAAGGCACACAGAGAATCCCCTGCTAGCACCTTCTCTGTGCCTGGCAAGGAGAAGTGTTCACATTGTTGCGCAGAATCGCATTTGCGTCGCTGCAGAGGACACTATCACTTTTTCAGGGAAAAGAAAGCACAGAGCCCCAGATTTCCTGTTGCCCTGGAGAGCTTGCGAGCACTACGGAAAAGCAGGCAGAGAATTCCCTGCTAGCACCTTCTCTGTGCCTGGGAAGGAGAAGTGTTCACATTGTTTCGCAGAATGGCTTTTCTGCATAGAACACTAACACTTGTTCAGAACGAAAAAAAGCAAAGAGCCCCACATTTGCTGTTGCCCTGGACAGCTTGCAGAGCACTGGGGAAAGGCAGGCAGAGAATCCCCTGCTAGCACCTTCTCTGTGCCTGGGAAGGAGAAGTGTTCACATTGTTGCGCAGAATCGCATTTGCGTCGCTGCAGAGGACACTATCACTTTTTCAGGGCAAAAGAAAGCACAGAGCCCCACATTTGCTGTTGCCCTGGAGAGCTTGCAGAGCACTGGGGAAAGGCAGGCAGAGAATCCCCTGCTAGCACCTTCTCTGTGCCTGGGAAGGAGAAGTGTTCACATTATTGCGCAGAACCGCATTTGCCTTACTGAAGAGGACACTATCACTTTTTCAGGGCAAAAGAAAGCACAGAGCCCCACATTTGCTGTTGCCCTGGAGAGCTTGCAGAGCACTGGGGAAAGGCAGGCAGAGAATCCCCTGCTAGCACCTTCTCTGTGCTTGGCAAGGAGAAGTGTTCACATTGTTGCGCAGAATCGCATTTGCGTCGCTGCAGAGGTCACTATCACTTTTTCAGGGCAAAAGAAAGCACAGAGCCCCAGATTTGCTGTTGCCCTGGAGAGCTTGCGAGCACAACGGAAAAGCAGGCAGAGAATTCCCTGCTAGCACCTTCTCTGTGCCTGGGAAGGAGAAGTGTTCACATTGTTTCGCAAAATCGCATTTGCGTCGCTGCAGAGGACACTATCACTTTTTCAGGGCAAAAGAAAGCACAGAGCCCCACATTTGCTGTTGCCCTGGACAGCTTGCAGAGCACTGGGGAAAACCAGGCAGATAATTCCCTGCTAGCACCTTCTCTGTGCCTGGCAAGGAGAAGTGTTCACATTGTTGCGCAGAATCGCTTTTCTGCATAGAACCCTAACACTTTTTCAGGGCAAAAGAAAGCACAGAGCCCCACATTTGCTGTTGCCCTGGAGAGCTTGCAGAGCACTGGGGAAAGGCAGGCAGAGAATTCCCTGCTAGCACCTTCTCTGTGCCTGGGAAGGAGAAGTGTTCACATTGTTGCGCAGAATCGCTTTTCTACAGAAAACCCTAACACTTTTTCAGGGCAAAAGAAAGCACAGAGCCCCAGATTTGCTGTTGCCCTGGAGAGCTTGCAGAGCACTGGGGAAAGGCAGGCAGAGAATTCCCTGCTAGCACCTTCTCTGTGCCTGGGAAGGAGAAGTGTTCACATTGTTGCGCAGAATCGCATTTGCGTCGCTGCAGAGAACACTATCACTTTTTCAGGGCAAAAGAAAGCACAGAGCCCCAGATTTGCTGTTGCCCTGGAGAGCTTGCAGAGCACTGGGGAAAGGCAGGCAGAGAATCCCCTGCTAGCACCTTCTCTGTGCCTGGGAAGGAGAAGTGTTCACATTGTTTCGCAGAATCGCTTTTCTACAAAGAACCCTAACACTTTTTCAGGGCAAAAGAAAGCACAGAGCCCCAGATTTCCTGTTGCCCTGGAGAGCTTGCAGAGCACTGGGGAAAGGCACACAGAGAATCCCCTGCTAGCACCTTCTCTGTGCCTGGCAAGGAGAAGTGTTCACATTGTTGTGCAGAATCGCATTTGCGTCGCTGCAGAGGACACTATCACTTTTTCAGGGAAAAGAAAGCACAGAGCCCCAGATTTCCTGTTGCCCTGGAGAGCTTGCGAGCACTACGGAAAAGCAGGCAGAGAATTCCCTGCTAGCACCTTCTCTGTGCCTGGGAAGGAGAAGTGTTCACATTGTTGCGCAGAATCGCTTTTCTGCAAAGAACCCTAACACTTTTTCAGGGCAAAAGAAAGCACAGAGCCCCAGATTTCCTGTTGCCCTGGAGAGCTTGCAGAGCACTACGGAAAAGGAGTCAGAGAATTCCCTGCTAGCACCTTCTCTGTGCCTGGGAAGGAGAAGTGTTCACATTGTTGCGCAGAATCGCTTTTCTGCAAAGAACCCTAACACTTTTTCAGGGCAAAAGAAAGCACAGAGCCCCACATTTGCTGTAGCCTTGGACAGCTTGCAGAGCACTGGGGAAAGGCAGGCAGAGAATCCCCTGCTAGCACCTTCTCTGTGCCTGGGAAGGAGAAGTGTTCACATTGTTTCGCAGAATGGCTTTTCTGCATAGAACACTAACACTTGTTCAGAACGTAAAAAAGCAAAGAGCCCCAGATTTGCTGTTGCCCTGGACAGCTTGCAGAGCACTGGGGAAAGGCAGGCAGAGAATCCCCTGCTAGCACCTTCTCTGTGCCTGGGAAGGAGAAGTGTTCACATTGTTGCGCAGAATCGCATTTGCGTCGCTGCAGAGGACACTATCACTTTTTCAGGGCAAAAGAAAGCACAGAGCCCCAGATTTCCTGTTGCCCTGGAGAGCTTGCAGAGCACTACGGAAAAGCAGGCAGAGAATTCCCTGCTAGCACCTTCTCTGTGCCTGGGAAGGAGAAGTGTTCACATTGTTGCGCAGAATCGCTTTTCTGCAAAGAACCCTAACACTTTTTCAGGGCAAAAGAAAGCTCAGAGCCCCAGATTTGCTGTAGCCTTGGACAGCTTGCAGAGCACTGGGGAAAGGCAGGCAGAGAATTCCCTGCTAGCACCTTCTCTGTGCCTGGGAAGGAGAAGTGTTCACATTGTTGCGCAGAATCGCATTTGCGTCGCTGCAGAGGACACTATCACTTTTTCAGGGCAAAAGAAAGCACAGAGCCCCAGATTTGCTGTTGCCCTGGAGAGCTTGCAGAGCACTGGGGAAAGGCAGGCAGAGAATCCCCTGCTAGCACCTTCTCTGTGCCTGGGAAGGAGAAGTGTTCACATTGTTGCGCAGAATCGCATTTGCGTCGCTGCATAGGACACTATCACTTTTTCAGGGCAAAAGAAAGCACAGAGCCCCACATTTGCTGTTGCCCTGGAGAGCTTGCAGAGCACTGGGGAAAGGCAGGCAGAGAATCCCCTGCTAGCACCTTCTCTGTGCTTGGCAAGGAGAAGTGTTCACATTGTTGCGCAGAATCGCATTTGTGTCGCTGCAGAGGACACTATCACTTTTTCAGGGCAAAAGAAAGCACAGAGCCCCAGATTTGCTGTTGCCCTGGAGAGCTTGCGAGCACTACGGAAAAGCAGGCAGAGAATTCCCTGCTAGCACCTTCTCTGTGCCTGGGAAGGAGAAGTGTTCACATTTTTTCGCAAAATCGCTTTTCTGCATAGAACCCTAACACTTTTTCAGGGCAAAAGAAAGCACAGAGCCCCAGATTTGCTGTTGCCCTGGAGAGCTTGCAGAGCACTGGGGAAAGCCAGGCAGAGAATTCCCTGCTAGCACCTTCTCTGTGCCTGGGAAGGAGAAGTGTTCACATTGTTGCGCAGAATCGCTTTTCTACAGAAAACACTAACACTTTTTCAGGGCAAAAGAAAGCACAGAGCCCCACATTTGCTGTTGCCCCGGCGAGCTTGCAGAGCACTGGGGAAAGGCAGGCAGAGAATTCCCTGCTAGCACCTTCTCTGTGCCTGGGAAGGAGAAGTGTTCACATTGTTGTGCAGAATCGCATTTGCGTTGCTGCAGAGGACACTATCACTTTTTCAGGGCAAAAGAAAGCACAGAGCCCCAGATTTCCTGTTGCCCTGGAGAGCTTGCGAGCACTACGGAAAAGCAGGCAGAGAATAACCTGCTAGCACCTTCTCTGTGCCTGGGAAGGAGAAGTGTTCACATTGTTGCGCAGAATCGCTTTTCTGCAAAGAACCCTAACACTTTTTCAGGGCAAAAGAAAGCACAGAGCCCCAGATTTCCTGTTGCCCTGGATAGCTTGCAGAGCACTACGGAAAGGCAGGCAGAGAATTCCCTGCTAGCACCTTCTCTGTGCCTGGGAAGGAGAAGTGTTCACATTGTTGCGCAGAATCGCTTTTCTGCAAAGAACCCTAACACTTTTTCAGGGCAAAAGAAAGCACAGAGCCCCAGATTTGCTGTAGCCTTGGACAGCTTGCAGAGCACTGGGGAAAGGCAGGCAGAGAATTCCCTGCTAGCACCTTCTCTGTGCCTGGGAAGGAGAAGTGTTCACATTGTTGCGCAGAATCGCATTTGCGTCGCTGCAGAGAACACTATCACTTTTTCAGGGCAAAAGAAAGCACAGAGCCCCAGAGTTGCTGTTGCCCTGGAGAGCTTGCAGAGCACTGGGGAAAGGAAGGCAGAGAATCCCCTGCTAGCACCTTCTCTGTGCCTGGGAAGGAGAAGTGTTCACATTGTTGCGCAGAATCGCTTTTCTACAAAGAACCCTAACACTTTTTCAGGGCAAAAGAAAGCACAGAGCCCCAGATTTCCTGTTGCCCTGGAGAGCTTGCAGAGCACTGGGGAAAGGCACACAGAGAATCCCCTGCTAGCACCTTCTCTGTGCCTGGGAAGGAGAAGTGTTCACATTGTTGCGCAGAATCGCATTTGCGTCGCTGCAGAGGACACTATCACTTTTTCAGGGCAAAAGAAAGCACAGAGCCCCACATTTCCTGTTGCCCTGGAGAGCTTGCAGAGCACTGGGGAAAGGCAGGCAGAGAATCCCCTGCTAGCACCTTCTCTGTGCCTGGCAAGGAGAAGTGTTCACATTGTTGCGCAGAATCGCATTTGCGTCGCTGCAGAGGACACTATCACTTTTTCAGGGAAAAGAAAGCACAGAGCCCCAGAGTTGCTGTAGCCTTGGACAGCTTGCAGAGCACTGGGGAAAGGCAGGCAGAGAATCCCCTGCTAGCACCTTCTCTGTGCCTGGGAAGGAGAAGTGTTCACATTGTTTCGCAGAATGGCTTTTCTGCATAGAACACTAACACTTGTTCAGAACGAAAAAAAGCAAAGAGCCCCAGATTTGCTGTTGCCCTGGACAGCTTGCAGAGCACTGGGGAAAGGCAGGCAGAGAATCCCCTGCTAGCACCTTCTCTGTGCCTGGCAAGGAGAAGTGTTCACATTGTTGCGCAGAATCGCTTTTCTGCAAAGAACCCTAACACTTTTTCAGGGCAAAAGAAAGCTCAGAGCCCCAGATTTGCTGTAGCCTTGGACAGCTTGCAGAGCACTGGGGAAAGGCAGGCAGAGAATTCCCTGCTAGCACCTTCTCTGTGCCTGGGAAGGAGAAGTGTTCACATTGTTGCGCAGAATCGCATTTGCGTCGCTGCAGAGGACACTATCACTTTTTCAGGGCAAAAGAAAGCACAGAGCCCCAGATTTGCTGTTGCCCTGGAGAGCTTGCAGAGCACTGGGGAAAGGCAGGCAGAGAATCCCCTGCTAGCACCTTCTCTGTGCCTGGGAAGGAGAAGTGTTCACATTGTTGCGCAGAATCGCATTTGCGTCGCTGCATAGGACACTATCACTTTTTCAGGGCAAAAGAAAGCACAGAGCCCCACATTTGCTGTTGCCCTGGAGAGCTTGCAGAGCACTGGGGAAAGGCAGGCAGAGAATCCCCTGCTAGCACCTTCTCTGTGCCTGGGAAGGAGAAGTGTTCACATTTTTTCGCAAAATCGCTTTTCTGCATAGAACCCTAACACTTTTTCAGGGCAAAAGAAAGCACAGAGCCCCAGATTTGCTGTTGCCCTGGAGAGCTTGCAGAGCACTGGGGAAAGCCAGGCAGAGAATTCCCTGCTAGCACCTTCTCTGTGCCTGGGAAGGAGAAGTGTTCACATTGTTGTGCAGAATCGCATTTGCGTTGCTGCAGAGGACACTATCACTTTTTCAGGGCAAAAGAAAGCACAGAGCCCCAGATTTCCTGTTGCCCTGGAGAGCTTGCAGAGCACTGGGGAAAGGCAGGCAGAGAATCCCCTGCTAGCACCTTCTCTGTGCCTGGCAAGGAGAAGTGTTCACATTGTTGCGCAGAATCGCATTTGCGTCGCTGCAGAGGACACTATCACTTTTTCAGGGAAAAGAAAGCACAGAGCCCCAGATTTCCTGTTGCCCTGGAGAGCTTGCGAGCACTACGGAAAAGCAGGCAGAGAATTCCCTGCTAGCACCTTCTCTGTGCCTGGCAAGGAGAAGTGTTCACATTGTTGCGCAGAATCGCTTTTCTGCAAAGAAACCTATCACTTTTTCAGGGCAAAAGAAAGCACAGAGCCCCAGATTTCCTGTTGCCCTGGAGAGCTTGCAGAGCACTACGGAAAAGCAGGCAGAGAATTCCCTGCTAGCACCTTCTCTGTGCCTGGCAAGGAGAAGTGTTCACATTGTTGCGCAGAATCGCTTTTCTGCAAAGAACCCTAACACTTTTTCAGGGCAAAAGAAAGCACAGAGCCCCAGAGTTGCTGTAGCCTTGGACAGCTTGCAGAGCACTGGGGAAAGGCAGGCAGAGAATCCCCTGCTAGCACCTTCTCTGTGCCTGGGAAGGAGAAGTGTTCACATTGTTTCGCAGAATGGCTTTTCTGCATAGAACACTAACACTTGTTCAGAACGAAAAAAAGCAAAGAGCCCCAGATTTGCTGTTGCCCTGGAGAGCTTGCAGAGCACTGGGGAAAGGCAGGCAGAGAATCCCCTGCTAGCACCTTCTCTGTGCTTGGCAAGGAGAAGTGTTCACATTGTTGCGCAGAATCGCATTTGCGTCGCTGCAGAGGACACTATCACTTTTTCAGGGCAAAAGAAAGCACAGAGCCCCAGATTTGCTGTTGCCCTGGAGAGCTTGCGAGCACTACGGAAAAGCAGGAAGAGAATTCCCTGCTAGCACCTTCTCTGTGCCTGGGAAGGAGAAGTGTTCACATTGTTTCGCAAAATCGCATTTGCGTCGCTGCAGAGGACACTATCACTTTTTCAGGGCAAAAGAAAGCACAGAGCCCCACATTTGCTGTTGCCCTGGAGAGCTTGCAGAGCACTGGGGAAAGGCAGGCAGAGAATTCCCTGCTAGCACCTTCACTGTGCCTGGGAGGGAGAAGTGTTCACTTTGGTGCGCAGAATCGCTTTTCTGCAAAGAACCCTAACACTTTTTCAGGGCAAAAGAAAGCACAGAGCCCCACATTTGCTGTTGCCCTGGAGAGCTTGCAGAGCACTGGGGAAAGGCAGGCAGAGAATTCCCTGGTAGCACCTTCTCTGTGCCTGGGAAGGAGAAGTGTTCACATTGTTGCGCAGAATCGCTTTTCTACAGAAAACACTAACACTTTTTCAGGGCAAAAGAAAGCACAGAGCCCCACATTTGCTGTTGCCCTGGAGAGCTTGCAGAGCACTGGGGAAAGGCAGGCAGAGAATCCCCTGCTAGCACCTTCTCTGTGCCTGGGAAGGAGAAGTGTTCACATTGTTGAGCAGAATCGCATTTGCGTTACTGCAGAGGACACTATCACTTTTTCAGGGCAAAAGAAAGCACAGAGCCCCACATTTGCTGTTGCCCTGGAGAGCTTGCAGAGCACTGGGGAAAGGCAGGCAGAGAATTCCCTGCTAGCACCTTCTCTGTGCCTGGCAAGGCGAAGTGTTCACATTGTTGTGCAGAATCGCATTTGCGTTGCTGCAGAGGACACTATCACTTTTTCAGGGCAAAAGAAAGCACAGAGCCCCAGATTTCCTGTTGCCCTGGAGAGCTTGCGAGCACTACGGAAAAGCAGGCAGAGAATTCCCTGCTAGCACCTTCTCTGTGCCTGGCAAGGAGAAGTGTTCACATTGTTGCGCAGAATCGCTTTTCTGCAAAGAACCCTAACACTTTTTCAGGGCAAAAGAAAGCACAGAGCCCCAGATTTCCTGTTGCCCTGGAGAGCTTGCAGAGCACTACGGAAAAGCAGGCAGAGAATTCCCTGCTAGCACCTTCTCTGTGCCTGGGAAGGAGAAGTGTTCACATTGTTGCGCAGAATCGCTTTTCTGCAAAGAACCCTAACACTTTTTCAGGGCAAAAGAAAGCACAGAGCCCCAGATTTGCTGTAGCCTTGGACAGCTTGCAGAGCACTGGGGAAAGGCAGGCAGAGAATTCCCTGCCAGCACCTTCTCTGTGCCTGGGAAGGAGAAGTGTTCACATTGTTGCGCAGAATCGCATTTGCGTCGCTGCAGAGAACACTATCACTTTTTCAGGGCAAAAGAAAGCACAGAGCCCCAGATTTGCTGTTGCCCTGGAGAGCTTGCAGAGCAGTGGGGAAAGGCAGGCAGAGAATCCCCTGCTAGCACCTTCTCTGTGCCTGGGAAGGAGAAGTGTTCACATTGTTGCGCAGAATCGCTTTTCTGCAAAGAACCCTAACACTTTTTCAGGGCAAAAGAAAGCACAGAGCCCCAGATTTGCTGTAGCCTTGGACAGCTTGCAGAGCACTGGTGAAAGGCATGCAGAGAATTCCCTGCTAGCACCTTCTCTGTGCCTGGGAAGGAGAAGTGTTCACATTGTTGCGCAGAATCGCATTTGCGTCGCTGCAGAGGACACTATCACTTTTTCAGGGCAAAAGAAAGCACAGAGCCCCAGATTTGCTGTTGCCCTGGAGAGCTTGCAGAGCACTACGGAAAGGCAGGCAGAGAATCCCCTGCTAGCACCTTCTCTGTGCCTGGGAAGGAGAAGTGTTCACATTGTTGCGCAGAATCGCATTTGCGTCGCTGCAGAGGACACTATCACTTTTTCAGGGCAAAAGAAAGCACAGAGCCCCAGATTTGCTGTTGCCCTGGACAGCTTGCAGAGCACTGGGGAAAAGCAGGCAGAGAATTCCCTGCTAGCACCTTCACTGTGCCTGGGAGGGAGAAGTGTTCACATTGTTGCGCAGAATCGCTTTTCTGCAAAGAACCCTAACACTTTTTCAGGGCAAAAGAAAGCACAGAGCCCCAGATTTCCTGTTGCCCTGGAGAGCTTGCAGAGCACTGGGGAAAGGCAGGCAGAGATTTCCCTGCTAGCACCTTCTCTGTGCCTGGCAAGGAGAAGTGTTCACATTGTTGCGCAGAATCGCTTTTCTACAGAAAACACTAACACTGTTTCAGGGCAAAATAAAGCACAGAGCCCCACATTTGCTGTTGCCCTGGAGAGCTTGCAGAGCACTGGGGAAAGGCAGGCAGAGAATCCCCTGCTAGCACCTTCTCTGTGCCTGGGAAGGAGAAGTGTTCACATTATTGCGCAGAACCGTATTTGCGTTACTGCAGAGGACACTATCACTTTTTCAGGGCAGAAGAAAGCACAGAGCCCCAGATTTCCTGTTGCCCTGGAGAGCTTGCAGAGCACTACGGAAAGGCAGGCAGAGAATTCCCTGCTAGCACCTTCTCTGTGCCTGGGAAGGAGAAGTGTTCACATTGTTGCGCAGAATCGCTTTTCTGCAAAGAACCCTAACACTTTTTCAGGGCAAAAGAAAGCACAGAGCCCCAGATTTGCTGTAGCCTTGGACAGCTTGCAGAGCACTGGGGAAAGGCAGGCAGAGAATTCCCTGCCAGCACCTTCTCTGTGCCTGGGAAGGAGAAGTGTTCACATTGTTGCGCAGAATCGCATTTGCGTCGCTGCAGAGAACACTATCACTTTTTCAGGGCAAAAGAAAGCACAGAGCCCCAGATTTGCTGTTGCCCTGGAGAGCTTGCAGAGCACTGGGGAAAGGCAGGCAGAGAATCCCCTGCTAGCACCTTCTCTGTGCCTGGGAAGGAGAAGTGTTCACATTGTTGCGCAGAATCGCTTTTCTGCAAAGAACCCTAACACTTTTTCAGGGCAAAAGAAAGCACAGAGCCCCAGATTTGCTGTAGCCTTGGACAGCTTGCAGAGCACTGGGGAAAGGCATGCAGAGAATTCCCTGCTAGCACCTTCTCTGTGCCTGGGAAGGAGAAGTGTTCACATTGTTGCGCAGAATCGCATTTGCGTCGCTGCAGAGGACACTATCACTTTTTCAGGGCAAAAGAAAGCACAGAGCCCCAGATTTGCTCTTGCCCTGGAGAGCTTGCAGAGCACTACGGAAAGGCAGGCAGAGAATCCCCTGCTAGCACCTTCTCTGTGCCTGGGAAGGAGAAGTGTTCACATTGTTGCGCAGAATCGCATTTGCGTCGCTGCAGAGGACACTATCACTTTTTCAGGGCAAAAGAAAGCACAGAGCCCCAGATTTGCTGTTGCCCTGGAGAGCTTGCAGAGCACTGGGGAAAAGCAGGCAGAGAATTCCCTGCTAGCACCTTCACTGTGCCTGGGAGGGAGAAGTGTTCACATTGTTGCGCAGAATCGCTTTTCTGCAAAGAACCCTAACACTTTTTCAGGGCAAAAGAAAGCACAGAGCCCCAGATTTCCTGTTGCCCTGGAGAGCTTGCAGAGCACTGGGGAAAGGCAGGCAGAGAATCCCCTGCTAGCACCTTCTCTGTGCCTGGGAAGGAGAAGTGTTCACATTGTTGCGCAGAATCGCATTTGCGTCGCTGCATAGGACACTATCACTTTTTCAGGGCAAAAGAAAGCACAGAGCCCCACATTTGCTGTTGCCCTGGAGAGCTTGCAGAGCACTGGGGAAAGGCAGGCAGAGAATCCCCTGCTAGCACCTTCTCTGTGCTTGGCAAGGAGAAGTGTTCACATTGTTGCGCAGAATCGCATTTGTGTCGCTGCAGAGGACACTATCACTTTTTCAGGGCAAAAGAAAGCACAGAGCCCCAGATTTGCTGTTGCCCTGGAGAGCTTGCGAGCACTACGGAAAAGCAGGCAGAGAATTCCCTGCTAGCACCTTCTCTGTGCCTGGGAAGGAGAAGTGTTCACATTTTTTCGCAAAATCGCTTTTCTGCATAGAACCCTAACACTTTTTCAGGGCAAAAGAAAGCACAGAGCCCCAGATTTGCTGTTGCCCTGGAGAGCTTGCAGAGCACTGGGGAAAGGCAGGCAGAGAATTCCCTGCTAGCACCTTCTCTGTGCCTGGGAAGGAGAAGTGTTCACATTGTTGCGCAGAATCGCTTTTCTACAGAAAACACTAACACTTTTTCAGGGCAAAAGAAAGCACAGAGCCCCACATTTGCTGTTGCCCCGGAGAGCTTGCAGAGCACTGGGGAAAGGCAGGCAGAGAATTCCCTGGTAGCACCTTCTCTGTGCCTGGGAAGGAGAAGTGTTCACATTGTTGTGCAGAATCGCATTTGCGTTGCTGCAGAGGACACTATCACTTTTTCAGGGCAAAAGAAAGCACAGAGCCCCAGATTTCCTGTTGCCCTGGAGAGCTTGCGAGCACTACGGAAAAGCAGGCAGAGAATAACCTGCTAGCACCTTCTCTGTGCCTGGGAAGGAGAAGTGTTCACATTGTTGCGCAGAATCGCTTTTCTGCAAAGAACCCTAACACTTTTTCAGGGCAAAAGAAAGCACAGAGCCCCAGATTTCCTGTTGCCCTGGAGAGCTTGCAGAGCACTGGGGAAAGGCAGGCAGAGATTTCCCTGCTAGCACCTTCTCTGTGCCTGGCAAGGAGAAGTGTTCACATTGTTGCGCAGAATCGCTTTTCTACAGAAAACACTAACACTGTTTCAGGGCAAAATAAAGCACAGAGCCCCACATTTGCTGTTGCCCTGGAGAGCTTGCAGAGCAAGGGGGAAAGGCAGGCAGAGAATCCCCTGCTAGCACCTTCTCTGTGCCTGGGAAGGAGAAGTGTTCACATTATTGCGCAGAACCGTATTTGCGTTACTGCAGAGGACACTATCACTTTTTCAGGGCAGAAGAAAGCACAGAGCCCCAGATTTCCTGTTGCCCTGGAGAGCTTGCAGAGCACTACGGAAAGGCAGGCAGAGAATTCCCTGCTAGCACCTTCTCTGTGCCTGGGAAGGAGAAGTGTTCACATTGTTGTGCAGAATCGCATTTGTGTTGCTGCAGAGGACACTATCACTTTTTCAGGGCAAAAGAAAGCACAGAGCCCCAGATTTCCTGTTGCCCTGGAGAGCTTGCAGAGCACTACGGAAAAGCAGGCAGAGAATTCCCTGCTAGCACCTTCTCTGTGCCTGGGAAGGAGAAGTGTTCACATTGTTGCGCAGAATCGCTTTTCTGCAAAGAACCCTAACACTTTTTCAGGGCAAAAGAAACCACAGAGCCCCAGATTTGCTGTTGCCCTGGAGAGCTTGCAGAGCACTACGGAAAAGCAGGCAGAGAATTCCCTGCTAGCACCTTCTCTGTGCCTGGGAAGGAGAAGTGTTCACATTGTTGCGCAGAATCGCTTTTCTGCAAAGAACCCTAACACTTTTTCAGGGCAAAAGAAAGCACAGAGCCCCAGATTTCCTGTTGCCCTGGAGAGCTTGCAGAGCACTGGGGAAAGGCAGGCAGAGAATCCCCTGCTAGCACCTTCTCTGTGCCTGGGAAGGAGAAATGTTCACATTGTTTCGCAGAATCGCATTTGAGTAGCTGCAGAGGACACTAAAATTTGTTCAGAATGAAAGAAAACACAGAGCCCCAGATTTCCTGTTGCCCTGGACAGCTTGCAGAGCACTACGGAAAGGCAGGCAGAGAATTCCCTGCTAGCACCTTCTCTGTGCTTGGCAAGGAGAAGTGTTCACATTGTTTCGCAGAATCGCATTTGCGTCGCTGCAGAGGACACTATCACTTTTTCAGGGCAAAAGAAAGCACAGAGCCCCACATTTGCTGTTGCCATGGAGAGGTTGCAGAGCACTGGGGAAAACCAGGCAGAGAATTCCCTGCTAGCACCTTCTCTGTGCCTGGGAGGGAGAAGTGTTCACATTGTTTCGCAGAATCGCTTTTCTGCATAGAACCCTAACACTTTTTCAGGGCAAAAGAAAGCACAGAGCCCCAGATTTGCTGTTGCCCTGGAGAGCTTGCAGAGCACTGGGGAAAGGCAGGCAGAGAATTCCCTGCTAGCACCTTCTCTGTGCCTGGGAAGGAGAAGTGTTCACATTGTTGCGCAGAATCGCTTTTCTACAGAAAACACTAACACTTTTTCAGGGCAAAAGAAAGCACAGAGCCCCACATTTTCTGTTGCCCTGGAGAGCTTGCAGAGCACTGGGGAAAGGCAGGCAGAGAATCCCCTGCTAGCACCTTCTCTGTGCCTGGGAATGAGAAGTGTTCACATTATTGAGCAGAATCGCATTTGCGTTACTGCAGAGGACACTATCACTTTTTCAGGGCAAAAGAAAGCACAGAGCCCCAGATTTGCTGTTGCCCTGGAGAGCTTGCAGAGCACTACGGAAAGGCAGGCAGAGAATCCCCTGCTAGCACCTTCTCTGTGCCTGGGAAGGAGAAGTGTTCACATTGTTGCGCAGAATCGCATTTGCGTCGCTGCAGAGGACACTATCACTTTTTCAGGGCAAAAGAAAGCACAGAGCCCCAGATTTGCTGTTGCCCTGGAGAGCTTGCAGAGCACTGGGGAAAAGCAGGCAGAGAATTCCCTGCTAGCACCTTCACTGTGCCTGGGAGGGAGAAGTGTTCACATTGTTGCGCAGAATCGCTTTTCTGCAAAGAACCCTAACACTTTTTCAGGGCAAAAGAAAGCACAGAGCCCCAGATTTCCTGTTGCCCTGGAGAGCTTGCAGAGCACTGGGGAAAGGCAGGCAGAGATTTCCCTGCTAGCACCTTCTCTGTGCCTGGCAAGGAGAAGTGTTCACATTGTTGCGCAGAATCGCTTTTCTACAGAAAACACTAACACTGTTTCAGGGCAAAATAAAGCACAGAGCCCCACATTTGCTGTTGCCCTGGAGAGCTTGCAGAGCACTGGGGAAAGGCAGGCAGAGAATCCCCTGCTAGCACCTTCTCTGTGCCTGGGAAGGAGAAGTGTTCACATTATTGCGCAGAATCGCATTTGCGTTACTGCAGAGGACACTATCACTTTTTCAGGGCAGAAGAAAGCACAGAGCCCCAGATTTCCTGTTGCCCTGGAGAGCTTGCAGAGCACTACGGAAAGGCAGGCAGAGAATTCCCTGCTAGCACCTTCTCTGTGCCTGGGAAGGAGAAGTGTTCACATTGTTGTGCAGAATCGCATTTGTGTTGCTGCAGAGGACACTATCACTTTTTCAGGGCAAAAGAAAGCACAGAGCCCCAGATTTCCTGTTGCCCTGGAGAGCTTGCAGAGCACTACGGAAAAGCAGGCAGAGAATTCCCTGCTAGCACCTTCTCTGTGCCTGGGAAGGAGAAGTGTTCACATTGTTGCGCAGAATCGCTTTTCTGCAAAGAACC
This sequence comes from Strix uralensis, assembly GCF_047716275.1. Classification (NCBI taxonomy): domain Eukaryota; kingdom Metazoa; phylum Chordata; class Aves; order Strigiformes; family Strigidae; genus Strix; species Strix uralensis. Next base: position 1,210,454 of record NC_134011.1, on the reverse strand, counting down.
CTAACACTTTTTCAGGGCAAAAGAAAGCTCAGAGCCCCAGATTTGCTGTAGCCTTGGACAGCTTGCAGAGCACTGGGGAAAGGCAGGCAGAGAATTCCCTGCTAGCACCTTCTCTGTGCCTGGGAAGGAGAAGTGTTCACATTGTTGCGCAGAATCGCATTTGCGTCGCTGCAGAGGACACTATCACTTTTTCAGGGCAAAAGAAAGCACAGAGCCACAGATTTGCTGTTGCCCTGGAGAGCTTGCAGAGCACTGGGGAAAGGCAGGCAGAGAATCCCCTGCTAGCACCTTCTCTGTGCCTGGGAAGGAGAAGTGTTCACATTGTTGCGCAGAATCGCATTTGCGTCGCTGCATAGGACACTATCACTTTTTCAGGGCAAAAGAAAGCACAGAGCCCCACATTTGCTGTTGCCCTGGAGAGCTTGCAGAGCACTGGGGAAAGGCAGGCAGAGAATCCCCTGCTAGCACCTTCTCTGTGCTTGGCAAGGAGAAGTGTTCACATTGTTGCGCAGAATCGCATTTGTGTCGCTGCAGAGGACACTATCACTTTTTCAGGGCAAAAGAAAGCACAGAGCCCCAGATTTGCTGTTGCCCTGGAGAGCTTGCGAGCACTACGGAAAAGCAGGCAGAGAATTCCCTGCTAGCACCTTCTCTGTGCCTGGGAAGGAGAAGTGTTCACATTTTTTCGCAAAATCGCTTTTCTGCATAGAACCCTAACACTTTTTCAGGGCAAAAGAAAGCACAGAGCCCCAGATTTGCTGTTGCCCTGGAGAGCTTGCGAGCACTACGGAAAAGCAGGCAGAGAATAACCTGCTAGCACCTTCTCTGTGCCTGGGAAGGAGAAGTGTTCACATTGTTGCGCAGAATCGCTTTTCTGCAAAGAACCCTAACACTTTTTCAGGGCAAAAGAAAGCACAGAGCCCCAGATTTCCTGTTGCCCTGGATAGCTTGCAGAGCACTACGGAAAGGCAGGCAGAGAATTCCCTGCTAGCACCTTCTCTGTGCCTGGGAAGGAGAAGTGTTCACATTGTTGCGCAGAATCGCTTTTCTGCAAAGAACCCTAACACTTTTTCAGGGCAAAAGAAAGCACAGAGCCCCAGATTTGCTGTAGCCTTGGACAGCTTGCAGAGCACTGGGGAAAGGCAGGCAGAGAATTCCCTGCCAGCACCTTCTCTGTGCCTGGGAAGGAGAAGTGTTCACATTGTTGCGCAGAATCGCATTTGCGTCGCTGCAGAGAACACTATCACTTTTTCAGGGCAAAAGAAAGCACAGAGCCCCAGATTTGCTGTTGCCCTGGAGAGCTTGCAGAGCACTGGGGAAAGGAAGGCAGAGAATCCCCTGCTAGCACCTTCTCTGTGCCTGGGAAGGAGAAGTGTTCACATTGTTGCGCAGAATCGCTTTTCTACAAAGAACCCTAACACTTTTTCAGGGCAAAAGAAAGCACAGAGCCCCAGATTTCCTGTTGCCCTGGAGAGCTTGCAGAGCACTGGGGAAAGGCACACAGAGAATCCCCTGCTAGCACCTTCTCTGTGCCTGGGAAGGAGAAGTGTTCACATTGTTGCGCAGAATCGCATTTGCGTCGCTGCAGAGGACACTATCACTTTTTCAGGGCAAAAGAAAGCACAGAGCCCCAGATTTCCTGTTGCCCTGGAGAGCTTGCAGAGCACTGGGGAAAGGCAGGCAGAGAATCCCCTGCTAGCACCTTCTCTGTGCCTGGCAAGGAGAAGTGTTCACATTGTTGTGCAGAATCGCATTTGTGTCGCTGCAGAGGACACTATCACTTTTTCAGGGCAAAAGAAAGCACAGAGCCCCAGAATTCCTGTTGCCCTGGAGAGCTTGCGAGCACTACGGAAAAGCAGGCAGAGAATTCCCTGCTAGCACCTTCTCTGTGCCTGGCAAGGAGAAGTGTTCACATTGTTGCGCAGAATCGCTTTTCTGCAAAGAAACCTATCACTTTTTCAGGGCAAAAGAAAGCACAGAGCCCCAGATTTCCTGTTGCCCTGGAGAGCTTGCAGAGCACTACGGAAAAGCAGGCAGAGAATTCCCTGCTAGCACCTTCTCTGTGCCTGGGAAGGAGAAGTGTTCACATTGTTGCGCAGAATCGCTTTTCTGCAAAGAACCCTAACACTTTTTCAGGGCAAAAGAAAGCACAGAGCCCCAGAGTTGCTGTAGCCTTGGACAGCTTGCAGAGCACTGGGGAAAGGCAGGCAGAGAATCCCCTGCTAGCACCTTCTCTGTGCCTGGGAAGGAGAAGTGTTCACATTGTTTCGCAGAATGGCTTTTCTGCATAGAACACTAACACTTGTTCAGAACGAAAAAAAGCAAAGAGCCCCAGATTTGCTGTTGCCCTGGACAGCTTGCAGAGCACTGGGGAAAGGCAGGCAGAGAATCCCCTGCTAGCACCTTCTCTGTGCCTGGGAAGGAGAAGTGTTCACATTGTTGCGCAGAATCGCATTTGCGTCGCTGCAGAGGACACTATCACTTTTTCAGGGCAAAAGAAAGCACAGAGCCCCACATTTTCTGTTGCCCTGGAGAGCTTGCAGAGCACTGGGGAAAGGCAGGCAGAGAATCCCCTGCTAGCACCTTCTCTGTGCTTGGCAAGGAGAAGTGTTCACATTGTTGCGCAGAATCGCATTTGCGTCGCTGCAGAGGACACTATCACTTTTTCAGGGCAAAAGAAAGCACAGAGCCCCACATTTGCTGTTGCCCTGGAGAGCTTGCGAGCACTACGGAAAAGCAGGCAGAGAATTCCCTGCTAGCACCTTCTCTGTGCCTGGGAAGGAGAAGTGTTCACATTGTTTCGCAAAATCGCATTTGCGTCGCTGCAGAGGACACTATCACTTTTTCAGGGCAAAAGAAAGCACAGAGCCCCACATTTGCTGTTGCCCTGGAGAGCTTGCAGAGCACTGGGGAAAACCAGGCAGATAATTCCCTGCTAGCACCTTCTCTGTGCCTGGGAGGGAGAAGTGTTCACATTGTTTCGCAGAATCGCTTTTCTGCATAGAACCCTAACACTTTTTCAGGGCAAAAGAAAGCACAGAGCCCCAGATTTGCTGTTGCCCTGGAGAGCTTGCAGAGCACTGGGGAAAGGCAGGCAGAGAATTCCCTGCTAGCACCTTCTCTGTGCCTGGGAAGGAGAAGTGTTCACATTGTTGCGCAGAATCGCTTTTCTACAGAAAACACTAACACTTTTTCAGGGCAAAAGAAAGCACAGAGCCCCACATTTGCTGTTGCCCTGGAGAGCTTGCAGAGCACTGGGGAAAGGCAGGCAGAGAATTCCCTGGTAGCACCTTCTCTGTGCCTGGGAAGGAGAAGTGTTCACATTGTTGCGCAGAATCGCTTTTCTACAGAAAACACTAACACTTTTTCAGGGCAAAAGAAAGCACAGAGCCCCACATTTGCTGTTGCCCTGGAGAGCTTGCAGAGCACTGGGGAAAGGCAGGCAGAGAATCCCCTGCTAGCACCTTCTCTGTGCCTGGGAAGGAGAAGTGTTCACATTGTTGAGCAGAATCGCATTTGCGTTACTGCAGAGGACACTATCACTTTTTCAGGGCAAAAGAAAGCACAGAGCCCCACATTTGCTGTTGCCCTGGAGAGCTTGCAGAGCACTGGGGAAAGGCAGGCAGAGAATTCCCTGCTAGCACCTTCTCTGTGCCTGGCAAGGCGAAGTGTTCACATTGTTGTGCAGAATCGCATTTGCGTTGCTGCAGAGGACACTATCACTTTTTCAGGGCAAAAGAAAGCACAGAGCCCCAGATTTCCTGTTGCCCTGGAGAGCTTGCGAGCACTACGGAAAAGCAGGCAGAGAATTCCCTGCTAGCACCTTCTCTGTGCCTGGCAAGGAGAAGTGTTCACATTGTTGCGCAGAATCGCTTTTCTGCAAAGAACCCTAACACTTTTTCAGGGCAAAAGAAAGCACAGAGCCCCAGATTTGCTGTAGCCTTGGACAGCTTGCAGAGCACTGGGGAAAGGCAGGCAGAGAATTCCCTGCCAGCACCTTCTCTGTGCCTGGGAAGGAGAAGTGTTCACATTGTTGCGCAGAATCGCATTTGCGTCGCTGCAGAGAACACTATCACTTTTTCAGGGCAAAAGAAAGCACAGAGCCCCAGATTTGCTGTTGCCCTGGAGAGCTTGCAGAGCACTGAGGAAAGGCAGGCAGAGAATCCCCTGCTAGCACCTTCTCTGTGCCTGGGAAGGAGAAGTGTTCACATTGTTGCGCAGAATCGCTTTTCTGCAAAGAACCCTAACACTTTTTCAGGGCAAAAGAAAGCACAGAGCCCCAGATTTGCTGTAGCCTTGGACAGCTTGCAGAGCACTGGGGAAAGGCATGCAGAGAATTCCCTGCTAGCACCTTCTCTGTGCCTGGGAAGGAGAAGTGTTCACATTGTTGCGCAGAATCGCATTTGCGTCGCTGCAGAGGACACTATCACTTTTTCAGGGCAAAAGAAAGCACAGAGCCCCAGATTTGCTGTTGCCCTGGAGAGCTTGCAGAGCACTACGGAAAGGCAGGCAGAGAATCCCCTGCTAGCACCTTCTCTGTGCCTGGTAAGTAGAAGTGTTCACATTGTTGCGCAGAATCGCATTTGCGTCGCTGCAGAGGACACTATCACTTTTTCAGGGCAAAAGAAAGCACAGAGCCCCAGATTTGCTGTTGCCCTGGAGAGCTTGCAGAGCACTGGGGAAAAGCAGGCAGAGAATTCCCTGCTAGCACCTTCACTGTGCCTGGGAGGGAGAAGTGTTCACATTGTTGCGCAGAATCGCTTTTCTGCAAAGAACCCTAACACTTTTTCAGGGCAAAAGAAAGCACAGAGCCCCAGATTTCCTGTTGCCCTGGAGAGCTTGCAGAGCACTGGGGAAAGGCAGGCAGAGATTTCCCTGCTAGCACCTTCTCTGTGCCTGGCAAGGAGAAGTGTTCACATTGTTGCGCAGAATCGCTTTTCTACAGAAAACACTAACACTGTTTCAGGGCAAAATAAAGCACAGAGCCCCACATTTGCTGTTGCCCTGGAGAGCTTGCAGAGCACTGGGGAAAGGCAGGCAGAGAATTCCCTGCTAGCACCTTCTCTGTGCCTGGGAAGGAGAAGTGTTCACATTATTGCGCAGAACCGTATTTGCGTTACTGCAGAGGACACTATCACTTTTTCAGGGCAGAAGAAAGCACAGAGCCCCAGATTTCCTGTTGCCCTGGAGAGCTTGCAGAGCACTGGGGAAAGGCAGGCAGAGAATTCCCTGCTAGCACCTTCTCTGTGCCTGGGAAGGAGAAGTGTTCACATTGTTGTGCAGAATCGCATTTGTGTTGCTGCAGAGGACACTATCACTTTTTCAGGGCAAAAGAAAGCACAGAGCCCCAGATTTCCTGTTGCCCTGGAGAGCTTGCAGAGCACTACGGAAAAGCAGGCAGAGAATTCCCTGCTAGCACCTTCTCTGTGCCTGGGAAGGAGAAGTGTTCACATTGTTGCGCAGAATCGCTTTTCTGCAAAGAACCCTAACACTTTTTCAGGGCAAAAGAAACCACAGAGCCCCAGATTTGCTGTTGCCCTGGAGAGCTTGCAGAGTACTACGGAAAAGCAGGCAGAGAATTCCCTGCTAGCACCTTCTCTGTGCCTGGGAAGGAGAAGTGTTCACATTGTTGCGCAGAATCGCTTTTCTGCAAAGAACCCTAACACTTTTTCAGGGCAAAAGAAAGCACAGAGCCCCAGATTTCCTGTTGCCCTGGAGAGCTTGCAGAGCACTGGGGAAAGGCAGGCAGAGAATCCCCTGCTAGCACCTTCTCTGTGCCTGGGAAGGAGAAATGTTCACATTGTTTCGCAGAATCGCATTTGAGTAGCTGCAGAGGACACTAAAATTTGTTCAGAATGAAAGAAAACACAGAGCCCCAGATTTCCTGTTGCCCTGGACAGCTTGCAGAGCACTACGGAAAGGCAGGCAGAGAATTCCCTGCTAGCACCTTCTCTGTGCTTGGCAAGGAGAAGTGTTCACATTGTTTCGCAGAATCGCATTTGCGTCGCTGCAGAGGACACTATCACTTTTTCAGGGCAAAAGAAAGCACAGAGCCCCACATTTGCTGTTGCCATGGAGAGGTTGCAGAGCACTGGGGAAAACCAGGCAGAGAATTCCCTGCTAGCACCTTCTCTGTGCCTGGGAGGGAGAAGTGTTCACATTGTTTCGCAGAATCGCTTTTCTGCATAGAACCCTAACACTTTTTCAGGGCAAAAGAAAGCACAGAGCCCCAGATTTGCTGTTGCCCTGGAGAGCTTGCAGAGCACTGGGGAAAGGCAGGCAGAGAATTCCCTGCTAGCACCTTCTCTGTGCCTGGGAAGGAGAAGTGTTCACATTGTTGCGCAGAATCGCTTTTCTACAGAAAACACTAACACTTTTTCAGGGCAAAAGAAAGCACAGAGCCCCACATTTGCTGTTGCCCTGGAGAGCTTGCAGAGCACTGGGGAAAGGCAGGCAGAGAATCCCCTGCTAGCACCTTCTCTGTGCCTGGGAAGAAGAAGTGTTCACATTATTGAGCAGAATCGCATTTGCGTTACTGCAGAGGACACTATCACTTTTTCAGGGCAAAAGAAAACACAGAGCCCCACATTTGCTGTTGCCCTGGAGAGCTTGCAGAGCACTGGGGAAAGGCAGGCAGAGAATTCCCTGCTAGCACCTTCTCTGTGCCTGGGAAGGAGAAGTGTTCACATTGTTTCGCAGAATCGCTTTTCTGCAAAGAACCCTAACAATTTTTCAGGGCAAAAGAAAGCACAGAGCCCCAGATTTCCTGTTGCCCTGGATAGCTTGCAGAGCACTACGGAAAGGCAGGCAGAGAATTCCCTGCTAGCACCTTCTCTGTGCCTGGGAAGGAGAAGTGTTCACATTGTTGCGCAGAATCGCTTTTCTGCAAAGAACCCTAACACTTTTTCAGGGCAAAAGAAAGCACAGAGCCCCAGATTTGCTGTAGCCTTGGACAGCTTGCAGAGCACTGGGGAAAGGCAGGCAGAGAATTCCCTGCCAGCACCTTCTCTGTGCCTGGGAAGGAGAAGTGTTCACATTGTTGCGCAGAATCGCATTTGCGTCGCTGCAGAGAACACTATGACTTTTTCAGGGCAAAAGAAAGCACAGAGCCCCAGATTTCCTGTTGCCCTGGAGAGCTTGCAGAGCACTGGGGAAAGGCAGGCAGAGAATCCCCTGCTAGCACCTTCTCTGTGCCTGGGAAGGAGAAGTGTTCACATTGTTGCGCAGAATCGCTTTTCTGCAAAGAACCCTACCACTTTTTCAGGGCAAAAGAAAGCACAGAGCCCCCGATTTCCTGTTGCCCTGGAGAGCTTGCAGAGCACTGGGGAAAGGCAGGCAGAGAATCCCCTGCTAGCACCTTCTCTGTGCCTGGCAAGGAGAAGTGTTCACATTGTTGTGCAGAATCGCATTTGTGTCGCTGCAGAGGACACTATCACTTTTTCAGGGAAAAGAAAGCACAGAGCCCCAGATTTCCTGTTGCCCTGGAGAGCTTGCGAGCACTACGGAAAAGCAGGCAGAGAATTCCCTGCTAGCACCTTCTCTGTGCCTGGGAAGGAGAAGTGTTCACATTGTTGCGCAGAATCGCTTTTCTGCAAAGAACCCTAACACTTTTTCAGGGCAAAAGAAAGCACAGAGCCCCAGATTTCCTGTTGCCCTGGATAGCTTGCAGAGCACTACGGAAAGGCAGGCAGAGAATTCCCTGCTAGCACCTTCTCTGTGCCTGGCAAGGAGAAGTGTTCACATTGTTGCGCAGAATCGCTTTTCTGCAAAGAACCCTATCACTTTTTCAGGGCAAAAGAAAGCACAGAGCCCCAGATTTCCTGTTGCCCTGGAGAGCTTGCAGAGCACTACGGAAAAGCAGGCAGAGAATTCCCTGCTAGCACCTTCTCTGTGCCTGGGAAGGAGAAGTGTTCACATTGTTGCGCAGAATCGCTTTTCTGCAAAGAACCCTAACACTTTTTCAGGGCAAAAGAAAGCACAGAGCCCCAGAGTTGCTGTAGCCTTGGACAGCTTGCAGAGCACTGGGGAAAGGCAGGCAGAGAATCCCCTGCTAGCACCTTCTCTGTGCCTGGCAAGGAGAAGTGTTCACATTGTTTCGCAGAATGGCTTTTCTGCATAGAACACTAACACTTGTTGAGAACGAAAAAAAGCCAAGAGCCCCAGATTTGCTGTTGCCCTGGACAGCTTGCAGAGCACTGGGGAAAGGCAGGCAGAGAATCCCCTGCTAGCACCTTCTCTGTGCCTGGGAAGGAGAAGTGTTCACATTGTTGCGCAGAATCGCATTTGCGTCGCTGCAGAGGACACTATCACTTTTTCAGGGCAAAAGAAAGCACAGAGCCCCAGATTTCCTGTTGCCCTGGAGAGCTTGCAGAGCACTGGGGAAAGGCAGGCAGAGAATCCCCTGCTAGCACCTTCTCTGTGCCTGGGCAGGAGAAGTGTTCACATTGTTGCGCAGAATCGCATTTGCGTCGCTGCAGAGGACACTATCACTTTTTCAGGGCAAAAGAAAGCACAGAGCCCCACATTTGCTGTTGCCCTGGAGAGCTTGCAGAGCACTGGGGAAAGGCAGGCAGAGAATCCCCTGCTAGCACCTTCTCTGTGCTTGGCAAGGAGAAGTGTTCACATTGTTGCGCAGAATCACATTTGCGTCGCTGCAGAGGTCACTATCACTTTTTCAGGGCAAAAGAAAGCACAGAGCCCCAGATTTGCTGTTGCCCTGGAGAGCTTGCGAGCACTACGGAAAAGCAGGCAGAGAATTCCCTGCTAGCACCTTCTCTGTGCCTGGCAAGGAGAAGTGTTCACATTGTTTCGCAAAATCGCATTTGCGTCGCTGCAGAGGACACTATCACTTTTTCAGGGCAAAAGAAAGCACAGAGCCCCAGATTTGCTGTTGCCCTGGACAGCTTGCAGAGCACTGGGGAAAACCAGGCAGATAATTCCCTGCTAGCACCTTCTCTGTGCCTGGGAGGGAGAAGTGTTCACATTGTTTCACAGAATCGCTTTTCTGCATAGAACCCTAACACTTTTTCAGGGCAAAAGGAAGCACAGAGCCCCAGATTTGCTGTTGCCCTGGAGAGCTTGCAGAGCACTGGGGAAAGGCAGGCAGAGAATTCCCTGCTAGCACCTTCTCTGTGCCTGGGAAGGAGAAGTGTTCACATTGTTGCGCAGAATCGCTTTTCTACAGAAAACACTAACACTTTTTCAGGGCAAAAGAAAGCACAGAGCCCCACATTTGCTGTTGCCCTGGAGAGCTTGCAGAGCACTGGGGAAAGGCAGGCAGAGAATTCCCTGCTAGCACCTTCTCTGTGCCTGGGAAGGAGAAGTGTTCACATTGTTGTGCAGAATCGCATTTGCGTTGCTGCAGAGGACACTATCACTTTTTCAGGGCAAAAGAAAGCACAGAGCCCCAGATTTCCTGTTGCCCTGGAGAGCTTGCGAGCACTACGGAAAAGCAGGCAGAGAATTCCCTGCTAGCACCTTCTCTGTGCCTGGCAAGGAGAAGTGTTCACATTGTTTCGCAGAATCGCTTTTCTGCAAAGAACCCTAACACTTTTTCAGGGCAAAAGAAAGCACAGAGCCCCAGATTTGCTGTTGCCCTGGAGAGCTTGCAGAGCACTGGGGAAAGGCAGGCAGAGAATTCCCTGCTAGCACCTTCTCTGTGCCTGGGAAGGAGAAGTGTTCACATTGTTGCGCAGAATCGCTTTTCTGCAAAGAACCCTAACACTTTTTCAGGGCAAAAGAAAGCACAGAGCCCCAGATTTGCTGTAGCCTTGGACAGCTTGCAGAGCACTGGGGAAAGGCAGGCAGAGAATTCCCTGCTAGCACCTTCTCTGTGCCTGGGAAGGAGAAGTGTTCACATTGTTGCGCAGAATCGCATTTGCATCGCTGCAGAGAACACTATCACTTTTTCAGGGCAAAAGAAAGCACAGAGCCCCAGATTTCCTGTTGCCCTGGAGAGCTTGCAGAGCACTACGGAAAAGCAGGCAGAGAATTCCCTGCTAGCACCTTCTCTGTGCCTGGCAAGGAGAAGTGTTCACATTGTTGCGCAGAATCGCTTTTCTGCAAAGAACCCTAACACTTTTTCAGGGCAAAAGAAAGCACAGAGCCCCAGATTTGCTGTAGCCTTGGACAGCTTGCAGAGCACTGGGGAAAGGCAGGCAGAGAATCCCCTGCTAGCACCTTCTCTGTGCCTGGGAAGGAGAAGTGTTCACATTGTTGCGCAGAATCGCTTTTCTACAAAGAACCCTAACACTTTTTCAGGGCAAAAGAAAGCACAGAGCCCCAGATTTCCTGTTGCCCTGGAGAGCTTGCAGAGCACTGGGGAAAGGCAGGCAGAGAATCCCCTGCTAGCACCTTCTCTGTGCCTGGGAAGGAGAAGTGTTCACATTGTTGCGCAGAATCGCATTTGCGTCGCTGCAGAGGACACTATCACTTTTTCAGGGAAAAGAAAGCACAGAGCCCCAGATTTCCTGTTGCCCTGGAGAGCTTGCGAGCACTACGGAAAAGCAGGCAGAGAATTCTCTGCTAGCACCTTCTCTGTGCCTGGCAAGGAGAAGTGTTCACATTGTTGCGCAGAATCGCTTTTCTGCAACGAACCCTAACACTTTTTCAGGGCAAAAGAAAGCACAGAGCCCCAGATTTGCTGTAGCCTTGGACAGCTTGCAGAGCACTGGGGAAAGGCATGCAGAGAATTCCCTGCTAGCACCTTCTCTGTGCCTGGGAAGGAGAATTGTTCACATTGTTGCACAGAATCCCTTTTCTGCAGCGAACACTAACACTTGTTCAGGGCAAAAGAAAGCACAGAGCCCCAGATTTGCTGTTGCCCTGGAGAGCTTGCAGAGCACTACGGAAAGGCAGGCAGAGAATTCCCTGCTAGCACCTTCTCTGTGCCTGGGAAGGAGAAGTGTTCGCATTGTTGCGCAGAATCGCATTTGCGTCGCTGCAGAGGACACTATCACTTTTTCAGGGCAAAAGAAAGCACAGAGCCCCAGATTTCCTGTTGCCCTGGAGAGCTTGCAGAGCACTGGGGAAAGGCAGGCAGAGAATCCCCTGCTAGCACCTTCTCTGTGCCTGGGAGGGAGAAGTGTTCACATTGTTTCGCAGAATCGCTTTTCTGCAAAGAACCCTAACATTTTTTCAGGGCAAAAGAAAGCACAGAGCCCCAGATTTGCTGTTGCCCTGGAGAGCTTGCAGAGCACTGGGGAAAGGCAGGCAGAGAATCCCCTGCTAGCACCTTCTCTGTGCCTGGCAAGGAGAAGTGTTCACATTGTTTCGCAGAATGGCTTTTCTGAATAGAACACTAACACTTGTTCAGAACGAAAAAAAGCACAGAGCCCCAGATTTGCTGTTGCCCTGGACAGCTTGCAGAGCACTGGGGAAAGGCAGGCAGAGAATCCCCTGCTAGCACCTTCTCTGTGCCTGGGAAGGAGAAGTGTTCACATTGTTGCGCAGAATCGCATTTGCGTCGCTGCAGAGGACACTATCACTTTTTCAGGGCAAAAGAAAGCACAGAGCCCCAGATTTGCTGTTGCCCTGGAGAGCTTGCAGAGCACTACGGAAAAGCAGGCAGAGAATTCCCTGCTAGCACCTTCTCTGTGCCTGGGAAGGAGAAGTGTTCACATTGTTGCGCAGAATCGCTTTTCTGCAAAGAACCCTAACACTTTTTCAGGGCAAAAGAAAGCTCAGAGCCCCAGATTTGCTGTAGCCTTGGACAGCTTGCAGAGCACTGGGGAAAGGCAGGCAGAGAATTCCCTGCTAGCACCTTCTCTGTGCCTGGGAAGGAGAAGTGTTCACATTGTTGCGCAGAATCGCATTTGCGTCGCTGCAGAGGACACTATCACTTTTTCAGGGCAAAAGAAAGCACAGAGCCCCAGATTTGCTGTTGCCCTGGAGAGCTTGCAGAGCACTGGGGAAAGGCAGGCAGAGAATCCCCTGCTAGCACCTTCTCTGTGCCTGGGAAGGAGAAGTGTTCACATTGTTGCGCAGAATCGCTTTTCTGCAAAGAACCCTAACATTTTTTCAGGGCAAAAGAAAGCACAGGTCCCCAGATTTGCTGTAGCCTTGGACAGCTTGCAGAGCACTGGGGAAAGGCATGCAGAGAATTCCCTGCTAGCACCTTCTCTGTGCCTGGGAAGGAGAATTGTTCACATTGTTGCACAGAATCCCTTTTCTGCAGCGAACACTAACACTTGTTCAGAACGAAAGAAAGCACAGAGCCCCAGATTTGCTGTTGCCCTGGAGAGCTTGCAGAGCACTACGGAAAGGCAGGCAGAGAATTCCCTGCTAGCACCTTCTCTGTGCCTGGGAAGGAGAAGTGTTCACATTGTTGCGCAGAATCGCATTTGCGTCGCTGCAGAGGACACTATCACTTTTTCAGGGCAAAAGAAAGCACAGAGCCCCAGATTTGCTGTAGCCCTGGAGAGCTTGCAGAGCACTGGGGAAAGGCAGGCAGAGAATCCCCTGCTAGCACGTTCTCTGTGCCTGGTAAGTAGAAGTGTTCACATTGTTGCGCAGAATTGCATTTGCGTCCCTGCAGAGGACACTATCACTTTTTCAGGGCAAAAGAAAACACAGAGCCCCACATTTGCTGTTGCCCTGGAGAGCTTGCAGAGCACTGGGGAAAGGCAGGCAGAGAATTCCCTGCTAGCACCTTCTCTGTGCCTGGGAGGGAGAAGTGTTCACATTGTTTCGCAGAATCGCTTTTCTGCAAAGAACCCTAACATTTTTTCAGGGCAAAAGAAAGCACAGAGCCCCAGATTTGCTGTTGCCCTGGAGAGCTTGCAGAGCACTGGGGAAAGGCAGGCAGAGAATCCCCTGCTAGCACCTTCTCTGTGCCTGGGAAGGAGAAGTGTTCACATTGTTTCGCAGAATGGCTTTTCTGAATAGAACACTAACACTTGTTCAGAACGAAAAAAAGCACAGAGCCCCAGATTTGCTGTTGCCCTGGACAGCTTGCAGAGCACTGGGGAAAGGCAGGCAGAGAATCCCCTGCTAGCACCTTCTCTGTGCCTGGGAAGGAGAAGTGTTCACATTGTTGCGCAGAATCGCATTTGCGTTGCTGCAGAGGACACTATCACTTTTTCAGGGCAAAAGAAAGCACAGAGCCCCAGATTTCCTGTTGCCCTGGAGAGCTTGCAGAGCACTACGGAAAAGCAGGCAGAGAATTCCCTGCTAGCACCTTCTCTGTGCCTGGGAAGGAGAAGTGTTCACATTGTTGCGCAGAATCGCTTTTCTGCAAAGAACCCTAACACTTTTTCAGGGCAAAAGAAAGCTCAGAGCCCCAGATTTGCTGTAGCCTTGGACAGCTTGCAGAGCACTGGGGAAAGGCAGGCAGAGAATTCCCTGCTAGCACCTTCTCTGTGCCTGGGAAGGAGAAGTGTTCACATTGTTGCGCAGAATCGCATTTGCGTCGCTGCAGAGGACACTATCACTTTTTCAGGGCAAAAGAAAGCACAGAGCCCCAGATTTGCTGTTGCCCTGGAGAGCTTGCAGAGCACTGGGGAAAGGCAGGCAGAGAATCCCCTGCTAGCACCTTCTCTGTGCCTGGGAAGGAGAAGTGTTCACATTGTTGCGCAGAATCGCTTTTCTGCAAAGAACCCTAACATTTTTTCAGGGCAAAAGAAAGCACAGGTCCCCAGATTTGCTGTAGCCTTGGACAGCTTGCAGAGCACTGGGGAAAGGCATGCAGAGAATTCCCTGCTAGCACCTTCTCTGTGCCTGGGAAGGAGAATTGTTCACATTGTTGCACAGAATCCCTTTTCTGCAGCGAACACTAACACTTGTTCAGAACGAAAGAAAGCACAGAGCCCCAGATTTGCTGTTGCCCTGGAGAGCTTGCAGAGCACTACGGAAAGGCAGGCAGAGAATTACCTGCTAGCACCTTCTCTGTGCCTGGGAAGGAGAAGTGTTCACATTGTTGCGCAGAATCGCATTTGCGTCGCTGCAGAGGACACTATCACTTTTTCAGGGCAAAAGAAAGCACAGAGCCCCAGATTTGCTGTAGCCCTGGAGAGCTTGCAGAGCACTGGGGAAAGGCAGGCAGAGAATCCCCTGCTAGCACGTTCTCTGTGCCTGGTAAGTAGAAGTGTTCACATTGTTGCGCAGAATTGCATTTGCGTCCCTGCAGAGGACACTATCACTTTTTCAGGGCAAAAGAAAACACAGAGCCCCACATTTGCTGTTGCCCTGGAGAGCTTGCAGAGCACTGGGGAAAGGCAGGCAGAGAATTCCCTGCTAGCACCTTCTCTGTGCCTGGGAGGGAGAAGTGTTCACATTGTTTCGCAGAATCGCTTTTCTGCAAAGAACCCTAACATTTTTTCAGGGCAAAAGAAAGCACAGAGCCCCAGATTTGTTGTTGCCCTGGAGAGCTTGCAGAGCACTGGGGAAAGGCAGGCAGAGAATCCCCTGCTAGCACCTTCTCTGTGCCTGGGAAGGAGAAGTGTTCACATTGTTGCGCAGAATGGCTTTTCTGCATAGAACACTAACACTTGTTCAGAACGAAAAAAAGCACAGAGCCCCAGATTTGCTGTTGCCCTGGAGAGCTTGCAGAGCACTGGGGAAAGGCAGGCAGAGAATCCCCTGCTAGCACCTTCTCTGTGCCTGGGAAGGAGAAGTGTTCACATTGTTGCGCAGAATCGCATTTGCGTCGCTGCAGAGGACACTATCACTTTTTCAGGGCAAAAGAAAGCACAGAGCCCCAGATTTCCTGTTGCCCTGGAGAGCTTGCAGAGCACTACGGAAAAGCAGGCAGAGAATTCCCTGCTAGCACCTTCTCTGTGCCTGGGAAGGAGAAGTGTTCACATTGTTGCGCAGAATCGCTTTTCTGCAAAGAACCCTAACACTTTTTCAGGGCAAAAGAAAGCTCAGAGCCCCAGATTTGCTGTAGCCTTGGACAGCTTGCAGAGCACTGGGGAAAGGCAGGCAGAGAATTCCCTGCTAGCACCTTCTCTGTGCCTGGGAAGGAGAAGTGTTCACATTATTGCGCAGAATCGCATTTGCGTCGCTGCAGAGAACACTATGACTTTTTCAGGGCAAAAGAAAGCACAGAGCCCCAGATTTGCTGTTGCCCTGGAGAGCTTGCAGAGCACTGGGGAAAGGCAGGCAGAGAATCCCCTGCTAGCACCTTCTCTGTGCCTGGGAGGGAGAAGTGTTCACATTGTTGCGCAGAATCGCTTTTCTGCAAAGAACCCTAACACTTTTTCAGGGCAAAAGAAAGCACAGAGCCCCAGATTTCCTGTTGCCCTGGAGAGCTTGCAGAGCACTGGGGAAAGGCAGGCAGAGAATCCCCTGCTAGCACCTTCTCTGTGCCTGGGAAGGAGAAGTGTTCACATTGTTGCGCAGAATCGCATTTGCGTCGCTGCAGAGGACACTATCACTTTTTCAGGGCAAAAGAAAGCACAGAGCCCCAGATTTGCTGTTGCCCTGGAGAGCTTGCAGAGCACTGGGGAAAGGCAGGCAGAGAATCCCCTGCTAACACCTTCTCTGTGCCTGGGAAGGAGAAGTGTTCACATTGTTGCGCAGAATCGCTTTTCTGCAAAGAACCCTAACACTTTTTCAGGGCAAAAGAAAGCACAGAGCCCCAGATTTCCTGTTGCCCTGGAGAGCTTGCAGAGCACTACGGAAAAGCAGGCAGAGAATTCCCTGCTAGCACCTTCTCTGTGCCTGGGAAGGAGAAGTGTTCACATTGTTGCGCAGAATCGCTTTTCTGCAAAGAACCCTAACACTTTTTCAGGGCAAAAGAAAGCTCAGAGCCCCAGATTTGCTGTAGCCTTGGACAGCTTGCAGAGCACTGGGGAAAGGCAGGCAGAGAATTCCCTGCTAGCACCTTCTCTGTGCCTGGGAAGGAGAAGTGTTCACATTATTGCGCAGAATCGCATTTGCGTCGCTGCAGAGAACACTATCACTTTTTCAGGGCAAAAGAAAGCACAGAGCCCCAGATTTGCTGTTGCCCTGGAGAGCTTGCAGAGCACTGGGGAAAGGCAGGCAGAGAATCCCCTGCTAGCACCTTCTCTGTGCCTGGGAGGGAGAAGTGTTCACATTGTTGCGCAGAATCGCTTTTCTGCAAAGAACCCTAACACTTTTTCAGGGCAAAAGAAAGCACAGAGCCCCAGATTTCCTGTTGCCCTGGAGAGCTTGCAGAGCACTGGGGAAAGGCAGGCAGAGAATCCCCTGCTAGCACCTTCTCTGTGCCTGGGAAGGAGAAGTGTTCACATTGTTGCGCAGAATCGCATTTGCGTCGCTGCAGAGGACACTATCACTTTTTCAGGGCAAAAGAAAGCACAGAGCCCCAGATTTCCTGTTGCCCTGGAGAGCTTGCAGAGCACTGGGGAAAGGCACACAGAGAATCCCCTGCTAACACCTTCTCTGTGCCTGGGAAGGAGAAGTGTTCACATTGTTGCGCAGAATCGCTTTTCTGCAAAGAACCCTAACACTTTTTCAGGGCAAAAGAAAGCACAGAGCCCCAGATTTGCTGTAGCCTTGGACAGCTTGCAGAGCACTGGGGAAAGGCATGCAGAGAATTCCCTGCTAGCACCTTCTCTGTGCCTGGGAAGGAGAATTGTTCACATTGTTGCACAGAATCCCTTTTCTGCAGCGAACACTAACACTTGTTCAGAACGAAAGAAAGCACAGAGCCCCAGATTTGCTGTTGCCCTGGAGAGCTTGCAGAGCACTACGGAAAGGCAGGCAGAGAATTCCCTGCTAGCACCTTCTCTGTGCCTGGGAAGGAGAAGTGTTCACATTGTTGCGCAGAATCGCTTTTCTGCAAAGAACCCTAACACTTTTTCAGGGCAAAAGAAAGCTCAGAGCCCCAGATTTGCTGTAGCCTTGGACAGCTTGCAGAGCACTGGGGAAAGGCAGGCAGAGAATTCCCTGCTAGCACCTTCTCTGTGCCTGGGAAGGAGAAGTGTTCACATTGTTGCGCAGAATCGCATTTGCGTCGCTGCAGAGGACACTATCACTTTTTCAGGGCAAAAGAAAGCACAGAGCCCCAGATTTCCTGTTGCCCTGGAGAGCTTGCAGAGCACTGGGGAAAGGCAGGCAGAGAATCCCCTGCTAGCACCTTCTCTGTGCCTGGGAGGGAGAAGTGTTCACATTGTTGCGCAGAATCGCTTTTCTGCAAAGAACCCTAACACTTTTTCAGGGCAAAAGAAAGCACAGAGCCCCAGATTTCCTGTTGCCCTGGAGAGCTTGCAGAGCACTGGGGAAAGGCAGGCAGAGAATCCCCTGCTAGCACCTTCTCTGTGCCTGGGAAGGAGAAGTGTTCACATTGTTGCGCAGAATCGCATTTGCGTCGCTGCAGAGGACACTATCACTTTTTCAGGGCAAAAGAAAGCACAGAGCCCCAGATTTGCTGTTGCCCTGGAGAGCTTGCAGAGCACTGGGGAAAGGCAGGCAGAGAATCCCCTGCTAACACCTTCTCTGTGCCTGGGAAGGAGAAGTGTTCACATTGTTGCGCAGAATCGCTTTTCTGCAAAGAACCCTAACACTTTTTCAGGGCAAAAGAAAGCACAGAGCCCCAGATTTGCTGTAGCCTTGGACAGCTTGCAGAGCACTGGGGAAAGGCATGCAGAGAATTCCCTGCTAGCACCTTCTCTGTGCCTGGGAAGGAGAATTGTTCACATTGTTGCACAGAATCCCTTTTCTGCAGCGAACACTAACACTTGTTCAGAACGAAAGGAAGCACAGAGCCCCAGATTTGCTGTTGCCCTGGAGAGCTTGCAGAGCACTACGGAAAGGCAGGCAGAGAATTCCCTGCTAGCACCTTCTCTGTGCCTGGGAAGGAGAAGTGTTCACATTGTTGCGCAGAATCGCATTTGCGTCGCTGCAGAGGACACTATCACTTTTTCAGGGCAAAAGAAAGCACAGAGCCCCAGATTTCCTGTTGCCCTGGAGAGCTTGCAGAGCACTGGGGAAAGGCAGGCAGAGAATCCCCTGCTAGCACCTTCTCTGTGCCTGGTAAGTAGAAGTGTTCACATTGTTGCGCAGAATTGCATTTGCGTCGCTGCAGAGGACACTATCACTTTTTCAGGGCAAAAGAAAACACAGAGCCCCACATTTGCTGTTGCCCTGGAGAGCTTGCAGAGCACTGGGGAAAGGCATGCAGAGAATTCCCTGCTAGCACCTTCTCTGTGCCTGGGAGGGAGAAGTGTTCACATTGTTTCGCAGAATCGCTTTTCTGCAAAGAACCCTAACATTTTTTCAGGGCAAAAGAAAGCACAGAGCCCCAGATTTGCTGTTGCCCTGGAGAGCTTGCAGAGCACTGGGGAAAGGCAGGCAGAGAATCCCCTGCTAGCACCTTCTCTGTGCCTGGCAAGGAGAAGTGTTCACATTGTTTCGCAGAATGGCTTTTCTGCATAGAACACTAACACTTGTTCAGAACGAAAAAAAGCAAGAGCCCCAGATTTGCTGTTGCCCTGGACAGCTTGCAGAGCACTGGGGAAAGGCAGGCAGAGAATCCCCTGCTAGCACCTTCTCTGTGCCTGGGAAGGAGAAGTGTTCACATTGTTGCGCAGAATCGCATTTGCGTCGCTGCAGAGGACACTATCACTTTTTCAGGGCAAAAGAAAGCACAGAGCCCCAGATTTCCTGTTGCCCTGGAGAGCTTGCAGAGCACTGGGGAAAGGCACACAGAGAATCCCCTGCTAGCACCTTCTCTGTGCCTGGCAAGGAGAAGTGTTCACATTGTTGCGCAGAATCGCATTTGCGTCGCTGCAGAGGACACTATCACTTTTTCAGGGCAAAAGAAAGCACAGAGCCCCAGATTTGCTGTTGCCCTGGAGAGCTTGCGAGCACTACGGAAAAGCAGGCAGAGAATTCCCTGCTAGCACCTTCTCTGTGCCTGGGAAGGAGAAGTGTTCACATTGTTGCGCAGAATCGCATTTGCGTCGCTGCAGAGGACACTATCACTTTTTCAGGGCAAAAGAAAGCACAGAGCCCCAGATTTGCTGTTGCCCTGGAGAGCTTGCAGAGCACTGGGGAAAGGCAGGCAGAGAATCCCCTGCTAGCACCTTCTCTGTGCCTGGCAAGGAGAAGTGTTCACATTGTTGCGCAGAATCGCATTTGCGTCGCTGCAGAGGACACTATCACTTTTTCAGGGAAAAGAAAGCACAGAGCCAGAGATTTCCTGTTGCCCTGGAGAGCTTGCGAGCACTGGGGAAAGGCAGGCAGAGAATCCCCTGCTAGCACCTTCTCTGTGCCTGGCAAGGAGAAGTGTTCACATTGTTTCGCAGAATGGCTTTTCTGCATAGAACACTAACACTTGTTCAGAACGAACAAAAGCACAGAGCCCCAGATTTGCTGTTGCCCTGGACAGCTTGCAGACCACTGGGGAAAGGCAGGCATAGAATCCCCTGCTAGCACCTTCTCTGTGCCTGGGAAGGAGAAGTGTTCACATTGTTGCGCAGAATCGCATTTGCGTCGCTGCAGAGGACACTATCACTTTTTCAGGGCAAAAGAAAGCACAGAGCCCCAGATTTCCTGTTGCCCTGGAGAGCTTGCAGAGCACTACGGAAAAGCAGGCAGAGAATTCCCTGCTAGCACCTTCTCTGTGCCTGGCAAGGAGAAGTGTTCACATTGTTGCGCAGAATCGCTTTTCTGCAAAGAACCCTAACACTTTTTCAGGGCAAAAGAAAGCTCAGAGCCCCAGATTTGCTGTAGCCTTGGACAGCTTGCAGAGCACTGGGGAAAGGCAGGCAGAGAATTCCCTGCTAGCACCTTCTCTGTGCCTGGGAAGGAGAAGTGTTCACATTGTTGCGCAGAATCGCTTTTCTGCAAAGAACCCTAACATTTTTTCAGGGCAAAAGAAAGCACAGAGCCCCAGATTTGCTGTAGCCTTGGACAGCTTGCAGAGCACTGGGGAAAGGCATGCAGAGAATTCCCTGCTAGCACCTTCTCTGTGCCTGGGAAGGAGAATTGTTCACATTGTTGCACAGAATCCCTTTTCTGCAGCGAACACTAACACTTGTTCAGAACGAAAGAAAGCACAGAGCCCCAGATTTGCTGTTGCCCTGGAGAGCTTGCAGAGCACTACGGAAAGGCAGGCAGAGAATTCCCTGCTAGCACCTTCTCTGTGCCTGGGAAGGAGAAGTGTTCACATTGTTGCGCAGAATAGCATTTGCGTCGCTGCAGAGGACACTATCACTTTTTCAGGGCAAAAGAAAGCACAGAGCCCCAGATTTGCTGTTGCCCTGGAGAGCTTGCAGAGCACTGGGGAAAGGCAGGCAGAGAATCCCCTGCTAGCACCTTCTCTGTGCCTGGTAAGTAGAAGTGTTCACATTGTTGCGCAGAATTGCATTTGCGTCGCTGCAGAGGACACTATCACTTTTTCAGGGCAAAAGAAAACACAGAGCCCCACATTTGCTGTTGCCCTGGAGAGCTTGCAGAGCACTGGGGAAAGGCATGCAGAGAATTCCCTGCTAGCACCTTCTCTGTGCCTGGGAGGGAGAAGTGTTCACATTGTTTCGCAGAATCGCTTTTCTGCAAAGAACCCTAACATTTTTTCAGGGCAAAAGAAAGCACAGAGCCCCAGATTTGCTGTTGCCCTGGAGAGCTTGCAGAGCACTGGGGAAAGGCAGGCAGAGAATCCCCTGCTAGCACCTTCTCTGTGCCTGGGAAGGAGAAGTGTTCACATTGTTGCGCAGAATCGCATTTGCGTCGCTGCAGAGGACACTATCACTTTTTCAGGGCAAAAGAAAACACAGAGCCCCACATTTGCTGTTGCCCTGGAGAGCTTGCAGAGCACTGGGGAAAGGCATGCAGAGAATTCCCTGCTAGCACCTTCTCTGTGCCTGGGAGGGAGAAGTGTTCACATTGTTTCGCAGAATCGCTTTTCTGCAAAGAACCCTAACATTTTTTCAGGGCAAAAGAAAGCACAGAGCCCCAGATTTGCTGTTGCCCTGGAGAGCTTGCAGAGCACTGGGGAAAGGCAGGCAGAGAATCCCCTGCTAGCACCTTCTCTGTGCCTGGCAAGGAGAAGTGTTCACATTGTTTCGCAGAATGGCTTTTCTGCATAGAACACTAACACTTGTTCAGAACGAAAAAAAGCACAGAGCCCCAGATTTGCTGTTGCTCTGGACAGCTTGCAGAGCACTGGGGAAAGGCAGGCAGAGAATCCCCTGCTAGCACCTTCTCTGTGCCTGGGAAGGAGAAGTGTTCACATTGTTGCGCAGAATCGCATTTGCGTCGCTGCAGAGGACACTATCACTTTTTCAGGGCAAAAGAAAGCACAGAGCCCCAGATTTCCTGTTGCCCTGGAGAGCTTGCAGAGCACTGGGGAAAGGCACACAGAGAATCCCCTGCTAGCACCTTCTCTGTGCCTGGCAAGGAGAAGTGTTCACATTGTTGCGCAGAATCGCATTTGCGTCGCTGCAGAGGACACTATCACTTTTTCAGGGCAAAAGAAAGCACAGAGCCCAAGATTTGCTGTTGCCCTGGAGAGCTTGCGAGCACTACGGAAAAGCAGGCAGAGAATTCCCTGCTAGCACCTTCTCTGTGCCTGGGAAGGAGAAGTGTTCACATTGTTGCGCAGAATCGCATTTGCGTCGCTGCAGAGGACACTATCACTTTTTCAGGGCAAAAGAAAGCACAGAGCCCCAGATTTGCTGTTGCCCTGGAGAGCTTGCAGAGCACTGGGGAAAGGCAGGCAGAGAATCCCCTGCTAGCACCTTCTCTGTGCCTGGCAAGGAGAAGTGTTCACATTGTTGCGCAGAATCGCATTTGCGTCGCTGCAGAGGACACTATCACTTTTTCAGGGAAAAGAAAGCACAGAGCCAGAGATTTCCTGTTGCCCTGGAGAGCTTGCGAGCACTGGGGAAAGGCAGGCAGAGAATTCCCTGCTAGCACCTTCTCTGTGCCTGGGAAGGAGAAGTGTTCACATTGTTGCGCAGAATCGCTTTTCTACAAAGAACCCTAACACTTTTTCAGGGCAAAAGAAAGCACAGAGCCCCAGATTTCCTGTTGCCCTGGAGAGCTTGCAGAGCACTGGGGAAAGGCAGGCAGAGAATCCCCTGCTAGCACCTTCTCTGTGCCTGGGAAGGAGAAGTGTTCACATTGTTGCGCAGAATCGCATTTGCGTCGCTGCAGAGGACACTATCACTTTTTCAGGGAAAAGAAAGCACAGAGCCCAGATTTGCTGTTGCCCTGGAGAGCTTGCGAGCACTACGGAAAAGCAGGCAGAGAATTCCCTGCTAGCACCTTCTCTGTGCCTGGCAAGGAGAAGTGTTCACATTGTTGCGCAGAATCGCTTTTCTGCAAAGAACCCTAACACTTTTTCAGGGCAAAAGAAAGCACAGAGCCCCAGATTTGCTGTAGCCTTGGACAGCTTGCAGAGCACTGGGGAAAGGCAGGCAGAGAATTCCCTGCTAGCACCTTCTCTGTGCCTGGGAAGGAGAATTGTTCACATTGTTGCACAGAATCCCTTTTCTGCAGCGAACACTAACACTTGTTCAGAACGAAAGAAAGCACAGAGCCCCAGATTTGCTGTTGCCCTGGAGAGCTTGCAGAGCACTACGGAAAGGCAGGCAGAGAATTCCCTGCTAGCACCTTCTCTGTGCCTGGGAAGGAGAAGTGTTCACATTGATGCGCAGAATCGCATTTGCGTCGCTGCAGAGGACACTATCACTTTTTCAGGGCAAAAGAAAGCACAGAGCCCCAGATTTCCTGTTGCCCTGGAGAGCTTGCAGAGCACTGGGGAAAGGCAGGCAGAGAATCCCCTGCTAGCACCTTCTCTGTGCCTGGCAAGGAGAAGTGTTCACATTGTTTCGCAGAATGGCTTTTCTGCATAGAACACTAACACTTGTTCAGAACGAAAAAAAGCACAGAGCCCCAGATTTGCTGTTGCCCTGGACAGCTTGCAGAGCACTGGGGAAAGGCAGGCAGAGAATCCCCTGCTAGCACCTTCTCTGTGCCTGGGAAGGAGAAGTGTTCACATTGTTGCGCAGAATCGCATTTGCGTCGCTGCAGAGGACACTATCACTTTTTCAGGGCAAAAGAAAGCACAGAGCCCCAGATTTCCTGTTGCCCTGGAGAGCTTGCGAGCACTACGGAAAAGCAGGCAGAGAATTCCCTGCTAGCACCTTCTCTGTGCCTGGGAAGGAGAAGTGTTCACATTGTTGCGCAGAATCGCTTTTCTGCAAAGAACCCTAACACTTTTTCAGGGCAAAAGAAAGCACAGAGCCCCAGATTTGCTGTAGCCTTGGACAGCTTGCAGAGCACTGGGGAAAGGCAGGCAGAGAATTCCCTGCTAGCACCTTCTCTGTGCCTGGGAAGGAGAAGTGTTCACATTGTTGCGCAGAATCGCTTTTCTGCAAAGAACCCTAACATTTTTTCAGGGCAAAAGAAAGCACAGAGCCCCAGATTTGCTGTAGCCTTGGACAGCTTGCAGAGCACTGGGGAAAGGCATGCAGAGAATTCCCTGCTAGCACCTTCTCTGTGCCTGGGAAGGAGAATTGTTCACATTGTTGCACAGAATCCCTTTTCTGCAGCGAACACTAACACTTGTTCAGAACGAAAGAAAGCACAGAGCCCCAGATTTGCTGTTGCCCTGGAGAGCTTGCAGAGCACTACGGAAAGGCAGGCAGAGAATTCCCTGCTAGCACCTTCTCTGTGCCTGGGAAGGAGAAGTGTTCACATTGTTGCGCAGAATCGCATTTGCGTCGCTGCAGAGGACACTATCACTTTTTCAGGGCAAAAGAAAGCACAGAGCCCCAGATTTGCTGTAGCCCTGGAGAGCTTGCAGAGCACTGGGGAAAGGCAGGCAGAGAATCCCCTGCTAGCACCTTCTCTGTGCCTGGTAAGTAGAAGTGTTCACATTGTTGCGCAGAATTGCATTTGCGTCCCTGCAGAGGACAATATCACTTTTTCAGGGCAAAAGAAAACACAGAGCCCCACATTTGCAGTTGCCCTGGAGAGCTTGCAGAGCACTGGGGAAAGGCAGGCAGAGAATTCCCTGCTAGCACCTTCTCTGTGCCTGGGAGGGAGAAGTGTTCACATTGTTTCGCAGAATCGCTTTTCTGCAAAGAACCCTAACATTTTTTCAGGGCAAAAGAAAGCACAGAGCCCCAGATTTGCTGTAGCCTTGGACAGCTTGCAGAGCACTGGGGAAAGGCATGCAGAGAATTCCCTGCTAGCACCTTCTCTGTGCCTGGGAAGGAGAATTGTTCACATTGTTGCACAGAATCCCTTTTCTGCAGCGAACACTAACACTTGTTCAGAACGAAAGAAAGCACAGAGCCCCAGATTTGCTGTTGCCCTGGAGAGCTTGCAGAGCACTGGGGAAAGGCAGGCAGAGAATCCCCTGCTAGCACCTTCTCTGTGCCTGGCAAGGAGAAGTGTTCACATTGTTGCGCAGAATCGCATTTGCGTCACTGCAGAGGACACTATCACTTTTTCAGGGCAAAAGAAAGCACAGAGCCCCAGATTTGCTGTTGCCCTGGAGAGCTTGCGAGCACTACGGAAAAGCAGGCAGAGAATTCCCTGCTAGCACCTTCTCTGTGCCTGGGAAGGAGAAGTGTTCACATTGTTGCGCAGAATCGCATTTGCGTCGCTGCAGAGGACACTATCACTTTTTCAGGGCAAAAGAAAGCACAGAGCCCCAGATTTGCTGTTGCCCTGGAGAGCTTGCAGAGCACTGGGGAAAGGCAGGCAGAGAATTCCCTGCTAGCACCTTCTCTGTGCCTGGCAAGGAGAAGTGTTCACATTGTTGCGCAGAATCGCATTTGCGTCGCTGCAGAGGACACTATCACTTTTTCAGGGAAAAGAAAGCACAGAGCCAGAGATTTCCTGTTGCCCTGGAGAGCTTGCGAGCACTGGGGAAAGGCAGGCAGAGAATTCCCTGCTAGCACCTTCTCTGTGCCTGGGAAGGAGAAGTGTTCACATTGTTGCGCAGAATCGCTTTTCTACAAAGAACCCTAACACTTTTTCAGGGCAAAAGAAAGCACAGAGCCCCAGATTTCCTGTTGCCCTGGAGAGCTTGCAGAGCACTGGGGAAAGGCAGGCAGAGAATCCCCTGCTAGCACCTTCTCTGTGCCTGGGAAGGAGAAGTGTTCACATTGTTGCGCAGAATCGCATTTGCGTCGCTGCAGAGGACACTATCACTTTTTCAGGGAAAAGAAAGCACAGAGCCCAGATTTGCTGTTGCCCTGGAGAGCTTGCGAGCACTACGGAAAAGCAGGCAGAGAATTCCCTGCTAGCACCTTCTCTGTGCCTGGGAAGGAGAAGTGTTCACATTGTTGCGCAGAATCGCTTTTCTGCAAAGAACCCTAACACTTTTTCAGGGCAAAAGAAAGCACAGAGCCCCAGATTTGCTGTAGCCTTGGACAGCTTGCAGAGCACTGGGGAAAGGCAGGCAGAGAATCCCCTGCTAGCACCTTCTCTGTGCCTGGGAAGGAGAATTGTTCACATTGTTGCACAGAATCCCTTTTCTGCAGCGAACACTAACACTTGTTCAGAACGAAAGAAAGCACAGAGCCCCAGATTTGCTGTTGCCCTGGAGAGCTTGCAGAGCACTACGGAAAGGCAGGCAGAGAATTCCCTGCTAGCACCTTCTCTGTGCCTGGGAAGGAGAAGTGTTCACATTGATGCGCAGAATCGCATTTGCGTCGCTGCAGAGGACACTATCACTTTTTCAGGGCAAAAGAAAGCACAGAGCCCCAGATTTCCTGTTGCCCTGGAGAGCTTGCAGAGCACTGGGGAAAGGCAGGCAGAGAATCCCCTGCTAGCACCTTCTCTGTGCCTGGCAAGGAGAAGTGTTCACATTGTTTCGCAGAATGGCTTTTCTGCATAGAACACTAACACTTGTTCAGAACGAAAAAAAGCACAGAGCCCCAGATTTGCTGTTGCCCTGGACAGCTTGCAGAGCACTGGGGAAAGGCAGGCAGAGAATCCCCTGCTAGCACCTTCTCTGTGCCTGGGAAGGAGAAGTGTTCACATTGTTGCGCAGAATCGCATTTGCGTCGCTGCAGAGGACACTATCACTTTTTCAGGGCAAAAGAAAGCACAGAGCCCCAGATTTCCTGTTGCCCTGGAGAGCTTGCAGAGCACTACGGAAAAGCAGGCAGAGAATTCCCTGCTAGCACCTTCTCTGTGCCTGGGAAGGAGAAGTGTTCACATTGTTGCGCAGAATCGCTTTTCTGCAAAGAACCCTAACACTTTTTCAGGGCAAAAGAAAGCTCAGAGCCCCAGATTTGCTGTAGACTTGGACAGCTTGCAGAGCACTGGGGAAAGGCAGGCAGAGAATTCCCTGCTAGCACCTTCTCTGTGCCTGGGAAGGAGAAGTGTTCACATTGTTGCGCAGAATTGCTTTTCTGCAAAGAACCCTAACACTTTTTCAGGGCAAAAGAAAGCTCAGAGCCCCAGATTTGCTGTAGCCTTGGACAGCTTGCAGAGCACTGGGGAAAGGCAGGCAGAGAATTCCCTGCTAGCACCTTCTCTGTGCCTGGGAAGGAGAAGTGTTCACATTGTTGCGCAGAATCGCTTTTCTGCAAAGAACCCTAACACTTTTTCAGGGCAAAAGAAAGCACAGAGCCCCAGATTTGCTGTAGCCTTGGACAGCTTGCAGAGCACTGGGGAAAGGCATGCAGAGAATTCCCTGCTAGCACCTTCTCTGTGCCTGGCAAGGAGAAGTGTTCACATTGTTGCACAGAATCCCTTTTCTGCAGCGAACACTAACACTTGTTCAGAACGAAAGAAAGCACAGAGCCCCAGATTTGCTGTTGCCCTGGAGAGCTTGCAGAGCACTGGGGAAAGGCAGGCAGAGAATTCCCTGCTAGCACCTTCTCTGTGCCTGGGAAGGAGAAGTGTTCACATTGTTGCGCAGAATCGCATTTGCGTCGCTGCAGAGGACACTATCACTTTTTCAGGGCAAAAGAAAGCACAGAGCCCCAGATTTGCTGTAGCCCTGGAGAGCTTGCAGAGCACTGGGGAAAGGCAGGCAGAGAATCCCCTGCTAGCACCTTCTCTGTGCCTGGTAAGTAGAAGTGTTCACATTGTTGCGCAGAATTGCATTTGCGTCCCTGCAGAGGACAATATCACTTTTTCAGGGCAAAAGAAAACACAGAGCCCCACATTTGCAGTTGCCCTGGAGAGCTTGCAGAGCACTGGGGAAAGGCAGGCAGAGAATTCCCTGCTAGCACCTTCTCTGTGCCTGGGAGGGAGAAGTGTTCACATTGTTTCGCAGAATCGCTTTTCTGCAAAGAACCCTAACATTTTTTCAGGGCAAAAGAAAGCACAGAGCCCCAGATTTGCTGTAGCCTTGGACAGCTTGCAGAGCACTGGGGAAAGGCATGCAGAGAATTCCCTGCTAGCACCTTCTCTGTGCCTGGGAAGGAGAATTGTTCACATTGTTGCACAGAATCCCTTTTCTGCAGCGAACACTAACACTTGTTCAGAACGAAAGAAAGCACAGAGCCCCAGATTTGCTGTTGCCCTGGAGAGCTTGCAGAGCACTACGGAAAGGCAGGCAGAGAATTCCCTGCTAGCACCTTCTCTGTGCCTGGGAAGGAGAAGTGTTCACATTGTTGCGCAGAATCGCATTTGCGTCGCTGCAGAGGACACTATCACTTTTTCAGGGCAAAAGAAAGCACAGAGCCCCAGATTTGCTGTAGCCCTGGAGAGCTTGCAGAGCACTGGGGAAAGGCAGGCAGAGAATCCCCTGCTAGCACCTTCTCTGTGCCTGGTAAGTAGAAGTGTTCACATTGTTGCGCAGAATTGCATTTGCGTCCCTGCAGAGGACACTATCACTTTTTCAGGGCAAAAGAAAACACAGAGCCCCACATTTGCAGTTGCCCTGGAGAGCTTGCAGAGCACTGGGGAAAGGCAGGCAGAGAATTCCCTGCTAGCACCTTCTCTGTGCCTGGGAGGGAGAAGTTTTCACATTATTTCGCAGAATCGCTTTTCTGCAAAGAACCCTAACATTTTTTCAGGGCAAAAGAAAGCACAGAGCCCCAGATTTGCTGTAGCCTTGGACAGCTTGCAGAGCACTGGGAAAAGGCATGCAGAGAATTCCCTGCTAGCACCTTCTCTGTGCCTGGGAAGGAGAATTGTTCACATTGTTGCACAGAATCCCTTTTCTGCAGCGAACACTAACACTTGTTCAGAACGAAAGAAAGCACAGAGCCCCAGATTTGCTGTTGCCCTGGAGAGCTTGCAGAGCACTACGGAAAGGCAGGCAGAGAATTCCCTGCTAGCACCTTCTCTGTGCCTGGGAAGGAGAAGTGTTCACATTGTTGCGCAGAATCGCTTTTCTGCAAAGAACCCTAACACTTTTTCAGGGCAAAAGAAAGCTCAGAGCCCCAGATTTGCTGTAGCCTTGGACAGCTTGCAGAGCACTGGGGAAAGGCAGGCAGAGAATTCCCTGCTAGCACCTTCTCTGTGCCTGGGAAGGAGAAGTGTTCACATTGTTGCGCAGAATCGCTTTTCTGCAAAGAACCCTAACACTTTTTCAGGGCAAAAGAAAGCACAGAGCCCCAGATTTGCTGTAGCCTTGGACAGCTTGCAGAGCACTGGGGAAAGGCATGCAGAGAATTCCCTGCTAGCACCTTCTCTGTGCCTGGCAAGGAGAAGTGTTCACATTGTTGCACAGAATCCCTTTTCTGCAGCGAACACTAACACTTGTTCAGAACGAAAGAAAGCACAGAGCCCCAGATTTGCTGTTGCCCTGGAGAGCTTGCAGAGCACTACGGAAAGGCAGGCAGAGAATTCCCTGCTAGCACCTTCTCTGTGCCTGGGAAGGAGAAGTGTTCACATTGTTGCGCAGAATCGCATTTGCGTCGCTGCAGAGGACACTATCACTTTTTCAGGGCAAAAGAAAGCACAGAGCCCCAGATTTGCTGTAGCCCTGGAGAGCTTGCAGAGCACTGGGGAAAGGCAGGCAGAGAATCCCCTGCTAGCACCTTCTCTGTGCCTGGTAAGTAGAAGTGTTCACATTGTTGCGCAGAATTGCATTTGCGTCCCTGCAGAGGACAATATCACTTTTTCAGGGCAAAAGAAAACACAGAGCCCCACATTTGCAGTTGCCCTGGAGAGCTTGCAGAGCACTGGGGAAAGGCAGGCAGAGAATTCCCTGCTAGCACCTTCTCTGTGCCTGGGAGGGAGAAGTGTTCACATTGTTTCGCAGAATCGCTTTTCTGCAAAGAACCCTAACATTTTTTCAGGGCAAAAGAAAGCACAGAGCCCCAGATTTGCTGTAGCCTTGGACAGCTTGCAGAGCACTGGGGAAAGGCATGCAGAGAATTCCCTGCTAGCACCTTCTCTGTGCCTGGGAAGGAGAATTGTTCACATTGTTGCACAGAATCCCTTTTCTGCAGCGAACACTAACACTTGTTCAGAACGAAAGAAAGCACAGAGCCCCAGATTTGCTGTTGCCCTGGAGAGCTTGCAGAGCACTACGGAAAGGCAGGCAGAGAATTCCCTGCTAGCACCTTCTCTGTGCCTGGGAAGGAGAAGTGTTCACATTGTTGCGCAGAATCGCATTTGCGTCGCTGCAGAGGACACTATCACTTTTTCAGGGCAAAAGAAAGCACAGAGCCCCAGATTTGCTGTAGCCCTGGAGAGCTTGCAGAGCACTGGGGAAAGGCAGGCAGAGAATCCCCTGCTAGCACCTTCTCTGTGCCTGGTAAGTAGAAGTGTTCACATTGTTGCGCAGAATTGCATTTGCGTCGCTGCAGAGGACACTATCACTTTTTCAGGGCAAAAGAAAACACAGAGCCCCACATTTGCTGTTGCCCTGGAGAGCTTGCAGAGCACTGGGGAAAGGCATGCAGAGAATCCCCTGCTAGCACCTTCTCTGTGCCTGGGAAGGAGAAGTGTTCACATTGTTGCGCAGAATCGCATTTGCGTCGCTGCAGAGGACACTATCACTTTTTCAGGGCAAAAGAAAGCACAGAGCCCCAGATTTCCTGTTGCCCTGGAGAGCTTGCAGAGCACTACGGAAAAGCAGGCAGAGAATTCCCTGCTAGCACCTTCTCTGTGCCTGGCAAGGAGAAGTGTTCACATTGTTGCGCAGAATCGCTTTTCTGCAAAGAACACTAACACTTTTTCAGGGCAAAAGAAAGCACAGAGCCCCAGATTTGCTGTAGCCTTGGACAGCTTGCAGAGCACTGGGGAAAGGCAGGCAGAGAATCCCCTGCTAGCACCTTCTCTGTGCCTGGGAAGGAGAAGTGTTCACATTGTTGCGCAGAATCGCTTTTCTACAAAGAACCCTAACACTTTTTCAGGGCAAAAGAAAGCACAGAGCCCCAGATTTCCTGTTGCCCTGGAGAGCTTGCAGAGCACTGGGGAAAGGCAGGCAGAGAATCCCCTGCTAGCACCTTCTCTGTGCCTGGGAAGGAGAAGTGTTCACATTGTTGCGCAGAATCGCATTTGCGTCGCTGCAGAGGACACTATCACTTTTTCAGGGAAAAGAAAGCACAGAGCCCCAGATTTCCTGTTGCCCTGGAGAGCTTGCGAGCACTACGGAAAAGCAGGCAGAGAATTCTCTGCTAGCACCTTCTCTGTGCCTGGCAAGGAGAAGTGTTCACATTGTTGCGCAGAATCGCTTTTCTGCAACGAACCCTAACACTTTTTCAGGGCAAAAGAAAGCACAGAGCCCCAGATTTGCTGTAGCCTTGGACAGCTTGCAGAGCACTGGGGAAAGGCATGCAGAGAATTCCCTGCTAGCACCTTCTCTGTGCCTGGGAAGGAGAATTGTTCACATTGTTGCACAGAATCCCTTTTCTGCAGCGAACACTAACACTTGTTCAGGGCAAAAGAAAGCACAGAGCCCCAGATTTGCTGTTGCCCTGGAGAGCTTGCAGAGCACTGGGGAAAGGCAGGCAGAGAATTCCCTGCTAGCACCTTCTCTGTGCCTGGGAAGGAGAAGTGTTCGCATTGTTGCGCAGAATCGCATTTGCGTCTCTGCAGAGGACACTATCACTTTTTCAGGGCAAAAGAAAGCACAGAGCCCCAGATTTCCTGTTGCCCTGGAGAGCTTGCAGAGCACTGGGGAAAGGCAGGCAGAGAATCCCCTGCTAGCACCTTCTCTGTGCCTGGGAGGGAGAAGTGTTCACATTGTTTCGCAGAATCGCTTTTCTGCAAAGAACCCTAACATTTTTTCAGGGCAAAAGAAAGCACAGCGCCCCAGATTTGCTGTTGCCCTGGAGAGCTTGCAGAGCACTGGGGAAAGGCAGGCAGAGAATCCCCTGCTAGCACCTTCTCTGTGCCTGGCAAGGAGAAGTGTTCACATTGTTTCGCAGAATGGCTTTTCTGAATAGAACACTAACACTTGTTCAGAACGAAAAAAAGCACAGAGCCCCAGATTTGCTGTTGCCCTGGACAGCTTGCAGAGCACTGGGGAAAGGCAGGCAGAGAATCCCCTGCTAGCACCTTCTCTGTGCCTGGGAAGGAGAAGTGTTCACATTGTTGCGCAGAATCGCATTTGCGTCGCTGCAGAGGACACTATCACTTTTTCAGGGCAAAAGAAAGCACAGAGCCCCAGATTTCCTGTTGCCCTGGAGAGCTTGCAGAGCACTGGGGAAAGGCAGGCAGAGAATCCCCTGCTAGCACCTTCTCTGTGCCTGGGAAGGAGAAGTGTTCACATTGTTGCGCAGAATCGCTTTTCTGCAAAGAACCCTAACATTTTTTCAGGGCAAAAGAAAGCACAGGTCCCCAGATTTGCTGTAGCCTTGGACAGCTTGCAGAGCACTGGGGAAAGGCATGCAGAGAATTCCCTGCTAGCACCTTCTCTGTGCCTGGGAAGGAGAATTGTTCACATTGTTGCACAGAATCCCTTTTCTGCAGCGAACACTAACACTTGTTCAGAACGAAAGAAAGCACAGAGCCCCAGATTTGCTGTTGCCCTGGAGAGCTTGCAGAGCACTACGGAAAGGCAGGCAGAGAATTCCCTGCTAGCACCTTCTCTGTGCCTGGGAAGGAGAAGTGTTCACATTGTTGCGCAGAATCGCATTTGCGTCGCTGCAGAGGACACTATCACTTTTTCAGGGCAAAAGAAAGCACAGAGCCCCAGATTTGCTGTAGCCCTGGAGAGCTTGCAGAGCACTGGGGAAAGGCAGGCAGAGAATCCCCTGCTAGCACCTTCTCTGTGCCTGGTAAGTAGAAGTGTTCACATTGTTGCGCAGAATTGCATTTGCGTCCCTGCAGAGGACACTATCACTTTTTCAGGGCAAAAGAAAACACAGAGCCCCACATTTGCAGTTGCCCTGGAGAGCTTGCAGAGCACTGGGGAAAGGCAGGCAGAGAATTCCCTGCTAGCACCTTCTCTGTGCCTGGGAGGGAGAAGTTTTCACATTATTTCGCAGAATCGCTTTTCTGCAAAGAACCCTAACATTTTTTCAGGGCAAAAGAAAGCACAGAGCCCCAGATTTGCTGTAGCCTTGGACAGCTTGCAGAGCACTGGGAAAAGGCATGCAGAGAATTCCCTGCTAGCACCTTCTCTGTGCCTGGGAAGGAGAATTGTTCACATTGTTGCACAGAATCCCTTTTCTGCAGCGAACACTAACACTTGTTCAGAACGAAAGAAACCACAGAGCCCCAGATTTGCTGTTGCCCTGGAGAGCTTGCAGAGCACTACGGAAAGGCAGGCAGAGAATTCCCTGCTAGCACCTTCTCTGTGCCTGGGAAGGAGAAGTGTTCACATTGTTGCGCAGAATCGCTTTTCTGCAAAGAACCCTAACACTTTTTCAGGGCAAAAGAAAGCTCAGAGCCCCAGATTTGCTGTAGCCTTGGACAGCTTGCAGAGCACTGGGGAAAGGCAGGCAGAGAATTCCCTGCTAGCACCTTCTCTGTGCCTGGGAAGGAGAAGTGTTCACATTGTTGCGCAGAATCGCTTTTCTGCAAAGAACCCTAACACTTTTTCAGGGCAAAAGAAAGCACAGAGCCCCAGATTTGCTGTAGCCTTGGACAGCTTGCAGAGCACTGGGGAAAGGCATGCAGAGAATTCCCTGCTAGCACCTTCTCTGTGCCTGGCAAGGAGAAGTGTTCACATTGTTGCACAGAATCCCTTTTCTGCAGCGAACACTAACACTTGTTCAGAACGAAAGAAAGCACAGAGCCCCAGATTTGCTGTTGCCCTGGAGAGCTTGCAGAGCACTACGGAAAGGCAGGCAGAGAATTCCCTGCTAGCACCTTCTCTGTGCCTGGGAAGGAGAAGTGTTCACATTGTTGCGCAGAATCGCATTTGCGTCGCTGCAGAGGACACTATCACTTTTTCAGGGCAAAAGAAAGCACAGAGCCCCAGATTTGCTGTAGCCCTGGAGAGCTTGCAGAGCACTGGGGAAAGGCAGGCAGAGAATCCCCTGCTAGCACCTTCTCTGTGCCTGGTAAGTAGAAGTGTTCACATTGTTGCGCAGAATTGCATTTGCGTCCCTGCAGAGGACAATATCACTTTTTCAGGGCAAAAGAAAACACAGAGCCCCACATTTGCAGTTGCCCTGGAGAGCTTGCAGAGCACTGGGGAAAGGCAGGCAGAGAATTCCCTGCTAGCACCTTCTCTGTGCCTGGGAGGGAGAAGTGTTCACATT
Organism: Strix uralensis; assembly: GCF_047716275.1. Lineage (NCBI taxonomy): Eukaryota > Metazoa > Chordata > Aves > Strigiformes > Strigidae > Strix > Strix uralensis. The sequence goes on along the minus strand of NC_134011.1, from coordinate 1,176,945 downwards.
GTTTCGCAGAATCGCTTTTCTGCAAAGAACCCTAACATTTTTTCAGGGCAAAAGAAAGCACAGAGCCCCAGATTTGCTGTAGCCTTGGACAGCTTGCAGAGCACTGGGGAAAGGCATGCAGAGAATTCCCTGCTAGCACCTTCTCTGTGCCTGGGAAGGAGAATTGTTCACATTGTTGCACAGAATCCCTTTTCTGCAGCGAACACTAACACTTGTTCAGAACGAAAGAAAGCACAGAGCCCCAGATTTGCTGTTGCCCTGGAGAGCTTGCAGAGCACTACGGAAAGGCAGGCAGAGAATTCCCTGCTAGCACCTTCTCTGTGCCTGGGAAGGAGAAGTGTTCACATTGTTGCGCAGAATCGCATTTGCGTCGCTGCAGAGGACACTATCACTTTTTCAGGGCAAAAGAAAGCACAGAGCCCCAGATTTGCTGTAGCCCTGGAGAGCTTGCAGAGCACTGGGGAAAGGCAGGCAGAGAATCCCCTGCTAGCACCTTCTCTGTGCCTGGTAAGTAGAAGTGTTCACATTGTTGCGCAGAATTGCATTTGCGTCGCTGCAGAGGACACTATCACTTTTTCAGGGCAAAAGAAAACACAGAGCCCCACATTTGCTGTTGCCCTGGAGAGCTTGCAGAGCACTGGGGAAAGGCATGCAGAGAATCCCCTGCTAGCACCTTCTCTGTGCCTGGGAAGGAGAAGTGTTCACATTGTTGCGCAGAATCGCATTTGCGTCGCTGCAGAGGACACTATCACTTTTTCAGGGCAAAAGAAAGCACAGAGCCCCAGATTTCCTGTTGCCCTGGAGAGCTTGCAGAGCACTACGGAAAAGCAGGCAGAGAATTCCCTGCTAGCACCTTCTCTGTGCCTGGCAAGGAGAAGTGTTCACATTGTTGCGCAGAATCGCTTTTCTGCAAAGAACCCTAACACTTTTTCAGGGCAAAAGAAAGCACAGAGCCCCAGATTTGCTGTAGCCTTGGACAGCTTGCAGAGCACTGGGGAAAGGCAGGCAGAGAATCCCCTGCTAGCACCTTCTCTGTGCCTGGGAAGGAGAAGTGTTCACATTGTTGCGCAGAATCGCTTTTCTACAAAGAACCCTAACACTTTTTCAGGGCAAAAGAAAGCACAGAGCCCCAGATTTCCTGTTGCCCTGGAGAGCTTGCAGAGCACTGGGGAAAGGCAGGCAGAGAATCCCCTGCTAGCACCTTCTCTGTGCCTGGGAAGGAGAAGTGTTCACATTGTTGCGCAGAATCGCATTTGCGTCGCTGCAGAGGACACTATCACTTTTTCAGGGAAAAGAAAGCACAGAGCCCCAGATTTCCTGTTGCCCTGGAGAGCTTGCGAGCACTACGGAAAAGCAGGCAGAGAATTCTCTGCTAGCACCTTCTCTGTGCCTGGCAAGGAGAAGTGTTCACATTGTTGCGCAGAATCGCTTTTCTGCAACGAACCCTAACACTTTTTCAGGGCAAAAGAAAGCACAGAGCCCCAGATTTGCTGTAGCCTTGGACAGCTTGCAGAGCACTGGGGAAAGGCATGCAGAGAATTCCCTGCTAGCACCTTCTCTGTGCCTGGGAAGGAGAATTGTTCACATTGTTGCACAGAATCCCTTTTCTGCAGCGAACACTAACACTTGTTCAGGGCAAAAGAAAGCACAGAGCCCCAGATTTGCTGTTGCCCTGGAGAGCTTGCAGAGCACTGGGGAAAGGCAGGCAGAGAATTCCCTGCTAGCACCTTCTCTGTGCCTGGGAAGGAGAAGTGTTCGCATTGTTGCGCAGAATCGCATTTGCGTCTCTGCAGAGGACACTATCACTTTTTCAGGGCAAAAGAAAGCACAGAGCCCCAGATTTCCTGTTGCCCTGGAGAGCTTGCAGAGCACTGGGGAAAGGCAGGCAGAGAATCCCCTGCTAGCACCTTCTCTGTGCCTGGGAAGGAGAAGTGTTCACATTGTTTCGCAGAATCGCTTTTCTGCAAAGAACCCTAACATTTTTTCAGGGCAAAAGAAAGCACAGCGCCCCAGATTTGCTGTTGCCCTGGAGAGCTTGCAGAGCACTGGGGAAAGGCAGGCAGAGAATCCCCTGCTAGCACCTTCTCTGTGCCTGGCAAGGAGAAGTGTTCACATTGTTTCGCAGAATGGCTTTTCTGAATAGAACACTAACACTTGTTCAGAACGAAAAAAAGCACAGAGCCCCAGATTTGCTGTTGCCCTGGACAGCTTGCAGAGCACTGGGGAAAGGCAGGCAGAGAATCCCCTGCTAGCACCTTCTCTGTGCCTGGGAAGGAGAAGTGTTCACATTGTTGCGCAGAATCGCATTTGCGTCGCTGCAGAGGACACTATCACTTTTTCAGGGCAAAAGAAAGCACAGAGCCCCAGATTTCCTGTTGCCCTGGAGAGCTTGCAGAGCACTGGGGAAAGGCAGGCAGAGAATCCCCTGCTAGCACCTTCTCTGTGCCTGGGAAGGAGAAGTGTTCACATTGTTGCACAGAATCCCTTTTCTGCAGCGAACACTAACACTTGTTCAGAACGAAAGAAAGCACAGAGCCCCAGATTTGCTGTTGCCCTGGAGAGCTTGCAGAGCACTACGGAAAGGCAGGCAGAGAATTCCCTGCTAGCACCTTCTCTGTGCCTGGGAAGGAGAAGTGTTCACATTGTTGCGCAGAATCGCATTTGCGTCGCTGCAGAGGACACTATCACTTTTTCAGGGCAAAAGAAAGCACAGAGCCCCAGATTTGCTGTAGCCCTGGAGAGCTTGCAGAGCACTGGGGAAAGGCAGGCAGAGAATCCCCTGCTAGCACCTTCTCTGTGCCTGGTAAGTAGAAGTGTTCACATTGTTGCGCAGAATTGCATTTGCGTCGCTGCAGAGGACACTATCACTTTTTCAGGGCAAAAGAAAACACAGAGCCCCACATTTGCTGTTGCCCTGGAGAGCTTGCAGAGCACTGGGGAAAGGCATGCAGAGAATCCCCTGCTAGCACCTTCTCTGTGCCTGGGAAGGAGAAGTGTTCACATTGTTGCGCAGAATCGCATTTGCGTCGCTGCAGAGGACACTATCACTTTTTCAGGGCAAAAGAAAGCACAGAGCCCCAGATTTCCTGTTGCCCTGGAGAGCTTGCAGAGCACTACGGAAAAGCAGGCAGAGAATTCCCTGCTAGCACCTTCTCTGTGCCTGGCAAGGAGAAGTGTTCACATTGTTGCGCAGAATCGCTTTTCTGCAAAGAACCCTAACACTTTTTCAGGGCAAAAGAAAGCACAGAGCCCCAGATTTGCTGTAGCCTTGGACAGCTTGCAGAGCACTGGGGAAAGGCAGGCAGAGAATCCCCTGCTAGCACCTTCTCTGTGCCTGGGAAGGAGAAGTGTTCACATTGTTGCGCAGAATCGCTTTTCTACAAAGAACCCTAACACTTTTTCAGGGCAAAAGAAAGCACAGAGCCCCAGATTTCCTGTTGCCCTGGAGAGCTTGCAGAGCACTGGGGAAAGGCAGGCAGAGAATCCCCTGCTAGCACCTTCTCTGTGCCTGGGAAGGAGAAGTGTTCACATTGTTGCGCAGAATCGCATTTGCGTCGCTGCAGAGGACACTATCACTTTTTCAGGGAAAAGAAAGCACAGAGCCCCAGATTTCCTGTTGCCCTGGAGAGCTTGCGAGCACTACGGAAAAGCAGGCAGAGAATTCTCTGCTAGCACCTTCTCTGTGCCTGGCAAGGAGAAGTGTTCACATTGTTGCGCAGAATCGCTTTTCTGCAACGAACCCTAACACTTTTTCAGGGCAAAAGAAAGCACAGAGCCCCAGATTTGCTGTAGCCTTGGACAGCTTGCAGAGCACTGGGGAAAGGCATGCAGAGAATTCCCTGCTAGCACCTTCTCTGTGCCTGGGAAGGAGAATTGTTCACATTGTTGCACAGAATCCCTTTTCTGCAGCGAACACTAACACTTGTTCAGGGCAAAAGAAAGCACAGAGCCCCAGATTTGCTGTTGCCCTGGAGAGCTTGCAGAGCACTGGGGAAAGGCAGGCAGAGAATTCCCTGCTAGCACCTTCTCTGTGCCTGGGAAGGAGAAGTGTTCGCATTGTTGCGCAGAATCGCATTTGCGTCTCTGCAGAGGACACTATCACTTTTTCAGGGCAAAAGAAAGCACAGAGCCCCAGATTTCCTGTTGCCCTGGAGAGCTTGCAGAGCACTGGGGAAAGGCAGGCAGAGAATCCCCTGCTAGCACCTTCTCTGTGCCTGGGAAGGAGAAGTGTTCACATTGTTTCGCAGAATCGCTTTTCTGCAAAGAACCCTAACATTTTTTCAGGGCAAAAGAAAGCACAGCGCCCCAGATTTGCTGTTGCCCTGGAGAGCTTGCAGAGCACTGGGGAAAGGCAGGCAGAGAATCCCCTGCTAGCACCTTCTCTGTGCCTGGCAAGGAGAAGTGTTCACATTGTTTCGCAGAATGGCTTTTCTGAATAGAACACTAACACTTGTTCAGAACGAAAAAAAGCACAGAGCCCCAGATTTGCTGTTGCCCTGGACAGCTTGCAGAGCACTGGGGAAAGGCAGGCAGAGAATCCCCTGCTAGCACCTTCTCTGTGCCTGGGAAGGAGAAGTGTTCACATTGTTGCGCAGAATCGCATTTGCGTCGCTGCAGAGGACACTATCACTTTTTCAGGGCAAAAGAAAGCACAGAGCCCCAGATTTCCTGTTGCCCTGGAGAGCTTGCAGAGCACTGGGGAAAGGCAGGCAGAGAATCCCCTGCTAGCACCTTCTCTGTGCCTGGGAAGGAGAAGTGTTCACATTGTTGCGCAGAATCGCTTTTCTGCAAAGAACCCTAACATTTTTTCAGGGCAAAAGAAAGCACAGGTCCCCAGATTTGCTGTAGCCTTGGACAGCTTGCAGAGCACTGGGGAAAGGCATGCAGAGAATTCCCTGCTAGCACCTTCTCTGTGCCTGGGAAGGAGAATTGTTCACATTGTTGCACAGAATCCCTTTTCTGCAGCGAACACTAACACTTGTTCAGAACGAAAGAAAGCACAGAGCCCCAGATTTGCTGTTGCCCTGGAGAGCTTGCAGAGCACTACGGAAAGGCAGGCAGAGAATTCCCTGCTAGCACCTTCTCTGTGCCTGGGAAGGAGAAGTGTTCACATTGTTGCGCAGAATCGCATTTGCGTCGCTGCAGAGGACACTATCACTTTTTCAGGGCAAAAGAAAGCACAGAGCCCCAGATTTGCTGTAGCCCTGGAGAGCTTGCAGAGCACTGGGGAAAGGCAGGCAGAGAATCCCCTGCTAGCACGTTCTCTGTGCCTGGTAAGTAGAAGTGTTCACATTGTTGCGCAGAATTGCATTTGCGTCCCCGCAGAGGACACTATCAATTTTTCAGGGCAAAAGAAAACACAGAGCCCCACATTTGCTGTTGCCCTGGAGAGCTTGCAGAGCACTGGGGAAAGGCAGGCAGAGAATTCCCTGCTAGCACCTTCTCTGTGCCTGGGAGGGAGAAGTGTTCACATTGTTTCGCAGAATCGCTTTTCTGCAAAGAACCCTAACATTTTTTCAGGGCAAAAGAAAGCACAGAGCCCCAGATTTGCTGTTGCCCTGGAGAGCTTGCAGAGCACTGGGGAAAGGCAGGCAGAGAATCCCCTGCTAGCACCTTCTCTGTGCCTGGGAAGGAGAAGTGTTCACATTGTTGCGCAGAATGGCTTTTCTGCATAGAACACTAACACTTGTTCAGAACGAAAAAAAGCACAGAGCCCCAGATTTGCTGTTGCCCTGGAGAGCTTGCAGAGCACTGGGGAAAGGCAGGCAGAGAATCCCCTGCTAGCACCTTCTCTGTGCCTGGGAAGGAGAAGTGTTCACATTGTTGCGCAGAATCGCATTTGCGTCGCTGCAGAGGACACTATCACTTTTTCAGGGCAAAAGAAAGCACAGAGCCCCAGATTTCCTGTTGCCCTGGAGAGCTTGCAGAGCACTACGGAAAAGCAGGCAGAGAATTCCCTGCTAGCACCTTCTCTGTGCCTGGGAAGGAGAAGTGTTCACATTGTTGCGCAGAATCGCTTTTCTGCAAAGAACCCTAACACTTTTTCAGGGCAAAAGAAAGCTCAGAGCCCCAGATTTGCTGTAGCCTTGGACAGCTTGCAGAGCACTGGGGAAAGGCAGGCAGAGAATTCCCTGCTAGCACCTTCTCTGTGCCTGGGAAGGAGAAGTGTTCACATTATTGCGCAGAATCGCATTTGCGTCGCTGCAGAGAACACTATCACTTTTTCAGGGCAAAAGAAAGCACAGAGCCCCAGATTTGCTGTTGCCCTGGAGAGCTTGCAGAGCACTGGGGAAAGGCAGGCAGAGAATCCCCTGCTAGCACCTTCTCTGTGCCTGGGAGGGAGAAGTGTTCACATTGTTGCGCAGAATCGCTTTTCTGCAAAGAACCCTAACACTTTTTCAGGGCAAAAGAAAGCACAGAGCCCCAGATTTCCTGTTGCCCTGGAGAGCTTGCAGAGCACTGGGGAAAGGCAGGCAGAGAATCCCCTGCTAGCACCTTCTCTGTGCCTGGGAAGGAGAAGTGTTCACATTGTTGCGCAGAATCGCATTTGCGTCGCTGCAGAGGACACTATCACTTTTTCAGGGCAAAAGAAAGCACAGAGCCCCAGATTTGCTGTTGCCCTGGAGAGCTTGCAGAGCACTGGGGAAAGGCAGGCAGAGAATCCCCTGCTAACACCTTCTCTGTGCCTGGGAAGGAGAAGTGTTCACATTGTTGCGCAGAATCGCTTTTCTGCAAAGAACCCTAACACTTTTTCAGGGCAAAAGAAAGCACAGAGCCCCAGATTTCCTGTTGCCCTGGAGAGCTTGCAGAGCACTACGGAAAAGCAGGCAGAGAATTCCCTGCTAGCACCTTCTCTGTGCCTGGGAAGGAGAAGTGTTCACATTGTTGCGCAGAATCGCTTTTCTGCAAAGAACCCTAACACTTTTTCAGGGCAAAAGAAAGCTCAGAGCCCCAGATTTGCTGTAGCCTTGGACAGCTTGCAGAGCACTGGGGAAAGGCAGGCAGAGAATTCCCTGCTAGCACCTTCTCTGTGCCTGGGAAGGAGAAGTGTTCACATTATTGCGCAGAATCGCATTTGCGTCGCTGCAGAGAACACTATCACTTTTTCAGGGCAAAAGAAAGCACAGAGCCCCAGATTTGCTGTTGCCCTGGAGAGCTTGCAGAGCACTGGGGAAAGGCAGGCAGAGAATCCCCTGCTAGCACCTTCTCTGTGCCTGGGAGGGAGAAGTGTTCACATTGTTGCGCAGAATCGCTTTTCTGCAAAGAACCCTAACACTTTTTCAGGGCAAAAGAAAGCACAGAGCCCCAGATTTCCTGTTGCCCTGGAGAGCTTGCAGAGCACTGGGGAAAGGCAGGCAGAGAATCCCCTGCTAGCACCTTCTCTGTGCCTGGGAAGGAGAAGTGTTCACATTGTTGCGCAGAATCGCATTTGCGTCGCTGCAGAGGACACTATCACTTTTTCAGGGCAAAAGAAAGCACAGAGCCCCAGATTTGCTGTTGCCCTGGAGAGCTTGCAGAGCACTGGGGAAAGGCAGGCAGAGAATCCCCTGCTAACACCTTCTCTGTGCCTGGGAAGGAGAAGTGTTCACATTGTTGCGCAGAATCGCTTTTCTGCAAAGAACCCTAACACTTTTTCAGGGCAAAAGAAAGCACAGAGCCCCAGATTTGCTGTAGCCTTGGACAGCTTGCAGAGCACTGGGGAAAGGCATGCAGAGAATTCCCTGCTAGCACCTTCTCTGTGCCTGGGAAGGAGAATTGTTCACATTGTTGCACAGAATCCCTTTTCTGCAGCGAACACTAACACTTGTTCAGAACGAAAGGAAGCACAGAGCCCCAGATTTGCTGTTGCCCTGGAGAGCTTGCAGAGCACTACGGAAAGGCAGGCAGAGAATTCCCTGCTAGCACCTTCTCTGTGCCTGGGAAGGAGAAGTGTTCACATTGTTGCGCAGAATCGCATTTGCGTCGCTGCAGAGGACACTATCACTTTTTCAGGGCAAAAGAAAGCACAGAGCCCCAGATTTGCTGTAGCCCTGGAGAGCTTGCAGAGCACTGGGGAAAGGCAGGCAGAGAATCCCCTGCTAGCACCTTCTCTGTGCCTGGTAAGTAGAAGTGTTCACATTGTTGCGCAGAATTGCATTTGCGTCGCTGCAGAGGACACTATCACTTTTTCAGGGCAAAAGAAAACACAGAGCCCCACATTTGCTGTTGCCCTGGAGAGCTTGCAGAGCACTGGGGAAAGGCATGCAGAGAATTCCCTGCTAGCACCTTCTCTGTGCCTGGGAGGGAGAAGTGTTCACATTGTTTCGCAGAATCGCTTTTCTGCAAAGAACCCTAACATTTTTTCAGGGCAAAAGAAAGCACAGAGCCCCAGATTTGCTGTTGCCCTGGAGAGCTTGCAGAGCACTGGGGAAAGGCAGGCAGAGAATCCCCTGCTAGCACCTTCTCTGTGCCTGGCAAGGAGAAGTGTTCACATTGTTTCGCAGAATGGCTTTTCTGCATAGAACACTAACACTTGTTCAGAACGAAAAAAAGCAAGAGCCCCAGATTTGCTGTTGCCCTGGACAGCTTGCAGAGCACTGGGGAAAGGCAGGCAGAGAATCCCCTGCTAGCACCTTCTCTGTGCCTGGGAAGGAGAAGTGTTCACATTGTTGCGCAGAATCGCATTTGCGTCGCTGCAGAGGACACTATCACTTTTTCAGGGCAAAAGAAAGCACAGAGCCCCAGATTTCCTGTTGCCCTGGAGAGCTTGCAGAGCACTGGGGAAAGGCACACAGAGAATCCCCTGCTAGCACCTTCTCTGTGCCTGGGAAGGAGAAGTGTTCACATTGTTGCGCAGAATCGCATTTGCGTCGCTGCAGAGGACACTATCACTTTTTCAGGGCAAAAGAAAGCACAGAGCCCCAGATTTGCTGTTGCCCTGGAGAGCTTGCGAGCACTACGGAAAAGCAGGCAGAGAATTCCCTGCTAGCACCTTCTCTGTGCCTGGGAAGGAGAAGTGTTCACATTGTTGCGCAGAATCGCATTTGCGTCGCTGCAGAGGACACTATCACTTTTTCAGGGCAAAAGAAAGCACAGAGCCCCAGATTTGCTGTTGCCCTGGAGAGCTTGCAGAGCACTGGGGAAAGGCAGGCAGAGAATCCCCTGCTAGCACCTTCTCTGTGCCTGGCAAGGAGAAGTGTTCACATTGTTGCGCAGAATCGCATTTGCGTCGCTGCAGAGGACACTATCACTTTTTCAGGGAAAAGAAAGCACAGAGCCAGAGATTTCCTGTTGCCCTGGAGAGCTTGCGAGCACTGGGGAAAGGCAGGCAGAGAATTCCCTGCTAGCACCTTCTCTGTGCCTGGCAAGGAGAAGTGTTCACATTGTTGCGCAGAATCGCTTTTCTACAAAGAACACTAACACTTTTTCAGGGCAAAAGAAAGCACAGAGCCCCAGATTTCCTGTTGCCCTGGAGAGCTTGCAGAGCACTGGGGAAAGGCAGGCAGAGAATCCCCTGCTAGCACCTTCTCTGTGCCTGGCAAGGAGAAGTGTTCACATTGTTTCGCAGAATGGCTTTTCTGCATAGAACACTAACACTTGTTCAGAACGAACAAAAGCACAGAGCCCCAGATTTGCTGTTGCCCTGGACAGCTTGCAGAGCACTGGGGAAAGGCAGGCATAGAATCCCCTGCTAGCACCTTCTCTGTGCCTGGGAAGGAGAAGTGTTCACATTGTTGCGCAGAATCGCATTTGCGTCGCTGCAGAGGACACTATCACTTTTTCAGGGCAAAAGAAAGCACAGAGCCCCAGATTTCCTGTTGCCCTGGAGAGCTTGCAGAGCACTATGGAAAAGCAGGCAGAGAATTCCCTGCTAGCACCTTCTCTGTGCCTGGCAAGGAGAAGTGTTCACATTGTTGCGCAGAATCGCTTTTCTGCAAAGAACCCTAACACTTTTTCAGGGCAAAAGAAAGCTCAGAGCCCCAGATTTGCTGTAGCCTTGGACAGCTTGCAGAGCACTGGGGAAAGGCAGGCAGAGAATTCCCTGCTAGCACCTTCTCTGTGCCTGGGAAGGAGAAGTGTTCACATTGTTGCGCAGAATCGCTTTTCTGCAAAGAACCCTAACATTTTTTCAGGGCAAAAGAAAGCACAGAGCCCCAGATTTGCTGTAGCCTTGGACAGCTTGCAGAGCACTGGGGAAAGGCATGCAGAGAATTCCCTGCTAGCACCTTCTCTGTGCCTGGGAAGGAGAATTGTTCACATTGTTGCACAGAATCCCTTTTCTGCAGCGAACACTAACACTTGTTCAGAACGAAAGAAAGCACAGAGCCCCAGATTTGCTGTTGCCCTGGAGAGCTTGCAGAGCACTACGGAAAGGCAGGCAGAGAATTCCCTGCTAGCACCTTCTCTGTGCCTGGGAAGGAGAAGTGTTCACATTGTTGCGCAGAATCGCATTTGCGTCGCTGCAGAGGACACTATCACTTTTTCAGGGCAAAAGAAAGCACAGAGCCCCAGATTTGCTGTAGCCCTGGAGAGCTTGCAGAGCACTGGGGAAAGGCAGGCAGAGAATCCCCTGCTAGCACCTTCTCTGTGCCTGGTAAGTAGAAGTGTTCACATTGTTGCGCAGAATTGCATTTGCGTCCCTGCAGAGGACAATATCACTTTTTCAGGGCAAAAGAAAACACAGAGCCCCACATTTGCAGTTGCCCTGGAGAGCTTGCAGAGCACTGGGGAAAGGCAGGCAGAGAATTCCCTGCTAGCACCTTCTCTGTGCCTGGGAGGGAGAAGTGTTCACATTGTTTCGCAGAATCGCTTTTCTGCAAAGAACCCTAACATTTTTTCAGGGCAAAAGAAAGCACAGAGCCCCAGATTTGCTGTAGCCTTGGACAGCTTGCAGAGCACTGGGGAAAGGCATGCAGAGAATTCCCTGCTAGCACCTTCTCTGTGCCTGGGAAGGAGAATTGTTCACATTGTTGCACAGAATCCCTTTTCTGCAGCGAACACTAACACTTGTTCAGAACGAAAGAAAGCACAGAGCCCCAGATTTGCTGTTGCCCTGGAGAGCTTGCAGAGCACTACGGAAAGGCAGGCAGAGAATTCCCTGCTAGCACCTTCTCTGTGCCTGGGAAGGAGAAGTGTTCACATTGTTGCGCAGAATCGCATTTGCGTCGCTGCAGAGGACACTATCACTTTTTCAGGGCAAAAGAAAGCACAGAGCCCCAGATTTGCTGTTGCCCTGGAGAGCTTGCAGAGCACTGGGGAAAGGCAGGCAGAGAATCCCCTGCTAGCACCTTCTCTGTGCCTGGTAAGTAGAAGTGTTCACATTGTTGCGCAGAATTGCATTTGCGTCGCTGCAGAGGACACTATCACTTTTTCAGGGCAAAAGAAAACACAGAGCCCCACATTTGCTGTTGCCCTGGAGAGCTTGCAGAGCACTGGGGAAAGGCATGCAGAGAATTCCCTGCTAGCACCTTCTCTGTGCCTGGGAGGGAGAAGTGTTCACATTGTTTCGCAGAATCGCTTTTCTGCAAAGAACCCTAACATTTTTTCAGGGCAAAAGAAAGCACAGAGCCCCAGATTTGCTGTTGCCCTGGAGAGCTTGCAGAGCACTGGGGAAAGGCAGGCAGAGAATCCCCTGCTAGCACCTTCTCTGTGCCTGGCAAGGAGAAGTGTTCACATTGTTTCGCAGAATGGCTTTTCTGCATAGAACACTAACACTTGTTCAGAACGAAAAAAAGCACAGAGCCCCAGATTTGCTGTTGCTCTGGACAGCTTGCAGAGCACTGGGGAAAGGCAGGCAGAGAATCCCCTGCTAGCACCTTCTCTGTGCCTGGGAAGGAGAAGTGTTCACATTGTTGCGCAGAATCGCATTTGCGTCGCTGCAGAGGACACTATCACTTTTTCAGGGCAAAAGAAAGCACAGAGCCCCAGATTTCCTGTTGCCCTGGAGAGCTTGCAGAGCACTGGGGAAAGGCACACAGAGAATCCCCTGCTAGCACCTTCTCTGTGCCTGGCAAGGAGAAGTGTTCACATTGTTGCGCAGAATCGCATTTGCGTCGCTGCAGAGGACACTATCACTTTTTCAGGGAAAAGAAAGCACAGAGCCAGAGATTTCCTGTTGCCCTGGAGAGCTTGCGAGCACTGGGGAAAGGCAGGCAGAGAATTCCCTGCTAGCACCTTCTCTGTGCCTGGGAAGGAGAAGTGTTCACATTGTTGCGCAGAATCGCTTTTCTACAAAGAACCCTAACACTTTTTCAGGGCAAAAGAAAGCACAGAGCCCCAGATTTCCTGTTGCCCTGGAGAGCTTGCAGAGCACTGGGGAAAGGCAGGCAGAGAATCCCCTGCTAGCACCTTCTCTGTGCCTGGGAAGGAGAAGTGTTCACATTGTTGCGCAGAATCGCATTTGCGTCGCTGCAGAGGACACTATCACTTTTTCAGGGAAAAGAAAGCACAGAGCCCAGATTTGCTGTTGCCCTGGAGAGCTTGCGAGCACTACGGAAAAGCAGGCAGAGAATTCCCTGCTAGCACCTTCTCTGTGCCTGGCAAGGAGAAGTGTTCACATTGTTGCGCAGAATCGCTTTTCTGCAAAGAACCCTAACACTTTTTCAGGGCAAAAGAAAGCACAGAGCCCCAGATTTGCTGTAGCCTTGGACAGCTTGCAGAGCACTGGGGAAAGGCAGGCAGAGAATTCCCTGCTAGCACCTTCTCTGTGCCTGGGAAGGAGAATTGTTCACATTGTTGCACAGAATCCCTTTTCTGCAGCGAACACTAACACTTGTTCAGAACGAAAGAAAGCACAGAGCCCCAGATTTGCTGTTGCCCTGGAGAGCTTGCAGAGCACTACGGAAAGGCAGGCAGAGAATTCCCTGCTAGCACCTTCTCTGTGCCTGGGAAGGAGAAGTGTTCACATTGATGCGCAGAATCGCATTTGCGTCGCTGCAGAGGACACTATCACTTTTTCAGGGCAAAAGAAAGCACAGAGCCCCAGATTTCCTGTTGCCCTGGAGAGCTTGCAGAGCACTGGGGAAAGGCAGGCAGAGAATCCCCTGCTAGCACCTTCTCTGTGCCTGGCAAGGAGAAGTGTTCACATTGTTTCGCAGAATGGCTTTTCTGCATAGAACACTAACACTTGTTCAGAACGAAAAAAAGCACAGAGCCCCAGATTTGCTGTTGCCCTGGACAGCTTGCAGAGCACTGGGGAAAGGCATGCAGAGAATTCCCTGCTATCACCTTCTCTGTGCCTGGGAAGGAGAATTGTTCACATTGTTGCACAGAATCCCTTTTCTGCAGCGAACACTAACACTTGTTCAGAACGAAAGAAAGCACAGAGCCCCAGATTTGCTGTTGCCCTGGAGAGCTTGCAGAGCACTACGGAAAGGCAGGCAGAGAATTCCCTGCTAGCACCTTCTCTGTGCCTGGGAAGGAGAAGTGTTCACATTGTTGCGCAGAATCGCATTTGCGTCGCTGCAGAGGACACTATCACTTTTTCAGGGCAAAAGAAAGCACAGAGCCCCAGATTTGCTGTAGCCCTGGAGAGCTTGCAGAGCACTGGGGAAAGGCAGGCAGAGAATCCCCTGCTAGCACCTTCTCTGTGCCTGGTAAGTAGAAGTGTTCACATTGTTGCGCAGAATTGCATTTGCGTCCCTGCAGAGGACAATATCACTTTTTCAGGGCAAAAGAAAACACAGAGCCCCACATTTGCAGTTGCCCTGGAGAGCTTGCAGAGCACTGGGGAAAGGCAGGCAGAGAATTCCCTGCTAGCACCTTCTCTGTGCCTGGGAGGGAGAAGTGTTCACATTGTTTCGCAGAATCGCTTTTCTGCAAAGAACCCTAACATTTTTTCAGGGCAAAAGAAAGCACAGAGCCCCAGATTTGCTGTAGCCTTGGACAGCTTGCAGAGCACTGGGGAAAGGCATGCAGAGAATTCCCTGCTAGCACCTTCTCTGTGCCTGGGAAGGAGAATTGTTCACATTGTTGCACAGAATCCCTTTTCTGCAGCGAACACTAACACTTGTTCAGAACGAAAGAAAGCACAGAGCCCCAGATTTGCTGTTGCCCTGGAGAGCTTGCAGAGCACTGGGGAAAGGCAGGCAGAGAATCCCCTGCTAGCACCTTCTCTGTGCCTGGGAAGGAGAAGTGTTCACATTGTTGCGCAGAATCGCATTTGCGTCGCTGCAGAGGACACTATCACTTTTTCAGGGCAAAAGAAAGCACAGAGCCCCAGATTTCCTGTTGCCCTGGAGAGCTTGCAGAGCACTGGGGAAAGGCACACAGAGAATCCCCTGCTAGCACCTTCTCTGTGCCTGGCAAGGAGAAGTGTTCACATTGTTGCGCAGAATCGCATTTGCGTCGCTGCAGAGGACACTATCACTTTTTCAGGGAAAAGAAAGCACAGAGCCAGAGATTTCCTGTTGCCCTGGAGAGCTTGCGAGCACTGGGGAAAGGCAGGCAGAGAATTCCCTGCTAGCACCTTCTCTGTGCCTGGGAAGGAGAAGTGTTCACATTGTTGCGCAGAATCGCTTTTCTACAAAGAACCCTAACACTTTTTCAGGGCAAAAGAAAGCACAGAGCCCCAGATTTCCTGTTGCCCTGGAGAGCTTGCAGAGCACTGGGGAAAGGCAGGCAGAGAATCCCCTGCTAGCACCTTCTCTGTGCCTGGGAAGGAGAAGTGTTCACATTGTTGCGCAGAATCGCATTTGCGTCGCTGCAGAGGACACTATCACTTTTTCAGGGAAAAGAAAGCACAGAGCCCAGATTTGCTGTTGCCCTGGAGAGCTTGCGAGCACTACGGAAAAGCAGGCAGAGAATTCCCTGCTAGCACCTTCTCTGTGCCTGGCAAGGAGAAGTGTTCACATTGTTGCGCAGAATCGCTTTTCTGCAAAGAACCCTAACACTTTTTCAGGGCAAAAGAAAGCACAGAGCCCCAGATTTGCTGTAGCCTTGGACAGCTTGCAGAGCACTGGGGAAAGGCAGGCAGAGAATTCCCTGCTAGCACCTTCTCTGTGCCTGGGAAGGAGAATTGTTCACATTGTTGCACAGAATCCCTTTTCTGCAGCGAACACTAACACTTGTTCAGAACGAAAGAAAGCACAGAGCCCCAGATTTGCTGTTGCCCTGGAGAGCTTGCAGAGCACTACGGAAAGGCAGGCAGAGAATTCCCTGCTAGCACCTTCTCTGTGCCTGGGAAGGAGAAGTGTTCACATTGATGCGCAGAATCGCATTTGCGTCGCTGCAGAGGACACTATCACTTTTTCAGGGCAAAAGAAAGCACAGAGCCCCAGATTTCCTGTTGCCCTGGAGAGCTTGCAGAGCACTGGGGAAAGGCAGGCAGAGAATCCCCTGCTAGCACCTTCTCTGTGCCTGGCAAGGAGAAGTGTTCACATTGTTTCGCAGAATGGCTTTTCTGCATAGAACACTAACACTTGTTCAGAACGAAAAAAAGCACAGAGCCCCAGATTTGCTGTTGCCCTGGACAGCTTGCAGAGCACTGGGGAAAGGCAGGCAGAGAATCCCCTGCTAGCACCTTCTCTGTGCCTGGGAAGGAGAAGTGTTCACATTGTTGCGCAGAATCGCATTTGCGTCGCTGCAGAGGACACTATCACTTTTTCAGGGCAAAAGAAAGCACAGAGCCCCAGATTTCCTGTTGCCCTGGAGAGCTTGCGAGCACTACGGAAAAGCAGGCAGAGAATTCCCTGCTAGCACCTTCTCTGTGCCTGGGAAGGAGAAGTGTTCACATTGTTGCGCAGAATCGCTTTTCTGCAAAGAACCCTAACACTTTTTCAGGGCAAAAGAAAGCACAGAGCCCCAGATTTGCTGTAGCCTTGGACAGCTTGCAGAGCACTGGGGAAAGGCAGGCAGAGAATTCCCTGCTAGCACCTTCTCTGTGCCTGGGAAGGAGAAGTGTTCACATTGTTGCGCAGAATCGCTTTTCTGCAAAGAACCCTAACATTTTTTCAGGGCAAAAGAAAGCACAGAGCCCCAGATTTGCTGTAGCCTTGGACAGCTTGCAGAGCACTGGGGAAAGGCATGCAGAGAATTCCCTGCTATCACCTTCTCTGTGCCTGGGAAGGAGAATTGTTCACATTGTTGCACAGAATCCCTTTTCTGCAGCGAACACTAACACTTGTTCAGAACGAAAGAAAGCACAGAGCCCCAGATTTGCTGTTGCCCTGGAGAGCTTGCAGAGCACTACGGAAAGGCAGGCAGAGAATTCCCTGCTAGCACCTTCTCTGTGCCTGGGAAGGAGAAGTGTTCACATTGTTGCGCAGAATCGCATTTGCGTCGCTGCAGAGGACACTATCACTTTTTCAGGGCAAAAGAAAGCACAGAGCCCCAGATTTGCTGTAGCCCTGGAGAGCTTGCAGAGCACTGGGGAAAGGCAGGCAGAGAATCCCCTGCTAGCACCTTCTCTGTGCCTGGTAAGTAGAAGTGTTCACATTGTTGCGCAGAATTGCATTTGCGTCCCTGCAGAGGACAATATCACTTTTTCAGGGCAAAAGAAAACACAGAGCCCCACATTTGCAGTTGCCCTGGAGAGCTTGCAGAGCACTGGGGAAAGGCAGGCAGAGAATTCCCTGCTAGCACCTTCTCTGTGCCTGGGAGGGAGAAGTGTTCACATTGTTTCGCAGAATCGCTTTTCTGCAAAGAACCCTAACATTTTTTCAGGGCAAAAGAAAGCACAGAGCCCCAGATTTGCTGTAGCCTTGGACAGCTTGCAGAGCACTGGGGAAAGGCATGCAGAGAATTCCCTGCTAGCACCTTCTCTGTGCCTGGGAAGGAGAATTGTTCACATTGTTGCACAGAATCCCTTTTCTGCAGCGAACACTAACACTTGTTCAGAACGAAAGAAAGCACAGAGCCCCAGATTTGCTGTTGCCCTGGAGAGCTTGCAGAGCACTACGGAAAGGCAGGCAGAGAATTCCCTGCTAGCACCTTCTCTGTGCCTGGGAAGGAGAAGTGTTCACATTGTTGCGCAGAATCGCATTTGCGTCGCTGCAGAGGACACTATCACTTTTTCAGGGCAAAAGAAAGCACAGAGCCCCAGATTTGCTGTAGCCCTGGAGAGCTTGCAGAGCACTGGGGAAAGGCACACAGAGAATCCCCTGCTAGCACCTTCTCTGTGCCTGGCAAGGAGAAGTGTTCACATTGTTGCGCAGAATCGCATTTGCGTCACTGCAGAGGACACTATCACTTTTTCAGGGCAAAAGAAAGCACAGAGCCCCAGATTTGCTGTTGCCCTGGAGAGCTTGCAGAGCACTACGGAAAGGCAGGCAGAGAATTCCCTGCTAGCACCTTCTCTGTGCCTGGGAAGGAGAAGTGTTCACATTGTTGCGCAGAATCGCATTTGCGTCGCTGCAGAGGACACTATCACTTTTTCAGGGCAAAAGAAAGCACAGAGCCCCAGATTTGCTGTTGCCCTGGAGAGCTTGCAGAGCACTGGGGAAAGGCAGGCAGAGAATCCCCTGCTAGCACCTTCTCTGTGCCTGGTAAGTAGAAGTGTTCACATTGTTGCGCAGAATTGCATTTGCGTCGCTGCAGAGGACACTATCACTTTTTCAGGGCAAAAGAAAACACAGAGCCCCACATTTGCTGTTGCCCTGGAGAGCTTGCAGAGCACTGGGGAAAGGCATGCAGAGAATTCCCTGCTAGCACCTTCTCTGTGCCTGGGAGGGAGAAGTGTTCACATTGTTTCGCAGAATCGCTTTTCTGCAAAGAACCCTAACATTTTTTCAGGGCAAAAGAAAGCACAGAGCCCCAGATTTGCTGTTGCCCTGGAGAGCTTGCAGAGCACTGGGGAAAGGCACACAGAGAATCCCCTGCTAGCACCTTCTCTGTGCCTGGCAAGGAGAAGTGTTCACATTGTTGCGCAGAATCGCATTTGCGTCGCTGCAGAGGACACTATCACTTTTTCAGGGCAAAAGAAAACACAGAACCCCACATTTGCTGTTGCCCTGGAGAGCTTGCAGAGCACTGGGGAAAGGCATGCAGAGAATTCCCTGCTAGCACCTTCTCTGTGCCTGGGAGGGAGAAGTGTTCACATTGTTTCGCAGAATCGCTTTTCTGCAAAGAACCCTAACATTTTTTCAGGGCAAAAGAAAGCACAGAGCCCCAGATTTGCTGTTGCCCTGGAGAGCTTGCAGAGCACTGGGGAAAGGCAGGCAGAGAATCCCCTGCTAGCACCTTCTCTGTGCCTGGCAAGGAGAAGTGTTCACATTGTTTCGCAGAATGGCTTTTCTGCATAGAACACTAACACTTGTTCAGAACGAAAAAAAGCACAGAGCCCCAGATTTGCTGTTGCTCTGGACAGCTTGCAGAGCACTGGGGAAAGGCAGGCAGAGAATCCCCTGCTAGCACCTTCTCTGTGCCTGGGAAGGAGAAGTGTTCACATTGTTGCGCAGAATCGCATTTGCGTCGCTGCAGAGGACACTATCACTTTTTCAGGGCAAAAGAAAGCACAGAGCCCCAGATTTCCTGTTGCCCTGGAGAGCTTGCAGAGCACTGGGGAAAGGCACACAGAGAATCCCCTGCTAGCACCTTCTCTGTGCCTGGCAAGGAGAAGTGTTCACATTGTTGCGCAGAATCGCATTTGCGTCGCTGCAGAGGACACTATCACTTTTTCAGGGAAAAGAAAGCACAGAGCCAGAGATTTCCTGTTGCCCTGGAGAGCTTGCGAGCACTGGGGAAAGGCAGGCAGAGAATTCCCTGCTAGCACCTTCTCTGTGCCTGGGAAGGAGAAGTGTTCACATTGTTGCGCAGAATCGCTTTTCTACAAAGAACCCTAACACTTTTTCAGGGCAAAAGAAAGCACAGAGCCCCAGATTTCCTGTTGCCCTGGAGAGCTTGCAGAGCACTGGGGAAAGGCAGGCAGAGAATCCCCTGCTAGCACCTTCTCTGTGCCTGGGAAGGAGAAGTGTTCACATTGTTGCGCAGAATCGCATTTGCGTCGCTGCAGAGGACACTATCACTTTTTCAGGGAAAAGAAAGCACAGAGCCCAGATTTGCTGTTGCCCTGGAGAGCTTGCGAGCACTACGGAAAAGCAGGCAGAGAATTCCCTGCTAGCACCTTCTCTGTGCCTGGCAAGGAGAAGTGTTCACATTGTTGCGCAGAATCGCTTTTCTGCAAAGAACCCTAACACTTTTTCAGGGCAAAAGAAAGCACAGAGCCCCAGATTTGCTGTAGCCTTGGACAGCTTGCAGAGCACTGGGGAAAGGCAGGCAGAGAATTCCCTGCTAGCACCTTCTCTGTGCCTGGGAAGGAGAATTGTTCACATTGTTGCACAGAATCCCTTTTCTGCAGCGAACACTAACACTTGTTCAGAACGAAAGAAAGCACAGAGCCCCAGATTTGCTGTTGCCCTGGAGAGCTTGCAGAGCACTACGGAAAGGCAGGCAGAGAATTCCCTGCTAGCACCTTCTCTGTGCCTGGGAAGGAGAAGTGTTCACATTGATGCGCAGAATCGCATTTGCGTCGCTGCAGAGGACACTATCACTTTTTCAGGGCAAAAGAAAGCACAGAGCCCCAGATTTCCTGTTGCCCTGGAGAGCTTGCAGAGCACTGGGGAAAGGCAGGCAGAGAATCCCCTGCTAGCACCTTCTCTGTGCCTGGCAAGGAGAAGTGTTCACATTGTTTCGCAGAATGGCTTTTCTGCATAGAACACTAACACTTGTTCAGAACGAAAAAAAGCACAGAGCCCCAGATTTGCTGTTGCCCTGGACAGCTTGCAGAGCACTGGGGAAAGGCAGGCAGAGAATCCCCTGCTAGCACCTTCTCTGTGCCTGGGAAGGAGAAGTGTTCACATTGTTGCGCAGAATCGCATTTGCGTCGCTGCAGAGGACACTATCACTTTTTCAGGGCAAAAGAAAGCACAGAGCCCCAGATTTCCTGTTGCCCTGGAGAGCTTGCGAGCACTACGGAAAAGCAGGCAGAGAATTCCCTGCTAGCACCTTCTCTGTGCCTGGGAAGGAGAAGTGTTCACATTGTTGCGCAGAATCGCTTTTCTGCAAAGAACCCTAACACTTTTTCAGGGCAAAAGAAAGCACAGAGCCCCAGATTTGCTGTAGCCTTGGACAGCTTGCAGAGCACTGGGGAAAGGCAGGCAGAGAATTCCCTGCTAGCACCTTCTCTGTGCCTGGGAAGGAGAAGTGTTCACATTGTTGCGCAGAATCGCTTTTCTGCAAAGAACCCTAACATTTTTTCAGGGCAAAAGAAAGCACAGAGCCCCAGATTTGCTGTAGCCTTGGACAGCTTGCAGAGCACTGGGGAAAGGCATGCAGAGAATTCCCTGCTATCACCTTCTCTGTGCCTGGGAAGGAGAATTGTTCACATTGTTGCACAGAATCCCTTTTCTGCAGCGAACACTAACACTTGTTCAGAACGAAAGAAAGCACAGAGCCCCAGATTTGCTGTTGCCCTGGAGAGCTTGCAGAGCACTACGGAAAGGCAGGCAGAGAATTCCCTGCTAGCACCTTCTCTGTGCCTGGGAAGGAGAAGTGTTCACATTGTTGCGCAGAATCGCATTTGCGTCGCTGCAGAGGACACTATCACTTTTTCAGGGCAAAAGAAAGCACAGAGCCCCAGATTTGCTGTAGCCCTGGAGAGCTTGCAGAGCACTGGGGAAAGGCAGGCAGAGAATCCCCTGCTAGCACCTTCTCTGTGCCTGGTAAGTAGAAGTGTTCACATTGTTGCGCAGAATTGCATTTGCGTCCCTGCAGAGGACAATATCACTTTTTCAGGGCAAAAGAAAACACAGAGCCCCACATTTGCAGTTGCCCTGGAGAGCTTGCAGAGCACTGGGGAAAGGCAGGCAGAGAATTCCCTGCTAGCACCTTCTCTGTGCCTGGGAGGGAGAAGTGTTCACATTGTTTCGCAGAATCGCTTTTCTGCAAAGAACCCTAACATTTTTTCAGGGCAAAAGAAAGCACAGAGCCCCAGATTTGCTGTAGCCTTGGACAGCTTGCAGAGCACTGGGGAAAGGCATGCAGAGAATTCCCTGCTAGCACCTTCTCTGTGCCTGGGAAGGAGAATTGTTCACATTGTTGCACAGAATCCCTTTTCTGCAGCGAACACTAACACTTGTTCAGAACGAAAGAAAGCACAGAGCCCCAGATTTGCTGTTGCCCTGGAGAGCTTGCAGAGCACTACGGAAAGGCAGGCAGAGAATTCCCTGCTAGCACCTTCTCTGTGCCTGGGAAGGAGAAGTGTTCACATTGTTGCGCAGAATCGCATTTGCGTCGCTGCAGAGGACACTATCACTTTTTCAGGGCAAAAGAAAGCACAGAGCCCCAGATTTGCTGTAGCCCTGGAGAGCTTGCAGAGCACTGGGGAAAGGCACACAGAGAATCCCCTGCTAGCACCTTCTCTGTGCCTGGCAAGGAGAAGTGTTCACATTGTTGCGCAGAATCGCATTTGCGTCACTGCAGAGGACACTATCACTTTTTCAGGGCAAAAGAAAGCACAGAGCCCCAGATTTGCTGTTGCCCTGGAGAGCTTGCGAGCACTACGGAAAAGCAGGCAGAGAATTCCCTGCTAGCACCTTCTCTGTGCCTGGGAAGGAGAAGTGTTCACATTGTTGTGCAGAATCGCATTTGCGTCGCTGCAGAGGACACTATCACTTTTTCAGGGCAAAAGAAAGCACAGAGCCCCAGATTTGCTGTTGCCCTGGAGAGCTTGCAGAGCACTGGGGAAAGGCAGGCAGAGAATCCCCTGCTAGCACCTTCTCTGTGCCTGGCAAGGAGAAGTGTTCACATTGTTGCGCAGAATCGCATTTGCGTCGCTGCAGAGGACACTATCACTTTTTCAGGGAAAAGAAAGCACAGAGCCAGAGATTTCCTGTTGCCCTGGAGAGCTTGCGAGCACTGGGGAAAGGCAGGCAGAGAATTCCCTGCTAGCACCTTCTCTGTGCCTGGGAAGGAGAAGTGTTCACATTGTTGCGCAGAATCGCTTTTCTACAAAGAACCCTAACACTTTTTCAGGGCAAAAGAAAGCACAGAGCCCCAGATTTCCTGTTGCCCTGGAGAGCTTGCAGAGCACTGGGGAAAGGCAGGCAGAGAATCCCCTGCTAGCACCTTCTCTGTGCCTGGGAAGGAGAAGTGTTCACATTGTTGCGCAGAATCGCATTTGCGTCGCTGCAGAGGACACTATCACTTTTTCAGGGAAAAGAAAGCACAGAGCCCAGATTTGCTGTTGCCCTGGAGAGCTTGCGAGCACTACGGAAAAGCAGGCAGAGAATTCCCTGCTAGCACCTTCTCTGTGCCTGGCAAGGAGAAGTGTTCACATTGTTGCGCAGAATCGCTTTTCTGCAAAGAACCCTAACACTTTTTCAGGGCAAAAGAAAGCACAGAGCCCCAGATTTGCTGTAGCCTTGGACAGCTTGCAGAGCACTACGGAAAGGCAGGCAGAGAATTCCCTGCTAGCACCTTCTCTGTGCCTGGCAAGGAGAAGTGTTCACATTGTTGCGCAGAATCGCTTTTCTGCAAAGAACCCTAACACTTTTTCAGGGCAAAAGAAAGCACAGAGCCCCAGATTTGCTGTAGCCTTGGACAGCTTGCAGAGCACTACGGAAAGGCAGGCAGAGAATTCCCTGCTAGCACCTTCTCTGTGCCTGGGAAGGAGAAGTGTTCACATTGATGCGCAGAATCGCATTTGCGTCGCTGCAGAGGACACTATCACTTTTTCAGGGCAAAAGAAAGCACAGAGCCCCAGATTTCCTGTTGCCCTGGAGAGCTTGCAGAGCACTGGGGAAAGGCAGGCAGAGAATCCCCTGCTAGCACCTTCTCTGTGCCTGGCAAGGAGAAGTGTTCACATTGTTTCGCAGAATGGCTTTTCTGCATAGAACACTAACACTTGTTCAGAACGAAAAAAAGCACAGAGCCCCAGATTTGCTGTTGCCCTGGACAGCTTGCAGAGCACTGGGGAAAGGCAGGCAGAGAATCCCCTGCTAGCACCTTCTCTGTGCCTGGGAAGGAGAAGTGTTCACATTGTTGCGCAGAATCGCATTTGCGTCGCTGCAGAGGACACTATCACTTTTTCAGGGCAAAAGAAAGCACAGAGCCCCAGATTTCCTGTTGCCCTGGAGAGCTTGCAGAGCACTACGGAAAAGCAGGCAGAGAATTCCCTGCTAGCACCTTCTCTGTGCCTGGGAAGGAGAAGTGTTCACATTGTTGCGCAGAATCGCTTTTCTGCAAAGAACCCTAACACTTTTTCAGGGCAAAAGAAAGCTCAGAGCCCCAGATTTGCTGTAGCCTTGGACAGCTTGCAGAGCACTGGGGAAAGGCAGGCAGAGAATTCCCTGCTAGCACCTTCTCTGTGCCTGGGAAGGAGAAGTGTTCACATTGTTGCGCAGAATTGCTTTTCTGCAAAGAACCCTAACACTTTTTCAGGGCAAAAGAAAGCTCAGAGCCCCAGATTTGCTGTAGCCTTGGACAGCTTGCAGAGCACTGGGGAAAGGCAGGCAGAGAATTCCCTGCTAGCACCTTCTCTGTGCCTGGGAAGGAGAAGTGTTCACATTGTTGCGCAGAATCGCTTTTCTGCAAAGAACCCTAACACTTTTTCAGGGCAAAAGAAAGCACAGAGCCCCAGATTTGCTGTAGCCTTGGACAGCTTGCAGAGCACTGGGGAAAGGCATGCAGAGAATTCCCTGCTAGCACCTTCTCTGTGCCTGGCAAGGAGAAGTGTTCACATTGTTGCACAGAATCCCTTTTCTGCAGCGAACACTAACACTTGTTCAGAACGAAAGAAAGCACAGAGCCCCAGATTTGCTGTTGCCCTGGAGAGCTTGCAGAGCACTACGGAAAGGCAGGCAGAGAATTCCCTGCTAGCACCTTCTCTGTGCCTGGGAAGGAGAAGTGTTCACATTGTTGCGCAGAATCGCATTTGCGTCGCTGCAGAGGACACTATCACTTTTTCAGGGCAAAAGAAAGCACAGAGCCCCAGATTTGCTGTAGCCCTGGAGAGCTTGCAGAGCACTGGGGAAAGGCAGGCAGAGAATCCCCTGCTAGCACCTTCTCTGTGCCTGGTAAGTAGAAGTGTTCACATTGTTGCGCAGAATTGCATTTGCGTCGCTGCAGAGGACACTATCACTTTTTCAGGGCAAAAGAAAACACAGAGCCCCACATTTGCAGTTGCCCTGGAGAGCTTGCAGAGCACTGGGGAAAGGCAGGCAGAGAATTCCCTGCTAGCACCTTCTCTGTGCCTGGGAGGGAGAAGTGTTCACATTGTTTCGCAGAATCGCTTTTCTGCAAAGAACCCTAACATTTTTTCAGGGCAAAAGAAAGCACAGAGCCCCAGATTTGCTGTAGCCTTGGACAGCTTGCAGAGCACTGGGGAAAGGCATGCAGAGAATTCCCTGCTAGCACCTTCTCTGTGCCTGGGAAGGAGAATTGTTCACATTGTTGCACAGAATCCCTTTTCTGCAGCGAACACTAACACTTGTTCAGAACGAAAGAAAGCACAGAGCCCCAGATTTGCTGTTGCCCTGGAGAGCTTGCAGAGCACTACGGAAAGGCAGGCAGAGAATTCCCTGCTAGCACCTTCTCTGTGCCTGGGAAGGAGAAGTGTTCACATTGTTGCGCAGAATCGCATTTGCGTCGCTGCAGAGGACACTATCACTTTTTCAGGGCAAAAGAAAACACAGAGCCCCACATTTGCTGTTGCCCTGGAGAGCTTGCAGAGCACTGGGGAAAGGCATGCAGAGAATTCCCTGCTAGCACCTTCTCTGTGCCTGGGAGGGAGAAGTGTTCACATTGTTTCGCAGAATCGCTTTTCTGCAAAGAACCCTAACATTTTTTCAGGGCAAAAGAAAGCACAGAGCCCCAGATTTGCTGTTGCCCTGGAGAGCTTGCAGAGCACTGGGGAAAGGCAGGCAGAGAATCCCCTGCTAGCACCTTCTCTGTGCCTGGCAAGGAGAAGTGTTCACATTGTTTCGCAGAATGGCTTTTCTGCATAGAACACTAACACTTGTTCAGAACGAAAAAAAGCACAGAGCCCCAGATTTGCTGTTGCCCTGGACAGCTTGCAGAGCACTGGGGAAAGGCAGGCAGAGAATCCCCTGCTAGCACCTTCTCTGTGCCTGGGAAGGAGAAGTGTTCACATTGTTGCGCAGAATCGCATTTGCGTCGCTGCAGAGGACACTATCACTTTTTCAGGGCAAAAGAAAACACAGAGCCCCACATTTGCTGTTGCCCTGGAGAGCTTGCAGAGCACTGGGGAAAGGCATGCAGAGAATTCCCTGCTAGCACCTTCTCTGTGCCTGGGAGGGAGAAGTGTTCACATTGTTTCGCAGAATCGCTTTTCTGCAAAGAACCCTAACATTTTTTCAGGGCAAAAGAAAGCACAGAGCCCCAGATTTGCTGTTGCCCTGGAGAGCTTGCAGAGCACTGGGGAAAGGCAGGCAGAGAATCCCCTGCTAGCACCTTCTCTGTGCCTGGCAAGGAGAAGTGTTCACATTGTTTCGCAGAATGGCTTTTCTGCATAGAACACTAACACTTGTTCAGAACGAAAAAAAGCACAGAGCCCCAGATTTGCTGTTGCCCTGGACAGCTTGCAGAGCACTGGGGAAAGGCAGGCAGAGAATCCCCTGCTAGCACCTTCTCTGTGCCTGGGAAGGAGAAGTGTTCACATTGTTGCGCAGAATCGCATTTGCGTCGCTGCAGAGGACACTATCACTTTTTCAGGGCAAAAGAAAGCACAGAGCCCCAGATTTCCTGTTGCCCTGGAGAGCTTGCAGAGCACTACGGAAAAGCAGGCAGAGAATTCCCTGCTAGCACCTTCTCTGTGCCTGGGAAGGAGAAGTGTTCACATTGTTGCGCAGAATCGCTTTTCTGCAAAGAACCCTAACACTTTTTCAGGGCAAAAGAAAGCTCAGAGCCCCAGATTTGCTGTAGCCTTGGACAGCTTGCAGAGCACTGGGGAAAGGCAGGCAGAGAATTCCCTGCTAGCACCTTCTCTGTGCCTGGGAAGGAGAAGTGTTCACATTGTTGCGCAGAATCGCTTTTCTGCAAAGAACCCTAACATTTTTTCAGGGCAAAAGAAAGCACAGAGCCCCAGATTTGCTGTAGCCTTGGACAGCTTGCAGAGCACTGGGGAAAGGCATGCAGAGAATCCCTGCTAGCACCTTCTCTGTGCCTGGGAAGGAGAATTGTTCACATTGTTGCACAGAATCCCTTTTCTGCAGCGAACACTAACACTTGTTCAGAACGAAAGAAAGCACAGAGCCCCAGATTTGCTGTTGCCCTGGAGAGCTTGCAGAGCACTACGGAAAGGCAGGCAGAGAATTCCCTGCTAGCACCTTCTCTGTGCCTGGGAAGGAGAAGTGTTCACATTGTTGCGCAGAATCGCATTTGCGTCGCTGCAGAGGACACTATCACTTTTTCAGGGCAAAAGAAAGCACAGAGCCCCAGATTTCCTGTTGCCCTGGAGAGCTTGCAGAGCACTGGGGAAAGGCAGGCAGAGAATCCCCTGCTAGCACCTTCTCTGTGCCTGGTAAGTAGAAGTGTTCACATTGTTGCGCAGAATTGCATTTGCGTCCCTGCAGAGGACAATATCACTTTTTCAGGGCAAAAGAAAACACAGAGCCCCACATTTGCAGTTGCCCTGGAGAGCTTGCAGAGCACTGGGGAAAGGCAGGCAGAGAATTCCCTGCTAGCACCTTCTCTGTGCCTGGGAGGGAGAAGTGTTCACATTGTTTCGCAGAATCGCTTTTCTGCAAAGAACCCTAACATTTTTTCAGGGCAAAAGAAAGCACAGAGCCCCAGATTTGCTGTTGCCCTGGAGAGCTTGCAGAGCACTGGGGAAAGGCAGGCAGAGAATCCCCTGCTAGCACCTTCTCTGTGCCTGGCAAGGAGAAGTGTTCACATTGTTTCGCAGAATGGCTTTTCTGCATAGAACACTAACACTTGTTCAGAACGAAAAAAAGCACAGAGCCCCAGATTTGCTGTTGCCCTGGACAGCTTGCAGAGCACTGGGGAAAGGCAGGCAGAGAATCCCCTGCTAGCACCTTCTCTGTGCCTGGGAAGGAGAAGTGTTCACATTGTTGCGCAGAATCGCATTTGCGTCGCTGCAGAGGACACTATCACTTTTTCAGGGCAAAAGAAAGCACAGAGCCCCAGATTTCCTGTTGCCCTGGAGAGCTTGCAGAGCACTGGGGAAAGGCAGGCAGAGAATCCCCTGCTAGCACCTTCTCTGTGCCTGGTAAGTAGAAGTGTTCACATTGTTGCGCAGAATTGCATTTGCGTCCCTGCAGAGGACAATATCACTTTTTCAGGGCAAAAGAAAACACAGAGCCCCACATTTGCAGTTGCCCTGGAGAGCTTGCAGAGCACTGGGGAAAGGCAGGCAGAGAATTCCCTGCTAGCACCTTCTCTGTGCCTGGGAGGGAGAAGTGTTCACATTGTTTCGCAGAATCGCTTTTCTGCAAAGAACCCTAACATTTTTTCAGGGCAAAAGAAAGCACAGAGCCCCAGATTTGCTGTTGCCCTGGAGAGCTTGCAGAGCACTGGGGAAAGGCAGGCAGAGAATCCCCTGCTAGCACCTTCTCTGTGCCTGGCAAGGAGAAGTGTTCACATTGTTTCGCAGAATGGCTTTTCTGCATAGAACACTAACACTTGTTCAGAACGAAAAAAAGCACAGAGCCCCAGATTTGCTGTTGCCCTGGACAGCTTGCAGAGCACTGGGGAAAGGCAGGCAGAGAATCCCCTGCTAGCACCTTCTCTGTGCCTGGGAAGGAGAAGTGTTCACATTGTTGCGCAGAATCGCATTTGCGTCGCTGCAGAGGACACTATCACTTTTTCAGGGCAAAAGAAAGCACAGAGCCCCAGATTTCCTGTTGCCCTGGAGAGCTTGCAGAGCACTGGGGAAAGGCACACAGAGAATCCCCTGCTAGCACCTTCTCTGTGCCTGGCAAGGAAAAGTGTTCACATTGTTGCGCAGAATCGCATTTGCGTCGCTGCAGAGGACACTATCACTTTTTCAGGGCAAAAGAAAGCACAGAGCCCCAGATTTGCTGTTGCCCTGGAGAGCTTGCGAGCACTACGGAAAAGCAGGCAGAGAATTCCCTGCTAGCACCTTCTCTGTGCCTGGGAAGGAGAAGTGTTCACATTGTTGCGCAGAATCGCATTTGCGTCGCTGCAGAGGACCCTATCACTTTTTCAGGGCAAAAGAAAGCACAGAGCCCCAGATTTGCTGTTGCCCTGGAGAGCTTGCAGAGCACTGGGGAAAGGCAGGCAGAGAATCCCCTGCTAGCACCTTCTCTGTGCCTGGCAAGGAGAAGTGTTCACATTGTTGCGCAGAATCGCATTTGCGTCGCTGCAGAGGACACTATCACTTTTTCAGGGAAAAGAAAGCACAGAGCCAGAGATTTCCTGTTGCCCTGGAGAGCTTGCGAGCACTGGGGAAAGGCAGGCAGAGAATTCCCTGCTAGCACCTTCTCTGTGCCTGGGAAGGAGAAGTGTTCACATTGTTGCTCAGAATCGCTTTTCTACAAAGAACCCTAACACTTTTTCAGGGCAAAAGAAAGCACAGAGCCCCAGATTTCCTGTTGCCCTGGAGAGCTTGCAGAGCACTGGGGAAAGGCAGGCAGAGAATCCCCTGCTAGCACCTTCTCTGTGCCTGGGAAGGAGAAGTGTTCACATTGTTGCGCAGAATCGCATTTGCGTCGCTGCAGAGGACACTATCACTTTTTCAGGGAAAAGAAAGCACAGAGCCCAGATTTGCTGTTGCCCTGGAGAGCTTGCGAGCACTACGGAAAAGCAGGCAGAGAATTCCCTGCTAGCACCTTCTCTGTGCCTGGCAAGGAGAAGTGTTCACATTGTTGCGCAGAATCGCTTTTCTGCAAAGAACCCTAACACTTTTTCAGGGCAAAAGAAAGCACAGAGCCCCAGATTTGCTGTAGCCTTGGACAGCTTGCAGAGCACTGGGGAAAGGCAGGCAGAGAATTCCCTGCTAGCACCTTCTCTGTGCCTGGGAAGGAGAATTGTTCACATTGTTGCACAGAATCCCTTTTCTGCAGCGAACACTAACACTTGTTCAGAACGAAAGAAAGCACAGAGCCCCAGATTTGCTGTTGCCCTGGAGAGCTTGCAGAGCACTACGGAAAGGCAGGCAGAGAATTCCCTGCTAGCACCTTCTCTGTGCCTGGGAAGGAGAAGTGTTCACATTGATGCGCAGAATCGCATTTGCGTCGCTGCAGAGGACACTATCACTTTTTCAGAACGAAAGAAAGCACAGAGCCCCAGATTTCCTGTTGCCCTGGAGAGCTTGCAGAGCACTGGGGAAAGGCAGGCAGAGAATCCCCTGCTAGCACCTTCTCTGTGCCTGGCAAGGAGAAGTGTTCACATTGTTTCGCAGAATGGCTTTTCTGCATAGAACACTAACACTTGTTCAGAACGAAAAAAAGCACAGAGCCCCAGATTTGCTGTTGCCCTGGACAGCTTGCAGAGCACTGGGGAAAGGCAGGCAGAGAATCCCCTGCTAGCACCTTCTCTGTGCCTGGGAAGGAGAAGTGTTCACATTGTTGCGCAGAATCGCATTTGCGTCGCTGCAGAGGACACTATCACTTTTTCAGGGCAAAAGAAAGCACAGAGCCCCAGATTTCCTGTTGCCCTGGAGAGCTTGCAGAGCACTACGGAAAAGCAGGCAGAGAATTCCCTGCTAGCACCTTCTCTGTGCCTGGGAAGGAGAAGTGTTCACATTGTTGCGCAGAATCGCTTTTCTGCAAAGAACCCTAACACTTTTTCAGGGCAAAAGAAAGCTCAGAGCCCCAGATTTGCTGTAGCCTTGGACAGCTTGCAGAGCACTGGGGAAAGGCAGGCAGAGAATTCCCTGCTAGCACCTTCTCTGTGCCTGGGAAGGAGAAGTGTTCACATTGTTGCGCAGAATCGCTTTTCTGCAAAGAACCCTAACATTTTTTCAGGGCAAAAGAAAGCACAGAGCCCCAGATTTGCTGTAGCCTTGGACAGCTTGCAGAGCACTGGGGAAAGGCATGCAGAGAATCCCTGCTAGCACCTTCTCTGTGCCTGGGAAGGAGAATTGTTCACATTGTTGCACAGAATCCCTTTTCTGCAGCGAACACTAACACTTGTTCAGAACGAAAGAAAGCACAGAGCCCCAGATTTGCTGTTGCCCTGGAGAGCTTGCAGAGCACTACGGAAAGGCAGGCAGAGAATTCCCTGCTAGCACCTTCTCTGTGCCTGGGAAGGAGAAGTGTTCACATTGTTGCGCAGAATTGCATTTGCGTCGCTGCAGAGGACACTATCACTTTTTCAGGGCAAAAGAAAGCACAGAGCCCCAGATTTGCTGTTGCCCTGGAGAGCTTGCAGAGCACTGGGGAAAGGCAGGCAGAGAATCCCCTGCTAGCACCTTCTCTGTGCCTGGTAAGTAGAAGTGTTCACATTGTTGCGCAGAATTGCATTTGCGTCCCTGCAGAGGACAATATCACTTTTTCAGGGCAAAAGAAAACACAGAGCCCCACATTTGCAGTTGCCCTGGAGAGCTTGCAGAGCACTGGGGAAAGGCAGGCAGAGAATTCCCTGCTAGCACCTTCTCTGTGCCTGGGAGGGAGAAGTGTTCACATTGTTTCGCAGAATGGCTTTTCTGCATAGAACACTAACACTTGTTCAGAACGAAAAAAAGCACAGAGCCCCAGATTTGCTGTTGCCCTGGACAGCTTGCAGAGCACTGGGGAAAGGCAGGCAGAGAATCCCCTGCTAGCACCTTCTCTGTGCCTGGGAAGGAGAAGTGTTCACATTGTTGCGCAGAATCGCATTTGCGTCGCTGCAGAGGACACTATCACTTTTTCAGGGCAAAAGAAAGCACAGAGCCCCAGATTTCCTGTTGCCCTGGAGAGCTTGCAGAGCACTGGGGAAAGGCACACAGAGAATCCCCTGCTAGCACCTTCTCTGTGCCTGGCAAGGAAAAGTGTTCACATTGTTGCGCAGAATCGCATTTGCGTCGCTGCAGAGGACACTATCACTTTTTCAGGGCAAAAGAAAGCACAGAGCCCCAGATTTCCTGTTGCCCTGGAGAGCTTGCGAGCACTACGGAAAAGCAGGCAGAGAATTCCCTGCTAGCACCTTCTCTGTGCCTGGGAAGGAGAAGTGTTCACATTGTTGCGCAGAATCGCATTTGCGTCGCTGCAGAGGACACTATCACTTTTTCAGGGCAAAAGAAAGCACAGAGCCCCAGATTTGCTGTTGCCCTGGAGAGCTTGCAGAGCACTGGGGAAAGGCAGGCAGAGAATCCCCTGCTAGCACCTTCTCTGTGCCTGGCAAGGAGAAGTGTTCACATTGTTGCGCAGAATCGCATTTGCGTCGCTGCAGAGGACACTATCACTTTTTCAGGGAAAAGAAAGCACAGAGCCAGAGATTTCCTGTTGCCCTGGAGAGCTTGCGAGCACTGGGGAAAGGCAGGCAGAGAATTCCCTGCTAGCACCTTCTCTGTGCCTGGGAAGGAGAAGTGTTCACATTGTTGCGCAGAATCGCTTTTCTACAAAGAACCCTAACACTTTTTCAGGGCAAAAGAAAGCACAGAGCCCCAGATTTCCTGTTGCCCTGGAGAGCTTGCAGAGCACTGGGGAAAGGCAGGCAGAGAATCCCCTGCTAGCACCTTCTCTGTGCCTGGGAAGGAGAAGTGTTCACATTGTTGCGCAGAATCGCATTTGCGTCGCTGCAGAGGACACTATCACTTTTTCAGGGCAAAAGAAAGCACAGAGCCCAGATTTGCTGTTGCCCTGGAGAGCTTGCGAGCACTACGGAAAAGCAGGCAGAGAATTCCCTGCGAGCACCTTCTCTGTGCCTGGCAAGGAGAAGTGTTCACATTGTTGCGCAGAATCGCTTTTCTGCAAAGAACCCTAACACTTTTTCAGGGCAAAAGAAAGCACAGAGCCCCAGATTTGCTGTAGCCTTGGACAGCTTGCAGAGCACTGGGGAAAGGCAGGCAGAGAATTCCCTGCTAGCACCTTCTCTGTGCCTGGGAAGGAGAATTGTTCACATTGTTGCACAGAATCCCTTTTCTGCAGCGAACACTAACACTTGTTCAGAACGAAAGAAAGCACAGAGCCCCAGATTTGCTGTTGCCCTGGAGAGCTTGCAGAGCACTACGGAAAGGCAGGCAGAGAATTCCCTGCTAGCACCTTCTCTGTGCCTGGGAAGGAGAAGTGTTCACATTGATGCGCAGAATCGCATTTGCGTCGCTGCAGAGGACACTATCACTTTTTCAGAACGAAAGAAAGCACAGAGCCCCAGATTTCCTGTTGCCCTGGAGAGCTTGCAGAGCACTGGGGAAAGGCAGGCAGAGAATCCCCTGCTAGCACCTTCTCTGTGCCTGGCAAGGAGAAGTGTTCACATTGTTTCGCAGAATGGCTTTTCTGCATAGAACACTAACACTTGTTCAGAACGAAAAAAAGCACAGAGCCCCAGATTTGCTGTTGCCCTGGACAGCTTGCAGAGCACTGGGGAAAGGCAGGCAGAGAATCCCCTGCTAGCACCTTCTCTGTGCCTGGGAAGGAGAAGTGTTCACATTGTTGCGCAGAATCGCATTTGCGTCGCTGCAGAGGACACTATCACTTTTTCAGGGCAAAAGAAAGCACAGAGCCCCAGATTTCCTGTTGCCCTGGAGAGCTTGCAGAGCACTACGGAAAAGCAAGCAGAGAATTCCCTGCTAGCACCTTCTCTGTGCCTGGGAAGGAGAAGTGTTCACATTGTTGCGCAGAATCGCTTTTCTGCAAAGAACCCTAACACTTTTTCAGGGCAAAAGAAAGCTCAGAGCCCCAGATTTGCTGTAGCCTTGGACAGCTTACAGAGCACTGGGGAAAGGCAGGCAGAGAATTCCCTGCTAGCACCTTCTCTGTGCCTGGGAAGGAGAAGTGTTCACATTGTTGCGCAGAATCGCTTTTCTGCAAAGAACCCTAACATTTTTTCAGGGCAAAAGAAAGCACAGAGCCCCAGATTTGCTGTAGCCTTGGACAGCTTGCAGAGCACTGGGGAAAGGCATGCAGAGAATTCCCTGCTAGCACCTTCTCTGTGCCTGGCAAGGAGAAGTGTTCACATTGTTGCACAGAATCCCTTTTCTGCAGCGAACACTAACACTTGTTCAGAACGAAAGAAAGCACAGAGCCCCAGATTTGCTGTTGCCCTGGAGAGCTTGCAGAGCACTACGGAAAGGCAGGCAGAGAATTCCCTGCTAGCACCTTCTCTGTGCCTGGGAAGGAGAAGTGTTCACATTGTTGCGCAGAATCGCATTTGCGTCGCTGCAGAGGACACTATCACTTTTTCAGGGCAAAAGAAAGCACAGAGCCCCAGATTTGCTGTAGCCCTGGAGAGCTTGCAGAGCACTGGGGAAAGGCAGGCAGAGAATCCCCTGCTAGCACCTTCTCTGTGCCTGGTAAGTAGAAGTGTTCACATTGTTGCGCAGAATTGCATTTGCGTCGCTGCAGAGGACACTATCACTTTTTCAGGGCAAAAGAAAACACAGAGCCCCAGATTTGCTGTTGCCCTGGAGAGCTTGCAGAGCACTGGGGAAAGGCAGGCAGAGAATTCCCTGCTAGCACCTTCTCTGTGCCTGGGAGGGAGAAGTGTTCACATTGTTTCGCAGAATCGCTTTTCTGCAAAGAACCCTAACATTTTTTCAGGGCAAAAGAAAGCACAGAGCCCCAGATTTGCTGTTGCCCTGGAGAGCTTGCAGAGCACTGGGGAAAGGCAGGCAGAGAATCCCCTGCTAGCACCTTCTCTGTGCCTGGCAAGGAGAAGTGTTCACATTGTTTCGCAGAATGGCTTTTCTGCATAGAACACTAACACTTGTTCAGAACGAAAAAAAGCACAGAGCCCCAGATTTGCTGTTGCCCTGGACAGCTTGCAGAGCACTGGGGAAAGGCAGGCAGAGAATCCCCTGCTAGCACCTTCTCTGTGCCTGGGAAGGAGAAGTGTTCACATTGTTGCGCAGAATCGCATTTGCGTCGCTGCAGAGGACACTATCACTTTTTCAGGGCAAAAGAAAGCACAGAGCCCCAGATTTCCTGTTGCCCTGGAGAGCTTGCAGAGCACTACGGAAAAGCAGGCAGAGAATTCCCTGCTAGCACCTTCTCTGTGCCTGGGAAGGAGAAGTGTTCACATTGTTGCGCAGAATCGCTTTTCTGCAAAGAACCCTAACACTTTTTCAGGGCAAAAGAAAGCTCAGAGCCCCAGATTTGCTGTAGACTTGGACAGCTTGCAGAGCACTGGGGAAAGGCAGGCAGAGAATTCCCTGCTAGCACCTTCTCTGTGCCTGGGAAGGAGAAGTGTTCACATTGTTGCGCAGAATCGCATTTGCGTCGCTGCAGAGAACACTATCAGTTTTTCAGGGCAAAAGAAAGCACAGAGCCCCAGATTTGCTGTTGCCCTGGAGAGCTTGCAGAGCACTGGGGAAAGGCAGGCAGAGAATCCCCTGCTAGCACCTTCTCTGTGCCTGGGAGGGAGAAGTGTTCACATTGTTGCGCAGAATCGCTTTTCTGCAAAGAACCCTAACACTTTTTCAGGGCAAAAGAAAGCACAGAGCCCCAGATTTCCTGTTGCCCTGGAGAGCTTGCAGAGCACTGGGGAAAGGCAGGCAGAGAATCCCCTGCTAGCACCTTCTCTGTGCCTGGCAAGGAGAAGTGTTCACATTGTTTCGCAGAATGGCTTTTCTGCATAGAACACTAACACTTGTTCAGAACGAAAAAAAGCACAGAGCCCCAGATTTGCTGTTGCCCTGGACAGCTTGCAGAGCACTGGGGAAAGGCAGGCAGAGAATCCCCTGCTAGCACCTTCTCTGTGCCTGGGAAGGAGAAGTGTTCACATTGTTGCGCAGAATCGCATTTGCGTCGCTGCAGAGGACACTATCACTTTTTCAGGGCAAAAGAAAGCACAGAGCCCCAGATTTCCTGTTGCCCTGGAGAGCTTGCAGAGCACTACGGAAAAGCAGGCAGAGAATTCCCTGCTAGCACCTTCTCTGTGCCTGGGAAGGAGAAGTGTTCACATTGTTGCGCAGAATCGCTTTTCTGCAAAGAACCCTAACACTTTTTCAGGGCAAAAGAAAGCTCAGAGCCCCAGATTTGCTGTAGCCTTGGACAGCTTGCAGAGCACTGGGGAAAGGCAGGCAGAGAATTCCCTGCTAGCACCTTCTCTGTGCCTGGGAAGGAGAAGTGTTCACATTGTTGCGCAGAATCGCTTTTCTGCAAAGAACCCTAACATTTTTTCAGGGCAAAAGAAAGCACAGAGCCCCAGATTTGCTGTAGCCTTGGACAGCTTGCAGAGCACTGGGGAAAGGCATGCAGAGAATTCCCTGCTAGCACCTTCTCTGTGCCTGGGAAGGAGAAGTGTTCACATTGTTGCACAGAATCCCTTTTCTGCAGCGAACACTAACACTTGTTCAGAACGAAAGAAAGCACAGAGCCCCAGATTTGCTGTTGCCCTGGAGAGCTTGCAGAGCACTACGGAAAGGCAGGCAGAGAATTCCCTGCTAGCACCTTCTCTGTGCCTGGGAAGGAGAAGTGTTCACATTGTTGCGCAGAATCGCATTTGCGTCGCTGCAGAGGACACTATCACTTTTTCAGGGCAAAAGAAAGCACAGAGCCCCAGATTTGCTGTAGCCCTGGAGAGCTTGCAGAGCACTGGGGAAAGGCAGGCAGAGAATCCCCTGCTAGCACCTTCTCTGTGCCTGGTAAGTAGAAGTGTTCACATTGTTGCGCAGAATTGCATTTGCGTCGCTGCAGAGGACACTATCACTTTTTCAGGGCAAAAGAAAACACAGAGCCCCAGATTTGCTGTTGCCCTGGAGAGCTTGCAGAGCACTGGGGAAAGGCAGGCAGAGAATTCCCTGCTAGCACCTTCTCTGTGCCTGGGAGGGAGAAGTGTTCACATTGTTTCGCAGAATCGCTTTTCTGCAAAGAACCCTAACATTTTTTCAGGGCAAAAGAAAGCACAGAGCCCCAGATTTGCTGTTGCCCTGGAGAGCTTGCAGAGCACTGGGGAAAGGCAGGCAGAGAATCCCCTGCTAGCACCTTCTCTGTGCCTGGCAAGGAGAAGTGTTCACATTGTTTCGCAGAATGGCTTTTCTGCAAAGAACCCTAACACTTTTTCAGGGCAAAAGAAAGCTCAGAGCCCCAGATTTGCTGTAGCCTTGGACAGCTTGCAGAGCACTGGGGAAAGGCAGGCAGAGAATTCCCTGCTAGCACCTTCTCTGTGCCTGGGAAGGAGAAGTGTTCACATTGTTGCGCAGAATCGCATTTGCGTCGCTGCAGAGAACACTATCAGTTTTTCAGGGCAAAAGAAAGCACAGAGCCCCAGATTTGCTGTTGCCCTGGAGAGCTTGCAGAGCACTGGGGAAAGGCAGGCAGAGAATCCGTGCTAGCACCTTCTCTGTGCCTGGGAAGGAGAAGTGTTCACATTGTTGCGCAGAATCGCTTTTCTGCAAAGAACCCTAACACTTTTTCAGGGCAAAAGAAAGCACAGAGCCCCAGATTTCCTGTTGCCCTGGAGAGCTTGCAGAGCACTGGGGAAAGGCAGGCAGAGAATCCCCTGCTAGCACCTTCTCTGTGCCTGGGAAGGAGAAGTGTTCACATTGTTGCGCAGAATCGCATTTGCGTCGCTGCAGAGGACACTATCACTTTTTCAGGGCAAAAGAAAGCACAGAGCCCCAGATTTGCTGTTGCCCTGGAGAGCTTGCAGAGCACTGGGGAAAGGCAGGCAGAGAATCCCCTGCTAACACCTTCTCTGTGCCTGGGAAGGAGAAGTGTTCACATTGTTGCGCAGAATCGCTTTTCTGCAAAGAACCCTAACACTTTTTCAGGGCAAAAGAAAGCACAGAGCCCCAGATTTGCTGTAGCCTTGGACAGCTTGCAGAGCACTGGGGAAAGGCATGCAGAGAATTCCCTGCTAGCACCTTCTCTGTGCCTGGGAAGGAGAATTGTTCACATTGTTGCACAGAATCCCTTTTCTGCTGCGAACACTAACACTTGTTCAGAACGAAAGAAAGCACAGAGCCCCAGATTTGCTGTTGCCCTGGAGAGCTTGCAGAGCACTACGGAAAGGCAGGCAGAGAATTCCCTGCTAGCACCTTCTCTGTGCCTGGGAAGGAGAAGTGTTCACATTGTTGCGCAGAATCGCATTTGCGTCGCTGCAGAGGACACTATCACTTTTTCAGGGCAAAAGAAAGCACAGAGCCCCAGATTTCCTGTTGCCCTGGAGAGCTTGCAGAGCACTGGGGAAAGGCAGGCAGAGAATCCCCTGCTAGCACCTTCTCTGTGCCTGGTAAGTAGAAGTGTTCACATTGTTGCGCAGAATTGCATTTGCGTCGCTGCAGAGGACACTATCACTTTTTCAGGGCAAAAGAAAGCACAGAGCCCCACATTTGCTGTTGCCCTGGAGAGCTTGCAGAGCACTGGGGAAAGGCAGGCAGAGAATTCCCTGCTAGCACCTTCTCTGTGCCTGGGAGGGAGAAGTGTTCACATTGTTTCGCAGAATCGCTTTTCTGCAAAGAACCCTAACATTTTTTCAGGGCAAAAGAAAGCACAGAGCCCCAGATTTCCTGTTGCCCTGGAGAGCTTGCAGAGCACTGGGGAAAGGCAGGCAGAGAATCCCCTGCTAGCACCTTCTCTGTGCCTGGCAAGGAGAAGTGTTCACATTGTTTCGCAGAATGGCTTTTCTGCATAGAACACTAACACTTGTTCAGAACGAAAAAAAGCACAGAGCCCCAGATTTGCTGTTGCCCTGGAGAGCTTGCAGAGCACTACGGAAAGGCAGGCAGAGAATCCCCTGCTAGCACCTTCTCTGTGCCTGGCAAGGAGAAGTGTTCACATTGTTGCGCAGAATCGCATTTGCGTCGCTGCAGAGGACACTATCACTTTTTCAGGGCAAAAGAAAGCACAGAGCCCCAGATTTCCTGTTGCCCTGGAGAGCTTGCAGAGCACTGGGGAAAGGCAGGCAGAGAATCCCCTGCTAACACCTTCTCTGTGCCTGGGAAGGAGAAGTGTTCACATTGTTGCGCAGAATCGCTTTTCTGCAAAGAACCCTAACACTTTTTCAGGGCAAAAGAAAGCACAGAGCCCCAGATTTGCTGTAGCCTTGGACAGCTTGCAGAGCACTGGGGAAAGGCATGCAGAGAATTCCCTGCTAGCACCTTCTCTGTGCCTGGGATGGAGAATTGTTCACATTGTTGCACAGAATCCCTTTTCTGCTGCGAACACTAACACTTGTTCAGAACGAAAGAAAGCACAGAGCCCCAGATTTGCTGTTGCCCTGGAGAGCTTGCAGAGCACTACGGAAAGGCAGGCAGAGAATTCCCTGCTAGCACCTTCTCTGTGCCTGGGAAGGAGAAGTGTTCACATTGTTGCGCAGAATCGCATTTGCGTCGCTGCAGAGGACACTATCACTTTTTCAGGGCAAAAGAAAGCACAGAGCCCCAGATTTCCTGTTGCCCTGGAGAGCTTGCAGAGCACTGGGGAAAGGCAGGCAGAGAATCCCCTGCTAGCACCTTCTCTGTGCCTGGTAAGTAGAAGTGTTCACATTGTTGCGCAGAATTGCATTTGCGTCGCTGCAGAGGACACTATCACTTTTTCAGGGCAAAAGAAAGCACAGAGCCCCACATTTGCTGTTGCCCTGGAGAGCTTGCAGAGCACTGGGGAAAGGCAGGCAGAGAATTCCCTGCTAGCACCTTCTCTGTGCCTGGGAGGGAGAAGTGTTCACATTGTTTCGCAGAATCGCTTTTCTGCAAAGAACCCTAACATTTTTTCAGGGCAAAAGAAAGCACAGAGCCCCAGATTTGCTGTTGCCCTGGAGAGCTTGCAGAGCACTGGGGAAAGGCAGGCAGAGAATCCCCTGCTAGCACCTTCTCTGTGCCTGGCAAGGAGAAGTGTTCACATTGTTTCGCAGAATGGCTTTTCTGCATAGAACACTAACACTTGTTCAGAACGAAAAAAAGCACAGAGCCCCAGATTTGCTGTTGCCCTGGACAGCTTGCAGAGCACTGGGGAAAGGCAGGCAGAGAATCCCCTGCTAGCACCTTCTCTGTGCCTGGCAAGGAGAAGTGTTCACATTGTTGCGCAGAATCGCATTTGCGTCGCTGCAGAGGACACTATCACTTTTTCAGGGCA
The DNA here is from genome assembly GCF_047716275.1 of Strix uralensis. Taxonomy (NCBI): domain Eukaryota; kingdom Metazoa; phylum Chordata; class Aves; order Strigiformes; family Strigidae; genus Strix; species Strix uralensis. Next base: position 1,137,874 of record NC_134011.1, on the reverse strand, counting down.
AAAGAAAGCACAGAGCCCCAGATTTCCTGTTGCCCTGGAGAGCTTGCAGAGCACTGGGGAAAGGCACACAGAGAATCCCCTGCTAGCACCTTCTCTGTGCCTGGCAAGGAGAAGTGTTCACATTGTTGCTCAGAATCGCATTTGCGTCGCTGCAGAGGACACTATCACTTTTTCAGGGCAAAAGAAAGCACAGAGCCCCAGATTTGCTGTTGCCCTGGAGAGCTTGCGAGCACTGGGGAAAAGCAGGCAGAGAATTCCCTGCTAGCACCTTCTCTGTGCCTGGGAGGGAGAAGTGTTCACATTGTTGCGCAGAATCGCTTTTCTACAAAGAACCCTAACACTTTTTCAGGGCAAAAGAAAGCACAGAGCCCCAGATTTCCTGTTGCCCTGGAGAGCTTGCAGAGCACTGGGGAAAGGCAGGCAGAGAATCCCCTGCTAGCACCTTCTCTGTGCCTGGCAAGGAGAAGTGTTCACATTGTTGCGCAGAATCGCATTTGCGTCGCTGCAGAGGACACTATCACTTTTTCAGGGAAAAGAAAGCACAGAGCCCAGATTTCCTGTTGCCCTGGAGAGCTTGCGAGCACTACGGAAAAGCAGGCAGAGAATTCCCTGCTAGCACCTTCTCTGTGCCTGGCAAGGAGAAGTGTTCACATTGTTGCGCAGAATAGCTTTTCTACAAAGAACCCTAACACTTTTTCAGGGCAAAAGAAAGCACAGAGCCCCAGATTTGCTGTAGCCTTGGACAGCTTGCAGAGCACTGGGGAAAGGCATGCAGAGAATTCCCTGCTAGCACCTTCTCTGTGCCTGGGAAGGAGAATTGTTCACATTGTTGCACAGAATCCCTTTTCTGCAGCGAACACTAACACTTGTTCAGAACAAAAGAAAGCACAGAGCCCCAGATTTGCTGTTGCCCTGGAGAGCTTGCAGAGCACTACGGAAAGGCAGGCAGAGAATTCCCTGCTAGCACCTTCTCTGTGCCTGGGAAGGAGAAGTGTTCACATTGTTGCGCAGAATCGCATTTGCGTCGCTGCAGAGGACACTATCACTTTTTCAGGGCAAAAGAAAGCACAGAGCCCCAGATTTCCTGTTGCCCTGGAGAGCTTGCAGAGCACTGGGGAAAGGCAGGCAGAGAATCCCCTGCTAGCACCTTCTCTGTGCCTGGCAAGGAGAAGTGTTCACATTGTTTCGCAGAATGGCTTTTCTGCATAGAACACTAACACTTGTTCAGAACGAAAAAAAGCACAGAGCCCCAGATTTGCTGTTGCCCTGGACAGCTTGCAGAGCACTGGGGAAAGGCAGGCAGAGAATCCCCTGCTAGCACCTTCTCTGTGCCTGGGAAGGAGAAGTGTTCACATTGTTGCGCAGAATCGCATTTGCGTCGCTGCAGAGGACACTATCACTTTTTCAGGGCAAAAGAAAGCACAGAGCCCCAGATTTCCTGTTGCCCTGGAGAGCTTGCAGAGCACTACGGAAAAGCAGGCAGAGAATTCCCTGCTAGCACCTTCTCTGTGCCTGGGAAGGAGAAGTGTTCACATTGTTGCGCAGAATCGCTTTTCTGCAAAGAACCCTAACACTTTTTCAGGGCAAAAGAAAGCACAGAGCCCCAGATTTGCTGTAGCCTTGGACAGCTTGCAGAGCACTGGGGAAAGGCATGCAGAGAATTCCCTGCTAGCACCTTCTCTGTGCCTGGGAAGGAGAATTGTTCACATTGTTGCACAGAATCCCTTTTCTGCAGCGAACACTAACACTTGTTCAGAACGAAAGAAAGCACAGAGCCCCAGATTTGCTGTTGCCCTGGAGAGCTTGCAGAGCACTACGGAAAGGCAGGCAGAGAATTCCCTGCTAGCACCTTCTCTGTGCCTGGGAAGGAGAAGTGTTCACATTGTTGCGCAGAATCGCATTTGCGTCGCTGCAGAGGACACTATCACTTTTTCAGGGCAAAAGAAAGCACAGAGCCCCAGATTTGCTGTAGCCTTGGACAGCTTGCAGAGCACTGGGGAAAGGCAGGCAGAGAATCCCCTGCTAGCACCTTCTCTGTGCCTGGTAAGTAGAAGTGTTCACATTGTTGCGCAGAATTGCATTTGCGTCGCTGCAGAGGACACTATCACTTTTTCAGGGCAAAAGAAAACACAGAGCCCCACATTTGCTGTTGCCCTGGAGAGCTTGCAGAGCACTGGGGAAAGGCAGGCAGAGAATTCCCTGCTAGCACCTTCTCTGTGCCTGGGAGGGAGAAGTGTTCACATTGTTTCGCAGAATCGCTTTTCTGCAAAGAACCCTAACATTTTTTCAGGGCAAAAGAAGGCACAGAGCCCCAGATTTGCTGTTGCCCTGGAGAGCTTGCAGAGCACTGGGGAAAGGCAGGCAGAGAATCCCCTGCTAGCACCTTCTCTGTGCCTGGCAAGGAGAAGTGTTCACATTGTTTCGCAGAATGGCTTTTCTGCATAGACCACTAACACTTGTTCAGAACGAAAAAAAGCACAGAGCCCCAGATTTGCTGTTGCCCTGGACAGCTTGCAGAGCACTGGGGAAAGGCAGGCAGAGAATTCCCTGCTAGCACCTTCTCTGTGCCTGGGAAGGAGAATTGTTCACATTGTTGCACAGAATCCCTTTTCTGCAGCGAACACTAACACTTGTTCAGAACAAAAGAAAGCACAGAGCCCCAGATTTGCTGTTGCCCTGGAGAGCTTGCAGAGCACTACGGAAAGGCAGGCAGAGAATTCCCTGCTAGCACCTTCTCTGTGCCTGGGAAGGAGAAGTGTTCACATTGTTGCGCAGAATCGCATTTGCGTCGCTGCAGAGGACACTATCACTTTTTCAGGGCAAAAGAAAGCACAGAGCCCCAGATTTCCTGTTGCCCTGGAGAGCTTGCAGAGCACTGGGGAAAGGCAGGCAGAGAATCCCCTGCTAGCACCTTCTCTGTGCCTGGGAAGGAGAAGTGTTCACATTGTTTCGCAGAATGGCTTTTCTGCATAGAACACTAACACTTGTTCAGAACGAAAAAAAGCACAGAGCCCCAGATTTGCTGTTGCCCTGGACAGCTTGCAGAGCACTGGGGAGAGGCAGGCAGAGAATCCCCTGCTAGCACCTTCTCTGTGCCTGGGAAGGAGAAGTGTTCACATTGTTGCGCAGAATCGCATTTGCGTCGCTGCAGAGGACACTATCACTTTTTCAGGGCAAAAGAAAGCACAGAGCCCCAGATTTCCTGTTGCCCTGGAGAGCTTGCAGAGCACTACGGAAAAGCAGGCAGAGAATTCCCTGCTAGCACCTTCTCTGTGCCTGGGAAGGAGAAGTGTTCACATTGTTGCGCAGAATCGCTTTTCTGCAAAGAACCCTAACACTTTTTCAGGGCAAAAGAAAGCACAGAGCCCCAGATTTGCTGTAGCCTTGGACAGCTTGCAGAGCACTGGGGAAAGGCATGCAGAGAATTCCCTGCTAGCACCTTCTCTGTGCCTGGGAAGGAGAATTGTTCACATTGTTGCACAGAATCCCTTTTCTGCAGCGAACACTAACACTTGTTCAGAACGAAAGAAAGCACAGAGCCCCAGATTTGCTGTTGCCCTGGAGAGCTTGCAGAGCACTACGGAAAGGCAGGCAGAGAATTCCCTGCTAGCACCTTCTCTGTGCCTGGCAAGGAGAAGTGTTCACATTGTTGCGCAGAATCGCATTTGCGTCGCTGCAGAGGACACTATCACTTTTTCAGGGCAAAAGAAAGCACAGAGCCCCAGATTTGCTGTAGCCTTGGACAGCTTGCAGAGCACTGGGGAAAGGCAGGCAGAGAATCCCCTGCTAGCACCTTCTCTGTGCCTGGTAAGTAGAAGTGTTCACATTGTTGCGCAGAATTGCATTTGCGTCGCTGCAGAGGACACTATCACTTTTTCAGGGCAAAAGAAAACACAGAGCCCCACATTTGCTGTTGCCCTGGAGAGCTTGCAGAGCACTGGGGAAAGGCAGGCAGAGAATCCCCTGCTAGCACCTTCTCTGTGCCTGGGAGGGAGAAGTGTTCACATTGTTTCGCAGAATCGCTTTTCTGCAAAGAACCCTAACATTTTTTCAGGGCAAAAGAAGGCACAGAGCCCCAGATTTGCTGTTGCCCTGGAGAGCTTGCAGAGCACTGGGGAAAGGCAGGCAGAGAATCCCCTGCTAGCACCTTCTCTGTGCCTGGCAAGGAGAAGTGTTCACATTGTTTCGCAGAATGGCTTTTCTGCATAGAACACTAACACTTGTTCAGAACGAAAAAAAGCACAGAGCCCCAGATTTGCTGTTGCCCTGGACAGCTTGCAGAGCACTGGGGAAAGGCAGGCAGAGAATCCCCTGCTAGCACCTTCTCTGTGCCTGGGAAGGAGAAGTGTTCACATTGTTGCGCAGAATCGCATTTGCGTCGCTGCAGAGGACACTATCACTTTTTCAGGGCAAAAGAAAGCACAGAGCCCCAGATTTCCTGTTGCCCTGGAGAGCTTGCAGAGCACTGGGGAAAGGCAGGCAGAGAATCCCCTGCTAGCACCTTCTCTGTGCCTGGGAAGGAGAAGTGTTCACATTGTTGCGCAGAATCGCTTTTCTGCAAAGAACCCTAACACTTTTTCAGGGCAAAAGAAAGCACAGAGCCCCAGATTTGCTGTAGCCTTGGACAGCTTGCAGAGCACTGGGGAAAGGCATGCAGAGAATTCCCTGCTAGCACCTTCTCTGTGCCTGGGAAGGAGAATTGTTCACATTGTTGCACAGAATCCCTTTTCTGCTGCGAACACTAACACTTGTTCAGAACGAAAGAAAGCACAGAGCCCCAGATTTGCTGAAGCCTTGGACAGCTTGCAGAGCACTGGGGAAAGGCAGGCAGAGAATTCCCTGCTAGCACCTTCTCTGTGCCTGGGAAGGAGAAGTGTTCACATTGTTGCGCAGAATCGCATTTGCGTCGCTGCAGAGGACACTATCACTTTTTCAGGGCAAAAGAAAGCACAGAGCCCCAGATTTCCTGTTGCCCTGGAGAGCTTGCAGAGCACTGGGGAAAGGCAGGCAGAGAATCCCCTGCTAGCACCTTCTCTGTGCCTTGTAAGTAGAAGTGTTCACATTGTTGCGCAGAATTGCATTTGCGTCGCTGCAGAGGACACTATCACTTTTTCAGGGCAAAAGAAAACACAGAGCCCCACATTTGCTGTTGCCCTGCAGAGCTTGCAGAGCACTGGGGAAAGGCAGGCAGAGAATTCCCTGCTAGCACCTTCTCTGTGCCTGGGAGGGAGAAGTGTTCACATTGTTTCGCAGAATCGCTTTTCTGCAAAGAACCCTAACATTTTTTCAGGGCAAAAGAAAGCACAGAGCCCCAGATTTGCTGTTGCCCTGGAGAGCTTGCAGAGCACTGGGGAAAGGCAGGCAGAGAATTCCCTGCTAGCACCTTCTCTGTGCCTGGGAGGGAGAAGTGTTCACATTGTTTCGCCGAATCGCTTTTCTGCAAAGAACCCTAACATTTTTTCAGGGCAAAAGAAAGCACAGAGCCCCAGATTTGCTGTTGCCCTGGAGAGCTTGCAGAGCACTGGGGAAAGGCAGGCAGAGAATCCCCTGCTAGCACCTTCTCTGTGCCTGGGAAGGAGAAGTGTTCACATTGTTGCGCAGAATCGCATTTGCGTCGCTGCAGAGGACACTATCACTTTTTCAGGGCAAAAGAAAGCACAGAGCCCCAGATTTGCTGTTGCCCTGGAGAGCTTGCGAGCACTACGGAAAAGCAGGCAGAGAATTCCCTGCTAGCACCTTCTCTGTGCCTGGGAAGGAGAAGTGTTCACATTGTTGCGCAGAATCGCATTTGCGTCGCTGCAGAGGACACTATCACTTTTTCAGGGCAAAAGAAAGCACAGAGCCCCAGATTTCCTGTTGCCCTGGAGAGCTTGCAGAGCACTGGGGAAAGGCAGGCAGAGAATCCCCTGCTAGCACCTTCTCTGTGCCTGGCAAGGAGAAGTGTTCACATTGTTGCGCAGAATCGCATTTGCGTCGCTGCAGAGGACACTATCACTTTTTCAGGGAAAAGAAAGCACAGAGCCCCAGATTTCCTGTTGCCCTGGAGAGCTTGCGAGCACTACGGAAAAGCAGGCAGAGAATTCCCTGCTAGCACCTTCTCTGTGCCTGGCAAGGAGAAGTGTTCACATTGTTGCGCAGAATCGCTTTTCTGCAAAGAACCCTAACAGTTTTTCAGGGCAAAAGAAAGCACAGAGCCCCAGATTTGCTGTAGCCTTGGACAGCTTGCAGAGCACTGGGGAAAGGCATGCAGAGAATTCCCTGCTAGCACCTTCTCTGTGCCTGGGAAGGAGAATTGTTCACATTGTTGCACAGAATCCCTTTTCTGCAGCGAACACTAACACTTGTTCAGAACGAAAGAAAGCACAGAGCCCCAGATTTGCTGTTGCCCTGGAGAGCTTGCAGAGCACTACGGAAAGGCAGGCAGAGAATTCCCTGCTAGCACCTTCTCTGTGCCTGGGAAGGAGAAGTGTTCACATTGTTGCGCAGAATCGCATTTGCGTCGCTGCAGAGGACACTATCACTTTTTCAGGGCAAAAGAAAGCACAGAGCCCCAGATTTGCTGTAGCCCTGGAGAGCTTGCAGAGCACTGGGGAAAGGCAGGCAGAGAATCCCCTGCTAGCACCTTCTCTGTGCCTGGGAGGGAGAAGTGTTCACATTGTTGCGCAGAATCGCTTTTCTGCAAAGAACCCTAACATTTTTTCAGGGCAAAAGAAAGCACAGAGCCCCAGATTTGCTGTTGCCCTGGAGAGCTTGCAGAGCACTGGGGAAAGGCAGGCAGAGAATCCCCTGCTAGCACCTTCTCTGTGCCTGGCAAGGAGAAGTGTTCACATTGTTGCGCAGAATCGCATTTGCGTCGCTGCAGAGAACACTATCACTTTTTCAGGGCAAAAGAAAGCACAGAGCCCCAGATTTGCTGTTGCCCTGGAGAGCTTGCAGAGCACTGGGGAAAGGCAGGCAGAGAATCCCCTGCTAGCACCTTCTCTGTGCCTGGGAAGGAGAAGTGCTCACATTGTTGCGCAGAATCGCTTTTCTGCAAAGAACCCTAACACTTTTTCAGGGCAAAAGAAAGCACAGAGCCCCAGATTTGCTGTAGCCTTGGACAGCTTGCAGAGCACTGGGGAAAGGCATGCAGAGAATTCCCTGCTAGCACCTTCTCTGTGCCTGGGAAGGAGAATTGTTCACATTGTTGCACAGAATCCCTTTTCTGCAGCGAACACTAACACTTGTTCAGAACGAAAGAAAGCACAGAGCCCCAGATTTGCTGTTGCCCTGGAGAGCTTGCAGAGCACTACGGAAAGGCAGGCAGAGAATTCCCTGCTAGCACCTTCTCTGTGCCTGGGAAGGAGAAGTGTTCACATTGTTGCGCTGAATCGCATTTGCGTCGCTGCAGAGGACACTATCACTTTTTCAGGGCAAAAGAAAGCACAGAGCCCCAGATTTGCTGTAGCCCTGGAGAGCTTGCAGAGCACTGGGGAAAGGCAGGCAGAGAATCCCCTGCTAGCACCTTCTCTGTGCCTGGGAGGGAGAAGTGTTCACATTGTTTCGCAGAATCGCTTTTCTGCAAAGAACCCTAACATTTTTTCAGGGCAAAAGAAAGCACAGAGCCCCAGATTTCCTGTTGCCCTGGAGAGCTTGCAGAGCACTGGGGAAAGGCAGGCAGAGAATCCCCTGCTAGCACCTTCTCTGTGCCTGGGAAGGAGAAGTGTTCACATTGTTTCGCAGAATGGCTTTTCTGCATAGAACACTAACACTTGTTCAGAACGAAAAAAAGCACAGAGCCCCAGATTTGCTGTTGCCCTGGACAGCTTGCAGAGCACTGGGGAAAGGCAGGCAGAGAATTCCCTGCTAGCACCTTCTCTGTGCCTGGGAAGGAGAAGTGTTCACATTGTTGCGCAGAATCGCATTTGCGTCGCTGCAGAGGACACTATCACTTTTTCAGGGCAAAAGAAAGCACAGAGCCCCAGATTTCCTGTTGCCCTGGAGAGCTTGCAGAGCACTACGGAAAAGCAGGCAGAGAATTCCCTGCTAGCACCTTCTCTGTGCCTGGGAAGGAGAAGTGTTCACATTGTTGCGCAGAATCGCATTTGCGTCGCTGCAGAGAACACTATCACTTTTTCAGGGCAAAAGAAAGCACAGAGCCCCAGATTTGCTGTTGCCCTGGAGAGCTTGCAGAGCACTGGGGAAAGGCAGGCAGAGAATCCCCTGCTAGCACCTTCTCTGTGCCTGGGAAGGAGAAGTGTTCACATTGTTGCGCAGAATCGCTTTTCTGCAAAGAACCCTAACACTTTTTCAGGGCAAAAGAAAGCACAGAGCCCCAGATTTGCTGTAGCCTTGGACAGCTTGCAGAGCACTGGGGAAAGGCATGCAGAGAATTCCCTGCTAGCACCTTCTCTGTGCCTGGGAAGGAGAATTGTTCACATTGTTGCACAGAATCCCTTTTCTGCAGCGAACACTAACACTTGTTCAGAACGAAAGAAAGCACAGAGCCCCAGATTTGCTGTTGCCCTGGAGAGCTTGCAGAGCACTACGGAAAGGCAGGCAGAGAATTCCCTGCTAGCACCTTCTCTGTGCCTGGGAAGGAGAAGTGTTCACATTGTTGCGCAGAATCGCATTTGCGTTGCTGCAGAGGACACTATCACTTTTTCAGGGCAAAAGAAAGCACAGAGCCCCAGATTTTCTGTAGCCCTGGAGAGCTTGCAGAGCACTGGGGAAAGGCAGGCAGAGAATCCCCTGCTAGCACCTTCTCTGTGCCTGGTAAGTAGAAGTGTTCACATTGTTGCGCAGAATTGCATTTGCGTCGCTGCAGAGGACACTATCACTTTTTCAGGGCAAAAGAAAACACAGAGCCCCACATTTGCTGTTGCCCTGGAGAGCTTGCAGAGCACTGGGGAAAGGCAGGCAGAGAATTCCCTGCTAGCACCTTCTCTGTGCCTGGGAGGGAGAAGTGTTCACATTGTTTCGCAGAATCGCTTTTCTGCAAAGAACCCTAACATTTTTTCAGGGCAAAAGAAAGCACAGAGCCCCAGATTTGCTGTTGCCCTGGAGAGCTTGCAGAGCACTGGGGAAAGGCAGGCAGAGAATCCCCTGCTAGCACCTTCTCTGTGCCTGGCAAGGAGAAGTGTTCACATTGTTTCGCAGAATGGCTTTTCTGCATAGAACACTAACACTTGTTCAGAACGAAAAAAAGCACAGAGCCCCAGATTTGCTGTTGTCCTGGAGAGCTTGCAGAGCACTGGGGAAAGGCAGGCAGAGAATCCCCTGCTAGCACCTTCTCTGTGCCTGGGAAGGAGAAGTGTTCACATTGTTGCGCAGAATCGCATTTGCGTCGCTGCAGAGGACACTATCACTTTTTCAGGGCAAAAGAAAGCACAGAGCCCCACATTTGCTGTTGCCCTGGAGAGCTTGCAGAGCACTGGGGAAAGGCACACAGAGAATCCCCTGCTAGCACCTTCTCTGTGCCTGGGAAGGAGAAGTGTTCACATTGTTGCGCAGAATCGCATTTGCGTCGCTGCAGAGGACACTATCAATTTTCAGGGAAAAGAAAGCACAGAGCCCCAGATTTCCTGTTGCCCTGGAGAGCTTGCAGAGCACTGGGGAAAGGCAGGCAGAGAATTCCCTGCTAGCACCTTCTCTGTGCCTGGCAAGGAGAAGTGTTCAAATCGTTTCGCAGAATCGCTTTTCTGCAAAGAACCCTAACAGTTTTTCAGGGCAAAAGAAAGCACAGAGCCCCAGATTTGCTGTAGCCTTGGACAGCTTGCAGAGCACTGGGGAAAGGCATGCAGAGAATTCCCTGCTAGCACCTTCTCTGTGCCTGGGAAGGAGAATTGTTCACATTGTTGCACAGAATCCCTTTTCTGCAGCGAACACTAACACTTGTTCAGAACGAAAGGAAGCACAGAGCCCCAGATTTGCTGTTGCCCTGGAGAGCTTGCAGAGCACTACGGAAAGGCAGGCAGAGAATTCCCTGCTAGCACCTTCTCTGTGCCTGGGAAGGAGAAGTGTTCACATTGTTGCGCAGAATCGCATTTGCGTCGCTGCAGAGGACACTATCACTTTTTCAGGGCAAAAGAAAGCACAGAGCCCCAGATTTCCTGTTGCCCTGGAGAGCTTGCAGAGCACTGGGGAAAGGCAGGCAGAGAATCCCCTGCTAGCACCTTCTCTGTGCCTGGTAAGTAGAAGTGTTCACATTGTTGCGCAGAATTGCATTTGCGTCGCTGCAGAGAACACTATCACTTTTTCAGGGCAAAAGAAAGCACAGAGCCCCAGATTTGCTGTTGCCCTGGAGAGCTTGCAGAGCACTGGGGAAAGGCAGGCAGAGAATCCCCTGCTAGCACCTTCTCTGTGCCTGGGAAGGAGAAGTGTTCACATTGTTGCGCAGAATCGCTTTTCTGCAAAGAACCCTAACACTTTTTCAGGGCAAAAGAAAGCACAGAGCCCCAGATTTGCTGTAGCCTTGGACAGCTTGCAGAGCACTGGGGAAAGGCATGCAGAGAATTCCCTGCTAGCACCTTCTCTGTGCCTGGGAAGGAGAATTGTTCACATTGTTGCACAGAATCCCTTTTCTGCAGCGAACACTAACACTTTTTCAGAACGAAAGAAAGCACAGAGCCCCAGATTTGCTGTTGCCCTGGAGAGCTTGCAGAGCACTACGGAAAGGCAGGCAGAGAATTCCCTGCTAGCACCTTCTCTGTGCCTGGGAAGGAGAAGTGTTCACATTGTTGCGCAGAATCGCATTTGCGTTGCTGCAGAGGACACTATCACTTTTTCAGGGCAAAAGAAAGCACAGAGCCCCAGATTTGCTGTAGCCCTGGAGAGCTTGCAGAGCACTGGGGAAAGGCAGGCAGAGAATCCCCTGCTAGCACCTTCTCTGTGCCTGGTAAGTAGAAGTGTTCACATTGTTGCGCAGAATTGCATTTGCGTCGCTGCAGAGGACACTATCACTTTTTCAGGGCAAAAGAAAACACAGAGCCCCACATTTGCTGTTGCCCTGGAGAGCTTGCAGAGCACTGGGGAAAGGCAGGCAGAGAATTCCCTGCTAGCACCTTCTCTGTGCCTGGGAGGGAGAAGTGTTCACATTGTTTCGCAGAATCGCTTTTCTGCAAAGAACCCTAACATTTTTTCAGGGCAAAAGAAAGCACAGAGCCCCACATTTGCTGTTGCCCTGGAGAGCTTGCAGAGCACTGGGGAAAGGCAGGCAGAGAATCCCCTGCTAGCACCTTCTCTGTGCCTGGCAAGGAGAAGTGTTCACATTGTTTCGCAGAATGGCTTTTCTGCATAGACCACTAACACTTGTTCAGAACGAAAAAAAGCACAGAGCCCCAGATTTGCTGTTGTCCTGGAGAGCTTGCAGAGCACTGGGGAAAGGCAGGCAGAGAATCCCCTGCTAGCACCTTCTCTGTGCCTGGGAAGGAGAAGTGTTCACATTGTTGCGCAGAATCGCATTTGCGTCGCTGCAGAGGACACTATCACTTTTTCAGGGCAAAAGAAAGCACAGAGCCCCAGATTTCCTATTGCCCTGGAGAGCTTGCAGAGCACTGGGGAAAGGCACACAGAGAATCCCCTGCTAGCACCTTCTCTGTGCCTGGGAAGGAGAAGTGTTCACATTGTTGCGCAGAATCGCATTTGCGTCGCTGCAGAGGACACTATCAATTTTCAGGGAAAAGAAAGCACAGAGCCCCAGATTTCCTGTTGCCCTGGAGAGCTTGCAGAGCACTGGGGAAAGGCAGGCAGAGAATTCCCTGCTAGCACCTTCTCTGTGCCTGGCAAGGAGAAGTGTTCAAATCGTTTTGCAGAATCGCTTTTCTGCAAAGAACCCTAACAGTTTTTCAGGGCAAAAGAAAGCACAGAGCCCCAGATTTGCTGTAGCCTTGGACAGCTTGCAGAGCACTGCGGAAAGGCATGCAGAGAATTCCCTGCTAGCACCTTCTCTGTGCCTGGGAAGGAGAATTGTTCACATTGTTGCACAGAATCCCTTTTCTGCAGCGAACACTAACACTTGTTCAGAATGAAAGGAAGCACAGAGCCCCAGATTTGCTGTTGCCCTGGAGAGCTTGCAGAGCACTACGGAAAGGCAGGCAGAGAATTCCCTGCTAGCACCTTCTCTGTGCCTGGGAAGGAGAAGTGTTCACATTGTTGCGCAGAATCGCATTTGCGTCGCTGCAGAGGACACTATCACTTTTTCAGGGCAAAAGAAAGCACAGAGCCCCAGATTTCCTGTTGCCCTGGAGAGCTTGCAGAGCACTGGGGAAAGGCAGGCAGAGAATCCCCTGCTAGCACCTTCTCTGTGCCTGGGAAGGAGAAGTGTTCACATTGTTTCGCAGAATGGCTTTTCTGCATAGAACACTAACACTTGTTCAGAACGAAAAAAAGCACAGAGCCCCAGATTTGCTGTTGCCCTGGACAGCTTGCAGAGCACTGGGGAAAGGCAGGCAGAGAATCCCCTGCTAGCACCTTCTCTGTGCCTGGGAAGGAGAAGTGTTCACATTGTTGCGCAGAATCGCATTTGCGTCGCTGCAGAGGACACTATCACTTTTTCAGGGCAAAAGAAAGCACAGAGCCCCAGATTTCCTGTTGCCCTGGAGAGCTTGCAGAGCACTGGGGAAAGGCAGGCAGAGAATCCCCTGCTAGCACCTTCTCTGTGCCTGGCAAGGAGAAGTGTTCAAATCGTTTTGCAGAATCGCTTTTCTGCAAAGAACCCTAACAGTTTTTCAGGGCAAAAGAAAGCACAGAGCCCCAGATTTGCTGTAGCCTTGGACAGCTTGCAGAGCACTGGGGAAAGGCATGCAGAGAATTCCCTGCTAGCACCTTCTCTGTGCCTGGGAAGGAGAATTGTTCACATTGTTGCACAGAATCCCTTTTCTGCAGCGAACACTAACACTTGTTCAGAACGAAAGAAAGCACAGAGCCCCAGATTTGCTGTTGCCCTGGAGAGCTTGCAGAGCACTACGGAAAGGCAGGCAGAGAATTCCCTGCTAGCACCTTCTCTGTGCCTGGGAAGGAGAAGTGTTCACATTGTTGCGCAGAATCGCATTTGCGTCGCTGCAGAGGACACTATCACTTTTTCAGGGCAAAAGAAAGCACAGAGCCCCAGATTTCCTGTTGCCCTGGAGAGCTTGCAGAGCACTGGGGAAAGGCAGGCAGAGAATCCCCTGCTAGCACCTTCTCTGTGCCTGGGAGGGAGAAGTGTTCACATTGTTTCGCAGAATCGCTTTTCTGCAAAGAACCCTAACATTTTTTCAGGGCAAAAGAAAGCACAGAGCCCCAGATTTCCTGTTGCCCTGGAGAGCTTGCAGAGCACTGGGGAAAGGCAGGCAGAGAATCCCCTGCTAGCACCTTCTCTGTGCCTGGGAAGGAGAAGTGTTCACATTGTTTCGCAGAATGGCTTTTCTGCATAGAACACTAACACTTGTTCAGAACGAAAAAAAGCACAGAGCCCCAGATTTGCTGTTGCCCTGGACAGCTTGCAGAGCACTGGGGAAAGGCAGGCAGAGAATTCCCTGCTAGCACCTTCTCTGTGCCTGGGAAGGAGAAGTGTTCACATTGTTGCGCAGAATCGCATTTGCGTCGCTGCAGAGGACACTATCACTTTTTCAGGGCAAAAGAAAGCACAGAGCCCCAGATTTCCTGTTGCCCTGGAGAGCTTGCAGAGCACTACGGAAAAGCAGGCAGAGAATTCCCTGCTAGCACCTTCTCTGTGCCTGGGAAGGAGAAGTGTTCACATTGTTGCGCAGAATCGCTTTTCTGCAAAGAACCCTAACACTTTTTCAGGGCAAAAGAAAGCACAGAGCCCCAGATTTGCTGTAGCCTTGGACAGCTTGCAGAGCACTGGGGAAAGGCAGGCAGAGAATTCCCTGCTAGCACCTTCTCTGTGCCTGGGAAGGAGAAGTGTTCACATTGTTGCGCAGAATCGCATTTGCGTCGCTGCAGAGAACACTATCACTTTTTCAGGGCAAAAGAAAGCACAGAGCCCCAGATTTGCTGTTGCCCTGGAGAGCTTGCAGAGCACTGGGGAAAGGCAGGCAGAGAATCCCCTGCTAGCACCTTCTCTGTGCCTGGGAAGGAGAAGTGTTCACATTGTTGCGCAGAATCGCTTTTCTGCAAAGAACCCTAACACTTTTTCAGGGCAAAAGAAAGCACAGAGCCCCAGATTTGCTGTAGCCTTGGACAGCTTGCAGAGCACTGGGGAAAGGCATGCAGAGAATTCCCTGCTAGCACCTTCTCTGTGCCTGGGAAGGAGAATTGTTCACATTGTTGCACAGAATCCCTTTTCTGCAGCGAACACTAACACTTGTTCAGAACGAAAGGAAGCACAGAGCCCCAGATTTGCTGTTGCCCTGGAGAGCTTGCAGAGCACTACGGAAAGGCAGGCAGAGAATTCCCTGCTAGCACCTTCTCTGTGCCTGGGAAGGAGAAGTGTTCACATTGTTGCGCAGAATCGCATTTGCGTCGCTGCAGAGGACACTATCACTTTTTCAGGGCAAAAGAAAGCACAGAGCCCCAGATTTCCTGTTGCCCTGGAGAGCTTGCAGAGCACTGGGGAAAGGCAGGCAGAGAATCCCCTGCTAGCACCTTCTCTGTGCCTGGGAAGGAGAAGTGTTCACATTGTTGCGCAGAATTGCATTTGCGTCGCTGCAGAGAACACTATCACTTTTTCAGGGCAAAAGAAAGCACAGAGCCCCAGATTTGCTGTTGCCCTGGAGAGCTTGCAGAGCACTGGGGAAAGGCAGGCAGAGAATCCCCTGCTAGCACCTTCTCTGTGCATGGGAAGGAGAAGTGTTCACATTGTTGCGCAGAATCGCTTTTCTGCAAAGAACCCTAACACTTTTTCAGGGCAAAAGAAAGCACAGAGCCCCAGATTTGCTGTAGCCTTGGACAGCTTGCAGAGCACTGGGGAAAGGCATGCAGAGAATTCCCTGCTAGCACCTTCTCTGTGCCTGGGAAGGAGAATTGTTCACATTGTTGCACAGAATCCCTTTTCTGCAGCGAACACTAACACTTGTTCAGAACGAAAGAAAGCACAGAGCCCCAGATTTGCTGTTGCCCTGGAGAGCTTGCAGAGCACTACGGAAAGGCAGGCAGAGAATTCCCTGCTAGCACCTTCTCTGTGCCTGGGAAGGAGAAGTGTTCACATTGTTGCGCAGAATCGCATTTGCGTCGCTGCAGAGGACACTATCACTTTTTCAGGGCAAAAGAAAGCACAGAGCCCCAGATTTGCTGTAGCCCTGGAGAGCTTGCAGAGCACTGGGGAAAGGCAGGCAGAGAATCCCCTGCTAGCACCTTCTCTGTGCCTGGTAAGTAGAAGTGTTCACATTGTTGCGCAGAATTGCATTTGCGTCGCTGCAGAGGACACTATCACTTTTTCAGGGCAAAAGAAAACACAGAGCCCCACATTTGCTGTTGCCCTGGAGAGCTTGCAGAGCACTGGGGAAAGGCAGGCAGAGAATTCCCTGCTAGCACCTTCTCTGTGCCTGGGAGGGAGAAGTGTTCACATTGTTTCGCAGAATCGCTTTTCTGCAAAGAACCCTAACATTTTTTCAGGGCAAAAGAAAGCACAGAGCCCCAGATTTGCTGTTGCCCTGGAGAGCTTGCAGAGCACTGGGGAAAGGCAGGCAGAGAATCCCCTGCTAGCACCTTCTCTGTGCCTGGCAAGGAGAAGTGTTCACATTGTTTCGCAGAATGGCTTTTCTGCATAGAACACTAACACTTGTTCAGAACGAAAAAAAGCACAGAGCCCCAGATTTGCTGTTGTCCTGGAGAGCTTGCAGAGCACTGGGGAAAGGCAGGCAGAGAATCCCCTGCTAGCACCTTCTCTGTGCCTGGGAAGGAGAAGTGTTCACATTGTTGCGCAGAATCGCATTTGCGTCGCTGCAGAGGACACTATCACTTTTTCAGGGCAAAAGAAAGCACAGAGCCCCAGATTTCCTATTGCCCTGGAGAGCTTGCAGAGCACTAGGGAAAGGCACACAGAGAATCCCCTGCTAGCACCTTCTCTGTGCCTGGGAAGGAGAAGTGTTCACATTGTTGCGCAGAATCGCATTTGCGTCGCTGCAGAGGACACTATCAATTTTCAGGGAAAAGAAAGCACAGAGCCCCAGATTTCCTGTTGCCCTGGAGAGCTTGCAGAGCACTGGGGAAAGGCAGGCAGAGAATTCCCTGCTAGCACCTTCTCTGTGCCTGGCAAGGAGAAGTGTTCAAATCGTTTTGCAGAATCGCTTTTCTGCAAAGAACCCTAACAGTTTTTCAGGGCAAAAGAAAGCACAGAGCCCCAGATTTGCTGTAGCCTTGGACAGCTTGCAGAGCACTGGGGAAAGGCATGCAGAGAATTCCCTGCTAGCACCTTCTCTGTGCCTGGGAAGGAGAATTGTTCACATTGTTGCACAGAATCCCTTTTCTGCAGCGAACACTAACACTTGTTCAGAATGAAAGGAAGCACAGAGCCCCAGATTTGCTGTTGCCCTGGAGAGCTTGCAGAGCACTACGGAAAGGCAGGCAGAGAATTCCCTGCTAGCACCTTCTCTGTGCCTGGGAAGGAGAAGTGTTCACATTGTTGCGCAGAATCGCATTTGCGTCGCTGCAGAGGACACTATCACTTTTTCAGGGCAAAAGAAAGCACAGAGCCCCAGATTTCCTGTTGCCCTGGAGAGCTTGCAGAGCACTGGGGAAAGGCAGGCAGAGAATCCCCTGCTAGCACCTTCTCTGTGCCTGGTAAGTAGAAGTGTTCACATTGTTGCGCAGAATTGCATTTGCGTCGCTGCAGAGGACACTATCACTTTTTCAGGGCAAAAGAAAACACAGAGCCCCACATTTGCTGTTGCCCTGGAGAGCTTGCAGAGCACTGGGGAAAGGCAGGCAAAGAATTCCCTGCTAGCACCTTCTCTGTGCCTGGGAGGGAGAAGTGTTCACATTGTTTCGCAGAATCACTTTTCTGCAAAGAACCCTAACATTTTTTCAGGGCAAAAGAAAGCACAGAGCCCCAGATTTCCTGTTGCCCTGGAGAGCTTGCAGAGCACTGGGGAAAGGCAGGCAGAGAATCCCCTGCTAGCACCTTCTCTGTGCCTGGCAAGGAGAAGTGTTCACATTGTTTCGCAGAATGGCTTTTCTGCATAGAACACTAACACTTGTTCAGAACGAAAAAAAGCACAGAGCCCCAGATTTGCTGTTGCCCTGGACAGCTTGCAGAGCACTGGGGAAAGGCAGGCAGAGAATCCCCTGCTAGCACCTTCTCTGTGCCTGGGAAGGAGAAGTGTTCACATTGTTGCGCAGAATCGCATTTGCGTCGCTGCAGAGGACACTATCACTTTTTCAGGGCAAAAGAAAGCACAGAGCCCCAGATTTGCTGTTGCCCTGGAGAGCTTGCAGAGCACTGGGGAAAGGCAGGCAGAGAATCCCCTGCTAGCACCTTCTCTGTGCCTGGCAAGGAGAAGTGTTCACATTGTTTCGCAGAATGGCTTTTCTGCATAGAACACTAACACTTGTTCAGAACGAAAAAAAGCACAGAGCCCCAGATTTGCTGTTGTCCTGGAGAGCTTGCAGAGCACTGGGGAAAGGCAGGCAGAGAATCCCCTGCTAGCACCTTCTCTGTGCCTGGGAAGGAGAAGTGTTCACATTGTTGCGCAGAATCGCATTTGCGTCGCTGCAGAGGACACTATCACTTTTTCAGGGCAAAAGAAAGCACAGAGCCCCAGATTTCCTATTGCCCTGGAGAGCTTGCAGAGCACTGGGGAAAGGCACACAGAGAATCCCCTGCTAGCACCTTCTCTGTGCCTGGGAAGGAGAAGTGTTCACATTGTTGCGCAGAATCGCATTTGCGTCGCTGCAGAGGACACTATCAATTTTCAGGGAAAAGAAAGCACAGAGCCCCAGATTTCCTGTTGCCCTGGAGAGCTTGCAGAGCACTGGGGAAAGGCAGGCAGAGAATTCCCTGCTAGCACCTTCTCTGTGCCTGGCAAGGAGAAGTGTTCAAATCGTTTTGCAGAATCGCTTTTCTGCAAAGAACCCTAACAGTTTTTCAGGGCAAAAGAAAGCACAGAGCCCCAGATTTGCTGTAGCCTTGGACAGCTTGCAGAGCACTGGGGAAAGGCATGCAGAGAATTCCCTGCTAGCACCTTCTCTGTGCCTGGGAAGGAGAATTGTTCACATTGTTGCACAGAATCCCTTTTCTGCAGCGAACACTAACACTTGTTCAGAATGAAAGGAAGCACAGAGCCCCAGATTTGCTGTTGCCCTGGAGAGCTTGCAGAGCACTACGGAAAGGCAGGCAGAGAATTCCCTGCTAGCACCTTCTCTGTGCCTGGGAAGGAGAAGTGTTCACATTGTTGCGCAGAATCGCATTTGCGTCGCTGCAGAGGACACTATCACTTTTTCAGGGCAAAAGAAAGCACAGAGCCCCAGATTTGCTGTTGCCCTGGAGAGCTTGCAGAGCACTGGGGAAAGGCAGGCAGAGAATCCCCTGCTAGCACCTTCTCTGTGCCTGGTAAGTAGAAGTGTTCACATTGTTGCGCAGAATTGCATTTGCGTCGCTGCAGAGGACACTATCACTTTTTCAGGGCAAAAGAAAACACAGAGCCCCACATTTGCTGTTGCCCTGGAGAGCTTGCAGAGCACTGGGGAAAGGCAGGCAAAGAATTCCCTGCTAGCACCTTCTCTGTGCCTGGGAGGGAGAAGTGTTCACATTGTTTCGCAGAATCACTTTTCTGCAAAGAACCCTAACATTTTTTCAGGGCAAAAGAAAGCACAGAGCCCCAGATTTCCTGTTGCCCTGGAGAGCTTGCAGAGCACTGGGGAAAGGCAGGCAGAGAATCCCCTGCTAGCACCTTCTCTGTGCCTGGGAAGGAGAAGTGTTCACATTGTTTCGCAGAATGGCTTTTCTGCATAGAACACTAACACTTGTTCAGAACGAAAAAAAGCACAGAGCCCCAGATTTGCTGTTGCCCTGGACAGCTTGCAGAGCACTGGGGAAAGGCAGGCAGAGAATCCCCTGCTAGCACCTTCTCTGTGCCTGGGAAGGAGAAGTGTTCACATTGTTGCGCAGAATCGCATTTGCGTCGCTGCAGAGGACACTATCACTTTTTCAGGGCAAAAGAAAGCACAGAGCCCCAGATTTCCTGTTGCCCTGGAGAGCTTGCAGAGCACTGGGGAAAGGCAGGCAGAGAATCCCCTGCTAGCACCTTCTCTGTGCCTGGCAAGGGGAAGTGTTCAAATCGTTTTGCAGAATCGCTTTTCTGCAAAGAACCCTAACAGTTTTTCAGGGCAAAAGAAAGCACAGAGCCCCAGATTTGCTGTAGCCTTGGACAGCTTGCAGAGCACTGGGGAAAGGCATGCAGAGAATTCCCTGCTAGCACCTTCTCTGTGCCTGGGAAGGAGAATTGTTCACATTGTTGCACAGAATCCCTTTTCTGCAGCGAACACTAACACTTGTTCAGAACGAAAGAAAGCACAGAGCCCCAGATTTGCTGTTGCCCTGGAGAGCTTGCAGAGCACTACGGAAAGGCAGGCAGAGAATTCCCTGCTAGCACCTTCTCTGTGCCTGGGAAGGAGAAGTGTTCACATTGTTGCGCAGAATCGCATTTGCATCGCTGCAGAGGACACTATCACTTTTTCAGGGCAAAAGAAAGCACAGAGCCCCAGATTTCCTGTTGCCCTGGAGAGCTTGCAGAGCACTGGGGAAAGGCAGGCAGAGAATCCCCTGCTAGCACCTTCTCTGTGCGTGGTAAGTAGAAGTGTTCACATTGTTGCGCAGAATCGCTTTTCTGCAAAGAACCCTAACAGTTTTTCAGGGCAAAAGAAAGCACAGAGCCCCAGATTTGCTGTTGCCCTGGAGAGCTTGCAGAGCACTGGGGAAAGGCAGGCAGAGAATTCCCTGCTAGCACCTTCTCTGTGCCTGGGAAGGAGAAGTGTTCACATTGTTGCACAGAATTCCTTTTCTGCAGCGAACACTAACACTTGTTCAGAACGAAAGAAAGCACAGAGCCCCAGATTTGCTGTTGCCCTGGAGAGCTTGCAGAGCACTGGGGAAAGGCAGGCAGAGAATTCCCTGCTAGCACCTTCTCTGTGCCTGGGAAGGAGAAGTGTTCACATTGTTGCGCAGAATCGCATTTGCGTCGCTGCAGAGGACACTATCACTTTTTCAGGGCAAAAGAAAGCACAGAGCCCCAGATTTCCTGTTGCCCTGGAGAGCTTGCAGAGCACTGGGGAAAGGCAGGCAGAGAATCCCCTGCTAGCACCTTCTCTGTGCCTGGCAAGGAGAAGTGTTCACATTGTTGCGCAGAATCGCATTTGCATCGCTGCAGAGGACACTATCACTTTTTCAGGGCAAAAGAAAACACAGAGCCCCACATTTGCTGTTGCTCTGGAGAGCTTGCAGAGCACTGGGGAAAGGCAGGCAGAGAATTCCCTGCTAGCACCTTCTCTGTGCCTGGGAGGGAGAAGTGTTCACATTGTTTCGCAGAATCGCTTTTCTGCAAAGAACCCTAACATTTTTTCAGGGCAAAAGAAAGCACAGAGCCCCAGATTTCCTGTTGCCCTGGACAGCTTGCAGAGCACTGGGGAAAGGCAGGCAGAGAATCCCCTGCTAGCACCTTCTCTGTGCCTGGCAAGGAGAAGTGTTCACATTGTTTCGCAGAATGGCTTTTCTGCACAGAACACTAACACTTGTTCAGAACGAAAAAAAGCACAGAGCCCCAGATTTGCTGTTGCCCTGGACAGCTTGCAGAGCACTGGGGAAAGGCAGGCAGAGAATCCCCTGCTAGCACCTTCTCTGTGCCTGGGAAGGAGAAGTGTTCACATTGTTGCGCAGAATCGCATTTGCGTCGCTGCAGAGGACACTATCAATTTTCAGGGCAAAAGAAAGCACAGAGCCCCAGATTTCCTGTTGCCCTGGAGAGCTTGCAGAGCACTGGGGAAAGGCAGGCAGAGAATCCCCTGCTAGCACCTTCTCTGTGCCTGGTAAGTAGAAGTGTTCACATTGTTTCGCAGAATCGCTTTTCTGCAAAGAACCCTAACATTTTTTCAGGGCAAAAGAAAGCACAGAGCCCCAGATTCGCTGTTGCCCTGGAGAGCTTGCAGAGCACTGGGGAAAGGCAGGCAGAGAATCCCCTGCTAGCACCTTCTCTGTGCCTGGGAAGGAGAAGTGTTCACATTCTTTCACAGAATGGCTTTTCTGCATAGAACACTAACACTTGTTCAGAACGAAAAAAAGCACAGAGCCCCAGATTTCCTGTTGCCCTGGACAGCTTGCAGAGCACTGGGGAATGGCAGGCAGAGAATCCCCTGCTAGCACCTTCTCTGTGCCTGGGAAGGAGAAGTGTTGACATTGTTGCGCAGAATCGCATTTGCGTCGCTGCAGAGGACACTATCACTTTTTCAGGGCAAAAGAAAGCACAGAGCCCCACATTTGCTGTTGCCCTGGAGAGCTTGCAGAGCACTGGGGAAAGGCAGGCAGAGAATCCCCTGCTAGCACCTTCTCTGTGCCTGGGAAGGAGAAGTGTTCACATTGTTGCGCAGAATCGCATTTGCGTCGCTGCAGAGGACACTATCACTTTTTCAGGGCAAAAGAAAGCACAGAGCCCCACATTTGCTGTTGCCCTGGAGAGCTTGCGAGCACTACGGAAAAGCAGGCAGAGAATTCCCTGCTAGCACCTTCTCTGTGCCTGGCAAGGAGAAGTGTTCACATTGTTGCGCAGAATCGCTTTTCTGCAAAGAACCCTAACACTTTTTCAGGGCAAAAGAAAGCACAGAGCCCCAGATTTGCTGTAGCCTTGGACAGCTTGCAGAGCACTGGGGAAAGGCATGCAGAGAATTCCCTGCTAGCACCTTCTCTGTGCCTGGGAAGGAGAATTGTTCACATTGTTGCACAGAATCCCTTTTCTGCAGCGAACACTAACACTTGTTCAGAACGAAAGAAAGCACAGAGCCCCAGATTTGCTGTTGCCCTGGAGAGCTTGCAGAGCACTACGGAAAGGCAGGCAGAGAATTCCCTGCTAGCACCTTCTCTGTGCCTGGGAAGGAGAAGTGTTCACATTGTTGCGCAGAATCGCATTTGCGTCGCTGCAGAGGACACTATCACTTTTTCAGGGCAAAAGAAAGCACAGAGCCCCAGATTTCCTGTTGCCCTGGAGAGCTTGCAGAGCACTGGGGAAAGGCAGGCAGAGAATCCCCTGCTAGCACCTTCTCTGTGCCTGGGAAGGAGAAGTGTTCACATTGTTGCGCAGAATCGCTTTTCTGCAAAGAACCCTAACATTTTTTCAGGGCAAAAGAAAGCACAGAGCCCCAGATTCGCTGTTGCCCTGGAGAGCTTGCAGAGCACTGGGGAAAGGCAGGCAGAGAATCCCCTGCTAGCACCTTCTCTGTGCCTTGCAAGGAGAAGTGTTCACATTGTTTCGCAGAATGGCTTTTCTGCATAGAACACTAACACTTGTTCAGAACGAAAAAAAGCACAGAGCCCCAGATTTCCTGTTGCCCTGGACAGCTTGCAGAGCACTGGGGAAAGGCAGGCAGAGAATCCCCTGCTAGCACCTTCTCTGTGCCTGGGAATGAGAACTGTTCACATTGTTGCGCAGAATCGCATTTGCGTCGCTGCAGAGGACACTATCACTTTTTCAGGGCAAAAGAAAGCACAGAGCCCCAGATTTGCTGTTGCCCTGGAGAGCTTGCAGAGCACTGGGGAAAGGCAGGCAGAGAATTCCCTGCTAGCACCTTCTCTGTGCCTGGGAAGGAGAAGTGTTCACATTGTTGCGCAGAATCGCATTTGCGTCGCTGCAGAGGACACTATCACTTTTTCAGGGCAAAAGAAAGCACAGAGCCCCACATTTGCTGTTGCCCTGGAGAGCTTGCGAGCACTACGGAAAAGCAGGCAGAGAATTCCCTGCTAGCACCTTCTCTGTGCCTGGCAAGAAGTGTTCACATTGTTGCGCAGAATCGCTTTTCTACAAAGAACCCTAACGTCTTTTCAGGGCAAAAGAAAGCACAGAGCCCCAGATTTCCTGTTGCCCTGGAGAGCTTGCAGAGCACTGGGGAAAGGCAGGCAGAGAATCCCCTGCTAGCACCTTCTCTGTGCCTGGGAAGGAGAAGTGTTCAAATCGTTTCGCAGAATCGCATTTGCGTCGCTGCAGAGGACACTATCACTTTTTCAGGGCAAAAGAAAACACAGAGCCCCAGATTTCCTATTGCCCTGGAGAGCTTGCAGAGCACTGGGGAAAACCAGGCAGATAATTCCCTGCTAGCACCTTCTCTGTGCCTGGGAGGGAGAAGTGTTCACATTGTTTCGCAGAATTGCTTTTCTGCAAAGAACCCTAACACTTTTTCAGGGCAAAAGAAAGCACAGAGCCCCAGATTTGCTGAAGCCTTGGACAGCTTGCAGAGCACTGGGGAAAGGCAGGCAGAGAATTCCCTGCTAGCACCTTCTCTGTGCCTGGGAAGGAGAAGTGTTCACATTGTTGCGCAGAATCGCATTTGCGTCGCTGCAGAGGACACTATCACTTTTTCAGGGCAAAAGAAAGCACAGAGCCCCAGATTTCCTGTTGCCCTGGAGAGCTTGCAGAGCACTGGGGAAAGGCAGGCAGAGAATCCCCTGCTAGCACCTTCTCTGTGCCTTGTAAGTAGAAGTGTTCACATTGTTGCGCAGAATTGCATTTGCGTCGCTGCAGAGGACACTATCACTTTTTCAGGGCAAAAGAAAACACAGAGCCCCACATTTGCTGTTGCCCTGCAGAGCTTGCAGAGCACTGGGGAAAGGCAGGCAGAGAATTCCCTGCTAGCACCTTCTCTGTGCCTGGGAGGGAGAAGTGTTCACATTGTTTCGCAGAATCGCTTTTCTGCAAAGAACCCTAACATTTTTTCAGGGCAAAAGAAAGCACAGAGCCCCAGATTTGCTGTTGCCCTGGAGAGCTTGCAGAGCACTGGGGAAAGGCAGGCAGAGAATCCCCTGCTAGCACCTTCTCTGTGCCTGGCAAGGAGAAGTGTTCACATTGTTTCGCAGAATGGCTTTTCTGCATAGAACACTAACACTTGTTCAGAACGAAAAAAAGCACAGAGCCCCAGATTTGCTGTTGCCCTGGACAGCTTGCAGAGCACTGGGGAAAGGCAGGCAGAGAATCCCCTGCTAGCACCTTCTCTGTGCCTGGGAAGGAGAAGTGTTCACATTGTTGCGCAGAATCGCATTTGCGTCGCTGCAGAGGACACTATCAATTTTCAGGGCAAAAGAAAGCACAGAGCCCCAGATTTCCTGTTGCCCTGGAGAGCTTGCAGAGCACTGGGGAAAGGCAGGCAGAGAATCCCCTGCTAGCACCTTCTCTGTGCCTGGGAAGGAGAAGTGTTCACATTGTTGCGCAGAATCGCATTTGCGTCGCTGCAGAGGACACTATCACTTTTTCAGGGCAAAAGAAAGCACAGAGCCCCAGATTTGCTGTTGCCCTGGAGAGCTTGCGAGCACTACAGAAAAGCAGGCAGAGAATTCCCTGCTAGCACCTTCTCTGTGCCTGGGAAGGAGAAGTGTTCACATTGTTGCGCAGAATCGCTTTTCTGCAAAGAACCCTAACACTTTTTCAGGGCAAAAGAAAGCACAGAGCCCCAGATTTCCTGTTACCCTGCAGAGCTTGCAGAGCACTGGGGAAAGGCAGGCAGAGAATCCCCTGCTAGCACCTTCTCTGTGCCTGGCAAGGAGAAGTGTTCAAATCGTTTCGCAGAATCGCATTTGCGTCGCTGCAGAGGACACTATCACTTTTTCAGGGCAAAAGAAAACACAGAGCCCCAGATTTCCTATTGCCCTGGAGAGCTTGCAGAGCACTGGGGAAAACCAGGCAGATAATTCCCTGCTAGCACCTTCTCTGTGCCTGGGAGGGAGAAGTGTTCACATTGTTTCGCAGAATTGCTTTTCTGCAAATAACCCTAACACTTTTTCAGGGCAAAAGAAAGCACAGAGCCCCAGATTTGCTGAAGCCTTGGACAGCTTGCAGAGCACTGGGGAAAGGCAGGCAGAGAATTCCCTGCTAGCACCTTCTCTGTGCCTGGGAAGGAGAAGTGTTCACATTGTTGCGCAGAATCGCTTTTCTGCAAAGAACCCTAACACTTTTTCAGGGCAAAAGAAAGCACAGAGCCCCAGATTTCCTGTTGCCCTGGAGAGCTTGCAGAGCACTGGGGAAAGGCAGGCAGAGAATTCCCTGCTAGCACCTTCTCTGTGCCTGGCAAGGAGAAGTGTTCACATTGTTGCGCAGAATCGCTTTTCTGCAAAGAACCCTAACACTTTTTCAGGGCAAAAGAAAGCACAGAGCCCCAGAGTTGCTGCAGCCTTGGACAGCTTGCAGAGCACTGGGGAAAGGCAGGCAGAGAATCCCCTGCTAGCACCTTCTCTGTGCCTGGGAAGGAGAAGTGTTCACATTGTTGCGCAGAATCGCATTTGCGTCGCTGCAGAGGACACTATCACTTTTTCAGGGCAAAAGAAAGCACAGAGCCCCAGATTTCCTATTGCCCTGGAGAGCTTGTGGAGCACTGGGGAAAGGCAGGCAGAGAATTCCCTGCTAGCACCTTCTCTGTGCCTGGCAAGGAGAAGTGTTCACATCGTTTCGCAGAATCGCATTTGCGTTGCTGCAGAGGACACTATCACTTTTTCAGGGCAAAAGAAAGCACAGAGCCCCACATTTGCTGTTGCCCTGGAGAGCTTGCAGAGCACTGGGGAAAGGCAGGCAGAGAATTCCCTGCTACCACCTTCTCTGTGCCTGGGAAGGAGAAGTGTTCACATTGTTTCGCAGAATGGCTTTTCTGCATAGAACAGTAACACTTGTTCAGAACGAAAAAAAGCACAGAGCCCCAGATTTGCTGTTGCCATGGACAGCTTGCAGAGCACTGGGTAAAGGCAGGCAGAGAATTCCCTGCTAGCACCTTCTCTGTGCCTGGGAAGGAGAAGTGTTCACATTGTTGCGCAGAATCGCCTTTGCTTTGCTGCAGAGGACACTATCACTTTTTCAGGGCAAAAGAAAGCACAGAGCCCCACATTTGCTGTTATCCTGGAGACCTTGTGGAGCACTGGGGAAAGGCAGGCAGAGAATTCCCTGCTAGCACCTTCTCTGTGCCTGGGAAGGAGTATTGTTCACATTATTGCACAGAATCCCTTTTCTGCAGCGAACACTAACACTTGTTCAGAACGAAAGAAAGCACAGAGCCCCAGATTTGCTGCTGCCCTGGAGAGCTTGCAGAGCACTGGGGAAAGGCAGGTAGAGAATTCCCTGCTAGCACCTTCTCTGTGCCTGGGAAGGAGAAGTGTTCACATTGTTGCGCAGAATCGCATTTGCGTCGCTGCAGAGGACACTATCACTTTTTCAGGGCAAAAGAAAGCACAGAGCCCCAGATTCGCTGTTGCCCTGGAGAGCTTGCAGAGCACTGGGGAAAGGCAGCATAGAATTCCGTGCTAGCACCTTCTCTGTGCCTGGGAAGGAGAAGTGTTCACATTGTTTCGCAGAATCGCATTTGCGTCGCTGCAGCGAACACTAAAACTTGTTCAGAACGAAAGAAAGCACAGAGCCCCAGATTTGCTGTTGCCTTGGACAGCTTGCAGAGCACTGGGGAAAGGCAGGCAGAGAATTTCCTGCTAGCTCCTTCTCTGTGCCTGGCAAGGAGAAGTGTTCACATTGTTGCGCAGAATCGCTTTTCTGCAAAGAACCCTAACACTTTTTCAGGGCAAAAGAAAGCACAGAGCCCCAGAGTTGCTGCAGCCTTGGACAGCTTGCAGAGCACTGGGGAAAGGCAGGCAGAGAATCCCCTGCTAGCACCTTCTCTGTGCCTGGGAAGGAGAAGTGTTCACATTGTTGCGCAGAATCGCATTTGCGTCGCTGCAGAGGACACTATCACTTTTTCAGGGCAAAAGAAAGCACAGAGCCCCAGATTTCCTATTGCCCTGGAGAGCTTGTGGAGCACTGGGGAAAGGCAGGCAGAGAATTCCCTGCTAGCACCTTCTCTGTGCCTGGCAAGGAGAAGTGTTCACATCGTTTCGCAGAATCGCATTTGCGTTGCTGCAGAGGACACTATCACTTTTTCAGGGCAAAAGAAAGCACAGAGCCCCACATTTGCTGTTGCCCTGGAGAGCTTGCAGAGCACTGGGGAAAGGCAGGCAGAGAATTCCCTGCTACCACCTTCTCTGTGCCTGGGAAGGAGAAGTGTTCACATTGTTTCGCAGAATGGCTTTTCTGCATAGAACAGTAACACTTGTTCAGAACGAAAAAAAGCACAGAGCCCCAGATTTGCTGTTGCCATGGACAGCTTGCAGAGCACTGGGTAAAGGCAGGCAGAGAATTCCCTGCTAGCACCTTCTCTGTGCCTGGGAAGGAGAAGTGTTCACATTGTTGCGCAGAATCGCCTTTGCTTTGCTGCAGAGGACACTATCACTTTTTCAGGGCAAAAGAAAGCACAGAGCCCCACATTTGCTGTTATCCTGGAGACCTTGTGGAGCACTGGGGAAAGGCAGGCAGAGAATTCCCTGCTAGCACCTTCTCTGTGCCTGGGAAGGAGTATTGTTCACATTATTGCACAGAATCCCTTTTCTGCAGCGAACACTAACACTTGTTCAGAACGAAAGAAAGCACAGAGCCCCAGATTTGCTGCTGCCCTGGAGAGCTTGCAGAGCACTGGGGAAAGGCAGGTAGAGAATTCCCTGCTAGCACCTTCTCTGTGCCTGGGAAGGAGAAGTGTTCACATTGTTGCGCAGAATCGCATTTGCGTCGCTGCAGAGGACACTATCACTTTTTCAGGGCAAAAGAAAGCACAGAGCCCCAGATTCGCTGTTGCCCTGGAGAGCTTGCAGAGCACTGGGGAAAGGCAGCATAGAATTCCGTGCTAGCACCTTCTCTGTGCCTGGGAAGGAGAAGTGTTCACATTGTTTCGCAGAATCGCATTTGCGTCGCTGCAGCGAACACTAAAACTTGTTCAGAACGAAAGAAAGCACAGAGCCCCAGATTTGCTGTTGCCTTGGACAGCTTGCAGAGCACTGGGGAAAGGCAGGCAGAGAATTTCCTGCTAGCTCCTTCTCTGTGCCTGGGAAGGAGAAGTGTTCACATTGTTTCGCAGAATTGCTTTTCTGCAAAGAACCCTAACACTTTTTCAGGGCAAAAGAAAGCACAGAGCCCCAGATTTCCTGTTGCCCTGCAGAGCTTGCAGAGCACTGGGGAAAGGCAGGCAGAGAATTCCCTGCTAGCACCTTCTCTGTGCCTGGGAAGGAGAAGTGTTCACATTGTTTCGCAGAATGGCTTTTCTGCATAGAACAGTAACACTTGTTCAGAATGAAAAAAAGCACAGAGCCCCAGATTTGCTGTTGCCCTGGACAGCTTGCAGAGCACTGGGGAAAGGCAGGCAGAGAATTCCCTGCTAGCACCTTCTCTGTGCCTTGGAAGGAGAAGTGTTCACATTGTTTCACAGAATTGCTTATCTGCAAAGAACCCTAACACTTTTTCAGGGCAAAAGAAAGCACAGAGCCCCAGATTTCCTGTTGCCCTGCAGAGCTTGCAGAGCACTGGGGAAAGGCAGGCAGAGAATCCCCTGCTAGCACCTTCTCTGTGCCTGGGAAGGAGAAGTGTTCACATTGTTGCGCAGAATCGCATTTGCGTCGCTGCAGAGGAAACTAAAACTTGTTCAGAATGACAGAAATCACAGAGCCCCAGATTTCCTGTTGCCCTGGAGAGCTTGCAGAGCACTGGGGAAAGGCAGGCAGAGAATTCCATGCTAGCACCTTCTCTGTGCCTGGGAAGGAGAAGTGTTCACATTGTTTCGCAGAATGGCTTTTCTGCATAGAACACTAACACTTGTTCAGAACGAAAAAAAGCACAGAGCCCCAGATTTGCTGTTGCCCTGCAGAGCTTGCAGAGCACTACAGAAAAGCAGGCAGAGAATTCCCTGCTAGCACCTTCTCTGTGCCTGGGCAGGAGAAGTGTTCACATTGTTTCGCAGAATCGCTTTTCTGCAAAGAACCCTAACACTTTTTCAGGGCAAAAGAAAGCACAGAGCCCCAGATTTGCTGTTGCCCTGGAGAGCTTGCAGAGCACTGGGGAAAGGCAGGCAGAGAATTCCCTGCTAGCACCTACTCTGTGCCTGTGAAGGAGAAATGTTCACATTGTTTCGCAGAATCGCATTTGAGTCGCTGCAGAGGACACTAACACTTGTTCAGAATGAAATAAAGCACAGAGCCCCAGATTTGCTGTAGCCCTGGAGAGCTTGCAGAGCACTGGGGAAAGGCAGGCAGAGAATCCCCTGCTAGCACCTTCTCTGTCCCTGGCAAGGAGAAGTGTTCACATTGTTGCGCAGAATCGCCTTTGCGTCGCTGCAGAGGACACTATCACTTTTTCAGGGCAAAAGAAAGCACAGAGCCCCACATTTGCTGTTGCCCTGCAGAGCTTGCAGAGCACTGGGGAAAGGCAGGCAGAGAATTCCCTGCTAGCACCTTCTCTGTGCCTGGCAAGGAGAAGTGTTCACATTGTTGCGCAGAATCGCATTTGCGTCGCTGCAGAGGACACTATCACTTTTTCAGGGCAAAAGAAAGCACAGAGCCCCACATTTGCTGTTATCCTGGAGAGCTTGTGGAGCACTGGGGAAAGGCAGGCAGAGAATTCCCTGCTAGCACCTTTTCTGTGCATGGCAAGGAGAAGTGTTCACATTGTTGCGCAGAATCGCATTTGCATCGCTGAACAGGACACTATCACTTTTTCAGGGCAAAAGAAAGCCCAGAGCCCCACATTTGCTGTTATCCTGGAGAGCTTGTGGAGCACTGGGGAAAGGCAGGCAGAGAATTCCCTGCTAGCACCTTCTCTGTGCCTGGGAAGGAAAAATGTTCACATTGTTTCTCAGAATCGCATTTGAGTCGCTGCAGAGGACACTAACACTTGTTCAGAAAGAAATAATGCACAGAGCCCCAGGTTTGCTGTAGCCTTGTAGAGATTGCAGAGCACTGGGGAAAGGCAGGCAGAGAATTCCATGCTAGCACCTTCTCTGTGCCTGGCAAGGAGAAGTGTTCACATTGTTGCGCAGAATCGCTTTTCTGCAAAGAACCCTAACACTCTTTCAGGGCAAAAGAAAGCACAGAGCCCCAGATTTCCTGTTGCCCTGGAGAGCTTGCAGAGCACTGGGGAAAGGCATGCAGAGAATTCCCTGCTAGAACCTTCTCTGTGCCTGGGAAGGAGAAGTGTTCACATTGTTGCGCAGAATCGCATTTGCGTCGCTGCAGAGGACACTATCACTTTTTCAGGGCAAAAGAAAGCACAGAGCCCCAGATTTGCTGTTGCCCTGGAGAGCTTGCAGAGCACTGGGGAAAGGCAGGCAGAGAATTCCCTGCTAGCACCTTCTCTGTGCCTGGGAAGGAAAAGTGTTCACATCGTTGCGAAGAATCGCATTTGCGTCGCTGCAGAGGACACTATCACTTTTTCAGGGCAAAAGAAAGCACAGAGCCCCAGATTTCCTGTTGCCCTGGAGAGCTTGCAGAGCACTGGGGAAAGGCAGGCAGAGAATTCCCTGCTAGCACCTTCTCTGTGCCTGGCAAGGAGAAGTGTTCACATAGTTGCGCAGAATCGCTTTTCTGCAAAGAACCCTAACAGTTTTTCAGGGCAAAAGAAAGCACAGAGCCCCAGATTTGCTGTTGCCCTGGACAGCTTGCAGAGCACTGGGGAAAGGCAGGCAGAGAATTCCCTGCTAGCACCTTCTCTGTGCCTGGCAAGGAGAAGTGTTCACATTGTTGCACAGAATCGCTTTTCTGCATAGAACAGTAACACTTGTTCAGAATGAAAAAAAGCACAGAGCCCCTGATTTGCTGTTGCCCTGGACAGCTTGCAGAGCACTGGGGAAAGGCAGGCAGAGAATTCCCTGCTAGCACCTTCTCTGTGCCTGGCAAGGAGAAGTGTTCACATTGTTTCGCAGAATCACATTTGCATCGCTGCAGAGGACACTATCACTTTTTCAGGGCAAAAGAAAGCACAGAGCCCCACATTTGCTGTTATCCTGGAGACCTTCTGGAGCACTGGGGAAAGGCAGGCAGAGAATTCCCTGCTAGCACCTTCTCTGTGCCTGGGAAGGAGAATTGTTCACATTATTGCACAGAATCCTTTTTCTGCAGCGAACACTAACACTTGTTCAGAACGAAAGAAAGCACAGAGCCCCAGATTTGCTGTTGCCCTGGAGAGCTTGCAGAGCACTGGGGAAAGGCAGGCAGATAATTACCTGCTAGCACCTTCTCTGTGTCTGGGAAGGAGAAGTGTTCACATTGTTGCGCAGAATCGCATTTGCGTCGCTGCAGAGGACACTATCACTTTTTCAGGGCAAAAGAAAGCACAGAGCCCCAGATTTCCTGTTGCCCTGGAGAGCTTGCAGAGCACTGGGGAAAGGCAGGCAGAGAATTCCCTGCTAGCACCTTCCCTGTGCCTGGGAAGGAGAAGTGTTCACATTGTTTCCAGAATCGCTATTCTGCAAAGAACCCTATCACTTTTTCAGGGCAAAAGAAAGCACAGAGCCCCAGATTTGCTGTTGCCCTGGACAGCTTGCAGAGCACTGGGGAAAGGCCTGCAGAGAATCCCCTGTTAGCACCTTCTCTGTGCCTGGGAAGGAGAAGTGTTCACATTGTTGCGCAGAATCGCATTTGCGTCGCTGCAGAGGACACTATCACTTTTTCAGGGCAAAAGAAAGAACAGAGCCCCAGATTTCCTGTTGCCCTGGAGAGCTTGCAGAGCACTGGGGAAAGGCAGGAAGAGAATTCCATGCTAGCACCTTCTCTGTGCCTGGCAAGGAGAAGTGTTCACATTGTTTCGCAGAATCGCTTTTCTGCAGAGAACACTAACACTTGTTCAGAACGAAAAAAAGCACAGAGCCCCAGATTTGCTGTAGCCCTGGAGAGCTTGCGGAGCACTGGGGAAAGGCAGGCAGAGAATTCCCTGCTAGCACCTTCTCTGTGCCTGGGAAGGAGAAGTGTTCACATTGTTGCGCAGAATCGCATTTGCGTCGCTGCAGAGGACACTAACACTTGTTCAGAATGAAATAAAGCACAGAGCCCCAGATTTGCTGTTGCCCTGGAGAGCTTGCAGAGCACTGGGGAAAGGCAGGCAGAGAATTCCCTGCTAGCACCTTCTCTGTGCCTGTGAAGGAGAAGTGTTCGCATTGTTTCGCAGAATGGCATTTCTGCATAGAACACTAACACTTGTTCAGAACGAAAAAAAGCACAGAGCCCCAGATTTGCTGTTGCCCTGGAGAGCTTGCAGAGCACTGGGGAAAGGCAGGCAGAGAATCCCCTGCTTGCACCTTCTCTGTGCCTGGGAAGGAGAAGTGTTCACATTGTTGCGCAGAATCGCATTTGCGTCGCTGCAGAGGACACTATCACTTTTTCAGGGCAATAGAAAACACAGAGCCCCAGATTTCCTGTTGCCCTGGAGAGCTTGCAGAGCACTGGGGAAAGGCAGGCAGAGAATTCCCTGCTAGCACCTTCTCTGTGCCTGGGAAGGAGAAGTGTTCACATTGTTGCGCAGAATCGCTTTTCTGCATAGAACACTAACACTTGTTCAGAACGAAAAAAAGCAGAGAGCCCCAGATTTGCTGTTGCCCTGGAGAGCTAGCAGAGCACTGGGGAAAGGCAGGCCGAGAATTCCCTGCTAGCACCTTCTCTGTGCCTGGCAAGGAGAAGTGTTCACATTGTTGCGCAGAATCGCATTTGCGTCGCTGCAGAGGACACTAACACTTGTTCAGAATGAAATAAAGCACAGAGCCCCAGATTTGCTGTTGCCCTGGAGAGCTTGCAGAGCACTGGGGAAAGGCAGGCAGAGAATTCCCTGCTAGCACCTTCTCTGTGCCTGGGAAGGAGAAATGTTCACATTGTTTCGCAGAATCGCATTTGAGTCGCTGCAGAGGACACTAACACTTGTTCAGAATGAAATAAAGCACAGAGGCCCAGATTTGCTGTAGCCCTGGAGACCTTGCAGAGCACTGGGGAAAGGCAGGCAGAGAATTCCCTGCTAGCACCTTCTCTGTGCCTGGCAAGGAGAAGTGTTCACATTGTTGCGCAGAATCGCATTTGCGTTGCTGCAGAGGACACTATCACTTTTTCAGGGCAAAAGAAAGCACAGAGCCCCACATTTGCTGTTGCCCTGGAGAGCTTGCAGAGCACTACGGAAAAGCAGGCAGAGAATTCCTGCTAGCACCTTCTCTGTGCCTTGGAAGGAGAAGTGTTCTCATTGTTTCACAGAATTGCTTATCTGCAAAGAACCCTAACACTTTTTCAGGGCAAAAGAAAGCACAGAGCCCCAGATTTGCTGTTGCCCTGGAGAGCTTGCAGAGCACTGGGGAAAGTCAGGCAGAGAATCCCCTGCTAGCACCTTCTCTGTGCCTGGGAAGGAGAAGTGTTCACATTGTTGCGCAGAATCGCATTTCCGTCGCTGCAGAGGAAACTAAAACTTGTTCAGAATGACAGAAATCACAGAGCCCCAGATTTGCTGTTGCCCTGGAGAGCTTGCAGAGCACTGGGGAAAGGCAGGCAGAGAATTCCATGCTAGCACCTTCTCTGTGCCTGGGAAGGAGAAGTGTTCACATTGTTTCGCAGAATGGCTTTTCTGCATAGAACACTAACACTTGTTCAGAACGAAAAAAAGCACAGAGCCCCAGATTTGCTGTTGCCCTGCAGAGCTTGCAGAGCACTACAGAAAAGCAGGCAGAGAATTCCCTGCTAGCACCTTCTCTGTGCCTGGGCAGGAGAAGTGTTCACATTGTTGCGCAGAATCGCTTTTCTGCAAAGAACCCTACACTTTTTCAGGGCAAAAGAAAGCACAGAGCCCCAGATTTGCTGTTGCCCTGGAGAGCTTGCAGAGCACTGGGGAAAGGCAGGCAGAGAATTCCCTGCTAGCACCTACTCTGTGCCTGTGAAGGAGAAATGTTCACATTGTTTCGAAAAATCGCATTTGAGTCGCTGCAGAGGACACTAACACTTGTTCAGAATGAAATAAAGCACAGAGCCCCAGATTTGCTGTTGCCCTGGAGAGCTTGCAGAGCACTGGGGAAAGGCAGGCAGAGAATCCCCTGCTAGCACCTTCTCTGTGCCTGGGAAGGAGAAGTGTTCACATTGTTGCGCAGAATCGCATTTGCGTCGCTGCACAGGACACTATCACTTTTTCAGGGCAAAAGAAAGCACAGAGCCCCACATTTGCTGTTGCCCTGGAGAGCTTGCAGAGCACTGGGGAAAGGCAGGCAGAGAATTCCCTGCTAGCACCTTCTCTGTGCCTGGCAAGGAGAAGTGTTCACATTGTTGCGCAGAATCGCATTTGCGTCGCTGCAGAGGACACTATCACTTTTTCAGGGCAAAAGAAAGCACAGAGCCCCACATTTGCTGTTATCCTGGAGAGCTTGTGGAGCACTGGGGAAAGGCAGGCAGAGAATTCCCTGCTAGCACCTTTTCTGTGCATGGCAAGGAGAAGTGTTCACATTGTTGCGCAGAATCGCATTTGCATCGCTGAACAGGACACTATCACTTTTTCAGGGCAAAAGAAAGCCCAGAGCCCCACATTTGCTGTTATCCTGGAGAGCTTGTGGAGCACTGGGGAAAGGCAGGCAGAGAATTCCCTGCTAGCACCTTCTCTGTGCCTGGGAAGGAAAAATGTTCACATTGTTTCTCAGAATCGCATTTGAGTCGCTGCAGAGGACACTAACACTTGTTCAGAAAGAAATAATGCACAGAGCCCCAGGTTTGCTGTAGCCTTGTAGAGATTGCAGAGCACTGGGGAAAGGCAGGCAGAGAATTCCATGCTAGCACCTTCTCTGTGCCTGGGAAGGAGAAGTGTTCACATTGTTGCGCAGAATCGCTTTTCTGCAAAGAACCCTAACACTCTTTCAGGGCAAAAGAAAGCACAGAGCCCCAGATTTCCTGTTGCCCTGGAGAGCTTGCAGAGCACTGGGGAAAGGCATGCAGAGAATTCCCTGCTAGCACCTTCTCTGTGCCTGGGAAGGAGAAGTGTTCACATTGTTGCGCAGAATCGCATTTGCGTCGCTGCAGAGGACACTATCACTTTTTCAGGGCAAAAGAAAGCACAGAGCCCCAGATTGCCTGTTGCCCTGGACAGCTTGCAGAGCACTGGGGAAAGGCAGGCAGAGAATTCCCTGCTAGCACCTTCTCTGTGCCTGGGAAGGAAAAGTGTTCACATCGTTGCGAAGAATCGCATTTGCGTCGCTGCAGAGGACACTATCACTTTTTCAGGGCAAAAGAAAGCACAGAGCCCCAGATTTCCTGTTGCCCTGGAGAGCTTGCAGAGCACTGGGGAAAGGCAGGCAGAGAATTCCCTGCTAGCACCTTCTCTGTGCCTGGCAAGGAGAAGTGTTCACATAGTTGCGCAGAATCGCTTTTCTGCAAAGAACCCTAACAGTTTTTCAGGGCAAAAGAAAGCACAGAGACCCAGATTTGCTGTTGCCCTGGACAGCTTGCAGAGCACTGGGGAAAGGCAGGCAGAGAATTCCCTGCTAGCACCTTCTCTGTGCCTGGCAAGGAGAAGTGTTCACATTGTTGCGCAGAATCGCTTTTCTGCGAAGAAACCTATCACTTTTTCAGGGCAAAAGAAAGCACAGAGCCCCAGATTTGCTGTAGCCTTGGACAGCTTGCAGAGCACTGGGGAAAGGCAGGCAGGGAATCCCCTGCTAGCACCTTCTCTGTGCCTGGCAAGGAGAAGTGTTCACATTGTTGCGCAGAATCGCATTTGCGTCGCTGCAGAGGACACTATCACTTTTTCAGGGCCAAAGAAAACACAGAGCCCCAGATTTGCTGTTGCCCTGGACAGCTTGCAGAGCACTGGGGAAAGGCAGGCAGAGAATTCCCTGCTAGCACCTTCTCTGTGCCTGGGAGGGAGAAGTGTTCACATTGTTGCGCAGAATGGCTTTTCTGCATAGAACACTAACACTTGTTCAGAACGAAAAAAAGCACAGAGCCCCAGATTTGCTGTAGCCCTGGAGAGCTTGCAGAGCACTGGAGAAAGGCAGGCATAGAATTCCCTGCTAGCACCTTCTCTGTGCCTGGCAAGGAGAAGTGTTCACATTGTTTCGCAGAATCGCTTTCCGGCAGCGAACACTAACACTTGTTCAGAACGAAAGAAAGCACAGAGCCCCAGATTTTCTGTTGCCCTGGAGAGCTTGCAGAGCACTACGGAAAGCAGGCAGAGAATTCCCTGCTAGCACCTTCTCTGTGCCTGGCAAGGAGAAGTGTTCACATTGTTGCGCAGAATCGCTTTTCTGCCAAGAACCCTAACACTTTTTCAAGGCAAAAGAAAGCACAGAGCCCCAGATTTGCTGTAGCCTTGGACAGCTTGCAGAGCACTGGGGAAAAGCAGGCAGAGAATTCCCTGCTAGCACCTTCTCTGTGCCTGGCAAGGAGAAGTGTTCACATTGTTGCGCAGAATCGCTTTTCTGCAAAGAACACTAACACTTGTTCAGAACGAAAGAAAGCACAGAGCCCCAGATTTGCTGTTGCCCTGGAGAGCTTGCAGAGCACTGGGGAAAGGCAGGCAGAGAATCCCCTGCTAGTACCTTCTCTGTGCCTGGGAAGGAGAAGTGTTCACATTGTTGCGCAGAATTGCATTTGCGTCTCTGCAGAGGACACTATCACATTTCAGGGCAAAAGAAAGCACAGAGCCCCACATTTGCTGTTGCCCTGGAGAGCTTGCAGAGCACTGGGGAAAGGCAGGCAGAGAATCCCCTGCTAGCACCTTCTCTGTGCCTGGCAAGGAGAAGTGTTCACATCGTTTCGGAGAATCGCATTTGCGTTGCTGCAGAGGACACTATCACTTTTTCAGGGCAAAAGAAAGCACAGAGCCCCACATTTGCTGTTATCCTGGAGACCTTCTGGAGCACTGGGGAAAGGCAGGCAGAGAATTCCCTGCTAGCACCTTCTCTGTGCCTGGCAAGGAGAAGTGTTCACATTGTTGCGCAGAATCGCTTTTCTGCATAGAACACTAACACTTGTTCAGAACGAAAGAAAGCACAGAGCCCCACATTTGCTGTTGCCCTGGAGAGCTTGCAGAGCACTGGGGAAAGGCAGGCAGAGAATCCCCTGCTAGCACCTTCTCTGTGCCTGGGAAGGAGAAGTGTTCACATAGTTGCGCAGAATCTCTTTCCTGCAGAGGACACTAACACTTCTTCAGAACAAAAGAAAGCACAGAGCCCCACATTTGCTGTTGCCCTGGAGAGCTTGCAGAGCACTGGGGAAAGGCAGGCAGAGAATCCCCTGCTAGCACCTTCTCTGTGCCTGGGAAGGAGAAGTGTTCATATTGTTTCGCAGAATCGCATTTGCGTCGCTGTAGAGGACACTATTACTTTTTCAGGGCAAAAGAAAGCACACAGCTCCACATTTGCAATTGTGCTAGAGAGACTGCAGAGCACTGGGGAAAGGCAGGCAGAGAATTCCTCCTAGCCCCTTCTCTGTGCTTGGGAAGGAGAACTCTTCACATTGTTTCTCAGAATCGCATTTGCGTCGCTGCAGAGGATAGTAACACTTTTCAGGGCAAAAGAAAGCACAGAGCCCCACATTTGCTGTTTCCCTGGAGAGCTTGTGGAGCACTGGGGAAAGGCAGGCAGAGAATTCCCTGATAGCACCTTCTCTGTGCCTGGGAAGGAGAAGTGTTCACATTGTTGCGCAGAATCACATTTGTGTCTCTGCAGAGGACACTAAAACTTGTTTAGAACGAAAGAAAGCACAGAGCCCCACATTTGCTGTTACCCTGGAGAGCTTGCAGAGCAGTGGGGAAAGGCAGGCAGAGAATTCCCGGCTAGCACCTTCTCTGTGCCTGGGAAGGGGAATTGTTCACATTGTTTCGCAGATCAGCTTTTGCGTTGCTGCAGAGGAACTCTATTATTTTATGATCCCTGTGCCCTAGTCGTCCTCCAACCGCCACATCATACTGCAGTCCTTCTCTGTTCACAAAGAGGAGATCCAGCAGGGCACCTTCTCTGATTGGTTGTCTCACCAGTTGCGTCAGGAAGTTCTCTCTCACACATTCCAGGAATCTCCGGGACTGGTCCCGCTCTGCTGTGTTGTATTTTCAGCAGATATCTGGGAAGTTAAAAGTCTCCCACAAGAACAAGCGCAAGCGATCGTGAGATTTCTCCTAAATTCCTGCAGAATATTTCATCCACCTATCTGTCCTGGGTGGGTGGCCTATAGTAGACTCCTACTACAACATCTGCCCTGTTGGTCTTCCCCCTGATTCTAACACAAAGACACTCTACCCTGTCTTCGCTACACTTGCGCTCAAAGCAATCATAACAGTCCCTCACATTCAGCACCACCCCACCACCTCTCCTTCCTTTTCTGTCCCTTCTAAAGAGCTTGTAGCCTTCAACAGGTGCACTCCACTCATGGGAGACATCCCACCATGTTTCTGTAATAGCCACAACATCATAATTTTCCTGTTTCATCATGGCGTCAAGCTCCTCCTGTTTGTTACCCATGCTGTGTGCATTGGTATACATGCACTTCAGATGGGCTGATGTTTTGCCCCCTTCCCCCTTCAAATCTAGTTTAAAGCTCTGTCAATGAGCCCATCTAACTCCTGCCCCAAGATCCTCTTTCCCCTCTGGGACAGGTGCATTCCATCTAATGCCAAATGGCCTGGTGCCCTGTATACCAACCCATGATTGAAAAATCCAAAGGCCTGATGGTAACACCAGTCTTGGATCCACACGTTCATCTGTTTAGTTCTCCGGTTGCCGGGGTCCTTACTCCTCCATGCAGGAACAGGAACGACACAACACCAATACGATGGTCAGATCGTTCGTTTATTTCCTTTATTTATTTATATTCTACTAAGTTCCGTACATGCACTCGTCTATCTTCTAATAGGCTACAGGTTATCTGCACGCACTGTTCATGCGCCTCTACAAGCATTTGCATTGGTTAATTGCAATTAGTACGTAAAGCCCCAAACTTGCCAAAAACTCCCTTATCTCATACCCTGTTTTGCTCAGACTTGTGTGGTTTTGCTGACCACAGATGTTTCTCACTTATCTGCTATCTTGTGTGTTTTTGCCAGCCTTATTTTGCTGGCCTTGTCTTCGTCCTTGCATTCTTCTGCCTGCACTAACTTCCCTCCAGCATGGCCCAGACTCCTACATCTCCCCCCCCCCCCCTTTTTTTTTTTAATTTGTTCAACCAAACTTTGCAGCATCAGCTGCAAACATTGGAACAAGCAAGAAAGAATCAACATCAAAAGCAGCAATACTATCAATACCATCAATGCTCCTTTGACCAATATTTGTAACCAACCTCTCAGTCCGAGACCAATGAGCCAATCTGAAAAAGGACCATGTCCCTCTGTAATATGCTTCATGTTATCTTGCATTTTCACTAATCATTGGTGTATGCTCTGCAAATGGTCAGAGAAATTAAAGCAACACATTCCTTCAAAATCTTCACATCTATGCCCATGTGCCAATAATAAAAATCTACAGCAGCACGATTTTGCAAAGTAGCATGCCTAACACTATCAACATCAGTAAGCAGCACAGTCAGCATTTGCGAAGTTAGATTAAATTGCTTTTCACTCCAACATGCTAATCTACGTATATATTTTTACATTTATGGCAGCCATTCCTTGCGGAAAGAAGAAAGTGGCTATAACAGTGGCTAATGAAGGTAGCTGTATGTTGTCGTTGCAGGTGTCGTCAAAGGTTTGAACAGATCTGCATGATCTTGACTCATGTCTCCTACTGGCATTCAATAACTCTCTTATGTGCGGAGTAAACAATGTTAGCCACCCAAGGTAGCATGGGCCACCAACAGGTCGTACAGGAATACCAGGCCATGCTCTATCTCCACAAATCAGAAACACTCCGGGTGGAAGTTTGAAACATCCTTTGGTGTTTACGGTAAACCCTTCTGTTTTCAAATCATTCCAAGAAGA
Organism: Strix uralensis; assembly: GCF_047716275.1. NCBI lineage: Eukaryota > Metazoa > Chordata > Aves > Strigiformes > Strigidae > Strix > Strix uralensis. The sequence goes on along the minus strand of NC_134011.1, from coordinate 1,097,999 downwards.
ATGCCCTGTTACATTTTGACAACCCATAAACAAGCCTTGTTGTCCACTCCGTGCCCACCAAACATACCATGGGCCATCAAACCAAACCACTCCTGTGCCATTCACTGGCTGGAGTTGAGGAACTGTATCATTACAGTCCTGCATATTAGTTGCAGTAACATCAACATACTCGACAGGCACAACGCTAGGTAGCAAGTCCAGCTCCTGCAAAGGTAGCTGATTGATTTAAATTTTCGATGACTGTCTTCTGCCAAGCCGCACTACACATAGAGGGCCAAACATAGATGCCATTTGTACTTAAACAAGTTTCACTTTCGCTATTAGTCAGGTCCACCCTCTGTTGTTCCCAGTACCCATCAAAGTCAGTTTCATTTTCCTGTAACAGAATGCCAATCAAACAGGTTCAAAAAGGATTATCCACCTGTTGCAAACTCAAACAGAAATCTGACATCCCAGCTGTATTTGTCCACGTTACCCAAATATTTGTTCTGGGAGTAATGTCAAAAATCCCTTCACTACCTGCTATAAAGCAAATCAAAATAAACATCGCCCACGTTTGACACATTGCCATCCCACCATCCTACCTCTCACCATCCCACGATCCCCCATCCCCCATCCACCATCACACCATACACCATCCACCATCCCACCATGCCACCATCCCACCATGCAACCATTCCACCATCCTCCATTACCCATCCCACCATCCCACCATTGCACCATCCAACCATCCCACCATCCCCATCACCAATACCCCATCCCCCATCACACCATCCTATTATCCCACCATCCCACCATCCCAACATCCCACCATCCCACCATCCCTGATCCCCCACCACCATCCAAACTTCCCCCATCCCACATCCCCCATCACCCATCCCACCATCCCACAATCCCCCATCCCCCATTCCACCATCCCACATACCCCATCCCCCATCCAACCATCCCACTATATCACCATACAACCTCCCACCATCCCATGATCCCCCATCCACTATCCACCATCCCACCATACCCCATCCCCCAGCCCACCATATCACTATCCCACCATTACCCATCCCAACATCCCCCATCCCCCATCCCCCACCCCACCATACCACCATCTCAACATACCACCATCCCACCATCCCCCATTCCATATTCCCCATCCCGCCATCATGCCATCCCAACATACCACCATCCCCCATCCCGCATCCCCTATACCCCAGCCCACCATCAAACCATCCCACCATCCCCCAATCCGCCATCCCCCATCGCTCCATCCAACCATATCACCATCCCCCTAACCCCCATCCCCGATTCCACCATTCCACTATCCCATCATCCCACCATCTCCCATCCCCATCCCGTATCCCCCATCCCAAACCCATGATCCCACCATCCCTCCATGCTATAATCCATCATCCCACCATCCCCCATCCCCCATCCCCCCATCAACCATAACACCATCCAACCATCCCCCAACCCCCATCCCCCACCTCAGCATCCCAACATCCTGCATCTCCCATCCCCCATCCCACAAAGCCCCATTTACCATCCCAACATCCCACCACCCACCATCCCAGCAACCACCCATCCCCCATCCCACCATCCCATCATCCCACCTTCCCCCATTCCACCATCCCTCATCCCCCATCCCCCATCGCCCAATCCCACCATCCCACCATCCCACGATACCGCATCCCCCATCCCACCATCTCCCATCCACCATCTCGTCATCCCACCATACCACCATACCACCATCCCACCATCCCATCATACACAATCCCACCATCCCACAATCCCTCTATCACACCATCCCCCATCCCCATACCACCGTTCCATGATCCCACCATCGCATCGTCCCACCATCTCCCTTACCCCATCCCATCATCCCCCAATGTTATCCCATCATCCCACATCCCCCCTCCCCATCCCCCATCCCCCATCACTCATCCCACTATACAACTATTCCAGCATCCCACCAACCCCCATCCCACCATCCTGCTATCCCCCATCCCCCATCCCCCTACCCCCAATCCCACCATCCCACCATCCCACAATCCACCATCCCCCATCCAACCATCCCTCCTTCCCCCATTCCCCATCCCCCGATTCCACAATCCCACCATCAGATCATCCCCCATCCCACATCCCCCATTCTCCCATCCCACGATCCCACCATCCCACCAAACCCCATCCCCCATCCCACCATCCCACCATCCTGCCATCCCTCATCCACCATCCCAACATCCCACCATACCAGCATCCCAGCATGCCACCATTCCACCATCCCACCATCCCCCATCCCCATCCCACGATCCCACCATTCCACCATCCCACCATCCCACCATCCCCCATCCCGCATCCCACAATCCCACCATCCCACCATCCCACCATCCCCCATCCCCCATCCAACCATCCCACCACCCCCCATCCCCCATACCACCATCCAACCATACCAGCATCCCACCATGCCCCATCCCACATCCCCCATTCCCCCATCCCACGATCCCACCATCCCACCATCCCCGCATCCCCCATCCACCATCCCACCACCCCCTCCTATCCCCCATACCACCATCCAACAATCCCAGCATCCCACCAGCCCCCATTCCCATCCCACTATCCTACAATCCCTCTATCCCACCATCCCCCCATTTCTCATCCCACCATCACACCATCACTTTATCTCAACATCCCCAATCCCCCATCCCACCATCTCACCATCCCACCATCACACCTTCCCCCAACCCCGATCACCGATCCCAGCATCCCCCATCCCCCATCCCCCATCCCAACATTCCCCATAGCACAATCCCACCATGACCCATTCCCCTTCCTCCATCCCCCCATTCCACTATCTCACCATCCCCCAACCCAACATCCCACCATCCGACCATCCCATCATCTCCATTCTCACATCCCACATACCACCATCCCACCATCCCCCATCCTATCCACCATCCCACCATCCCACCACCCACCATCCCCCAGCCCAACATACCCCATACCACAATCCCACCATCCCCCACTCACCACCCCATATTCCCAACCTCCCACCATCCCACATCCCCAATCCCCCATCACCCATCCCACCATCCCACCATGCCACCATTCCACCATCTCCAATCCCAGATCCAACATACCACCATACCACCAACCCCCCTTCCCCATCCACCATCCCACATCCCCCATCCCCCATCCCACCATCCCACCATTCCACCATCCCAACATCCCCCATCCAAACAATCCCCATGCCGCCATACCATCATCCCACCATCCTACCATCCCAACACCCTCTATCCCCCATCAACCATCCCACCATCCCACCATTGTATCATCCCACCATCACCCATCCCCAATCCCACAATTCCCCATCGATAACCCACCATCCCACCATCCTCCCTCCCCCATCCCCCATCCCACCATTCCACCACCCCACCATCCCCAATCCCACATCCCCCATCCCGCCATCGTGCCATCCCGACATCCCACCATACCCAAAGCCACATCCCCTATCCCCCATCCCACCATCCCACCAACCACCCGTCCCCCAAGCCCCATCCCCCATCCCCCATGGCTCCATCCAACCATCCCATCATCTCCCATCCCCCATCCCACCATCCCACCATCCCACAATCCTCCTATCCCCCATCGCCCATCCCACCATCCCATGATCCCATCATTCCACGATCCCCCATCCCCATCCCCCATCCCACCATTCCACGACCCCACCATCCAACCATCCCACCATCCCACCATCCCGCCATCCCCAATCACCCATCAAAAATCCCACCATCCCACCATCCCATCCCACCATCCCACCATCCCACATCTCACCATTCCACCATCCCACCACCCCCCATCCCCCATCCCACCATTCTCCATCCCCCATCCCACCATCCCATCATCCCACCATCCACCATCCCACCATCCCACCATCCCGCTATCACACCATCCCCCATTCCCCATCCCACCATCCCAGCATCCCACCATCACATCATATCACCATCCCCATACCCCATCCCAACATCCCCCATCGTTATCCCTCCATTCCCCTTCCCACATATGCCATCCCCCACCCCACCCCACCATACCACCATCTCAACATCCCACCATCCCACCATCCCCCATTCCACATTCCCTATCCCGCCATCATGCCATCCCGACATATCACCATCCCCCATCCCACATCCCCTATACCCCACCCCACCATCCCCCCATCCCCCCATCCCCCCATCCCCCATTCCCCATCCCCCATCGCTCCATCCAACCATCTCACCATCCCCCTATCCCCCATTCCCAATCCCACCATTCCACTATCCAACCATCCAACCATCCCCCATACACCATCCTACCATCCCACTATCCCACCATCCCAGCATCCCACCACGCCCCATCCCACCATCCCACCATCCCACCATCCCCCATCCCGCCATCCCTCCATCCCACCAACCCCCATATCCCATCCCCCATCCCCTATGCCACCACCCACATATCCCCCATGCACCATCCACCACCCCACCGTCCCACCATCCCACCATCCCACCATCCCACCTTCCCACCATGCCATCCCACCATCCCCCATTCCCATCCCACAATTCCACAACCCCCCCACCCCCAACCCCCAACCCCCATCCCCCATCCCCCATCCCCTATCCACCATCACACATCCCACCATCCCACCATCCTTCCATCCCGCATCCCGTATCCCCCAACCTACCATCCCACTATAGCATCATTCCATCATCCCACCATCCCACATTCCAACCATCCCATCATCCCCCAACCCCCATCCACCATCCCCATTTCCCCATCCAAACATGCCACCATGCCACCATCCCCCATCCCGCATTCCCCATATATCATCCAACGATCCAAACATCCCATCATTCCCATTCCCATCCCCCATACCACCATCCCACCATCAGACAATCTGACCATCCTGCATCCCCCATCCACCATCCCACAATCCCGCCATCCCCCATTCTGCATCCACCATCCCCCATCCCACCATAACACTATCCCACTATCCCATCATCCCACCATCCCACCATCCCCCATTCCACCATCGCACCATCTCACCGTCCCACCATCCCAACATCCCACCATCCCACCATCCCCATTCTCCATCCCACCATACCCCATTCCTCATCCTCCATCCCACCATACCCCATCCCCATCCCACTCTCCCACCATCCCACCATCCCACCATCCCCCATCCCACCATCCCACCATCCCCCATCCCCCATCCAACATTCACCATCCCACCATCCCACTGTCCCACCATCCCACCATAACTCCATCCGCCATCCCCATTCCATCCATCCCACCATGCCCCCATCCCACAAACCCCCATCCACCATTCCACCATCCCCCATTACCCATCCCATCATCCCACTATTCCACTATCCCACCATCCAACCATGCCACCATCCCACCATCTCTCCAACCCCCATCCCCCTACCCACCATCCTGCCATCCCATCATCCCCCATCCCATCATCCCACCATCCCCCAACCCCCACTACCCATCCCCCATCCCACCATCCCACTATGCCACCATCCACAATCCCCCATCCCTATCCCCCATATGCCATCCCACCATCCCAAAATCCCACCAACCCACCATCCCCCATCCCATCATCCCACGATCCCCCATCCCACTATCCCACAATCCCACCATCCCCTCCCCCCATCCCCCATTCCACCGTACCACCAACCCACATCCCACATCCACCATCTCATCATCCCACCATCCAATCATCACAACATCCCACCACCCCAATTCCCTATCCACCATCGTCCATCCCACATCCCACCATACCCCCATGCCACCATCACCCATCCAACCATCCCACCCTAACTCCATCCCCCAGCCCCGCTCCCACCATCCCACCATCCCCAATCACCCATGCCACCATAGCACCATCCCACCATCCCACAATCTCCCATTCCCCATCCCACAATCCCCCCATCCCCCATCCCCCATTCCACCATCCCACCATCCAAATATCCAACCAACACACCATCCCACCATCCCCCATTCCCCAGCCCCAATCAACCATCCACTATCCCACCATCCCACGGTCCCACCATCCCCCATCCCCAACCACCATGCCAACATCCCCCATGCCCCATCCCCCATCCCACCATCCCACCATCCAACCATCCCCCATACCCCATTCGACCATCCCACCATCCCACCATCCTCCCATCCACCCATCCCCGATCCGCCATCCCCAATCCCACCATCCTCCATCCCACCATCCCAACATCCCACCATCCCCCATCCCCCACGCCCATCTCACCATGCCAACATACCCCAACCCCCATCCCCCATCCCACCATCCTGCCATCCAACCATCCCCCATCCCACCATTCCCCATTCCACCATCCCACCATCCCGCCATCCAACCATCCCCCATCCCACCATTCCCCATTCCACCATCCCACCATCCCACCATCACCCATCCCAGCATCCCACTATTCCCCTTTCCCACCATCCCACTATCCCATTATCCTACCATCCCCCCATCCCCCATCCCACCATCCCACCATCCCCCATTCCCCATTCCAACATCCCCATCCTCTATCCCATCATCTTCCATCCCCCATCCCACCATGTCAGATCCCCCATACCACTCTCCCACCATCCCACCATCCCACCATCCCCCATCCCACCATCCCCCATCCCAACATCCCACCATCCCACCATCCCACCATCCCATCATCCCACCATCCCACCATCCCACCATCTTGGCATCCCACCATCCCACCATCCCACCATCCTACCATGTCCCATCACCCATCCCAGCATCCCACTATCCCAATATCCCACCATTCCACTATCCCATTTTCCCACCATCCCACCATCCCACCATCCCCCATCCCACCATCCCCCTTCCACCATCCTACCATCCCACCATCTCACCAAACCCCATCCACCATTCCACCATCCCCCATCGCACCATCCCACCATCCCACCATCCACCCATCCCCTCTTCCACCATCCCACCGTCCCACGATCCCACCATCCCCCATCCCACCAACCCACAATCTACCATCCCCCATCCCATCATCCCACCATCCAATCCTCCTCCATCCCACCATCCCTCATCCCCCATCCCCCAACCCACGACACTACCATCCCATCCTCCCACCCTCCCACCATCCCACCATCCCCAATCCTCCATCACCCATTCCCCATCCCACCATCCCACCATCCCTCATCCCAACATCCCAACATCCCACCATGCCACCATCCAATCAACCCTATCCCTCATCCCCAATCCCCCATCCCACCCTCCCACCATCCCCCATCCCCCATCCACCATCCACCATAGCACCATTCCACCATCCCCCAAACCCCATCCCCCACCTCACCATCCCACCATCCCCCATCCCCCATCCCCCATCCCACCAAGCCCATTCACCATCCCAACATCCCACGATCCCACCATCCCAGCAATGACCCATCCCCCATCCCACCATCCCATCACCCCACCATCCACCATCCCACCATCCCCCATCCCACAATCCCACCATGTCATATCCCGCAATCCCTATCTATCATCCCACAATCACACCACTCCACCATCCCCCATGCACCATCCCACCATCCCACAATCTCACAATCCAACCCTCCCCCATGCCATCATCCCACCATCTCTCATTCCCACCATCCCCCCATACCCCCATTCTCCCATCCCACCATCACACCATCCCCCATACCCTTTACACCATTCCACAAACACACCATGCCCCCATCCCACCACCTCCCCATCCCCCATCCCCCATCCCCCATCCCTCCACCCCACCATCCCACCATCCCACCATCCCCCCACTCCCCAACCCCCATCCACCCATCCCCCCATCCCCATTCCCCCCATCCAAACATCCCACCATCCCCCATCCCCCATCCCACCATCCCCCATCCTCCATCTCCATTGCACCATCCCACTATCCCCATTGTCACCACTCTTCAACCCCACTCCCCATCCCCCATCCCACCATCCCACCATCCTGCCATCTTGCCATCCCCCAACCCCCATCTCCCATCCCAACATACCATCATCCCTCATGACCCATCTCCCACCCTGCATCGCCCATCCACCATCCACCATCCCGCCATCCCTCCAACCCCCATTCCCCCATTCCACTATCCCACCTTCCCCGATTCCCCATCCCCCCATCCCACCACCCCACCATCCCACCATCCCGCATACCCCATCCCCTCATTCCATCTCCCATTCTCCCATCCCTCCATCCCACCAACCCCCATCCCCCCATTCCCCCATCCCCCATTCCACCATCCCCTATCCCACCATCCCACCAGTCCACCATCCCACTATCGCACCATCCCCGGATTCCCCATCCCCCCATCCCACCAACCCACCATCCCACAATCCCCCATACCCAATCCAACAATCCCACCATCACCCATCCCTCACTCCTCCATCCCACCATCCTACCATCACCCATCCACCATCCCACCATCTCCAATCCTACCATCCCACCATCCCACCATCCCCCATCCCACCATCCCACCATCCCACCGTCCCCCATCCCACAACTCCCCATCCACCATTCCCCCATCCCACCATCCTACCATCCCACCATGCCAGCATCCCCCATCACCTCATCTACCATCCCACCGTCCCACCATCCCACCATCCCCCATCCCACCATCCCACTATCTCCCATCCCCCATCCCACCATCCAACCATCCAATCATCGTCTATCGCTCATCCCCCATCCCCATCCACCATACCACCATACCACCATCCCACAATCCCAAAATCTGTCACCCCACATAACACCATCCCAACAATCCTCCATCCCCCATCCCGCCATCCAACCATTCCCCATCACCCCATCCCACAATCCCACCATCCCAAGATCCCCCATCCCCCATTCCACCATCCCACCATCCCACCATCCCCCATCCCATCATCCCAACATACCACTATCCCCCATCCCCCATCCCACATCCCACATACCACAATCCCACCATCCCTCATCTCACCATCCATCTCACCATCCCAACATCCCAACATCCCACCATCACGGCATCCCACCATCCCCCCATCCCACCATCCCATCACCCCACCATCACACCATCCCACCATCCCCCATTCCACCATCCCCCATCACCCATCCCAGCATGCAACTATCCCACTATCCCACCATCCCACTATCCCATTATCCTACCAACCCATCATCCCCCATCCCACCATCCCACCATCCCACCATCCCCCATTCCTCATCCCTCCATCCCCATCCTCTATCCCATCATCCTCCATCCCCCATCCAACCATGCCCCATCCCCCATCCCCCATCCCACTCTCCCACCATCCCACCATCCCACCATCCCCCACCCCCAACCACCATCCACCATCCGACCATCTCACAATCCCAATATCCTCCACACCACATACCACCATCCCAACATCCTCCATCCCCCATCCCACCATCCCACCATTCCCTATACCCCCACCCCACAATCCCACCATCCCAGCATCCCCATCCCCCATTGCACCATCCCCCATCCCCATTCAACCATCCCCCATCCCACATACCACCATCCCACCATCACTCATCTCACCATGCCACCATCCTACCATCCCCCATCCCAGTATCGCCCCATCCCACCATCCCCCCATCCCCCATCCCCCATCCTGCCATCACACCATCCCACTATCACCCATCCCAGCATCCCACTATTCCCCTTTCCCACCATCCCACTATCCCATTATCCTACCATCCCCCATCCCCCATCCCCCCATCCCACCATCCCCCATCCCACCATCCCACCATCCCCCATTCCCCATCCCACCATCCCCATCCTCTAACCCATCATCCTCCATCCCCCATCCCACCATGTCAGATCCCCCATCCCACTCCCCCACCATCCCACCATCCCCCACCCCCAAACACAATCCACCATCCCCCATCCCACCATCCCCCATCCCAACATCCCAACATCCCACCATCCCACCATCACACCATCCCATCATCCCACCATCCCACCATCCCCCACCCCCAAACACAATCCACCATCCCCCCTCCCACCATCCCCGATCCCAACATCCCACCATCCCACCATCCTGGCATCCCACCATCCCACCATCCCACCATCCCACCATGCCCCATCACCCATCCCACCATCCCACTATCCCATTATCCTACCATCCCATCATCCCCCATCCCACCATCCCACCATCCCCCATTCCTCATCCCACCATCCCCATCCTCTGTCCCATCATCCTCCATCACCCATCTAACTATGCCCCATCCCCCATCCCCCATCCCACTCTCCAACCATCCCACCATCCCACCATCCCACCATCCCCCCATCCCACCATCCCCCACCCCAAACCACCATCCACCATCCCACCATCTCACAATCCCAACATCCCCCGTACCACATACCACCATCCCAACATCCTCCATCCCCCCATCCCACCAGCCCACCATTCCCCATCCCCCCATCCCTCAATCCCACCATCCCACCATTCCACCATCCCCCATCCCATCATCCCAACATCCCACAATCCCCCATCCCCCATCCTACATCCCACATACCACCATCCCACCATCATTCATCTGACCATCCCACCATCCCACGATCCCTCATCTCACCATCCCCCCATCCCACCACTACCCATCACGCATCCCACCATCCCACTCTCCCATTATCCTACCATCCCACCATCCCCCCCTCCCACCATCCCACCATCCCCCATTCCTCATCCCACCATCCCCCACCCCCAACCACCATCCACCATCCCACCATCCTCCATCCCCCATCCCACCGTCCCACCATTCCCAATCCCCCCATCCCACAATCCCACAATCCCCCATCCCCCATTCCACCATCCCACCATCCCACCATCCCCCATCACCCATCCCAGCATGTCACTTTCCCACCATCTCACCATCCCACCATCCCACCATCCCCCATCCCATCATCCCAACACACCACAATCCCCCATCCCTCATCCCACATACCACCACCCCACCATCCCTCATCTCAACATCCCACCATCGCACCATCCCCCATCCCCATCCCCCATCCCACCATCTCTCTACCCAAACAGCCCACCATCCCACCATCCCCCATCACCCATCCCCCAGCCCACCAGCCCACCAGCCCACCAGCCCCCATCCCACCATCCACCCATCCCACCATCCCCCACCCCCAACCACCATCCACCAGCCCACCATCCCACCATCCCAAAATCCCAACATCCCCCATCCCACATACCACCATGCCAACATCCTCCATCCCCCATCCCACCATCCCACCATTCCCCATCCCCCCACTCCACAATCCCACCATCCCAGCATCCCCATCCCCCATTGCACCATCCCCCATCCCCGTTCAACCATCCCCCATCCCACATACCACCATCCCACCATCCCTCATCTCACCATGCCACCATCCCACTATCCCACATCCCACCATCGCCCCATCCCACCATCCCCCCATCCCCCATCCCCCATCCCGCCATCCCACCATCCAACCATCCCCCATCCCACCATCCCGCCATCACACCATCCCACCATCACCCATCCCAGCATCCCACTATTCCCCTTTCCCACCATCCCACTATCCCATTATCCTACCATCCCACCATCCCCCATCCCACCATCCCACTGTTATTGATTTACCAATAAGTAGAAGAAATTGTGTTTGATTTAATAGAAATATAAAATCATAAGAAATATTTAGTAAAATTTTTGTTTGTTGTGGTTTCTGTTGGCAACCAATTGCTGCTTTAGAGTCACCTATACAGTCCCATACCAAGGCTGAAGAGATTGGTCATAATCATTTAGTAGAAACGTTTGGAACCTAAGTAACCAAATACAAACTGATCTGCAAGTTGATTTATAATATATAGATAGGACCAGGAGAATACAAGTAGTTGTCAAAGTCTAGGATTAATAGAAACTTGGGGAAACAACCGTAACAGCTTACAAGTACTTGCCAAGGAAACTGTGTTTGTGTATGAAACTGTGTCCTTGGGAATTGTATTTGTGTATGAAACTGTGTCCTTGGAAATTGTATATGAAAAGTTCTATATAAGATGTATGATTTTAGTGCTTGGCGCGCGTTGTTGGTGAGAATACTCCCCTGTGCGCCCGGCCGTCAATAAAGAAGTGTCTGCTTATCTGCATCAAATTGGTGTTGATAAGTTCTTTATTCTGGATTTTCGGTAACACCACCATCCCCCATTCCCCATCCCACCATCCCCATCCTCTATCCCATCATCCTCCATCCCCCATCCCACCATGTCAGATCCCCCATCCCACTCCCCCACCATCCCACCATCCCACCATCTCACCATCACCCCATCCCACCATCCCACCATCCCCCACCCCCAAACACAATCCACCATCCCCCATCCCACCATCCCCCATCCCAACATCCCACCATCCCACCATCCTGGCATCCCATCATCCCACCATCCCACCATCCTGGCATCCCACCATCCCACCATCCCACCATGCCCCATCACCCATCCCAGCATCCGACTATCCCACTATCCCACCATTCCACTATCCCATTTTCCCACCATCCCACCATCCCCCATCCCACCATCCCACCATCCCCCATCACTGATCCCACCATCCCACCATCCCACCATCCCACGATCCCTCATTCCCCATCCCACCATCCCCATCCTCTATCCCATCATCCTCCATCCCCCATACCACCATCCCCCATCCCAGTCTCCCACCATCCCACCATCCCACCATCCCCCCATCCCACCATCCCCCATCACCCATCCCAGCATGTCACTTTCCCACCATCTCACCATCCCACCATCCCACCATCCCCCATCCCATCATCCCAACACACCACAATCCCCCATCCCTCATCCCACATACCACCACCCCACCATCCCTCATCTCAACATCCCACCATCGCACCATCCCCCATCCCCATCCCCCATCCCACCATCTCTCTACCCAAACAGCCCACCATCCCACCATCCCCCATCACCCATCCCCCAGCCCACCAGCCCACCAGCCCACCAGCCCCCATCCCACCATCCACCCATCCCACCATCCCCCACCCCCAACCACCATCCACCAGCCCACCATCCCACCATCCCAAAATCCCAACATCCCCCATCCCACATACCACCATGCCAACATCCTCCATCCCCCATCCCACCATCCCACCATTCCCCATCCCCCCACTCCACAATCCCACCATCCCAGCATCCCCATCCCCCATTGCACCATCCCCCATCCCCGTTCAACCATCCCCCATCCCACATACCACCATCCCACCATCCCTCATCTCACCATGCCACCATCCCACTATCCCACATCCCACCATCGCCCCATCCCACCATCCCCCCATCCCCCATCCCCCATCCCGCCATCCCACCATCCAACCATCCCCCATCCCACCATCCCGCCATCACACCATCCCACCATCACCCATCCCAGCATCCCACTATTCCCCTTTCCCACCATCCCACTATCCCATTATCCTACCATCCCACCATCCCCCATCCCACCATCCCACTGTTATTGATTTACCAATAAGTAGAAGAAATTGTGTTTGATTTAATAGAAATATAAAATCATAAGAAATATTTAGTAAAATTTTTGTTTGTTGTGGTTTCTGTTGGCAACCAATTGCTGCTTTAGAGTCACCTATACAGTCCCATACCAAGGCTGAAGAGATTGGTCATAATCATTTAGTAGAAACGTTTGGAACCTAAGTAACCAAATACAAACTGATCTGCAAGTTGATTTATAATATATAGATAGGACCAGGAGAATACAAGTAGTTGTCAAAGTCTAGGATTAATAGAAACTTGGGGAAACAACCGTAACAGCTTACAAGTACTTGCCAAGGAAACTGTGTTTGTGTATGAAACTGTGTCCTTGGGAATTGTATTTGTGTATGAAACTGTGTCCTTGGAAATTGTATATGAAAAGTTCTATATAAGATGTATGATTTTAGTGCTTGGCGCGCGTTGTTGGTGAGAATACTCCCCTGTGCGCCCGGCCGTCAATAAAGAAGTGTCTGCTTATCTGCATCAAATTGGTGTTGATAAGTTCTTTATTCTGGATTTTCGGTAACACCACCATCCCCCATTCCCCATCCCACCATCCCCATCCTCTATCCCATCATCCTCCATCCCCCATCCCACCATGTCAGATCCCCCATCCCACTCCCCCACCATCCCACCATCCCACCATCTCACCATCACCCCATCCCACCATCCCACCATCCCCCACCCCCAAACACAATCCACCATCCCCCATCCCACCATCCCCCATCCCAACATCCCACCATCCCACCATCCTGGCATCCCATCATCCCACCATCCCACCATCCTGGCATCCCACCATCCCACCATCCCACCATGCCCCATCACCCATCCCAGCATCCGACTATCCCACTATCCCACCATTCCACTATCCCATTTTCCCACCATCCCACCATCCCCCATCCCACCATCCCACCATCCCCCATCACTGATCCCACCATCCCACCATCCCACCATCCCACGATCCCTCATTCCCCATCCCACCATCCCCATCCTCTATCCCATCATCCTCCATCCCCCATACCACCATCCCCCATCCCAGTCTCCCACCATCCCACCATCCCACCATCCCCCCATCCCACCATCCCCCACCCCCAACCACCATCCACCAGCCCACCAGCCCACCATCCCACAATCCCATCCCCCATCCCACATAACACCATCCCACCATCCTCCATCCCCCATCCCAATATCCCACCATTTCCCATTCCCCCATCCCACAATCCCACCATCCCAGCATCCCCATCCCCCATTGCACCATCCGTCATCCCCTTCCCACTATCCCCCATTCCCCATCCCACCATCCCAACATCCCTCCATCCCTCCATCCCACCAACCCCCATACACAATCGAACCATCCCACCATGCCCCATCCCACCATCTCACCATCCCCCATCCACCATTCCACCATCCCCCATCCCACCATCCCACCATCCCCCCATCCACCATACCCCATCCCACCATCCCACCATACCACAATCCCACCATCCCCCATCCCCCATTCTCAATTCTCATCCCACCATGCCACCATCCCGGCATCCCACCATCGCACCATCCCACCATCCCCCATCACCCATCCCCCAGCCCACCAGCCCACCAGCCCACCAGCCCCCATCCCACCATCCCACCAGCCCACCATCCCACTTTTCCCCACCCCCAACCACCATCCACCAGCCCACCATCCCAAAATCCCAACATCCGCCATCCCACATACCACCATGCCAACATCCTCCATCCCCCATCCCACCATCCCACCATTCCCCATCCCCCCACTCCACAATCCCACCATCCCAGAATCCCCATCCCCCATTGCACCATCTCCCATCCCCGTTCAACCATCCCCCATCCCACATACCACCATCCCACCATCCCTCATCTCACCATGCCACCATCCCACCATCCCCCATCCCACCATCGCGCCATCCCACCATCCCTCCATCCCCCATCCCACCATCCCCCATCCCACCATCCCACCATCCCACCATCACCCATCCCAGCATCCCACTATTCCCCTTTCCCACCATCCCACTATCCCATTATCCTACCATCCCACCATCCCCCATCCCACCATCCCACCATCCCCCATTCCCCATCCCACCATCCCCATCCTCTATCCCATCATCCTCCATCCCCCATCCCACCATGTCAGATCCCCCATCCCACTCTCCCATTATACTGCCATCCCACCATCTCACCATCACCCCATCCCACCACCCCACCATCCCCCAACCACAACCACAATCCACCATCCCCCATCCCACCATCCCCCATCCCAACATCCCACCATTCCGCCATCACACCATCCCATCATCCCACCATCCCACCATCCTGGCATCCCACTATCCCACCATCCCACCATCCTACAATGCCCCATCACCCATCCCAGCATCCCACTATCCCACTATCCCACCATTCCACTATCCCATTTTCCCACCATCCCACCATCCCCCATCCCACCATCCCACCATCCCTGCATCCCACTATCCTACTATCTCACCATGCCACTCTCCCATTATCCTACCATCCCACCATCCCCCATCCCCCATCCCCTATCCACCATCACCCATCCCACCATCCCCCATCCCTTCTCCCCCATTCCCCATCCCACCATCCCATCATCCCACCATCCCACCATCCCCCATCCCATCATCCCACCATCTGCCATCCCCCATCCCCAATCCCCCATCCCACCATCCCACCATTTCCCATCCCCCATCCCCCATCCCACCATCCCACCATCCCACCATCCCCCATTCCCCATCCACCATCCCACCATCCCACCATCCCCCATCCCACCATCCCCCGTCCCCATCCGGTGCACCGCTTAGGTGGAAATTGTCACTCGCTGCTTTTCAACCTTAAGCAACCCCACCACTGAGGGGTCCTCTGAGAGGCCGGGTAAGGTGGAGAGTTGCTCAACCTCCTCCAGGGCAGCTATACCAAAGGCCCACCGGTACCCTTCTGGGTCTTTAAAGTACCCTCTCCTGAGGTAATCTATACCTAGGAAGCACGGGGCATCTGCGCCAGTCACAGTGGGCTGCTTATGCCAGTCCTTCCCAGTTAAGCTTACTTCAGCTTCCAATAGGGTCAGCTGTTGGGATCCCCCTGTCACTCCGGAGATGCAGATGGGTTCAACCCCACTGTGGCTTGATGGCATCAGGGTGCACTGTGCACCAGTGTCTACCAAGGCCTTATATTCTTGTGGGTCTGATGTGCCAGATCATCGGATCCACACCTTCCAGTAAATCCAATTATCCCTTTCCTCCACCGGGCTGGAGGCAGGGCCCCTCTAATCCTGCTCACCATCACTCACTTGATCTAAGAGTGACTCCTGCAAGAATGACTTCCTGGTCCCCTCAAGAGGGTCAAGCATAATGTTGGCCATTCTATTCTGTCTGGGGGATTTCTGACTGGACACTGGAGCTGCATCTCTCTTGGAAGACTCCCCTTTCATGGTGGTCTTCCCTTTCAGCTGCTGTACTCGTGCAGCTAGGGCGGAAGTGAGCTGTCCATGCCACCTTCTCATGTTTTCCCCATGGTCACAGAGGAAGAACCACAGGGTGCCTCGTGGTGTGTGCCTTTCACTACCTTTCTCTTGGGTGGGGAAGCGCTTGCTTCTAATGGCTGAGACATCGGCCCGTGCAGGTGGAATGTAGGACATGTCCTCTTCCACTTTCTGGAGCCTCTGAGACAGTTCCTCTACAGCTGAAACCAAAGCATGTTGGGAGGAAGGGAGATTTCCCTCATACTGCCAGAGCTGGATAATCACTTCGTCCACTGTTTGAGTCTGGGTGTCTCACCACCAGGACGCTACTGCTAATGCTTTGGAATGTGCCTCTGGTCCACTTTGCAGGAACTGAGTGCAAGGGGCCTGATCTGGATCCATTGGTGACCGCTCATCATTCAGATCACCATAGACCATGTCAAACACAGCCAATTCCCTGAGGTTCTGAATGCCTTTCTCCATGTCGGTCCACTTGCCCAACCGACATAGAACATCATCCTTGTAGGGGTACCTCTCCCTCACACTGAGCAGGAGTCGCCTCCAAAGGCTGAGGGTTTGAGCCTGTTTCCCTATTGCCTTGTCAATACCAGCCTGCTTGGCTAAAGGTCCCAGCTGCTTGGCCTCTCTCCCCTCCAGTTCAAAACCAGCAGCTCCACTATCCCAGCATCGGAGCAGCCAGGTGAAAATTTGCTCGCCTGGAAGGCGGCTAAAATCCTTCTGCATATCTCGCAACTCATTCAGGGATAGAGATCGGATGGTTACCTCTGGCTATTCCTTCTACTCTCGTGATGGGCCTGGTTCATTATCACCCTGTACACTGCGAGGGGATTTTTTGGTATATTTGGTTTTCCGTATCGGGGCGACTGATATTGGTACTGCTTGTCCCTCTGGCCCAGCTGCTGTGCTGGTGGAGGTGACTGGTACTGGCACTGTTTGTCCCTCTGGCCCAGCTGCTGTACCAGTAAGTTCACTTTCAGATCCTGCAGCCCTTTCTCCCCCTTGAGGGCAGTGAACAGTGTTAAAGGTGACATGGTAGGCATGGGCAAGCCCCCAACACATCACAGCGAGTTGTGTCTCCCAGGGTTTGTCAGATTGGCAGCACACCTTTTCCAAACACTCCACCAGTTTATCAGTACTCTGCACTTGTTCAGGAGTAAAATCCCAGAACATTGGGGGTGACCACTGACTCAGGCACTTGCCCATCTTTTCCCACACACCTTGCCATTTATAACTATCTGCCCTCGGGGCAGGTTTCCGGGTGGTGCTGTGTAGGAGTCTGGGCCACGCTGGAAGGAAGTTAGTGCAGGCAGAAGAATGCAAGGATGAAGACAAGGCCAGCAAAATAAGGCTGGCAAAAACACACAAGATAGCAGATAAGTGAGAAACATCTGTGGTCAGCAAAACCACAGAAGTCTGAGCAAAACAGGGTATGAGATAAGGGAGTTTTTGGCAAGTTTGGGGCTTTACGTACTAATTGCAATTAACCAATGCAAATGCTTGTAGAGGCGCATGAACAGTGCGTGCAGATAACCTGTAGCCTATTAGAAGATAGACGAGTGCATGTACGGAACTTAGTAGAATATAAATGTAACCAGGATTGGGAAAGAAATGGACGATCATCACCAATATGATCATCATATTGGTGTTGTGTCGTTACTGTTCCTGCATGGAGAAGTAAGGACCCCGGCAAATGGTGACCCCGACAGTGCTATTATTGGAGAAGTACCGCATGGCCCAAAACAAGATTTGGCAGACATTTAGAAAGCACAGTGCCGGAGCACACTGGCCTGGATGCTCCAGGGATAGCTGAAACTCTCAAAAACTGAGAGGATCTCTTCCCCTGGCTCACCCATAGAGGGGGTGAGACCCCTAACAAAAGCCCAGACAGCACACAGATACTGGCTCACCCCCACAAGCAGCGATACAAGCAGTCAGTACCCAGTACAACAAAACAAGACCCTTGACACATTTTCCACCGATAACAAACACCAGCACTAGGAGCACACAGTGGATATAAGGATTAATCCAGCCCAATCATGCAAGCAAGTTGGTCAGCATTGCAAACGTTCCTTATCAAACAATACAAACAGAAAAATTACACCTAACAGATTGCTCTAACACACCTTCTCCTTTTGTCCTTATCTCAGCCCTCTCGAGCCCCACATTGGGCGCCAAAAGTTGTGGTGGTTTAGTTCCTGCCAGGGTCTGAGACCACGTGGCTGCTGCCCCTCCCCCACAAAGGGAGTGAAATACAAAGCCCCGGGGCTGAGATAAGCAGAGGTTTAATACAACAGTGCAACAGCAACACAACAAACAACAACAATAACAACAACAATAACAGTAATAACAATGAACAGAGCAAGATATGTACCAATACAGCAGTGAGAGCAGAGAGATCGCATAACACACCGATTGTCCCGTGCTCTCGCACTTGGGCGCCAGGAGGTGACGTCAGCATGGTATTGAATAACCCGGCTAGAGCTTCCCCCCACTGCTGGGGAAATCAGGACAAGGAGAAATTCGGAGCTTTCTTGCCTTTGCAGTACAGCTGATGTGTGCCTGCCTCTGTCCCACAAGGCTGATAACTGCTGAGCAGGCAGCAGCCAGCGTCAACACTGATGCTTGGGTGTGTTTCTGTTCACAGCATGCGCTGCCAGTCCCTTCTGCACATGGCAATGTGCCGTTATAACAAAGACACTGCCATAAGGTATTCCAGGATCCTGAATGACCACTTCAAGGTAGGGCATGTGTATTACTGAGCTGCCAGCTGGACGGCTGTGGTAGTTACTGATGTTAGCTGAATAGCCCAAACCTAACAAGAGCTCTGTTCCTTGCTGCAGAGTTCTTCCAGATTAACACAAGCACCTTCTCCGTGTGTTCCAAGGTAAGATTTAAAAATACATATGTTGTCATGTTTCTGTAAGGGTGTGAGTGAAAACAGGAGCCAGAGTGTTTGAGTTACAAGTGCATTTGAGAGTGCCTCACCACTCACTCCTTCTTGCCACCTGAAGTCATATTGTTAGGGGCATGGGTATTTCTGCTCTCTCTTTCCTGTCTTGTTGGAAAGGTGGGTGTTTTTTTTTTTTGTTATGGGGTCCAGAGTTATGTATTAAGCAGAGTAGTTCTCCACCCGAGAAGCAGTTCAGGGGAGCAAGGAAAGTATTGTCACTGCTGCGTCAGAGCCCCTGTTGTTGTTGTCGTCATCTGTTAGAGATCCCTTGAGACTTCACGGGGTACCATCCCCACCTCCTGCTGCCCAGCTCCACACCTGTCCCTTTTAAACTCTGTGGTTGAGAGAGGCTTGTTTGGTTTTTAATAGTGACGCTGAAATTCCAGTGATTTTTCTGCCACCTTGCACAGTACAGTTTATTGGGAAGTCAATGGTCTCCCCAGAGCAATGATGGAAGCCCTGTCATACCAGTGACTAAAGTCAGGTTGGGTGAAGAAGTGATGCGATGAAGCCAGTCTGTGTCAGAAGGCGGGCAGCTGGCCGCATTCACCCTCCCGAGGGCTACAAAGAACTGTGTGTAGGCTGACCTGGCTGCTGTGACCGGCTGTCAGAAAGCTCCAGCCTCCATCGGCAGGGAGCTTCAGCGTGCCTGAAATGGAAGTCGTTTGGAAAAAACATTTAGATAATCTGGTGAAGGCCTCCACAAGTAGGTGTAGATGTTGGGAGGTGGATGGGTGGCCCTTTCTGATGTCTGGTCCCACATTTTCTTTTGTCAAGAGGAGCCCTTTGAGTCACAAATCACTTCAAAATCCTTGGCCTTGCACTTGAAGGACAATTACTTGTTATGTAGCTGAACACATCTCAGTTTTCAACACTCCACTCCATACTGCAGGCCTGGATGATACCCAATAGTTCCTGGCATAAGATAGTCTTGTGGCAAGACTTTTAACTCTGAAGTTAAATGCTTGTGATGGTGCTTCTTTCTCCTGCAGAAGCACAGGCGTGCCTTCTCATCCTTCTGCAATGCCCTGTCCTGCCAGTTCTGTGAGTTCTCAGCCAGGATTGAATGCCAGCAACTGCAGTGGGAACAGCACTGGCTCTTCATTCTCTGTTCCCTATAATATCCCAAACATCACGTCTTCCTAGATCAACACCACTTCCTATATCATCTACGCATATGACTTTTGGGAAAAGACTGATGCACTGGCCGGGAAGAATATGGGTAAGGTTTTGCCCTCTGGATTTTCGGTCATATGTGTTCTGGTTTGTGTATGTACTTGCTTAAATCTTAACAGTCAGTTTAGCAAACACCATACTGAAAGATCAAAGCATTAAATATGTTAAAATAGACAGCTATGGCATATTGACAGAGATACTTGACGGTGATTATTGATGAGTGTTCCAATTAAAAGGTTGTCTTGGCATCCTCGGATGTCTTAAGAGCTGAGGGATGAGGATATCAAGGATGTATTGCCACTGTCTGTTGGCAAAAGAAAAGAAGCACAATGTGCCTGGTGGAATTGTTGGAAGGCTGTAAAAATCCTCACACTGAGGCAGCTGCTGAAATTCAAAAGGCTTTGCAAGTCACCTTTGAATAGAGTAACTTCAGTTGTTGGGTGTCCTCTGAGCAAATCTGTGCTCGCAGCAGCAATTTGTGTGTAGTGTTTTGGGTTATATCCTCCGAAGGCTGATAAAGGACTGTCACTGAGAAGGAGCGGTGGATGCTGCTGGTAGGCCAGAGGAGTGAGTCATGGAGGAAAACCTGTGCGAGGCAGCCTGAGCAGTCTTGCATCAGTCAAGACTAAATTCAAAACCTGCTCTCTGTTGCTGTTTTAATGTAGGGGAGTGATGACTGGGGTAGTAAATACTCCCAGGGGAGTGGATCTGTGCGGGAGAATAGTAAATACTCCTGTAGGCTTGGCAGTTGTTGTCGCTGTTCAGGACAGTGGAGGAGTTTAGTACTGGAGCTTGTTGATACTCAGTGTAAGGTACAGGTGCTAAGAGGTACAGAGAGCGAGTACATAAAACTGAAAAAGAAAAAAAAAAGCCACCTCCTTGATTCTTTTATGCAATTCATTGGGTATAAGAGGAGGAGGAAAGAGCAGTGGCCTTCAGCTATCGAGGGCTCTTAAACAGGGAAGTCACAAATTTGTGGAAAGTTGTACCTGATGTTGGAGCCACCTGTGCAGAGCTGAAGCGCTTTCTGGTGGGTCCACAACCGGGTGCTTCCAGCACAGGACCCAGCTCCTCGCCGTCATTCATAGCAGTGCCGTGGATCACGGGGCTGTGACCGGTTGTTTTCCGGCCTCTGAGCTCCCACAGTGAGGACAAGCTGAGGTTGCCTGTGTGCATGTGAAGTCCCTCTCCTTTCACACAGTGCTGGGGTCACAGATCAGATTATTTTCCATTTGCTCAGGCAGCTCCTGGACTCCTTGTCTCTGCTTACAGCTCTTCTGCTGCCCATGGAGGGAATCGATACCCATTTTGCAAACCAAAGCAGGAAAATGAATCACAGAATCACAGAATCATCTAGGTTGGAAAGGACCTTGAAGATCATTCAGTCCAACCATTAACATAGCACTGACAGTTTCCAACTACACCATATCCCTAAGTGCTATGTCGACCCTACTCTTAAACACCTCCAGGGATGGGGACTCTACCACCTCCCTGGGCAGCCCATTCCAACGCCTAACAACCCGTTCTGTAAAGAAATACTTTCTAATATCTAGTCTAAACCTTCCCTGGCACAACTTGAGGCCATTACCTCTTGTCTTATTGCTCATTACTTGGTTAAAGAGACTCATCCCCAGCTCTCTGCAACCCCCTTTCAGGTAGTTGTAGAGGGCAATAAGTTCTCCCCTCAGCCTCCTCTTCTCCAAACTAAACAACCCCATTTCCCTCAGCCGCTTCTCGTACGACATGTGCTCCAGACCCTTCACCAGCTCCATTGCCCTTCTTTGGACACGCTCGAGTAATTCAATGTCCTTTTTGTAGTGAAGTGCCCAAAACTGAACACAGTAATCGAGGTGCGGCCTCACCAGTGCCAAGTACAGGGGTAAGATCACTTCCCTGTCCCTGCTGGCCACACTGTTTCTGATGCAAGCCAGGATGCCATTGGCCTTCTTGGCCACCTGGGCACACTGCTGGCTCATGTTCAGCCGGCTGTCAATCAACACCCCCAGGTCCCTCTCTGACTGGCAGCTCTCCAGCCACTTCTCCCCAAGCCTGTAGCACTGCTGGGGGTTGTTGTGGCCCAAGTGCAGCACTTGACATTTGGCCTTATTGAAACTCCTACAGTTGGCCTCAGCCCATCGCTCCAGCCTGTCCAGGTCTCTCTGCAGAGCCTCCCTACCCTCAAGCAGATCAACACTCCCACCCAACTTGGTGTCATCTGCAAACTTACTGACGGTGCATTTGATCCCCTCATCTAGATCATCAATAAAGATGTTAAACAGGAGTGGCCCCAAAACCGAGCCCTGGGGGACACCACTTGTGATCAGCCGCCAACTGGATTTAACTCCGTTCACCACCACTCTTTGGGCCCAGCCATCCAGCCAGTTTTTTACCCAGCAAAGCGTGTGCCCATCCAAGCCTCGAGCAGCCAGTTTTGCCAGGAGAATGCTGGGGGAAACGGTGTCAAAGGCCTTACTGAAGTCGAAGTAAACTACATCCACAGCCTTTCCCTCATCCAATAAGCAGGTCGCCCTGTCGTAGAAGGAGATCAGGTTTGTCAAGCAGGACCTGCCTTTCATAAACCTATGCTGACTGGGCCTGATCATGCGGTTGTCCCGCATGTGCTGTGTGATGGTACTCTGGATGAGCTGCTCCATCAGCTTCCCGGGCACCGATGTCAAGCTGACAGGCCTATAATTTCCTGGATCATCCTTCCAACCCTTCTATAGATAGGTGTCACATTGGCCAGTTTCCAATCTGTCGGGACCTCCCCGGTCAGCCAGGACTGCTGGTAAATGATGGAAAGCGGCTTGGCGAGCACCCAGCCAGCTCCTTCAGCACCCTCAGGTGTATCCCATCCGGTCCCATAGACTTGTGTGTGTCTATGTGATGCAATAGGTCACTGACTGTCTCCTGGATTGCAGGGGGGGGGGTCATTCTCCCAGTCTCTGTCCTCTGGCTGAAGAGGCTGGATTCCCTCAATACAACTAGTCTTGTTATTAAAGCCTGAGGCAAAGAAGGCATTAAGGACCTCAGCTTTCTCCTCATCACTTGTTACCATGTTTCCTCCCGCATCCAGCAGGGGATGGAGGCTCTCCCTGGTCTTTCTTTTGCTACTGACATACTTATAGAAACATTTCTTGTTATCCTTGATTGCTGAAGCCAGGGTAAATTCCAGCTGGGCTTTAGACCTCCTGATTTCTGCCCTGCATAGCCTCAGAGCCTCTTTGTAATCACTGTGAGTGGCTAGTCCCTTTTTCCAAAGGCTGTAAACTTTCCTTTTCTCTCTGAGTTCCAGCCAAAGCTCCCTGTTCAGCCAGGGTGGTCTTCTCTGTCGCCAGCTTCTCTTACAGCATCTGGGGACTGCCTGTTCCTGAGCCACTAACACTTCTTTCTTAAAGAGTGCCCAGCCTTCCTGGACCCCTATACCCTTCAGGATCATCTCCCAAGGGATCCTTTCAAGCAGGTGCCTAAACAATACAAAGTCAGCCCTTTTGAAGTCCAGAATGTCAGTTCTGCTTAGCCCTCTCCTGGCCTCTCTAAGAATAGAGAACTCTATTATTTCATGATCGCTGTGCCCTAGTCGCCCTCCAACCGCCACATCATCCACCAGTCCTTCTCTGTTCACAAAGAGGAGATCCAGCAGGGCACTTTCTCTGGTTGGTTCTCTCACCAGTTGCATCAGGAAGTTGTCTCCCACACATTCCAGGAATCTCCGGGACTGGTCTCGCTCTGCTGTGTTGTATTTCCAGCAGATGTCTGGGAAGTTAAAGTCTCCCACAAGAACAAGGGCAAGCGATTGTGAGATTTCTCCTAATGAGGGGAAATGTGTTCTCTGTTTCTGAACTGGGAAGTATTAGAATGAAAGCGTTGTGCTCTCTGCTTCTGAAGAGTTCCTTGCACAGCCAAGCAGAAATTTTCAGCCTCCGGGTTCAACCTTGGTGTGTCAAAAGGAGAGCTGAGGATGGCCAGTTCCTGACAAGGTACCTGGCACCGTGGCTGAGGCTGGAGGCCCTGAGGGGCTGGGATGAGCCCGTGTCGCAGCAAGGCAGGTCAGGTAGGAATGTCTTGGCAAGGGGACTGGAAAGGAATAGGTGTGAGCATTTCCCACAGCTGGCTGCCACCTGCACAGGGGATGCCAGCACAGAGCAAGGCGTGCAGCCTCCAGCACCTCCCAGCAGGTCCAGATCTACCGCAAAAGCCATCTCCTGCCGGGCGGGAGGAGGAGCGCGGTGCCTGGAGCTGGCTGTGGGAGAGGAGGGCTCTCTTCAACCTGCCTGACAGACCCAGGTGTGCACAGCCCAAATCAGAGCTGTATCGCCTGGCCAGCTGGACAGATTTTTAAACCTGTTCAGCTGAGAAATCCTGATGTCTCCAAGGTCTGAGGGTGGATGAAGCAAAGGGACCAGCCCGGCGACAGCCATGTGTGCTGCTGGGCATTGCTCAGAAAGACACCAAATTTGGCCGGTTTAAAACCTGGGGGAGGCACACGGTAGGGACTGGGGTGTGAACACCCAAACTTCTGCCCACCTACTGCAGTGTCTCAGTGTCCTTTTAAAGCTAGAGCCCAGGGAGGTGGTTCAGTGTGTGTGTGCGCAGGTGTGAGTGCGTTTTCCTCCCACGTGCCCTGCCCTCTGTGCTTGTGACGCTGCCCAGCCTGCAACTATCGCTGAGCTCTCTGCATTAATGATGTGTTTAACGGGACTTGCAGACTGACAGGGTGCTGCTGGTGTCGCTCCTCGCTGTCCCCTCGCCTGTCAGATGGGCTTGTTGTGTGAAACCAACCAAATGTTTTCTCGCTCCCTCCCCTTTGTGCAGAGTTTTTTGCTGAGCTCAGCACTGCGACGTGCGCTCTGGCACTGAACAGCAGCGTGACCGAGCTGGTACACTACGCCAGACAGGGTTTACAGTGGCTGAGACTGGAAACAACTACACCTTAACTGGTGGTCGAGGTGGGTAAATACCTGGAACTTTTTTGCACTTTTGAAGCCTCAGTAACCATCTGACTTGTTGAATTATTGGTTATTGCAAGGGAAAACAAATCGAGATGGAAGGAATCTGGTTACACTGGAACAACTCTGAACTTTTGACAACCGGCACCAACACTGCCTCCAACACTGCCTCCGGAACAGGCACTGATTGCTACGGAGGCTCTCAAATAAACAGCCAACCACCAAAAATAAGAGATTTATTATTAACACAATTAACTAGCTCTCCGTAAATTACAGGTTCGAATGTCTGTGAGAGGAGAACAGAACAACTTTCTAGGGTTTAACGGCAACCCAAAACGCAGAACAAAGCAACACTCCCTAGGGATTAACGGCAACCCAAAACACTCTATCACTCACCTGATAAGTGAGAGCTCTCAACCTCGAGGACCTGCTCAGGGCAGCGTCCTGACCCAAGGCACCTCGAGGAGTTTCCTTGGGCAGCGTCCTGACCCAAGGGGAGAGTCCTCGACCGCAGCATGCAGCTCCAGGGGACGAGCTCAAAATGGCTCCCCCAGGGGACTCCATTTATACCCAGGCCAAATCTGACCTGTAGTCAATAGCGGCTCCCATTGGTCAAGGGCCCCAACTACCACGAGACCTTGAGAAAAAAGGCAGCCAGGAGCTGCCACACCTCAGCATCCAAGAAGCTCTGCTTTCATTGGGCGGATGCACCTGCCACAATCCACCCCATGACTACGGTCATGATTCAGCTGGTTTCCTTGAACTGGTGGTGCAGTCACCTCTTGCCTCCAAGGTTAAAAGGGTGTGCAGTCCTGGTGAGTCTCCATACTCATTGTGGATTGTCATCCCTAGATGATTATACAATCAAATCTTAAAAAAAAAAAAAACAACCCTCCAACCATACAATGTATTACAATCAAAATTGAAGGAAGCTGATTAACCATTCTAACAAGGAAGATTCTAACATATCCAATTAATCAATTAATGCTTAATATAGCAACAGTTGCCTCAAGTCTCTTACCACTTTCTTCATTTTTTTGACTTAAAGTGATATTAACACAATAGCACCAAGTTCAATCACATTCTTTTGAATACTGCTAATTTCACAAGATTCATTTGCCACCACGTTGTCATCCAAGTCTTGATCGTCCATATGGATCCCTATTGCCAATCAGGATGTCGAAGTCATCTGTTCCTCCAAGATCCTAACAGAAAAACAGAACTAGGCCTTGGATCAGAACCCGGGCATCAAGTTAAAAATCAGGGATTATCCATCGGGCACTGATGCGGTGGGTTTTTCCACGTTTATCTAAGACCTCCCAGGCATGTAAAAACCCCTAGATTTTACCAAGGTCATAGGCACAATGACAACTGAGGGAAACTTCACCATGACAGGTTGGCCTGCATATATTTTCAGGGGGCACTGGCCCTTATGATTGTCAAATATAGGAGCATCATCACCTGATAATCCCATGGGACAAAATGCTTGTATTTTTGTGTTCCTATAATGTCCCCAGAGGTTATTAACAATAAAAACCACTTGTGCCAACATTATATCCCAGTTAGGTCATGAAACATTGGCATGTCTCTTGATCAAGCCATTAATTTGCTCAACCATGCCATTAGCTTGAGGGTAATATGGTGTATGAAACACCCACTTGATGCCTTCCTCTTGTGCCCAGTCTTGCACCACTGCAGCTGTGAAATGTGATCCATTATCACTCTGAATACATTCAGGGATGGGCAAGATGCCAAACCATCCTCGCAAGACTCGGATTGTTTGGTCTCCAGTAGCTACGCTAACAGCTGTAGCCATGGTTAATCCTGATACCACCTCTACTCCCACCAAGATGTATCTTCTTCCATGAGATGACTTTAAAGGACCAATATAATCAACTTGCCAGGTGCTCCAGAGTGCCTTACCTTGTTTAATATGTTGGTCTGGTGCTTGATTTGGATGATTAATCTTAAGCCTCATTTGACATTGTGGACAAGCTGTAAGAATTGCTTCACACATCTTCATTGACACAGGCCATCCTCAGGACCGACACTCATAATAAAGATCTGTTTTCCCTGAGTGACCTCGCTTAATATGTAGCCACTCAGCCAACCGATCCCAATCTCCTTTATCACTATTAATTACCCTAATTTGGGCCAAATGATCTACTTGTTGATTCCATTTTGCAGCAGGGGTTCCATCTCTTGCATGGCCCTTTACCCACCCCACCTTCAGGGGTCGCGATCTACTTATTTCCAACAATCGTTGCCAATCCCCAGCTCTCCACACCTCTGTATGCCCTATCTGCCACTGATTAGATTCCCACTGACATATCCACTCTGTAGCACCCTTATACGTTGCATAGAAATCAGTATAAATCACAGTGGCACCATTTTCTACTGCTAGCAAAAGAGCATGCAACTCCCCCACCTGCGCACTACCTTCTCCCTCCTCTATAATTGTCTTACCAGTACTGATTTCTAAAGCTACTGCTTTATATTGCCATTTCGATTCCACCCGACAGGCAGATGTGTCAGTGAACCACACTCCCTGTATATCTGAATCTATAGTCAACTCAGGTGCCTCCTTAATTGGGGAAGGTTTATAGGGTTGACTTAACAAAGCCAAATCTAAATTTATAGGTTGCTGAAGCTTAGAGATTTTAACTGGGCCCTCTCTTAACTGCAATAACTGACTAACTCCCTCTAAATAAGCATACCACTTACGTACCGTAGCCTTCTGAGCTACCCCTTCAGGGGGAGATGACCCCTTAAGAACTGAATTTAAAAGAAGGAAAGGGCCTTGTACTACAATATACTGCGTGGTACGTAATCTCTCCATCTCCTTAACTGCTCTAACAAGTGAGAGGAGTCCCTTTTCCCACTCTGTATACCGCTGTTCAGTCTCCTTAAACGAATTGGAAGAAAATAACTGAGGTCTGGCCGGGCCTTGCGGTCCCTTCTGGAACACACCACAGTAGGAGGCATGTTCTGCAAATCCCCACTCCACCCTCAACGGATCCTGTGGATGTAAGGGCCCCAACTTCTGATAGGTTTTAAGTTCATCCTTTAAAACATTCAGGGCCTCTGTATGCTGTAACGTCCAATCCCATTCTCTATTTTTCCGAAGCAAATCATATAAAGGGCAAGCAATTACTGAAAACCCTGGTATATGTTTCCTCTAATAACCCAATGTACCCAGCAGTTGCTGCAGTTCTACCTTATTACCTGGTATCTGTCCCTTCTCAATAACTGATAAAGTATCATCAGGTACTGCAATTGCTCCAGCCACCCATCAAGCTCCTAAAAATTTAATTTCTTGTCCAGGACACTTAGAGGGTGGAATATCTAACCCATTTTTAGTTAACAGGTCCCAAATGATCTCAGCCACTTGTCCTACCTGTTCTTTAGTATTTCCACCCACCAATATATCATCTATATACTGATATATGTGAACACCCAACGGCACCTCCACTGTGTCGAGAAGCTTAGCCAAAGCATTATGAGCAATAGTAGGAGAATGCTTATAGCCTTGTGGGAGTTGGTTGAAAGTATATTGAATCCCCTCCCAGGTAAAAGCAAACTGAGGCTTATCTTCATCTCTCAGAGGAATCATAAAAAACATATCTTTAACATCTAAAGCAGCCATCCATAGGTGAGCAGCTGCCTGTATTGCTGCTACTACTGATGATATATTTGGGACAGTGGCTGTTAAAGATGGGTATTACTGTTCAATCTCCGATAATCAATTGTTAACCGCCAGTGCCCATCTGGCTTACGGACTGGCCAAACTGGAGAGTTATAAGGGGAATGTGTTCGACTTATAATTCCTTTTTTTTCAAGATCATTAATCACTTCTAAAATGCCCTGTTTAGCAGCAGTTGGAAATGGATATTGTGAAACACAGGTCACTTTAGATTGTGGTAATAAAGGAGCAACCTGCAAAGTTTTTACATGAACAGTTCCTATAACCCTACCTCCAAAGCTCCACACTCTGCCACCTGGCAAACACCACTGTTTACCTGCTAGAACATCAAACCCCAATATATTTCCTTTATAAGGACTTAAAGCCACTTCCAGCGCTGTCATCCTTTTTTCCCCTGGTAACCAAAATTGTGTTCTCACTAGGGGACATTTTTCTATTGCCCCCGTCACACCTACTATATTTATAAATTTCCTTGATGGTTTAAGTCCTAATTCAATGGCTTGTTGTCTATTTAAAATACTAACTTGAGCCCCTGTGTGATTAAAAACTCCAAACTTATCTGTTTAGGACCCACAGGGATATGTATATAAGGTTCCTTGTCAGAGGACCATTGGCAGGAATTCACCATGCGGAGTGGGCGGTCCGATCCCCAAACCGCAGCTACTAGTTTTTTGACTCTCAACTCCCCCCTCAATACCACAAAAGGGTTAATTTTCCCTTCCTGAGGGAGTATGGTTACCTGTGTTTCCTTTTGTTCTCGAGTTCTCCCCTCCAGCAATTCCACCAACTTTAGAATATTATCAGTAGATTGCCCATGCAAGACCACCCGGGCTACCCCCAGTGCCAATGCCTTCCGCCAGAGATCATTCCTTCCTGACTCATAAAATCGACCTGGCTTATCGTGGGGCGATTCAAACTCTCTACAAAAAGGCTGTTCAGTGGGGGAGGCCATTCAACTGACTTGTCGAACCCTCCGATTTTCACCCCCGCCCCCACTCAAATCAGTCCAGCCCATCTCTCGTCCATAAGCAACC
Organism: Strix uralensis; assembly: GCF_047716275.1. Lineage (NCBI taxonomy): Eukaryota > Metazoa > Chordata > Aves > Strigiformes > Strigidae > Strix > Strix uralensis. The sequence continues at coordinate 1,067,121 of NC_134011.1, read as the reverse complement.
AGATCATGTAACACTTCTGCCCACGTTAACAAGTGTACACGAGGGTTGGAGGAGTTTCGCTGATTGCATTCAATAGCTCTTTGCACCCTTTCTCTAAGGGACTGGATGTGGATCTTTAAGGCATCTGGGAGCCCTCTGATGAGAGGTTTAAGGTGGCTGGGATCCACCGGCGCCGCAAGCGGTATTCCACACCGCTCCCTCTCATACATCGCCTGAATACAAGCCGCCTTTTGTACTCCCTCCGCCAGCTCCGACAGTCCCTTTACTTTAATGGTAACAGGTTCTCCCCTCTCCTTCGGGTCTACCCCCCCAGCCCAGTAAGCCACTCGAGATGTTATCGACTGGTTACCTGCTGGTCCATCACTTAAAAACACTCCGGGACCCCAGAAACCTCCCGCCTCATCATCACTCAACAGAATTCGATCCCCCCCCATCAAAGAAATAATCCTGCACCTGAATCAAGCAGGCACCTAATATGGCGCACATTTTTCCTTCACTTCTGCTTATCCACCAACTTCCCCGGCTTTGTTCCAACTTTCTCACAACTTCCACTGGATCAAACCACCTCTCTTTCACCCATTGTATCTCTAAGGGAGAAGGTGCACGACTATATTTCTGTAACAACTCCTCTATCAACATCCTGCTGACTACGTCAATTGTCACGGAGGCTTCTAAATGAGCAACCCACCACCAATTTTAAAAAAAAATAAATAAATTTATTTTGTAATAAAACAACCAACCAGCTCTCCGTAAATTACAGATTGGAATGTCCGCAAGAGGAGAACAAAATAACTTTCTGGGGTTTAACAGCAACACAAAACACTTTACAAAGTCCCACTCCCTAGGGGTTTAACGGCAACCCCAAACGCAAAACAAAACTTCACTACCTAGGGTTTAACAACAACTCAAAACACTCTATCACTCACCTGATAAGTGAGGGCTCTCAACCTTGAGGACCTGCTCAGGGCAGCATCCCGACCCAAGGCACCTCGAGGAGTTTCCTTGGGCAGCGTCCTGACCCAAGGGGAGAGTCCTCGACCGCAGCATGCAGCTCCAGGGGACGAGCTCAAAATGGCTCCCCCAGGGGACTCCATTTATACTCAGGCCAAATCTGACCTGTAGTCAATAGTGGCTCCCATTGGTCAAAGGTCTCAACTACCGTGAGACCTTGAAAACAAAGACAGCCAGAAGCTGCCACACCTCAGCATCCATGAAGCTCTGCTTTCACTGGGCAGATGCACCTACCACACAAGGTCAGTGTGACAGTAACAAGTCCTCACCCTTCCTCTCCTCTGGTTGCCATTTCCAAGGAGTCAGCTCCCACGGGTCTGCAATGTGACTTACAGCCGAGCTGTGGTGGGGAGGATGCAGCAAACAACAAGGACTTTGTCCTTTGTATTCCACCTGGGCCTCTATCACAGCTGCCTCTGCTGACATACCATGTGTAGATGCAAAAATAAACCAAATTTGAGATGTGCTCAGAAAGTCAGAGCTGCGTATCAGCTTGTTTCCCATAGGCTTGGATGACTGCTCAAAATGTTCTCGGTCACATGGTAATTCCAAAATCACCCCTCCTCTTTTCTGTTGTTATTTTCATCAGCGAGTTAACCCTATACAGACTGAAGTGACCTGCTGTAGCTTCTACAGATTGCAGCACCTGAAAATACTGACAGCTAATGGTCCACTGACACAGGAAAGCTTCTGCACAAACCCTGCAAAGCCATCCCACCCAGAAAGCGTTTCCAAGACTACTCTCCCTCCACCAGATTCCTAACGTCTGGAAGCAATTATTTCCTCCAGTCACCTGTTACAAGGGTTTCATTATTTCTGTGGGGTGCTCCCACACATCAGGGGTGAGAGGTGGGAAGAACAGAGCAGCCACTTTTGGCCAGAAGGTCTGAGGCAGCAAGGTCCCATCTCTGGGGGGCCTCTCCAGCAGATTTACATGCCAGTGCAAGAAGGGTGTCTGTCCAAGCTAAAAGTTACAGGGCTGTCACCGGAGAGAAGGCTGTGGAAGCCAGCAGCAGTGGATTTTTAGATTCTACATTTGATAAAGAGGAGAAAATACTTACTACCATTTGATGTAAAGACACCCATATGCCAGGGGGAAGGACAGGCACGAGCAAAACTGAATGTGAACCTAATTGTTCCATAAATAATGGAATTAATGGAAATCAAAAGGTTGATAATGCTGGACAATACAGAAGGGGAGAGACTCATGTGGTAGCCCACTTATATTCAGTCCTAGAGCAAACTGTGTAACATTAACACAGCCATTCAAGAAAGGTTTCCACTTGAGACTTGAGGCCAGGCTACACTTCATGTCCGTATGTCATTACATGGAGTACCAGGACTCGGTGCTGTGGGCAGCCGGACTTCTGGACCTCACCTTAAGGCACTTCAGGAGCTCAAGAGCAGGCTAAGCTAGTTCTGGAGACACAGTCCAACTGTAAAGCAGCAGGAGCCCTGGGACACACTCCAAAACCAGCTCTGACACACCACAGGGTGCTCTTAATGCTCAGCTGATCGGCTCCCACTCTTTACAATATTCCCACCGCTCTGACACAACCGCTTGGTCACAACATGGTGCTGTCAGCTACAGTGGTGTGAAACTGCAGCTGTGCCAACACTGGTGGCTCTGAGTCTTATATGGGATATAGGAGTAACTGAGAAGAGAAGATGATCCTCTTCCTTGAAAAAAAAAAAAATTAGTTTCACCTATTTTAAAAGGAAGAAAAGTTGAGATTATCCTAGGATTTACTCCAAGATGAAAAGGGATTTTGCATTGCTCAGACAGTGGGCATTCTTCATCTCAGACCATGCAAATACTCAGAACCAGGACTCTGGCTGATCAAAGGATATGGGGTTTTGCTTGCATAAACAGAAAAAGAAAAAAAATTTCTGTACCTATGCACAGTGAAACTCAAAAAGTCCATTTAAACCTGCCAGCCTTGTGTCCAGGCTCACAGATGACACTGGAAGGGAGACTCAGCCGTGGTATCTGTCCAGGTTATATGAAGAGATTGATATGTCAGTGATCAAACTTGGGTTGAATTTGTCCTCCTTTCCACAGACGACCATTTCATTCCTCAGGTCAAGATGTGAACTGAGAGTGCTCTGATATCCTTTGTTAATCCCCATACGCTACATGTAAGCTGTGCCCTTACTCATAATTACCGATAGCTCTCAACAGTGTAAGGACACTTATGAAGTGCTCTTAATTTATAGCCCTTGCAGCAGAGCTCAGCTTTAGGCAGCCTCTCGCTCTGTCAGGAGCCCACAGAAATGCTTTTTGCAACAAGCTCTCGCAGCCTCACTAGAAACCTGGTGTCTTCTCTTGGCACATCAAGTCAGCTGATGCAGGGACCTGCCAAGTGACCTCAGCCAGGGAGGAGAAGGAAGGGAGGTTCTCAGCTATTGCTTACCAGCGGCTCAAGGGTGAACATATCATCGGAGAAAAGCATGGAGTCTCCTTGTGCCTTTGCCCACTGGTCCTGGAAGGGGCGGGAGAGAAGGGAAAGGCGTTCTCGGAGAGCGGGCTCCACCTTGCACTCCCTCAGACAACGATCCATCTCGTCCTCTTTCTGCCTCTGCAGCCTGCAGCCACAGGGAGAGACAAACCAAGCAGATAATTTAATGAGCAACATATTTGCAGAGACTCATGTGAGCGCAGGGGCAGCAAAGCGCTCAGGGAGGAACAGCAGCAGCTCAGCAAGGGGCTGACCCCAAGCCGCGGGGTCCCACACGGATCAGATTATCACTTGCTGTTTGCTCGCACAGCACGTAGTTTTATTCCATGCTTACAAGCTCAGAAGAGGTTCCTGAAAGCCAGCAGCCCTCAAGAGACTCCTGGCTCAAAGCCTCTGCCGCAACTGATGGAGAATCCACCAACAACCCCAATTGGCTTTTCCTACCACAGAGCTGCTTGGGGGAGGCAGATCAAGATGAAGGAGCACCTACTGCAGGGCTTCACTGGCAAGGGGAGACGCAGCTGGGTTTCACCTGCAGGCTACTGGCATCACTCTTTTCTTCCCCTTTGGACCTGCAGGGATAAGCAAGCTAAATGTGCTCTCTGTGCCCTGTCCCGCCTTCCACCAGAGGATCCCAGAGCACTGTAAAAGCAAACCAATGAATTCAGGCATCGCATCCCTTTGGTGAAACCAATGGCTTTATATGCATGGAAACAGAGGCCCTGAGAGGGGAAGGGACTTTGCCTAGCATCACCCACTAAAGAAGTCTGGACCAGCATCTCTGAATCCAAACCCTTACGTCTAGCCTTGAACCACCTTATCTTTTTCCTCTTTTTGGCCGTCTCTGTATGACTTTGACGCAGTTAATCTCTCCCTCACTTGGTAGCTGTAGCAGAAATCATTCTAGTGTTTAAAGATCACCACCAAGAGATAAGGGAGCATGGCTACAGAGCAGTTGCTTCCTAGCTGGCATATCGCTGTCCCCTCTGCACGCTCCAGTCCTCGGCCATGAAGAACCAGCAGGTGACAACTCTGGGGGGATGAGTGGAAGGCTCCATGTGTAGCAGATTGAGGCAATGTAGTATAAACAGGATAGCAATCATCACCCAGCTAAATTCAAATACAGTTCGAAAGGAAATACGGTCATGGACGTTACTAGCTGTACACAGACAGAGCCTCGGGCAAAGGCTGGCACCAACACCAAAAATACTTGCTTTGGCTCACTCCCCCTGGAGTGCAGTGGGAAATGTTTCTCCATGGCTGACCTACAGTGCTGCACGTGAGGAGGGCTTCCAGCCACCGATGAGCAACCCTCAACTCAACCTCCATCAACGGACAATAATTCCACCATTACATCCCAGAAAGTCCTGCAGGAGGGAGACAGAGCAAACCCCTGGATAGACCTTCTAATGATCCAGGTCTTCTGGGTTCACAGCCCAGAGCAGGGTCCTGCATTGCCTCCTCTCGTGGATAAAGTCCTCTCTGCTCTGAGATCTCAAAAGCTTCTCTGATAGCAGGGCAGTGGCCTTGGAGCTATGACCATCCCTGAGATTGCAAGTAGGAGGAACAAAACGTCCTGATCAGACTCTAGGACACAAACTGGCACGAGATCAAATGTAATTGGAAAAGAATCAGGTTGAAGTGAACTGTGGGGAAACCTGGTTGCTTCTGAGGGGAAAGAGGATCACTCAGGGTCCAATCTGAGACAGGCAGGAGAGAGGAGACAGTAAAGGAATGGTCAAGGCAAGTGCCCAGAGAAGGTAATGAGATTTTAACACACTAAGCTTGGATGGAAGTCACACACTGTGTAATTAAAAATAGACAACAGTGAAAAACTAGTTTTGGCCTTCAAGGCATTTTTGACCTAATTATGTTGAACTTTACTGGCTCAGAAGCCCTTAAAAAAGTGCTCCAGTTTAAGGCAGTTTCCTGATCAGCTATGAGCTAACTCCTATACACCTACATCCATGCAAGTCTGAAAAGTCCCACAAGGATTCCCTTAATCACCCAAACTTTTAAGTGTCATTTCCAGTTCATCCCCCCGGGCGATAAGTGTTTCTCTGCTGCCTGAAACGGGAATTTCAAAGCTTCACCACAGACACCCTTTGAAGAACCTGCCCGATCTCTCAGCACCATGAAGACACAGGCTGCTGCAGCCCAAATGCACTCTGTCCTGTGCTGCCCTACCTTCCCTGCAGAACCCTTCACCTCTGAATTCTCCCAGTCTCTGACGAAGGGTAGAAATACCTCGTTGTGCTGGAAACCCGGACAGTGCAAGGCAATTCAACATCCTACAGCAAGATGGCCTCAACTTCCTGGGCCAACAAAGCACTTTACCTGCACATTACTGGAGAAGGAGCCTGACACCTTATCAAAGCTGGAGTGGAAGAAGCTGCAGTGAATATCATAACAGTTATGCTACCTGCAGCTATGTTAAGTGCTGCTACTCAGTGCAGTCCCAGGTGACGAGTGCTAACCTTTCCTCAGCCTCATGGACCCTCCATAGCCCAGGGGTCTCTGGACCTCAGTGGTTTGCTGCTCCCACCAATGCAAATTTGCTCTCTGAAGAAATCCAGTCATTGCAATCAACCTTTCCTCCCCAAAACACCATCCTCAGTTGGAGTATGGATGGAGCTGGAATGGGAGGCACTGAGCTCCATTACCCTAAAGCCCAGGGACACGTAACCTGATGCCGTAGATGGTTTACTTGTCCTAAACCATTCAATGCACCAACACCCCTTGAGGCCATACGTTAGTTTTACCCTTGGGCAGTGTATCTTACTGATATGAATCTTTCAAATGAACCTCAGCTTCTGACAATCCTCCTCTTCCTGAGTAAAAAAGCCTTCCGCTGGAAGTGCACTATGATTTCACTCCAATCGTGGATGACCACAGATCTGTGGTTTGACAGCGTGAGGTAAGTCTTCTCAACTGTCAGGGAGCTCCTGGCCAGCCTGATGCTGACATCTACAGCTGCTCCATAAAGGCTTTTGTGAATATCTTCACCTGGAAAAAAGCAAAGGGGAGTCTTTGCTCATCTCACTTGCTGATGGAAGTATGAGGAACAAAGCAAACCACCTGTAACAGAAGAAACTGTTACAGCTTTTAGCTATATTAGCAGTTCCACGGATCAGCACATTTATCACATTCTGATAGCTGCCCGTGTACAGAATGAGGATGTCCTGGGCACCACCATCAGCACCTTATTTCTGGGTGTGTTTGTGGAGATTTATCCCCAAGGGGACAGGATTTACAGTGAGATTTTTCACATGTGCCCAGGTGGCCTTTGGGTTGCCATCCCACTCAAGTCACAGGGAATTCTGCATCCAAGTCATTCGGGTGACTCTGAGGAGTCCCACCTCAGTCAGACTTGCCCAGTGTTGTGTGTCTCCTGATCCCTTGTTGCTGACAAGCAAAGATGCCTGGGGGCACGCGGGCAGGAAATGGAGGTTCAGAGGAACAAGTGACAGCCCAGGGCAGGATGGGACACAGAAGAGAGCTTCACTGTGCTGCAGAAGCAGCGCCCTCACTTGCTGTGGGTTTGTGAAGACACGTCAAAATGAGACTGGTGGGGCATGGCCCACCACAACCTGCCCATTACAGTCCTGAAAGCCCATTTCCTCAGCCGGGACCCTGTTGCTTATGCTTGGGTCTGCCAGTCTAGACTGCATCTTCCCAAGCCATTCAACAACCAGAGCAAGGGCATCTTTGCTTTCCACCTCAGACCCAGCTGAAGAGGAGAGTGTCCTGGGCTGTGCACATCAACTGACTAATGACTGGAGCCTTGCTGGAGTACCTGCCAGCACGTCACCCTCCCGAACAGACTCCCACCACAGGCTCCCTCATTTCCAGAGCTTTCAAACCTTCCTTCTTCCCAGCCAAGTAACTCCTGGCAGGCAACTGAGCTCAAACTTCAGTACCAAGCCCGCTCTTCCTCTTGCAGGCAAGTGTTTCCCAGGTGAGATGCAAACAGCAAACATCAGACATGCTCTCTAGAAACGGCATTTCTGTGGAGTGGTGCTTAAAGCCTCAGAGCCAGCCCCAACGGACAAGTGCAACAACCTGGCCATAGCCTGGTGAGCATCCCTCTGCAAAGGCAGAGCCTCCTCCTCACTGCACAGTCACAACAAGGCAGCCAGCGAACGGACCTGCCTTTAAACGGCTACCATGCAACAACACAGGGAGAGAGCTAGATGTGTGCTGGGTGGACTCCTGAAATCCTAAGCCAGACACAACACAGCAGAATCATATTCATTCCAGGGAAAAAAAAAGGAGCCCCTCTTTTGGGGGGGCACTGGGGAATAAAGCAAGACTCACCCTTAAAACAGTAGATCTCTAGAGTCATTCACTCATCTCCACACACGGAGAATCCAGCCTTCATGCCTGTAGAGCCTCAATTCCTCTGCTCTTAAGGGAGTCTGGAGTGGTAGGGATTTGTGGCCAGAGACAAGTTACGTTGCGAGGACAGCAGCAATGTTTACAATGACTGGACAATCTGCTTTCTATAATGGACAACTTGGCATACAGAAATAACTGATGTTCAGGAGGGTTACAGAGGCGGGTATGCTTTATAAGCATTGCCTCTCCCTCCACTGAATCCTTGGCATATATTGGCAAGCAAAGGAGCCAGGAGCCAGGAGCCAAGACATGCACAGTGCTTTGAGCTCGGGTTTATGGAAACACGAGCCAGCGCTCTACAACGATCAAGATGACAAACTACTGCAAAATAAACACCATGAAAACTATCATCATCTCACTGTCTAAACCCATGGCCACGTGTGTCCTGAAATACTGGGTATAGGTCTGATCTCAAAAAAAAACAAGCTGAAGCATTTGAAGCTAAATAGAGAAGGGCAGAAAGAACAATTAAGTATGAAGCAGCTTTTATAAGAAGATTGAATAGGACTCCTCATCCTAGAAATCATATGGGAGATAGATGGGAGAGGTTTCTAAAAGCATGAATGGCCTGGGAAATGTGAATAAGGAAAAAATTGTCACTTTTTGTCATAAAACAGGAACCTGAGGGCCTGAAATACTGTTATTAGTCAGAAATTACACAAAAGTGGTAGTACTTTTCCAGGGAGTATTCCTTCCTTTGGAACACACTGCCACAGGAGGCTGTAGAGGCTAACAGCTGTAAATCCAGAGAGCAACTGGACAAATTCTTTGAAGATAAAGCCATCAGAAGCTATTAAACAGAGATGAGAATAAAGCCTCCAGCACAGAAAAATGCTAACTCTAGAGCCCACGAGGGAGAAAGCATATGCACTGCCTGTTTCTACACAATTTGCTAAACATCCCCTATTGCTGCTCTCCCGGGGAGGAGCTGGGGATGCAGCCACCCCTGCGCTCCTGGCTGCAGGCACCGAGGACTCTTCTGAAGGCTGGAGGGTTTGCCGGAGCACCTTCTACCACAGAGAGCATTCGGCACCGTTCTGAATACATAAACCCACAAATCTCTGGGTCCAGGAGAGTGTGCACAGCTGCCAGCAAGTCAGGAGGAAGCCACGGATCTGTCTGTCAGGTCGATGGGCTGACACAGAGAGCGGACCTGCCAGGGTCGGCCACGGGCGGCTGCAGGCTGCATGTCTTGGGTCTCAAATTAGATGTGACATTTCATTTAAGACTCTTGGCTGTTTAATAGATAAGTTTTTTAAAAAAACCCTCTGTACTGTAACAGCAACGTAGCACTAGGTATTTCACTTGACAGGGTAATGTCCATGGCGTGTGGTTTGGGATGCTTCGCTGCCATGAAAGCACATTTACTGAATCTAGATGTGTCTGCCCTATCGTTATTTACACAACATGATCTTATTACAACCTGTCAATTCTCTCATTCTTACATGTTTTTGATACATTTCCTACAGGTGGCAGGACACAGCTTTCACTCTGCAACCTGAACAAAGTAATGCCTGAACTTGAAATTAAAAGCTAGACTTTTTATAGAGCAGTAGAGCAGATGCTCTGGGTTGTGCACTCCTGAGTGATGCTCTTTGACACAGCAGAAACACCCCTGTGTTTTATCCCAGCATCCATCTGTGTGACTACAGACACAGGTATCTGAGCACACCATGATAACTTTTCACTATCTTGAGGTGAGAAATCTAGCATTGGGTCATCCTCTGTGGGGCTCCTGTTGTGCAGGGAAACAGACAAAGAGAGAATTTACAGAACAGCTAAAACATGTTTCTGAATTCTTCTAATACTACATGATCATCCTGGTGCAAGGGGGAATAATTTTCAGAGCAGTACAAACTGTTCTTAAACAGAAAGACAGATTTTGTTTAGCCTGAAAGTATAGCTCAATGAACGGATGAGCAAACCCTTGAACAAGATTTCAAAACAAATTTCAGGTTTTATGAAGAGCGCTTTCCTAGTATTCACAGCTGGTACTTTCCTTCATTGATTACTGCTGTAAACATTAGGAAGCTGGTACCCAGATTGATTAGACTGAACAGAAACAAAACAGCAGCCTGATGCATTTTGTCTTCACCAAGACATATTCGTCCTCTATCCCTGTATCTCCCCCTCTGCTGAATTTGGATTTTAAATCTTTTTAGGAGTGAATGACAGTCAAATTTGGAATATTTAGGTAGCATGGAAAGTAAGTGTAATTCCATTTGCCCAGTTTGTCAGAAGACAGTGCCTTGATCTCATCTCTTCTATGAACGCAGCTGGAGAGAGACAGGTCCTGCTGCTTTTTCACTGAAAATATGAGCAAGCAATAAAAGCAGAGCTCTTCACTCAAAAGAATGTTACTGTACCCCCATATTGACCTATGATAAGTAATTCTTTTGGTCCTGCTACTATCATACCCAGCTGCCTCCACTGCCGGCATATCCTTGTTTTTCAAACAGCGTGCAGAGGTCTCTGTTACCACTTCACCACCGGAGAAGCGAGTCACTTCACCAGGCTAAGTGATCTCTGGAAAGCTGGAGAAGTCACCTACAGCCTGATCCAGCCCCCCCCACCATGTGGTTTTTGCTGCGTCTCCCACAGAGCTACCACTAGATCAGAGTCAGGAGCACTGCTCTGAGCTGTTTCGCTGTTGGGAAGCTAATGGCTTCACCTACAAGATGCGCCGAGTCTCCGCCGGCCTGAGAAAGGCCGTCTGTCCGTCCCCACACTTGTATTTCCAGCCCTAGAGCAAAACGTAGAGCAGCGACAGTCATTTGTAAGTGCTTCTCCGAGGTGGTGTTCAGGAGCTGCCTTCAGACATCATTAAACCATCACGTTATTTACTCCAAACCTCGTTTATAAACCTCACCACTAAATAACTGCTGCTGCTAACACAGGTGTTTCTAAAGAACCATTCCCAGGCTACAACAAAGCTCAGAGCATCCTCGTCATTACTGTGGCCACAGGTATTGCTGTAACGGTCAGAGTCCCCAGCGTGGCCCCGGCCTCAGCAAAGCACCCACTGAGCCCACGCAGCACAGTGCAAGAAGAGGGTCTCTACCCCAGAGGCCCTGCAAGGAGCCGTAAGACAACAGATGGGATGAAAAGGGAGGTGGAAAGCAGTGACCAGCCAGCAGTGCTGCACAGGACAGGCTGCAGGCTCTTCAGACAGCTCTCCTGCACGTTAAGTCATCTCCTCTGCAGTCAGGCTCCCGCCATGCATCCTTCTGTGACCGAGCACCCACAGCATTCCCCATCACCCCCTCTGCACTGTGCTTAGGAAGAACTGTTTGCCTCGTTCCAGGATGAAATACTCTGGCACAGGAATATCTGGGAGCCAGCACGGAGGCTTTGTCCTGCCCAGCATGAAGGAGCTTCGCAGAATGTATTGAAAAGGACGATGAAACCGTTGGATGATGAAAGACCACTGCCACATACCCAGGATGTCGCGGGTTATTTTTAATCATTATTGCTACTACAGTAACGATACGCTGGGGTACCTGACTGGCTGAAACATTGCTTTTGGCCATGGGGAAAATAGTGCAGGAACTTTCATTCTGATTGCCTGGCAAAGACATGCCCAATGGACCACTTAATAAATCAGTGACCCTTCAAGCTGCTCTTCTGCTTCTCAGCAGATGCTGATCGATCCACAAGGAAAGGAGGCTAATGAATGGTCAGTTCTGCCCTGAAACACATCCACCGGTAATGACACTTCAGAACACGTCAGTGATTTCCACTGATGATAGAGTAGACAAGCTGCGGTCAAGGATGACCTGCAAAGAGATGAAAACCACATTCTTCCAGAAATCTTTCATGTGCTAAAAATGGGGTATGCAGTGTCACACAGAAGTCTGTTTCTGTGCATGCCTGAGGATGAACAAAACAGCCAGAAGGAGATTTTTAACTTCCAAGCGACCCTCCTAGTACATACATCCCAGTCTGCTCACGCAGCCAACTCCATGGGTTGCTGGAGCAGGGTTTTTGTTCGAAGGGGTGTTATGGAGTTGTGGAGCTACAAAGCTGTGCAAAGAAACCTCAAGCAAATGAAGCACAAACTTAATTCCCCTTCATCTACCCTCAAAGTGACAGATCATCTCTCTTGAAACACAAGGCCCTGGAGAGGGGCCATACTCTGCAAGGAGCAGAATGACCTTATCAAAAACAGTATAAGAAAAATTCATTACAAGCAGTTCTAGAAAAGGGGAACAAAGACAGGAAACGGTTGTTACCTATTAGCTCTTTTGACAGAAACAAACACTTTGGAGACCAACTAGACTCACCCATCAATCTAAGTGATTTGAACTATAAAAGCATATAACCAATCAGTTGTATAAAGTATTAGTTACCAATCCTTGGTCTGTTGGAGTGCTGCTACTATTAAGATGCAAAGTCAACATATAATTGCACAAACTCCTATTTACACTTTTTTTGCCTACAATATATGACTCCCTCCACTCACTTTGAAGCAGATGTACAAGAACATAAAAGTCTGACAGAAACCAGCCACACTGCTGGGAATTCTCACAAGCGAAGGAAAAAAAGCACAACGTGCACTCATCACCTACAACAGGCAGAAAGAAAAATCCTTTTACAAAGTTTTTAAATGCCTGATAGCCCAAGGAAAACCTAGAGAAGCCTCTTGTACAGCATCAGTCTGGCTTACACCTTAGGAGAACACGGGAAACAAGATCTTCTTTAAAAACTCACAGAATAAAGCAAGTTTCTAAACATCTGCCAGCATTAAACACAAATAAAAAAGAATTACATCGGTTAGTGCACTACAGGGAAGCTTTGGATTCAAAAGGGGCTGCTGCTTAGGAAGTGGAAGATTTCCCCACCTCTTAGCACTTGTAAGCAGCTACTATAAATCTGCCTGGGGTGGAAGGAATGGAGAAGTGCATGAAGATGAACAACTGCGGACTGGAGTGACAGTGGCACACAGCGGTGGCTGTCAGAAGCTCACGGTCTGTTGCCATGAATTTAGCTCAACAGTAACTTAACGCTACTCACAGCAATGTCAGAGCCCCTGTAAACACTGGCACAAGACTAAGATTAAAACCAGAAAATGGTTTTGGTATTCCCACCCTGGTATCCTGCACAATACAGGGACGACTCAAGTATGTAACGAGGTAGGGAGTTTGCTCAGACAAGTACTGAGCCTCCTCCATTCTGGCTGAAGTCAGTGCAAATTGAGAACACTCAGCAACTTGTTTGAGTGATCTCAGGAATGGAAAATGCAGCACAAGGGCTAAACCTCAGTTAAACCCTGCTGCCTGTCCACATGCCTCAGTGGATTTACAAAGGAGAAAAAAAGAGAAAGGAAAAGGCTTGATCTAGAGACTACATCAATAGGATTTTCATTTCATTTTCAAACAAGTTCCTGGAAGCCACTGATTGCAATGCCGGCCTTGCAAGACAGATGACAAGACCCTTGGTCAACAGGGGGTTCTTAAAGGAAAGAGAACAGAGCTCTATAAAGGTGGCTGTTTTCTCCAAAGCCTACAGAAAACCACAGATGACTATCACAGCAAGGCAGTGCTGTTCTCAGATGCTTTATCCTTGTGGGTAGCTGAGATGTTCAGAGGTGCTGGCACATCCACGCTACAGTTACTTGTTCAGCCTCAAACAGCAATAAACAGTCAGGGCTGGGATTTCATTAATTTCCTGCGTGTGTACAGTGACACTCACACACCACCAAGCCCTTGCATGGGTGGCCTCATTCACCAAAGTAAGCCAGTTCAGCCAAACCCAGCACCGATTTTACCTGAGGAAAGGGATTCAGCATCCCGACACGTTTACATTCCCAGCTGGCAAGCCCGCGCTGATCCAGGCGGGAGCTGAGCTGTCACTAACACGGCTGACAATTCCCCCTGGCCCATTTCAATGTGATGCAGCACCGTGGCCAAGATGCACAGGCTTTGCTTCCCCTGCTGCCAGCCAACACACCCAGCTCTGCAGTCACCCATCATCTCCACCAAACCCAGACAGCTCTAATACATCACTGCAAACTCGCTGTCATGGCACAGGTGACTAAAGAGCTCCACAGCAGCATTTGTAAACATGCCTTCATTTCTCCTGTGATCTCCTGCCTCATTTTCCCCATTGGAGATGAAATGTCAGTGTTTTCTCAAGCTGGCAGTTACCACTCATGGCTTCAGAGGCTGCTGCAGCACAGAAAAGCTGTCTGTGGTTAGACCAAGAAGGGCAGAGGCCGCTCAGGGCAGTGGCTCAGGGCATCCTGTGTAGGGTGAAGACCTGGATCCACCTCTGATACCCCCCTGTAACCCTGAGCATTGCTGCCACACTGAGGACAGCAATTCCCATTCAGTTGAGATCTACCCAGGAAATATTTTAATGCTATTTTTTCTTCTTGCATTGCCCCAAGGAAATCATATCTATCCTACAGGCATCCATGCTGGCTCAGAGGATGGGGAGGATCACTGACCTGCTCATCACGCTCACTCCAGACACCCAGAGGGCTGGCAGCTCTAGAGGCAGCCCACACAGGCAGGTACTGATCAAACCCAACCACACCTCAGCGTAGCTCTCCAGTGCTCAGTACCAAAATCCCCTGCAGCAACCCCTTAGCGCGGTCAGCCTAAGCACCCAGCTGTCAGCCAGCCTGCGGGGCTGAAGGGGACACCAGAGGGACTAGAGGGACACTTCCAGGGAGGGGACATATCTGGCCAGGGCTTGCTTCTCCAGGCTGCAGCCTAGTGCTGGTATCACGAGGCTGATGACGTTCTGCCCTACATCCAGCCAGCAGCAATGGAGGGAAGCGATGCTGGGGACCCCATACGGTCAGGGCCAGCCAGCAAAGCTTGGAGGCAGGGGAACAAGGCAGCCAGAGCCTTCCCTGACCCAGGGCAGGGCAAGCTCAGCTCCACATCATCTCCAGCTCCCACTGTGCTGCACTGGAGAAACACATTTAGCTGCTCTCTTCTCCCAAACACGAATAACCTGATTCTGGCAGAGATCAAGTTTTGCTCCCCAGGGCTCAGGAGGGGAGACATTACTTCATCCACTTCCCACGGGGACAGTAACTAACCCAGTGCAGGAAAACTCAATCTGATTGACAACTACAGAGCCGGAGGCAGACGCTGCCCACATCTTCAACCTGCCCTTCAATCCAGGAGCTGAAGCTCAGCGCTCCTTTCTTGCTCTGGGTGCGCAGAGACACAAAGAAGGCTCTGAGCCTGGGTCTGTGATCCACAGCAAACAAGCCGAGACTTGCTTGAGGAGAGCTTTGCTCAGGAACTCAGCCCTCCCCGTAAATAGTGTAGAAATTCAATGGAAAACAGGGTATTAATCTTCCAAATACCCAGGTGGTTCCTCAGCAGGCTTTTAGCATGAGGCTAGAGGCTTCCAGCGGGACTAAAGCCACTGAGAACTATTGCTGTGCCCATCTCTTCTGGGGAAGCTGCTTTCTGGGGCTCTGCACCAAGAGGAGACAGGACAGTAATGGAGCAGACACTCCTCCCTGAGGGCTGGCTCTTCTTGGACACGCTGGCTCCTAACATTCACATACGAGTACTTGCTCTGATCTCTCCCCTCAAAGAGGGCGAGAGCCTGCCCCCAGACTTTTGCTTCTGCGTTAGTCTCACAGAACCACCAAAGGGAAATGACCTGCGTAATTACTCTTACTACTAGCAGCAATAAAATCATCTCAGTACAGAGTGTCTGTCAGCCACGTACAAGCTCAGAGGGGCTTTGCTAATTACTGAAGTTTCCTGCGCTGACAAAGAGATCCCTAGGGATGTGGTGACTGATGGGGAAAAACTGTGCAGAGGAATTTCAGCACCACACAACAGATCTCCTGGACTAGAAGCACGTTTTAGCACCTTGCCACAGGGTCCAGTGGGCACTGCAGGCACCCACATACAAGCACAGAATCTGGTCCTACATCTTGAAGACCACCCATCAGACCACAGTAGGTACTTCTCAGAGACAGGAGTCTAATGTGAGTCAGGATTTAGGGAGCTCTGAGCAGAGAAGCGATCCTCCTTCCACAACTCCCAGCATCTCTCCAGCACCTCCTGTCTCTGGCAGCCTCCTTTACTCCCATGGAGCACCTGACGCAGATGTTCTTGTTTCTGGGTGCTACGGGACTGCTGAGTTTGTTTTGCACCTCTGGCACAGCTCTGGGAAGCTGTCACACATCTCCTTAACCACGTGCCCCTGAGCAAAGCTCACCCTCCCACGCCAAGCTGGTGCTACACTGGCAGGTTGCAATAAACATCACGACTGCAGCAAACCGGGTCTGATGTACAAACAGCAGCACTCAGGGCAACCAGCTTGAGCATCTCACTTGAGCACCGCTTGAGAGCTAAAAGAGTATCTAAAGATTTATGAATATTGACTTGGTTGAGACTAGACTTCACAAACTTATTTTTCCACATCCACATGGGGCGGTCTAAAAGTCACCTGGGAAGGGCCGAGACACCAACAGGATTTTTAGTGGCACTGAGTGCCGAACCCCTTCCAAACCCATATGTGTGCTTGCCATGCAGGCTTCAGAAACCCCTTCTGATACCATAACCTGATGTTAAGGTGATGAACAGGGATGTGCTGTAGCCCAGAACATCCCAAGTCACCCTCATCTCAGTATGAGCTGGGATTTTTCACACCCAGACCCATGTACATGGGGGAAATGGAGGAGTTTGGACATGTAAAGCAGTGAAGGTCAAATTTTCATTGTAAATCACTATGCTCTTAGCAGCAAAGACATTTTCTTCACACTCATCTGTAAAGTTTGTAGCAACACGACTACTACCACATAGACAGTCTATCCAGGGGACAACACCTGTACTCCTAACCAGGACAGTCTAAAGGACGTACAATTCAAATCAACCAAATAGCAGGCAAAGGGAAGAGCTCCATGTTTGCTTAAGCAATGCTAGGGACAGATTTGACTCAAGTTCAGCAAAAATTAAAGCCACTTAACATGCACCCGATCCTGTGTCAGTCACACTAACAACAGTGTGATTCACTGAGAACTACTGCCACTTGTGAGCAAGTCAATACAGACACACAGCAAAGCAAGGAAAATGCCTCCCAACACCCTACACTGATATTTTGCTCTTAGTGCCACTGTTTCATAAGAAACAGTCTGTTGGTGGCTCTGAAAGAGCAACCCAGCTGCTTTCTGTATGCGAGTCACAGGGAGTCTGACTTAGCGCAGGACAAATCAGCCAGGGCTCGCCCCGCCAGGTTGGGCAACATTGTCTGCTGCTCTGCACTACACCTGCAACAAGCAGCTTTTATTAAATGGTTTGGTTTCACTTCAGCAATTAATCTCAGCAGCCTTTTACTTTTTTGTATGTTTCAAAGCTGGAGAGATAATCCCTTAATTATTCCTTGCTCTCCTTCTCAGTCTGTGGTTTATTGAAAAGTAACTGCAGCGCTGTACTGACAGGCAGGAACGAATCCTGGCTTCATCTCCCAGGTGGCTGCACCATGTTCCAGGGAGGTTGCCTATCCCAGAGCCAGCAGACAGTTTGGTCCCTGTGGCCTATCCATGAAAATCACTTTTGCAAAGATTAACCATGGAGGAATCAGGTGTTTCAGTAAGAACAAGACTCAGGTTTTCAAAGCAAGCTGTGAAGATCCTGGCCCTGGATTCTTCACTTGGACTTTTCATTTCACATGGTATAAACCCCACAGCCCTAACCTCTAGTGTAATTATCCCTGATCTAACTCAGAAAAAGATCTATCCCTCTGAAGATTATCCTATAGGTTCCCTATATCCATACAAATGAGGCACCTTTTGTCATTCTGTATCTGAAATTTCAGTAGTTCTGTCAAGACAGTGTTACCCAAACCAATGAGCTTCTCTGAGTGAGCATAAACAATTCTCTGTGAATGTGTCATTGACTGAAAAATATTAAACAAAGCTGTGATAACTCAGAAGCCTACAAAGAGCATTTGGAAGATATGGGAGCATTTCTAGAACTTCTACAAACTCAAGACAATAAAATGTTCATTGCTGGGCTAAAGCATCACAGCAGCACCCAGGTGAGGACATCACACTTCCCAGGACCGAAGTTCAGGAACAGGGACAAAACAAGCCTCTCTTTCAGGCAAGAGAAAATGCACACCAAATGCATTCAGGCAACTGAAGAAGTGTCTCGACCAGCATCACAAGATACCTCTGCTGAACCAAGGCAGACAGAAGCATTTTAACATCACACCTTTTTCTTGAATTTTTCCCACTTAAAGTGACTTACAAAGCTGACAGCATTTCTGTGGCCTGAGCTTGGCTTCTCATACCCTAGTATAAATTTTATACCTATCTCGGGAGGCAGCGAGCACTCCCTGCCAAACCCCAAGAGCCCTCAAGTCCTGGCTGCTTCAGTCCTGATGCTGTGAAGTCTGGGATGTAGGTGGGTAGAGGGCAACATAAAAAAAAGGGTCTGTGGCAAGACAACAGAGAAGCAGTACAGGGGACAGAGGTGTGTAAGAGACGGGGGCATTAAGAGAGAGTCCGACAGAGACATGCATTCCCCACGTTACACTTCAAACAGAGCATTGTCTAGGAATAAAACTTCACACCTGCATGTGCACACTGCAATGGAGAATCAAGGTTCCTCCTTTCTCCACTCAGCAACTCCCAGCAAAACAGCCTGCCAAAAATCTCATTCCTGCTTGAGGGGATCCGCTTTAACAACCCCCTAAACACCAACTATTTGTCACTTTTTCCCTGAGGTAAAGGACAGGGGAGGCACACCTGGAGAGGGAATTAAGGTGTCTGCGGCAATGGGAAATGATGGTAGATGACTGTCACGGGGGTGTGCTGGGTGGAGAACACCATGCTGACACCAGGGATGGACCAGCACACAGCCACACAGGACACACAGAACAGACTCAGCCTTTGCCCCTTATCTGCTCCCTTCTAAGCACTGAAATGTGCAGAGATTTTGAAAGAAAAGCTTTTAGAAGTAGTTTGCAAAGCAAGTTTAACATTATTCTGCTTAGAAAGGGCTCTGTTCTGAAGGATGCAGAGAGCGTGCACCACGTGGTGCCCAGCACTTACCTGTGTCATAGTGAACTACCAGGGAACTGGGATGATCCCCGGTCTTCAGCGGGTGAAACTCCACTGTTACTTGCATGGCATCACCGATCCCAAGAGTCCCGATGGAGGGATCCACAGAGAAGGGGCTGCAATGCAGAGACAGAGACACATCAGGGCTACTGTGGGCGATTTGGGGACTATACTCCTTTTGCAGTCTACTCCACTTCAGCTCACTTGTGCAAGCAAGAAGCAAACAAGCCACAGTCAGTAGAAAAAAACAGAACACAGAGGATCAGAAATGGCTCTACTGACTCTCACTTCTGAAGAGATCCAGCTCTCCGAACATCCTGTGGTGTCAAACGACCTCATCTCCCCCATACTCTGCATCCGCTTCTCTGCAGGGAGGCTCAGGAGTCCGACCGCTAGCAATACAGCCAGAGGATGGGTTTTGAGGAGCACAGAGATGGTGAGAGCTATCTGCCTGCACAACTTGACACTGACTTCCTCAGGAATCTGTCTTTCCCTGCCACCTATAAAATCCACCTCAAGAGATGCAAATGTCAGGGCATTACCTGTCCCAGTGACACTGCAGCCTAGGAATCAGACAGGGAGCGTAAGTGTCTTTCTGGAAGACCAGAGAATAATTATGGTTTAAATTGCAGAATTCATTTTTTTTACCTTGGAAACACCCTAGTTTACCTAAGAAAGGGCATGTTTCATCGGCATTACAATGAAAGCTGCTCTAAGAAAAGGAACAATCAGAAAAAGCTCAATAAGTGCAAACGCAGATTAGAGTGATACAAAGATATGGAAACAAGACACGGGAGGAGGATCCCATGTACAGGCTGAACCATTAAACCCCTGGCTACATGAAGTGCCATTACCAGGAGCACATCAAGGTGAGTTTAACAGGAGGTTTTCTGTGTATTCACAAGCACTGCAATCTGGGACTCTGGGTTGTAATCCAAGCTTGGTAACTGTTTGCTTGGCCCACCAGGCAAATTCCGTGCAATGCATTGGAAATAATTATGAAAATGTGTTGGGGTACTTTGGATTTAATATGAGCAATTATGATTTGTCACCGGGTAAACGGCTCTTGGCTGACAGACACAAAACTCAGTGCTTTAATGCAAAGGGACAAGTCAGGTGAAACATGCTTCTGCAGCTGGGCCTCATGGATCTTCTACAGCCCCACTTAGAAAACAAAAGTTATTGGTTTTAGTGCTTTGCTGGTGGTCAACTTTTCACCTTAAAAACATGTTCTGGAGAGTTTTACCATGATTAGAGAATGCAACACACACAAAAATATTGAGAACAACTGGAGCCATGTGCAAGCTGAACTTTGTTCATGTAAGTAGTGACAGCTGATGAAATTGCTGGAGTTTCTGCTCATTAAGGAGATATCGCTGCAATTAGGGGCTTGACCTGTTCCCATTACAACCAGTGAGAGCATTGCCACTAAAGCACGGGGCCTGCAACGTTTGTGTGCTGGACCTGAGACTCTGGAGAGAGCGGAGGAAAGAAAAGGCACCACCAGCCTCAGAACTGGGCTGTTCTACACATCCTGCATCCGCACTGATGGTTATGCCAAGACCACTGCAGGTCTCTGCCAGGGCTTGGGTGGGATCATTGCCTGGTGTGGGAAAGGCAGAGATTTTGGGGTTTTTCCCTTTTTTTTTTTTTTTCCAGAAATGTTGCCAGAACAGAAAAGCTGCTAGTTAAGGGGGATCCCGGGCAACACTTCAGCACTACCTCCCATCCCATCACCTTCCTACTCCTTCCCCATGTCTACCTACTCCTGCCCTCAGATGGATGGGATAGGATGGGAATAACACTCCTGAAGATATCTTCATCTTTTCAAATTATCAGAAGAGATAAAGATCAGAAATTTTCAAATTATCCAACCAAGTTCAGGACTCAGTTCTCAGGACTGAGAAACGGAGCACAAATCAGACACTGCATGTCCTACATCTCACCCCATGCTGTACCTATAAGACAACTCTCTTACTGCTGTAGCAGAAGCTCATTATCCCTCACATGGACCTGGTTCTCCAAGACCCAGAGATGCAAGCTCCATGGTTAAACTCCCTAGAATTTCAGTCACCGTCACTAAGCTGTTGTCTGCAGCCTACAGATAAGAAGAGACACTAAGGAGACATCCCTGACACATTGTCATAGCCAAATGAAAACCACTGCCGAGAGATGACGCTAGTGGGATAGACGTTGGCCTTTTATCCATTAAGTGTGAGCTGTTCTTTAGGATAATTCTCCTCCTGTTAGATCTACCCTTTTAATGAATCACTACTGCTCCTGAAAGACACAAAAGATAAGGTTTGGAGGTTTTTTAATATCTCATTTTCTTCTGACATGCTTTTTAACTATGTTTGTTTGTAGGTTTGCTTTGTTGTACGACATCTAAACTTTCACAAGTCCAGATCTCCCAATGGCACCTTGCAGTCCCCAGCTTGTATAAACTTATCTAGCCACACCAATTTAGGAGAGACCTGCCCATCAGTACTTGCCAAGATCTTGCCTGTTATTGCCCTTCAGAAAGAAAGCAACACTAGATTCGTAAGCAATTTCGTAATGATATATTTTGGCATTTACATCTTGCTTACTTTCACCAGCCAACAGCTCCCCATCTTGACAGTTGGGCATCCCATGATGATACCAAAGGCCAAATACTGACAGAATTGAGAAACACGACTGACAAGTGAACAAAGCTGGCAGTTCTGTGGCCCAGGCTCTCAAACCACCATGCCGTCTGTTCTCCTGCAACCACACCTTTGGCACATGCAGTGTGCAAGGAGGCTGCAATACACTTTAAGTGCCGTGGCGTGTTTATCTTCTGCAGCCAACCTTTCTTTGGTCTACTGGTGCATTATACAATCATCTGAGTTTGGGAGAATCGATTTCATTACAAGCTACCTCCAAACCCAAGGAAGACAGTAACATTACTGGTGATTGAATTGCCTCTTCTGTCCACTAAGATCTATTGCAGGAAAAAAAACAAAGGTCGTTTAATCTTTGCATACATTATTTTTTAGTAACGGTATAACAGCCAAAGTCAAGCAGTATAACTATTCCAGTAAACCCAGTCTGCTACAGTCAAAGCATCCAAGACTCCATCTCTGTGCTGAAAAATCCTGTGTGGAGTCAGCATCTCACAACCTCTGTATTTCCCTCTTTCACTGCACCTAGGCTCTATTTTCATATCCTTGGATGGTCTTTGCATGTCCTATTGTAACTGGCCAATCTCACGCCTCCAGGTAGCGTATGGGTACTACAGGGAGGGATGCAAGGGAGCTCGAGGCACTGTGCCTCGCAGGATAATTTCCTGAGCTTTCAGAGCTTGGTGGGGACACTCCTAAATGGATCTTATCTCAGACTGATCCCCTCTAGCCCCAGAGCATGGCACAACACAACATCAGCAAAGTCAGGAAAAGGCAGTGCTGCACTGAGATCTGCTTCCAGACACCATTTTCAACTGGAATGTACTGGAATGACATTTATCTCTGTGAATGTCATGGAGCAGAAACTCATTATCCTGCCTTAACAATGCGACAACAGGAAGAGACTTTCTCTATTTATACTATTATTATTTTTTATTACCATGCTATGCAGTTAAGAGCTGAGTATGGACATGCAGAGGGAGGAGAAGCACAAAGCCAGACTGCATAATGGGGAGTGCTTTGGTGGTTTTCTCCCTTCATGAAAGGTGGTCAAAATGCGGCCATACATCTGGTAGAAACTATGGCAAGGGAGAGCTCCAAACAGGAACAGCAGAAGGATGCTGAATTGGTCCCATGGCTTCACTTAAGAGCTCTTCCCTGGAGGGAAATGCACAACAGAAAACATCAAAGCCTTTAGATAAATGAGTAACAGGCAGAGAACATCATCAGGAAGTGACCAGATGCAAGAGCTGAGCTCTCAGTGCTGAGGGGAAAGGTTAGGATTGGAGATGGGCTGAAAAATGCACTGAAGGTGAAAGCAGACGGGTTATGCTTGATGCCACAGAGAAGGAAATCCAGAGAAAAGCAGCAAGGAAAAGTGACATGAGCAGCACGATGGACTAGGAAATGGTGCCATCTGCAGCTGACTTGTGAATGGGGAAGAGCCTGCATATGTTCAGGCCAGAAAACACAAGTTTAAATTGCTTAGATAGAGAATAAAGGATACAGAGGTCACCTGATGGATCTATAAGCTTAGACAGATCTCTCACTCCCTTCTACTCCACTAATCATCCTCCTCCTCCTCTCACATGCAAGCATGTATTTTTAAATACTCTTTTAAGAGTATTTTAAAAGAAATCTGAATGAAAGTCAGGGCAACTTAATTAGAATAAAATGCTACTTATATTCAAAGATTTAAATCATCTATTTGAAATTTCAAAGTGGCTTTCAAAAGTTCATCATGAAATGGAAGAGATGGCAGATGCCCTCAGCTGACAAGGAAAATCATATCAGCTTTCCATCCTTGTACACATGCAATCCAGTTGTTCAGAATATTTTTTTGTGCAGTTTGAAATAAAATGTTTGCAATATTTCCCATTTCTTTATTGCAAATCAGGACTGAAATATTTAATTGCTGAAGTTCAGAAACTCTTAAAATCCCTATCAAGCAGAATTCCACATGTCCTGTATCACTCAATAGAAGAGTTGGAGAGTACATTGCAAAAAGATGCTAGACTTTACTGAGTATTTATTTTGGTGGCAACAGCTAGATCTGGAGATCCCAGAGGAAAACTGTGCAGTGATTTACAAGTTCCTGCCTACGTGTTTCCACAGGGAAAAGAAGCAGCCTCCTTAAATAGCATCCTAGAAGCCTGCTTAAATAGCCTTGCCAGGCTTTGGTGGAAGCTCCTTTTGAACCCTCACGTTTCACAAGAGAAAAGTAAAGAGCAGCCTTTTGAGCCCTGTTTTCCTGGAGAAGAAGTTCAAGCAACTCAGGTGCACCAAGTCAGACCGCTGGTCTTTGCTGCATTCTTGACCTCAGCTCCTACACCAAGACCCCCGCGACCAAGCAACTCACCACGAGTTACCAGCCAACTGAACCAGTTTCCCTGCAGCTGCATCACCCTCTCCCATTCAGCAAACTGGGAAACCAGTGGCTGTCTTCTGAGACCAAAAGGAGCAGGACAGGCTGTCCACAACACAACTCATGTCAGGTGTTTGATTCGGGACCACCGGAACACCACGTGCTTGCAGCCTCCCAGAGCACAGGTGTCTTTGGCCGACACTGGTATCTAACTGTTTCAGAAGGTACTCAGGATCAGGAGGTTGCAAGCGGGGAGAGATAAAGCTCTAGAAGAAAAGGCCCCCAACCCATGCACCAGACACTTGCTGCCTGTGCCCTCATTAGCATGCTGCTTTGGGGCTGTGGTGCAGTTTTGAAGCCAGTGTCTGCTCATCTCCACCTAAAAGCTCATTCTACTTAATATTTAGTCCCAGGGACCAGACCAAACCTACTGGAAAACCAAGTTCCTGGACCACACAGTGTTCTTGTCAGGGCCTCAATACCAATTGCTTTGATCTACAATCTCTGATGGCACTTGCAAATAGACACAGCTGCTGGTAAATTCTTAAATGACTCTCTCACCAGCTCACAGCTTGCCCATTTCTTAACACCACATTTGGTCTACAGGAACTGAGCTCCTAGAGCTGTCGTCTGCCACGCAGCATCTTACACAGCCCATGGGCAGCCAGGTTGCCTTCCTTCATTTGCTCTTTCAATCTAACAGAACCAGTCTTGCAAGATGTTATGTTGGAGACACCACTGCAGTACAAAACCTCGCTGCAGCACGCAGAGTTTTATCAAAGGTTGTGTCACGCTTAAACACTATAAGCAACAGCAAACCCCACGTGTCCTGCCCGTTTCCAGCTACGGCTGCAATACAGCAGCTCAGATGCTCTGGTTCCTTGTTGTTACTGTTTACCAACCACGTTATCATGCAACAGTGTTTTGCACAAAGAAGATGAGCTCCTTTACCTCTCAGTGCTGATGCGGTAGCGAGCCTCCCGGTTACCGATGTTGCGAACCAGCAGAGTTTTCTGGGAGCTGTACTTGACTGGACAGACGGAGAAGTTCAGCTGGTCAGGGAAGTCCAGGATAGCTCGGGCACTGATAGCTCGGATTGGCACAATAAACTTTTCCCGTTCTGTGATGCAGGTTTGCTGGTAGAAATAATCCTGCAGGGAAAGAAACAATCTCAGCACAGTGCATTCAGTACCATCCCATGGCAGAAGAAAAACTGCTGTTTTCTATGACTCTAACAGTAGCATCCAGCAATGTCAAAGTACTTTTTACCTTAATGACCTTTCATTCCTGCAGCGTGACTTGAACAGGACTGTTAACTTGCAAAGAAGAAACAATCCCACTGATTCACCTGCTTTCACAGCAAGCTGATAGAACCAGACAAAATTATCTGATACTTTGATTCAGAGGCACCAAAATAGAGCAATTTCATGTAAGGGATTACAGCAGTAACAAGAATCCACTTCGATCACCACTGCAGATGATCAAAGGCTCCACTAAGCACCCAGTTGTGCCACAGCACTAACTCCAATCCCAGCAATGCGGCAACCTCACTGACACTGGCCAGGGGATGCTCAGGTGCAGTTTCAAAAGGACTTTGCCACATGCACGACCAACACTCAGTCTTCGGTGAAATATTTAACAAGCTGGACACGGGAATTGTTTTAATGTCAGGTGAGTGTAGGGTAAGTGCGTATTTCCTACCCCTTCCCAGAGCATTATAGGGACAAGGCTGGGGACACACACCCTTAGAAAGCTATCTGATCTATCTCCCCACCCCAGAACTGGCTCAGCTCTACACCCAAACTATTCTTGCAAGATGTCTGACAAGTTCTTAAAAGCACTAACAAGTCCACCCCTGCCCTCAGCAGCCTATTGCAGCTCTACCCTAGACTTAAGAGTTCTTCCTGTGTCTAATCTCAGTTTCCCTTCCCAGCTCACCTAGCCTCAGGGGACGTGGGAAATAGCTTTGCTTCCTCTCTGCTGCAGGGTTGATGCCTTGTTAGCATGCCTGCCTGAGGCAGGTGGTAGCAGGAGTTGCAGATGGGAGACACTGGGACAGCCCTGCCAGAGCAAACTCAGCTGTGCTACTCCCCGGCATTGGCTTGTTCACAAAAGAGACAGACAGTCCCCCCAGCTGTCTGGCCTTTAGCAGTAGGAAGGCAAATCAAATCACCAAAATCATTTTACTGTAGGGAGGAGCAGATCCATCTCCAGATGGATGTATGGCATCACAGGGCTGCAAGTATCCCCTTGCCCCCACTGAAATCACCGGTAAAACTGTTGCAGCAGGGCCAGGAGCCATTACCTCCAGCAGCTCTCTTATCCATGAGTTGATGGAAACTCTGCATCTTATCACTCACTTGCTGTCCTGATCTTTTTTCCTCGGTGCTTTGAAACAGTCTGATATTTTTATCATTGTTGAAGCAGCAAGCAGATAATTTGATTTAGGAATTGCACACAACAAACTCTCTTAACCAGAACAGATTCAGACTCCTCTGTGCTTGGGATTTCCTGCTCTCCCACACCCGCCCCCTCCAAGCCTGGAAGGGCCCTAAGGCAGCCAGAGGAGGCACAGACACAGAGCTACTGCTTTAACACAACTAACACCCAGCGCTACCCACCAGCTGGGGTTTAAGGTTGCTGTAACAGATGCTGTCACAGTCAGGATGTAAAAAGAATAAAGAAGGATCTTTTCCTCTAGACGTATCAAATACTCACACTGGACCTTGCAGAAGGGCTTTTGCTTCTCATATTTGGAAGGTAAAATACCAGGAAGGAAACTGCAGCAAACGACCTACAGAACTGAATATCACATTTCAGGGAGCATTTCGTCTTCAGCAAGTCTGTCTGAATTAGCAATTTTGTACTCAATCCTGCAGCCTAAGCCATCTAAAATAAAAAGTACGGGCAGCCCATGTAATTTAAAGCACCTACCATCTGGGTACTTCACATCCTGGACTGTTTAAATCCTCAGAAACTGCATTAGCAAATGAAGAATGTTATTTACTTCTTTTTTGTTGTTGTTGTTACTTTGGCCCCACTACTGTAACAAAGGCACTGTAAATCCACTTGAAAGCTGCCTGCCTTGTTAAGTCTTGGCATGCCGTATTTACTTCTCTCTCCCAGATGCCAGGTTGACAGAGGAGGATGCAAGGAGTTCAGATCAGCAGGGAGATAAAGAAAAAAGAAACTTCAACAGTTGGAAGTATTTAAGGGAAATAATAGGAAACCATTTTCAAGTCACTGTCATTGCTAAGGAGCAAGTGGATCCACAGCCATGTACAGAAGAGCCCAAGGAATAAATGCCTCCCCCAGGTGTACCCCCCCCAGAAGTAAGCACATGCCACCTTCCCAGCTCTGGGGCCAGGGAGGGGCACTGGGACTGCCTGCACCGGGAAAGGGACTTCTCCAGGTACACGAGTGTTTTGCTGATTAGGGATATCAATTAAACTCAGACACCAGAGTGAAAAGAGCAGGCGTATTTTACTAGAAATAACTAAATAATATAACAGAATAATACAGAAAACATACAGTAAGAAAAGACAGAATAGTGCACTTAAACAAATAGGAAAATACAGGGTAATGCATCAAATCATTACTACTTGAGAGAGAGAATAGTGATTAAGAAAGATACATCACCACTTGCATACTTTACCATCATCCAGATCTGCAGACGCTGGGGAGCCCCGGTTACAGCGAGAATTTGGAGAACCTTTCCCTGCAAGTGGGAAATCCTACGCGGTGCATCCACCCGTAGGTGAGGCTTCCAAAGTCGCTGTGAGTGGGTCCAGCCTTATATACCTAAAAATCAGTAAGCCAGAATAGCTGGCACCTTTGTTTTAAGCGGAAATATCTGGTTTTCATCTCACGTTAGGTTCCCCCCAGAGCCTCCCAGGGCTTAAGGGAGAAGCTAAGGGAGTTTCCCTGCTTATCTAGTTAATTTATGAGCAAGGTCACAAGGCCAGACAACTGTTTCTGTGGCCTTGTTATCTTGCTCACACATAAAGAAATATAAGGATACACTCAAGATAGACATGTTTTATGATGTTTAAGCTACATCTTCTATGCATATTTCACTAATGACTACATACGGAGTTAGCAGTTTCAGTTCAGGGCCTGTTGCTCAGGCTTCAGTATTCCCACCTTTTACATCAGAATAGTTGGTTTGCTATAACTTAGTATAATACCTATTAGTACAATGGTTATCAGTTATAAAATGTACAGGATTCATCTATAGGTCAACTCTGGCTTGGGCTTATTGTCCAAGCCTTAGCACTTCAATGAGGGCAAGGCTAAAGCAACAAGGATTTGGCCACAGAGACAACCATGATTGTTTTTAGACCCACCAGCTTCAGTCTACAGATTTTCATGAAAATATAACTTCATCCTTCATACAACTCCTCTCCCAGTTTCAAGGAAAACACCTGTCACTGTACAATGGTTCCTCTTCTCTTATTCACCTTCGAGAAACAAGAAGTTACAAGCTCTGGCCTGCAAAGTATCACCAATGGCATTTGAATTCGCACCCAATGAAATTAAAGAACTGCTTGTGTCTCAGAGGTGTCAGTTCAGGCTCTCTGCAAGCTCAGGTTAACGTTAATTACTGTCACGGTGACAGCAACCCTAACTGCCCAGTACACCAGCAAACAAGGTGTCGGTTTTGCTGTGTAACCAATCCTAAATACTTTGTTACCGAAAAACTCGGAATAAAACTTATCAACACCAATTTGATGTAGATAAGCAGACACTTCTTTATTGACGGTCGGGTGCGTGGGTGAATCCTTTCACCAACGACGCACACCATGCACCAAAATCATACATCTTATATAGAACTCATTCATACATATTCATTAAGTATTCATGCATAAACATAACAATTCCTGGAAATCATTATCATACTCTCCTCCTATTTCCGATTCTGCGCAGTAGAGTCCAGAAACACCTGGAAATGGGTCTGGGGTGTAATGTGAGTCGATGGTTAATGAGTTGGTGGTCGCGATCTCCCCCTGTCGGAATTACCTATTGCTTGAGGACACTGTTTCTTGGCTTAAATTTATATGTTGCTTCAGCCGATTTCCCCATTTTCCCATTAATTTGGACTCTGACATCTCTCTGCATTCTTTCAGGTTATTAAATACCTTATATGTAAAATTATCTTGAATCTTAAGCCTGTTATCTATAGTTCTAAATGTTCCTACTAGGTGATTCTGACCAATTCTTTCGGCCTTGGTACAGGGCTGTACAGGGGAGTTCGTAGTAGCCTCGGTTCCTGTATAGAGTGCAAATGCAGCATATGATTTTTACTAAATATCTCTTATAATTCTATATTCCTATTAAAACTAAACAAGTTAATACTAATCTATATTAAATCGATAACATATCAAATCAGTAACATTTCCCCCCTTTGAAAGTGTTGAAAATCATTTCAATACTTTCACATCATTTTGTAGCACTCTAAACTGCAGTATTTGCTTCAGTATACCTTGGTGGTGGACTAGGACTATATCTTGGTAGAATAGTCGGAACCTCTCTCATGATCATGCAATTAACTGCAATTTTATTGGCAAACTGTTTCTTTAAACAGTTATAAAGCAGCATGATCATCAGAAAGACAATTAGTAACAGAAACAGGGTTTTAATTATAGATTGTAACCAAAACCTCAGATTCCATCCTAGCCCTTTAAAGAGTTTTCCCAGCCAATCTTCTGACATATCCTCTCAGATCTTTTCTGTTTCTCTTTCAATTTTACCTAGCAAATCTAGATCATGCTCTACATCCTGAGTGACATTTGGGATGTGAATACAGCAGTGGTCCACACTGTCCTTGAGATACCCACATACTCCATGTTCTTTAAGTAAGAGCATATCCAGTGCCATCCTATTTTGTAGAGTCATTCTAGAAGTTGCCTGCAGCTGCATGTTTAATTCTTTGAACCCCTTTCTTGTAACATTTGCCAATTTTTCTACCTGTCCTGTCAATTGATACAGCCATTCCCTATTTCTGTACAAGGCTATGGGATTCAAAAGAGATTCAAGAGCCCAACCAATTCTTACTCCTGTTGATGGCTCATTCCATACATCATCATCTGTCTCAGATCTCTTGGTTCGTTTTAATTTTAGATTTTCCAAGGATCCCCCAAATGGTGATTTCTTCCAAATTGGGCACAATGTAGGCATGCCTAAAGTAATCTGTCTCACCTTACCATCTAATGGTAGCTGAGTTGTCCAGGTTCCGTCACTCAATGCCCAAACTAGATGTCCCGGACTTTAAAGGGTAGTTTTCTTGCAACTGAACAAAGTTCCTCTTCTAGGTGTGTATGCACTGGTTAGATTAAGATTATTTTTAAGACCTCGACAATAACAGCCAAATTTTAAAGCCGCTGCCAAAGGAGGAATTCTCTGAATTATTAAATCAGTATTGCTGCAATCATATACCTTTTCACACTTCCACCATGACACTATTTTGCCTTCCTTTGTCCTCAGTGAAGTGCTTTTATCGTTCACTGAGGGTAGGACTGCGAATTCTTTTCCCTCCCAAGTAAAACACCAAGGGGTCCTAGCCATGTACTGAAACTGAGAAAATATAGACATAGACCATACCGAGTCCCACTGCTTCTCCTTCTGTGTATCTTGTCCAGGTTTGCTACACTGCCATTCCATGATACTTCTGCTTTCATTGGTTTTAATCTGTACATCATACGAGCACCACCCTAACAACCCCTGTTCTGGACCTACTCCCAACCCTAATCCTAAAAGAGACATTGGTGTAAACTGATGATTCAAAAATTTTAGACACTGCCTCTCTGCCTATTGTTTTCCATTGTTTTCTGATAACCTTTATTTGTTCAGACCATTGAGTGACTGGCCTTTGCTCACAGTAAGTGGATTCTTTTTTATGTTCCAGGTTGGTCAAATTCATAGTTAAGATTCCCCAAGGAATAGATTCACCTGCCGCTCTCGGTATTGGTAAACAAGCAGTAATCTGTGTGACATTCTGTAAATTGGCAAATCCCCTAATCAATCCTAACATCAAATTTTCTTCAGGGGTTTTTCTAGGAACATTAATCAATTGTTCTGTTTCTATTTGTCTTTTGTTCCTCACCACCAAACTAGTCCACACCAGTACCACCTGCCAAGCTAATACAAAGAGAATAATCACAAACTGATATGAAAAATTAGACATGTTTCAGAGTCGGTTTTAAAGTCTCTGGGTCACGGTTAATAACCTTCCATGAAGTAGGTGCCGCCTTCACCCGAGTATAGTGTATCCAAGCATCTGATTCTGCAATCTTAATAGCAGTAAAGGAAGTCAACAATATCTGGAAAGGTCCCTTCCAGCGTTCTTGCAGAGGTTCAGAAGTCCACATTTTCACATAGACATCGTCTCCTGGTTGAAAGTCATGCACAGGATTTTCAAGGGATAATGGTCTGTTCCACACTATTGCGCTCCAAATTGCAGTCAAAGTTTTTCCTAAGGAAAGTAAATAGTTATACACATCTTGTTTCCTTCTACATGCATGTTTGAATTCGGTTCTGGGGACTCATAAGGTTTTCCATACAATAATTCGTAAGGACTGACTGAGGTACCACTCTTTGGTTGTACCCTAATTCGCAATAATGCCAGTGGAAGTGCCTGAGGCCATTTCAAATTAGTTTCTTGACAGATTTTACTTATTTGTCTCTTTAAGGTCTGATTCATTCTTTCTACTTTTCCACTGGATTGTGGCCTCCATGAAGTATGTAAGTCCCAAGTGATACCCAAAATTTTGCTAACATTTTGAACTATTTCAGCAACAAAGTGTGGTCCTCTGTCAGAGGAAATTCCAATAGGAACCCCAAACCTTGGAATTATTTCTCGTAGTAACCACTTTACTACCTCTTTTGCTTGTGTCGTGTGACAGGGAAAAGCTTCCGGCCATCCTGTAAAAGTGTCAACCCCCACCAGAATGTATCGATATCCATTCTGCTTAGGTAATTCTGAAAAATCTACTTGCCAATAATCTCCAGGTTCAGTACCAGATTTTACTCTTCCCATTTGGACTCTTTTCTTAATCACTGGATTATTTTTCAAACACCTCACATTTTGCAGTTATCATTTTAGCCAAACTTAACATCTTAACTGATACCACTTGTTTTTGTAAAGTCACTAATGCTTCTGCTCCCCAATGACATTCTTGGTGTCTGGTTTGAACTATTTCTCTCATTAGAAAGGGTGGAACTACTACTTGTCTAGTAGGGGTTACCCACCACCCAGCTAAATTTTTCTTAGCATTTAATAATTGACCCAACCTGTCATCTTCCTCTGAATATTTTGTTTTTTCCCTAGGAAGGGTTATTGTTTTGGAGGGAATTAGTGCCATCTGAAATGCTCACTCCTTTGTTATTTTTCTTGCCGTTCGATCGGCAAAATTATTTCCGGCAATTTCCTTTGTGTTTCCAACTTGATGTGCTTTACAGTGCATGATTGCTACCTGATCTGGTTTTTTAACTGCTCGTAATAATTGTAAGATTTCATTTTGGTGCTTAATATTTGATCCCTGAGAGGACAATAATCCTCTTTCTTTCCACAAAGCTCCATGGACATGTACTACCCCAAAAGCATATTTAGAGTCTGTCCAAATATTTACTTTCTTTTCTTCACTTAGTTCTAGAGCTCAAATTAAAGCAGTAAGTTCCGCTTTCTGAGCTGATGTAGTACTCGCCGATACTCTTGCTTCTATAACTGTGATGTCTGTTGTTACCGCGTATCCAGCGTATCGGACTCCTTGTTCCATAAAACTGCTGCCGTCTGTAAACAATTCCCAGTCTGGTTGTTCCAATGGTACATCCTTCAAATCTTCTTGACTGGAATAAACATACTTGATAGTAGCCAAGCAGTCGTGCTCCAGCTGTCCTTCTTCCTGTGTGGAACTTAAAAACACTGCAGGATTTACCAGGTTAGTTGTTTTTAGGATCACGTCATCTTGTTCAGACAGTACTACCTGGTATTTCATCATCTGGCTCGGAGATAATCAATGTCCCCCCTTTTGTTTTAAAACAGTTATCACCATGTGTGGGACATAGACTGTTATTGTTCTTCCCAAAGTCAATTTCCGAGCTTCTTGTATAAGCATTACTGTTGCAGCCACTGCTCGGAGGCAGTTTGGCCACCCTTTACTCACTGTGTCCAGTTGATTGGAAAAGTATCCGACTGGTCGTTTCCAGCTTCCTATCTTCTGAGTTAGCACACCCAGTGCTAGGCGTTGTCTCTTGTGAACAAACAACTGAAAATCTTTGGTTAGGTCCGGGAGTCCTAAAGCAGGTGCAGACATTAAGGCACGCTTTAACTCTGTGAAAGCCCTCTGCTGTTGTGGGCCCCACACAAAAGGAGAGTTCTTTTGGGCCTCATACAATGGCTTAGCTATTAGACCATAGTTCAGGATCCAGAGGTGACACCACCCTGTCATTCCTAAAAATTCTGAGCTCATGGATATTTTTTGGCTCAGGTATACTGCAAATGGCTTCTTTACGATCTTTTCCTAATTGCCGCTGTCCTTTTGAAACCTCAAAGCCCAAGTATATCACAGTCTGACATGCTATTTGGGCTTTCTTTCTGGATACTTTGTACCCATTCAGTCCCAGAAAATTCAAAAGGTCAATAGTTACCTGTATGCAGGTAAACCTCTCTTCTGTAGCAATCAGTATGTCATCCACATATTGTAGAAGTAAATGTCCAGGCCTTGGTTTGTCCTGTTTCCAGATTTCAAGCTCTCTTGCCAGCTGATTTCCAAAGATTGTAGGGCTATTTTTAAATCCTTGGGGTAGTCTTGTCCATGTTAACTGCATCTTTTGTCCAGTTTGTGGATTTTCCCATTCAAAGGCAAACAATTTTCTGCTTTCCTTCTCCAAAGGTATACAAAAGAAAGCATCTTTCAAATCAAGCACTGTAAACCACTGATGAGTCTCCTTTAATGCTGTTAACAATGTATAAGGATTTGCCACTACAGGATATATGTCCTTGACTATTTGATTCACTGCTCTCAAGTCTTGCACCAATCTATACTCACCTGAGGGTTTTCTGACTGGTAAAATAGGAGTGTTATACTCAGATTCACACTCCTCCAAAATTTTATACTCTAAAAATTTATCAACTAACTTTTTCAATTCCTGCCTAACCTCTGGTTTGATTGGATATTGTTTAATTTTTACTGTCCCTGCATCTTCCTTTAGATCTATTTTTACAGGCTCTGCTAATTTTGATTTACCAGGGATACCTGTGTCCCATACTGTAGGGATTACTGCCGAATCCACCTCTGGTGGAATTTCTTGCTCCTTCACCTTTTCTTGTATCATTAAGATCTCTCTTGTTTTTGACTCAGGTATTTTCAAGAAAAGTTCTCCTTCCTCAAAAACAATTTGTGCATTTAATTTAGATAACAAATCCCTTCCTAACAAGGGTATCGGACATTCTGGTACATATAGGAATTCATGTGTAATTATTTTATTTCCAAACTTTAAATTCAGGGGTTGTAGGAATGGCCTATTTTCTTCTCTCCCTGTTGCTCCTACTATGTTTGTTGTTTTGGTTCCAATTTTTCCTTTACAAGTATTAAGCACTGAGAACGTCGCTCCTGTATCCACTAAAAATTTAACTTCTTTCTCTCCCAGCTTTATTACAACCAGAGGCTCAGCTGGGCTCCCCTTTGGTCCCCGTCAGTCATCTAAAACCATTGTTCTGGCTATCTCCTGGTGAACATTCCCATTTTTAGGACACTCTCTTTTCCAATGTCCTTCCTCTCTGCACAAGGCACATTGATTCACTCCCAAGGGGGTGTTAAAATTCCGATTTCCAAAATTCATAAATCCTCCCCTTCCACTGACTCCTTGTCCTCTCCCTCTACCTCTTCCTCTGCTTGCTGTTCCTGTCATTACAGCCAATAATCTATTTTCTCTGGTTTTTCTTTCCTTCTTTTCCCTGTTGTTATATACTTTCCATGCTGCCTCTAACATTTTATTCAAACTTCTTGAGTCCTCTCCCTCAAGCTTTTGAAGTTTCTTTCTAATATCTGCTGCCGATTGTCTCATAAAGATCAGAGCCAGTTGTATTTGAGCTGCCTCTGTCCCTACCCTCAAGTCAGTGTATTTTCTGGCTGTTTCTTTCACTTTGTCCAGGAATGCAGAGGGAGATTCATTCTTATCTTGTCTCACCTCATATAATTTGGACCAGTTCAAAGATTTAGGCATAGCATGTTTAACCCCATATAAAACCCATTTCTGATACCGGCTTAGTCTTTCTCTGTGTTCCACAAGATTTGGATTCCACTGCGGGTCCCCAGATGGAAAATTCTGTTCTAATGTTCCACCCGCTGTCCCACTCAACACAGCTACTTCTGCCTGTGCTTTGCCAGCCTTTAATACCATCTGTTTTTCTGTATCATCCAGCAAGTTATCCAGGATCACCTGCAAATCACTCCAATCTGGATTCTGCGTCCTAATTATAGTGTCTACCACTCTGCCTACCCGTTCAGGATCTTCTCTACATATCCCTGCTGCCTGCTTCCAAGCCATCAAGTTTGTGACTGAAAAAGGCACTTTCACATATACTGGCCCATCATTTCCAACTCCCTGCCGCAGGGGAGCGATTGTTTGTGTTTGCTGTCGAGTTCTCCGAGAAATAGGGGTGTACATTACAATATCTGACGGTCCTTCCCCCACATCCTCTATTCCGCTACTGTCTGGTTCCCCCACCTGTTCCCTATCCTCTTGGCTCTGATTCCTTTCTCTCCTAAGAGGGGATATATCTAACTCTAGTCCTTCACCCTCTTTGGAAGCTATTATCTTTAAACACTCTTTTTCATGGTTACATTCTGAACAACACTTTTTCACCTTCTTATTATCAGAAGTTATGGCCATTACCAAATTATCTTTACTAGTTATCTTACATTCATCCTGCCAATCTGTTCTTCATCTTAAATAAAAGAATAAATCTACATATGGTACTTCACTCCATTTTCCTTCCCTCCTGCAGAACAGCATTAACTGCAGGATGGTGTCATAATTCAATGTCCCATGCACAGGCCATTTCTCCTGACTTTCCAGTGTATACAAAGGCCACCCATGATTACAATATTCAATCATCTGACTTTTTCGTAAATTCTCATGTAAATCTCCCCAGTGTGCCAATAAACATCCTAACGGGGAGTTTTTCAGAATTTTATCATTTGTAGCCAAATTGCCCACACTTTTAAACAAATGAGTTAACTTAGATGCCATGGTTACTCACTTCACAGTATAATACACAATCACTCAAATCTGCCACTTCGTTCTTCTCCAGCTGCACCTCTCACGAGATAACAGAACCACGGATCCGAACTCCACACTTGCTTCGTACTTATTTGTACATCTCAAGCTCACACACACCCCCCCACACAATTATTACTTTAAACACAGGAATATAACATACCACTATACAACCATTAATCTTAACCCAGTATACTATTAAACATCATAAAATTCCACAACTCGAGTCCTTATCATATCATCGAAAACACTATAGCATATAGGTTTTCATTACTCCAAATT
This sequence comes from Strix uralensis, assembly GCF_047716275.1. NCBI lineage: Eukaryota > Metazoa > Chordata > Aves > Strigiformes > Strigidae > Strix > Strix uralensis. The sequence goes on along the minus strand of NC_134011.1, from coordinate 1,030,641 downwards.
CCACACATTCCACTATTGTCCAACCCTGTAATAGCTTTTGCTTATGTCTTACGGGCAGACGCCTAGGCTTCCAATTCCACTAGGATCCTTTAGTCCAACCCTGCGCAGCTTTCGCCGCGTCTGACAGGCAGACTTATACAGTGGGACTCTAACCCACTCCCGAGTGGGACTCTAACCCACTTTCCAAGGGTGGGACTCTAACCCACTCCTAGTACAAAAGTGTCTTACCAAAATCCAGGGAACATCGCGAAGAGCCTTATGGATCGGGGATTGATGGGTATCCCCGAGAAATCCTCGATGCCGGCTGGAACCAATCAGGTCCCCGACTCCTCCGGTCTCTCTCAGCGAGGTCCCATCTGGGTCGCCAGAAACTGTTACCGAAAAACTCGGAATAAAACTTATCAACACCAATTTGATGTAGATAAGCAGACACTTCTTTATTGACGGTCGGGTGCGCGGGTGAATCCTTTCACCAACGACGCACACCATGCACCAAAATCATACATCTTATATAGAACTCATTCATACATATTCATTAAGTATTCATGCATAAACATAACAATTCCTGGAAATCATTATCATACTCTCCTCCTATTTCCGATTCTGCGCAGTAGAGTCCAGAAACACCTGGAAATGGGTCTGGGGTGTAATGTGAGTCGATGGTTAATGAGTTGGTGGTCGCGACCTCCCCCTGTCGGAATTACCTATTGCTTGAGGACACTGTTTCTTGGCTTAAATTTATATGTTGCTTCAGCCGATTTCCCCATTTTCCCATTAATTTGGACTCTGACATCTCTCTGCATTCTTTCAGGTTATTAAATACCTTATATGTAAAATTATCTTGAATCTTAAGCCTGTTATCTATAGTTCTAAATGTTCCTACTAGGTGATTCTGACCAATTCTTTCGGCCTTGGTACAGGGCTGTACAGGGGAGTTCGTAGTAGCCTCGGTTCCTGTATAGAGTGCAAATGCAGCATATGATTTTTACTAAATATCTCTTATAATTCTATATTCCTATTAAAATTAAACAAGTTAATACTAATCTATATTAAATCGATAACATATCAAATCAGTAACACTTCACTGAATTCCTTGCAGCAGACAACTGCAAAGAAGAGATCCTTGTAGCATGAGGCAACATAGCAAGTCAAGCAGGGAAAGCTCCCTGCTGAAACCAGGATATCATAAAGGCTGGAAAATAAGGGCCATGAAAAGAGAGGAGAGACTGGAGGGTGAAGACAGCTTCCCATGAGAAGGGGTGGCCCTTCTCCTGCCTTCCTCAGCCACCAATTCACAGGAGGCTTTGAAATCAGTCACTTTGCTCCAGGTTCATTTTGCACAGGGCCATTTGCCTTGATTTTCTGCCCCTTTCCTCCCTGCAAAATTCATCTTAAAAGTATACTTGGAATAGCTTCTGTGTGCTACCAAACATCTAACAGTGCCCGACTGAATTTTAATTTCAGTAATGCAATAACTCATCAGCCTGTCATATTTCATATTAGTGAGCATTAATTCAGTTTCCACTGAGCATCAGTAATGAATTTGGCAAACCTTACAGACTGAACTTGTACTGCTTGAATATATTGTATTGCTACAGCAAAAAGAGCAAGAGGACAAAACAGAATAAGCTGTGCTATGTGTTTATATGCTTCTTGCTTCCTTCTTCCTTTAAGATAATCTATTAATAAGCCAAAGGACACACACAAAGGTATGTATTCCTGTCTATTGCCAGTCAGTTCCACAATGGTTTCCAATTAGGCAGAGACTGTCAGACCATAATGCAAGGACACCCAAACACAGGGTGGCATGAGAACACCCTGTAGTGGTGCAATTCTTACACACACACACACACACCCCGCCCCTCTTTGTTGGGCTGCTTGGTGCTAGGTGCGATTCCACCCACATCCCCCAAGCTACACACCAGTCTGTGGAGATAAGGACTGATAATGTTAATGAGCCTGGCTCCTGCCCCTCCTGATTGCTCCGAAACAGCTATAACGGCCCATTAACTCCTAAGGACCTGGCACACCTGTGCCTGGGATGTGGTCAAATGGGAACAATAACAGAGTCTCACATTAATCAAATTCTTTCGTAACTGCTGGAAGGCACCAGAAGGTGTTTGACAAAAGTCAATTATCTTGGACCCTATAAATGGCGACCACAAGGGAGACCCTTTGAGCTCTCCTGGATCACAGTGGGCCTGTGAACAGCATCTCCCCTGAGCTGGGATGCCTCTCAGGTACCAAACCCTTAAGGTGTCGTCTGTTCCAGACGGAAGGCCAGGGCGAAGTCCCCTGCTCGAGTCTCAATTATCACCCGTTGAGGAATGCCAAGGCATTGTGAGTATTTGCTCTAAACTCGAGAGGGAAATTTTCTTTGAGCTAGCTTCTCTTTACTCTGTGTGTGTGTGTGTGTGTGTGGGTACGTACCCTTGTTTCTGTGTGTGTATGTCCGTTCTGTGTTCATTCTACTGAATCCAAACACCTTTGTTTCTGTATGTTTGTCCATTTTGTTATGTGTATGCATGTATATATATATAGGTACCGTTAAGTAAGTTAGTGTGAATCTTGTCATTTTAGAATCTGAATAAGTCGCTTTCCTTTCTTTTAGTATTTCTGAATTATTTTATAATAATAAATTGCTGTTAGTTATTAATAAACCTAGATTTCTTATTAAATATTACCGTGCCAATACTTTCATCCGCGACACACCCACACCGTGCAACTGAAGCCCTAGAACGGAAATGTGTACATCAGAAGCAACAAGAGTAACTAATTGGAAATGTTGCCCAACAGAAAAATTAGCATTTCTTATTTCTAAGGCACGTGCCAATAAACAGAGAGACATGTCAGCTATTTATTTACTCTCTGACAGTCCAATCCCATGGCACATTCCCAAATGACTGCAAGACAATAGGAATCTGCTCATTTTTCAAGCAAGCGCTCCATGGCACATGGCATTTCAGCCACTAACAACTCACATGGTCCTTTGATTTAGGGCTTAGCCACAATTTTACTCCCTTGAATCAGGAGTGACTTCGCTGAAGTCAGACTGACCCCGGGGAAGAACAGATTCAAACCAACTCCACAGCAGGAGAACTGCCCAGCCCTGACAGAGGGGTTTGCACCTGCATCCCAGCTCACCGGGTTATCCACCATCCCTGCAGATGATGGAGCAGCAGAGGGGCAGAGGCTGTTCAAAGGCAGCACTCGTAAGCCTTCCACAACTAACACACAGGTATTCTGCATGCAGGGCACTGCAAGCCCAACGCAGGTGGCTCTACAGAACCATTTCCCAAAGCCTCTTTGCTAAGGGGTTTTCAAGGTGCCGTGCACCTCCTGACTGTGCTATTGACACATTTCTAGCTGACCTACAGCACTCTGGTGCTTCGCTGGCCCACACTCCATCAAGCATGCGACAAAATGTTCGATTCGTACAAAATTCTGATTCTGCTGTGTAAATCCCCACGTGCTCCTCACTGAGCAGCATGCATCCCTCTGCCCATGCCCTGCACAACCCCCAGTGCAGCAGAAAGCAGCAGAAAGCACCAGAGTGTCACTGAAGCTGTGCAGAGGACCTCTCCCTGGCAGAGCTCCCTGCTCCAAACACTCGCCAGTTCAAGGGCAAGACAAGGGACAAAGTATTGGACATCGTGTTCTTGAGGGTTCTCTCACCCTACTTGTATTTGTGGTGATGTTCACGTGCTGCTCTGCTGCCTCTCTAAACTTGAAGAGCAGCACTTTGCCCTTCACGGGCACCAATTTACCTCTGCCACCCCAAAAAGAACACTAATTATTATGAATAAATCACATTTTGAAGGCACCGGTGTACTTTGCAAAGCCTACGTCCATGAGATTAAGCTCTTGTATCACTTGGGTAGTTTGGAGAACTGCCCTAGGACAACATAATTTTAACCCTAAATATTAATGATGTTAAATAATTTCTCAGTCCCTCCAAAGGAACAGATCACTTCACAAGCATGGGGAGCTAGGGACCACAGGGCATTTCCTCTTTAGTCTTCTATATCCATGCTGTTTGAGGATAGGACAAAGTCTTAAACTATATCTAAGCAGCAAGTGAAAGATGAAAAAGCAGGTACGCCCAAAGAGATCTTGCACCTCTGGCCGGGTGCAGAAATATCTGCTGGCTCAAAGCTATCCCCTAGCCTCACCTCTCCAACAAAGTCATGCGAAGAACAGTGCTAAGAGGTAGCAGGATGCTGGTGGAAGGACTCAGCCTGCCTGTCCTTGTTTCCCTGCAGTGCTTCCTCCCTTCCATGCCAGGTATTAAATTCTTCTGTACCAACAAGCCTCCAGGTAACAGTATTGACCCTTCACATCACAGCACTGAGAATCAGACCTGCCAGGGCCACAGCACTGATGCACAAACCTCTAAGCAAAGGCACGGCGTGTTTGGCATGGAAGAGGTGCCAGTTGACAGAGCAACCACAGTAACACGTGTGATGGCACAGCCACCCCACAGGCCCTGGGTAATGTGTCTGCCTGCAGCTTGTACCTGCTCGTTTATTCCCGTACGTGCTCGTTCAGGCAGATGTCTCAAAGCCACCTGCAGCCCCACAACCTCCTGCCGAGTTAGGGACATCTAGAGCTCAGTGTGCCTGTGCCAAACTGTTATGAAACATTTCAAGCAGAAAACTGAAGGGACAGTTTAACCTCTTCTGCAATGTGTACATCCCTAAAGGTGGCATTTGGGAATGGTGAAGCTTTCAAAAAAGCTCAAGGAGTTGCGTGCCCAGTTCCAATTAAAAATCAAAATATGTCATTGTTTTTAAACACAGAAACATAATTTGCTGCCAGTGATACATTAATGAGTAAAATAAAACATTCAAATTACCTAAGTATCTCTTCTCTGGTTCTAAGCTGTTGTCTTGACAAAAAATACATAGGATCTTTTTTTCCTATTCTCTATTTAAAGGCAAATTAAAAACACTGAAAAATCTGTTTTCCTTGCACTGACAAACACAAACGGATTACACGGGCACTTTGTCAGACTCTTGGAGACAACTTCTGCTTGGGAGCAGGAGTCTGCTGTGCCAGAAATCTCAGGAAAACATCCAGCAAGTGCCATCTGCCCCTTCTGAGTCTCTGTGCCAGTGACACTGTCCTAAAAAACAGCTCCCCCCTGCCCAGAGCAGAGCAGTGCTGGGCCAGAGCTCACTGCCCTCCGCAGAACCTGCTGGCTCTGGCAAGAGCCCCCCTGGGCTGGAGGACTGGCCCCGGCACCACCAGCCCCTGCAGCCCCCGCGGCAGGCACCCAACAGCCTGCTCCTGGCTTCAGTGGGTCCCAGCTGACCCCCAGCTGCAGGGCTGCCTTTCCGTGCTTTGCTCTCCAAACAAGTAGGGTCACTTCTCTACACAGCATACTTCTCTATTCGCTTATTACATTTAGAAGATGGTTCACATTTCAAAAGCAAGCAAATTTCTTTCTGTTTTACAGTTTGTAACTACCTGTGGTAATGACCCACTACCAGCACTGAATTTTTTTGTACTTTTTCTTTAATAGCATTTGCATTTGTCCCACTCCTCGTGAAAAAAAAAAAAAAAAAAAAAAAAAAAAAAAACCACACCAGACAAAAAACAAGACAAAACAAACCAAAAAAACCCACCACAAAACACTGAAGTGGTTTCAGCTCAGATCAGCACTCCTACCCTCCATTAAAATATTAATAAAAATAATTAGTACATTTAGTTAATAGACACAGGAGGAGTTCCAAACCCACCACAGAATCTTCACACATCTTGTTCATCACATTCAAAATAACTCAGCAACTACCTAATTAATATTATTGGGTCATTACACCAACACTTTAGTTTGGCTGGCTACTGATGGCAATTGATCTGCAGGCTATCTGAATTTAAAATAAATACAACAAAAATTCCTGACTTTTACTTTCCAAAAAAAAGTGCACTATAGCTAATGTAATTAAATTGCTAAAAGATCAAAATCTGATATGATGACTGTAATTTGATATCTAAATAACTATGTCTGAATTGTGCATCCATCTCACAAAACAAAACACTATTTCTACCTTGCCCTAGGAAGTTTGCAAAACCCATACAGTTATCCATCAAATAAATATATTTTTTTCAGTGAAAAAGCAAATATTTGTGTTGTGATATAGCACTCTGACCCAACGCACTATGTTTTGGATCTCCCTGATGTGCACTAAATAAAAACTACGTAATGCAAACCCATGCCAATGGTCAGAGCCCAGAGTTTCCAACCACTTCACAAAGATGTGCCTCTCCCTGCTCATTCCTGACAGTGCTCAGCAGACACTGTACCACAGCATTACGTTTTAAACATCAAGAGCATCTATTTAATAACCACTTTTCTGTTTTTATTAGGTATACACAAGCAAGTGTTACATCATAACAGTGACACTACTCCATCAGAAGTGCACATACTCCTTCCTTTCAGTTACACTAACACAAAGTTATACCAGGAACAGGCCCTTCTTTCTCAACAACCACTGATGGAAGAAAACATAGATAGGGCACATAAGAGCCATTGTCAGCATGTCAAAAGTCATTTTGTCAAGTCACACATACTGCTTTTCATTCATAAACCTTGAGCAAGTACCAAAGCAGGTATTACCACATTCACAGAATTAAGCACACACTTTAAAAGCTTCTAGCAGAGATTGTCTGAGGTTTGAACAAAATGTGCCCTATCTGTGATAGTGCTTGGTTTTTTAAGAGTTGAACAATATTTAGATGGATGCTAAAGTACACTTTTGTATTTCCACTTTTAATTCATTTTTTTTCCTGAAAATAAGGCAAATAATTTCAATTCTGAAATATGCTGGGTGACATAACTATGCTTTCCATATACGTTGGATCACTGCTTTACAGAGGAGGCTGAGGCATTAAATCCAAAATGGCAAAGCTCTGGCTGAAGGCAAATCTCTTCCAAAAATTATAGGGAGCTACATAATTCAAAACTATTCTGCAAGCATCCCAGCAACAACATGATGGATGTGGCAGGCCAGTCTGGGTACACAGCTAACCCACACCACAGTTGTGGACAGTCCCTGCGCAGTGTGGAGCCTGATGTGGGGGTGACACACCCCCGTGCTCAATACCCAGTACCACGAGCAGTCCCCCGACTCGGATGGACTCACGGCAAACCCCAGCTGCACACACACGTCTGTCTAGAAAGGTACAGGAGCACCGGTTGTATGACATCTATGGCAAGTAGTTAAGAAATTACAAAAGACCGTGGATAGCTATGCCTTTGTGAACTTTTAGAAAAGGCTACTAGTACTGCAGTCGTGATTTAATGCCAACTCTAACCACACAAACCAAGCATTTGGTTTTTCAATCGGCGACGGCACAGCACAAGCACCATCAATGTGCATTACTTGAATAAATTTCCCACTGCTTATATCACTGAATATAAAGGTCTTCCTTATACATTTGAGTAATCAATGCTTGGAATCATATAAGTCATGTTTCACCAGGGAAAAGGAAAATGAATGAGATTAATTTAATTCTGCCACTTTCTATAAACCAGCAATGGCTTCCCGCTACAGAAACCACTAACTTCATTATTTTACAACAGGAAATCAATGCTGTAGCATATTTTTAAAGTCTAATTTACTTGGAGTAATAAAAAGGCACCCTCAAGGCTCATCACATATGTCATATTATGCTTAGTTTTAAACATTCCAGCTTAAGAGCAGTATGCAAAAATCTCAGCAAATCAAATTGATTAATATTTTGCATTAGTATGCAGTAGTGCTCTCCACTCACCAAGTACTAGATTAATATTATTTTATTAAATTTCAAAGCAATTTTGTTAGGTGGGATAATAAAATGTCTCAGTCTTACATTCTTTACCTTGGCAATAAAGCCTTTAAAACAGAAGCAAGAGTAGTAAATTAATGCAGTAAACTCATTTCTGGACAGAAGGTCAGGAATGAGGGAAATCCAGACTTCTCTAGCGCTGCTAGGACTAGCAGGGCACAGAAATCTACATTGAAAATAGAAGCATAAGGTTTGCAGGAATCTCATTATCTTCAGTTGTATGGTTAGAGAAAAAGTTAGGGATATTTTTTAATTTTCTAGTACTCATCAGGGTTCATAGTGCCTTTTTGCAGAAACCCTATTTCATGAGGTTGCTGCTGGAGGGCAACCAGCTCATTAGGAAAAAGCTGAGAGGACAGAACAAGAACACAAGTAAAAAAAGAGTTGAACTAATAAATAAAAAAAAATAAATTGCAAACAATGAAAGAGATAACAGATCATTGTCTTTCTCCTTTCTAGCTCTAGTGTTTTAATTAAGACAGCATTACACTTTCTGGAACAATGTCTCCTTGCCTGTCAATTGGCTCCTAGTTCCTCTTTTAAAACTCCGTAATAGCCATTTCTCGCAGAAATCCTTCCAATAGTATCTTATTTTCGATTCATAAATGGTCACTAAAATTATGGTAGATCAATACAATTATTTTGTTAACGTATAATTATATTGTCAACTTCTGTAGAAAGTCAAAAAGACACATCCTCACCCTAGCAAACACTCCTCTTTTCAACCACAGCAGTTAAAAGCAGAAGCTATTGTAAACTGGGCCTTAACTGAGTCTCTAAATCTAGAGCTCCCAATGGCAGTGAAGAGACTTTCAATTTGCCATTAACCAACCCATCAACTGTATTTATTAACTGTGGCACAACACTTCAGAATTACTATGCTGCAATGATACAGCTTGCTGCATACAGCCTCCTAACCAAGGGACAGTTGGTGGTAATCAAGCCAAAGACATGATGTACTTGTACTCATGTAATTTGTCATTTCAGAGATTTTCATAGGCTCTTGAAGAATAGGAACTTGCCTGATTCATTAGTTATCCTTCTAACATCCAAAGAAAGAACTAAATTCTCTTCCAATTACACCTCTTCATATTTCAATATATTTGTTAAAATACTAAACGGAGCTTGTCTTGGCACATTTCCCCCTACAGTAATTCCCCACAGAATTCCTTATAAAGAGACAAAGTGGAGCACAAGCGAATTGTAATATGGCTTTAGAACTGATGGCCTTAACCAAATAAATGCTACAACCAGCATCAGTATTTAGAACATCAACAGGATTTTTATTGCACTACAAATAGTCACAGTAGTGTTGGTAACTTTGACTTCCAGAAGAGATCTTTCTGTTTTAAAAGCATCTCACTTGCTCTGGATGATGAGCCAAGAGCAGAAAGATTATGTGTCATATCACATCTCCATCTTAATTACTTTTCTATCAAATAGAATGTCATTTAGGCATTGTGATCTTAGCTGTTCCAGAAGTTGCTCCAAATCTTTATAATAATACACTGGACATAACTTTTCCATCACTGTTAATTCAGTGCTTTATAAATACAAAAAAGAAGGAAAACACAGGTGAGGCCAAGAGCAACATGTTCGGGAAGTTTGTTTATGGAAAATTATTCTGCCAGTTAATTTGTTTCCAACAAGTCCAGGGAATGAACAACTCTAAAACACTATGATTTCTTATAAAAAGTAATACTTGTTTTTGACGCTTTTTGACCCACATTTCTTCACCCATGAGTTTACTTTCTGTAACAACCAGTAACAGAGTTATTCAGTACTGGCTAGAAAGGGCCTTTTCTGTGCAGTTCATCTGCTGCATCCCAGCTCCCAGTAATTAGGACATTATGATCATGCACATGTTGCTGCTACAACCCTCCATACTCTCTACTTTGCTCTCTACCAAATAAAATGGATCAGATGTTTTATCCTGTAAGTGGCTATGCAAATAGACTTAAAAAGTACAATATAATGGTTAAACAGAATTATCATAGAGATAATTCCAATAACTCAAACATATGCACAGAATTATCACACACAGAACACGTGAAACAGGAGCACAATTCAAGCAGTTCCTCCGTTACAGTTGCTGAATGTGCACCCAAGGAGGGACGGGACCCGGCAATGGTGCAGAGCGGCAGCACACGTCTCACGGACACTACTGCCACACGCGTGTGCATCAACGCACACTGGACTGACCCACGTCAGTGGTGCAGAAAGAGGGGCCAGAAAACAGCAGGTAAAAGAGAGGGTGAAAATTGCTCCTGCTTAGAAGCCCGTCCCTGCCATAACAGAGTATCACAAGAGAGTACAGATCCGAGCTCTCCCTGTTACCCAATACAAAGCTCACACACACGTGAAGTCTCTCCAAAGCCTGTGGAGGCAGCAGAACCTTCCTCCTGCTCACGGACTAGGCCTGCGCTGTCCCACAGCACAGCCAGAGGAAAGGCAGGATTCCCCACTGCAGGTGCCACTACGCACCAAGACCTTGCAGAATCCTGTTATCAAATCGGTCTGAACACACCATAAGCTGACCTTGGCTACGCCTGTTAACCAAGGCAGTGCCACAGTGCCTCACCAACCATGAGAGGAAGGATTAAGTTACACTCATGTCTCAAGTCAAACCCTTTTCATTTGAAGCATATTATTCCAGCACACACAAAATGGTATCAAAATTATATCAGCAGCGGTCTTTTGGGTAACTGCCTGGGGTAGGCAGCAGTCATTTTAAGTATCTAGAAAATCAGATGGGTCTGCCCTTGGTGCTGGAATTCTTCTGTAGCTGTAAAAATCACTTCATTTCATACCTGACCCTACGAAGTCCAATGCACTATAAAGAGTGTCCTTCTGTTAAATGGCAAACGCATTTAGAAACAACACTACAAAACGCATACTGCTTTTCCCTTCGAAGGAAATGACCTTTTTATTTCCAAGCAATTATACTGAATACATTTATATTATATTTCTAGAATCATACCTTGCTGAAGATAGTCAATATTTCTCTGACTTACCAGAACAATGGTGACGTCGTTCTTCTAGGAACTCCAAGTCAAGCATTAGGTCACCTTCATCCAACTCACAGGAACCCAAGTTATTCAAAACAACCTAATATAATACAAAAAAAAAAAAAAAAAAAAAGGCATCATTTAGATAGATGTGTTAACCGAACTGTTCTGCACAAAATAATGAGCAATCAGATCTTGAGTAGAAATGTATCCATCACCATTTGTTCTTATTACAGGATCTCGAACAGGCTGGAGCGATGGGCTAAGGCCAACTGTATGAGGTTCAATAAGGCCAAATGTCAAGTGCTGCACTTGGGTCACAACAACCCCCAGCAGCGCTACAGGCTTGGGGAGGAGTGGCTGGAGAGCTGCCAGTCAGAGAGGGACCTGGGGGTGTTGATTGACAGCCGGCTGAACATGAGCCAGCAGTGTGCCCAGGTGGCCGAGAAGGCCAATGGCATCCTGGCCTGTATCAGCAATAGCGTGGTCAGCAGGGACAGGGAAGTGATCTTACCCCTGTACTTGGCACTGGCGAGGCCGCACCTCGATTACAGTGTTCAGTTTTGGGCGCCTCACTACAAAAAGGACATTGAATTACTCGAGCGTGTCCAAAGAAGGGCAATGGAGCTGGTGAAGGGTCTGGAGCACATGTCATATGAGACGCGGCTGAGGGAACTGGGGTTGTTTAGTCTGGAGAAGAGGAGGCTGAGGGGAGAACTTATTGCCCTCTACAACTACCTGAAAGGGGGTTGCAGAGAGCTGGGGATGAGTCTCTTTAACCAAGTAATGAGCAATAAGACAAGAGGTAATGGCCTCAAGTTGCACCAGGGAAGGTTTAGACTAGATGTCAGGAAGTATTTCTTTACAGAACGGGTTATTAGGCGTTGGAATGGGCTGCCCAGGGATGTGGTAGAGTCCCCATCCCTGGAGGTGTTTAAGAGTAGGGTCGACATAGCCCTGAGAGATATGGTGTAGATAGGAACTGGCAGTGTTAGGTTAATGGTTGGACTAGATGATCTTCAAGGTCCTTTCCAACCTAGTTGATTCTGTGATCATCACTGTGCATTTTAACACATTATCAGGTATTTCTGTACAGAAAGAAATCTTTCCCTTCATGTAGGAAAAAAAAATCCTTAAAAACAACATCAACTCAAGAAGATGAGCAGCTTTGGAACACACTTTCTCTTAACATTAACTGGCAAAATTGTTTGAGGAATGTAGTGAGTCTAGCACAGAAGTGTGTTTTGTTAGAAAAAAACACATTAATTACGTGTGTTTTACACCTACATTTTTGAGTCTCAATTAAACAGTTAAGTATTCCAGAAAAATATGAAAACAGAAAAATAAACATAACATTATGGAGGACACCTATCTGTAGTTTTAAAATTCTGGTCCCTGTAAATTAGTTCAGACAATACTCGCAGCAGGTACTCTTATATTAGAGCTTCACAAGAAAATATCAGACACCCAGCATGTACTGGTTTTGGCTGGGAGAGAGTTAAGTGTCTTCCTAGTAGTTTGTGTGGAGCTGTGTTTTGGATCTGTGACCCAAACAGTGCTGATAGCAGAGGGAGGGATGTTTGAGCTGTCGCTGAGCAGTGCTTGCACAGTGTCAAGGCCTTTTCTGCCCCTCACACTGCCCCAACAGTGGGAGGCTGAGGGGGTCCAGCCAGGACAGCTGACCCCAGCTGACCCCAGGGGTATCCCCCACCACACCGTGTGCTGCTCAGCAATAACAGCTGGGGAAGAAGGAAGAAGGGGGATATTTGCAGTTATGGCATCTGTCCTCCCAAGCACTGCGATGGAGACCTGCCTTCCTGGAAACAGCCCAACACCCACCTGCCGATGGGAACTGGTGAAGGAATTCCTTTTGTGCTGTGCTTGTGCGCACAGCTTTTGCTTTACCTGTTAAACTGCCTTTATCTCAACCCTCGAGTTCTCGCACTGTTACCGTTCTGATTCCCCTCCCCATCCTGCTGGAGGCTGTAAGCGAGCGGCTGCACAGGGATGAGCTGCCCGCTGGGGTTAACCCATGACATAACTAAAAGAACTAATTCTGTCCTATTGTCACTAGGTAACAACACATCCATCCTCTCTGGAATTTAAAATTGCCAATAACTCACCATACCTTCTGCCTGTATTAACACAACTCCAATCAGAATAATTACAGCAATGTTAGAATAACAGTTTAGCCTTTTTTGGGCTACAATTGTTATGTCCTTAAAGAAGTGCATAGAACATCATAGCATAAGTGTTAAGTCACATCTAAATTAATTTCTGTTAGTTATTGATCTCAAGACTTAATTCAAAGTGCCTAACAACTGCAATCTGATTTTCACAGGCTCCTAATATGTTAAGAAATGTATATTATGCTACAGACTTTAATCTTGCACAGGGTGTTTAGCTGAAAAGCTTCTAGTTGACTTGACCTAAAAATCACAGACAGAATGCTTAAATCCCAATTGGCATTTCCATTTTTTTTATGCTAGTAGTATGTGAAAGGCACTTTCTCCATGCTAAATTAAAAATATAAGGCCCAAATTACTACTTACCTACACTCAGCAGTTTAGTCCTATTTAGGTAGCACTGATCAGCCTTATACTACCAAAGTAGGTAAAAAGGCTTTAAGTGGCTTCCACAGTTTCTTTCCACAAAGGAGCGAAACGCCAAATTCATTGCAAAAGGGGAAATTTTGTTACTTTAGTACAAAGATAGTTATGAATGAATCCTGTCAAGTCCACTTCACATGAAGGGTGAACCGCTGTCTTACAGGGTTTACAGTTCAATAAGAACCGATATTCCTAAATATTCTTCCCTGAGAAGCCCAGCATAGCAGAGAGGAATTTGAATTAAGCAGAAATCCCATAATTCAGTGACAGAACAAAATGCAACATCTATTTTAACTATGAAAAAAACTTTCATGGATATCACAGATACCAGATATATGTATAGCAAGTTAAGAGCAGTTTACACTTATTCAGAGAAAACATAACCTTGTTAGCTATAAAGAAGGTCGTGCAGAGGACATTAAAGGAGGGTGTGCATTTTGCTTACCTGGTTCATATTTTTGTAACAGTTGTGGTATATCTGAAAAAGGTTCTTTTGTTTGGGGGTTGTTTTTTGAACCTGAACTGAAACCCTGAGCACTCAAATCCTCTCCATAACATTTCCCTCACTGCCTTTCCAGTGCAGGCTGCCAAGACAGCAGCTCATCTGCTGTTAAGACATTAATCATTAATGTGTCTCCAGCCTGCAGACGGAGAGTGTATCCCACAGGATCTTCTCAAGCCACTACAGGTCACATTTACAGGTCACAAAAACAACCACCTTCAATTCCACCTTTAAATCTACTGGTCACACACCGTAACTCATAAACCATTCAGCTCGTATTTTCAAAAACATCTGCCACCTCATGTGTTGGCCACAGATTGCATAAAAATGTCCTCTTCCAAATGGTCTCAGCACAGACTCTCAGAAGGTATGAAGCGGAAGGTCAAGTCCATATTCAAGGAGAAAAGAGCAGAAGAAAATAATGTTAAAGCAACATGGAGCAAATATGAAAATCACTTCAACCCTCTCTAGACCAGCAGTCAGCCCAGTTGTACCCATGATCAGTGCTTCATCAGACACCAGCAAAATATCATACTATTCAGCATAGAGAAGAGGAACAAAACATTTTAGCCCTTATTCATTTACATTCAATGGAGCCCATGGGGGCACAGGATCCTGTTGTTTCTTTCATCATGTAGCAACTAGGCTAGAACTGGTGCTTGATAATAAGATTACTCAGGAAACATCAAAAGTAAAGTCATCTTTGAGAAGCACTGATCACACTTTCATGAGCTGCAGATTTGGATACTGCTTCATAATGTACAATATCAGACCCAAGGACAGATTTGGACACAGTGGTTTGGGTAACTGTTCCATCACTGCAAGTACAATTTCTGAAATACACCAGAAACCCAACTATTAATTGCTGAGTCACCCCAAAGCACCGAGGTATCAAACCCTAGGTACAGCTGCTCACACAGAATATCCAGGACACCTAAGTAAAATTTAGACACCAGCTGCTAATTAGATAATTACCATAAACAGACATTCCAAGCAGGGGCCATAACACATTTCCATTCAAGTGACCTATGTTTTGCCTTTCTGCACCCTCCAGAGATACAGCAGGAATCTCAAATACTTACAGTTAATATCTCTTTTGCTAGCATCTCACTGTTTCTGTGTCATTTACCTTTGTTATGTCTTCCCTGTTTCAGACAACCCTCTCTACACTAAAGTAGTCAATTATTAACTTTACAAATTTAATGCTTAACTGACATATTCAACCCCTCCCATTATGATATTGAACCCTGCAGTAGCCCATGAAATATTACCCTCCATTCCAACAGTGTTTTGCATATACTTTTCTTAATTTATATTGTAAATATACTTACTGAGATGTTAGATACTCAGAGCATCCCCATATAATAAGCATAGTACAAGCATGAGGAAAAGGAGATTTTGCCCAAGTGTCAGCATGGGATGGATAAGCAAAAAAACCCTCAGTAATACAGTACCAGCACGCATATTGAAAAATTATCTTAGTTCAGTATTGGGTTGTTACTTGTGGGCAAGTCAAAAAAAAAAAAATTAAAATTGAGAAAGCAAATGAAGAAACTTCTATGGTAACTGCCATTAGACTAGTACATGACAGGCAGTGCGGGAGAAAACAGGAATGCAACTACTTGACAGTTTGACAAGCAGGCAATGAAGACTTGTATCACTGTTAAAGCTGAGGGGGAAAAAAGCCGGGATGACCTTAGGCCATGAAAGTCCTTTACCTGGCAACAAGCAGTTTCATCTCTTGTACTGGAACCATGGGAAAGATGCAAAGAAAGAAACGGCACAGGCAGGGCAACAATCCAGAAAAATCAGTTGTGCAGCTCTAATTGGACTTACACGAGCAGGCCAGGCTGCCCTGCTCTAGGCAAAAGAAGAGGATGATGCAGCACTGAGGGCAAACATAAATATTTTTACCTGCAAAGATGGAAACTTGTAGCTGAATTTAAGAAATTAAAAACAGGCAACAATTAGAGAAGATTCAAGTATGAGAAACTGAAGAAAGACCTGTGCTCGAGAGAGTGCCCAGAGAAATGCAGTCCTGCAGGACAAAGGACAGGAGTAATGTTCACCGAGACAGGAAAAAGCAGAAAAATAAGGTTTCTTTTAGTTACATGGCACATGTGCTGATAGCCAGGTGTGTGCAAGGGAGCACTCACAAACACAGGCAGTTATTTTCCATGTAAACAACTGCAGAGGGACAGAAAGACACATTGGAGAGAGCCAAAGGTCAGTGGGCAGTCTCGTTCCACTGCAGGTGTGCAGCCGTATTTCTGACAGAGTAACACAGCACAGTGCAGCTCATGTCCTGAGGTTGGGCAGTGTGGTCTAGGAGCTCCAACAATCCTCTGAACTTTTTTTAATTTGTAGTAACATACAGCTACTTTCATTTGTATCATCCTTCACGACTATCTGATTTTAATGACTGTAATTTGTTAGTATCTCAAAATCTCTATCAGCAACTTTTTTTTAAAAAAATAGCTTTTTTTTTTTTTTTTTAAAACATTTCCTCTCTACTACTGGTAAAGGTGGTATTTAGGACAGTCATCTTTCCATATTAGCCACTAATGTGAAAAGTGATGGATAAATTTGTTGCTCACACACACCTCAATTTCTACTCGTACACATCAACTCTTTTCCCTGATGTTCCATCTCCTAATCCTCTTACAGAACTTACTGTGATCTGGGTGAGATCCTAATTTTTACAAAGTGGTTATTCTAATTCTCTCCTACATTTCAGCTACCCACATTTACATTCTTTTCATTGGTCTTGTAGGGCTGCATATTTCAGGTCATTCAGGTCTTTTACCATGCTGCTTTGCATTTTCTTTCTTTCTTTTTGCCTCTCTTATCACAGAATCACAGAATCATCTAGGTTGGAAAGGACCTTGAAGATCATCTAGTCCAACCGTTAACCTAGCACTGACAGTTCCCAACTACACCATATCCCTTATACATCGGAAAAAAAGAACCACCTAGCTGGAGAGCAGAGAGGTCAGCCATAACTGCTATCAATCTTCTGAGACGCAGTTAACTAGTCTATATGTTATGTCTAAATTTTTAGTTGTAACTGATGACTTCATAGTTGGAATGTTTGAATGACCAGAGTTTCTACAGCAATATAAATCTCTTTAAACTGCATCAGTATCAACCATGTTCATCTGAAAAGGGTCTATTATACTGCATAGGCTAATCCACATTAAACTGTTCCAAAAACCTGTCCTCAACTTCAGTTTTCACCTCTTGTGTTAACTGTAGTTCTACAGTCTGACACCATTTTTAGTGAAATGGTGGCATCTTGTGGCAGAAATCGGTCAGTGCAAGAATGATGGCTTTGAAGCCATTCTGATGAAAACCACCCATCATCAGTAACCTAAGCAGTTCATCTCAAGGGGCTGTTTCAGGTCATTATTTACAGTACTACGGAATTGACATGTTTGCAGAGTTACTTTGAAAGACTTTTTTATTTCCCTAAATCTCATTTATGAGTAGCATTGCTCCTGCCCAGATTATCATTACTTCCCATACCTCCAAAGTGAGTTAATGCCACTCTTGGGGGAGGTGGTGACCATTTTTGCAGGTTTGATACACATTCTCAGTATTTAGGAGATCCACCTAGCCAAGCTTCAAAAACAGCACTGCCAATCATGCAAGAATATTCTGCTGAGCAAGTTGTTTAGGAGGAAGAACAGTTTCTCAGATGCTAATCTTTTTTTTCTTCTTCTCACCTCCTGTGAAAACCTAGCACCCCCTCCGTTCTTCTGGCTCCTTACTCCCGCCAGCCCCTCAGCAGAAGCCGCCCACACCGCTTGCCAACAAGGAAAAGAAAGCAAACAGGGTCTTGGAGGACCTTCTTCAGTTTGTGAGGAAAGGGTATCTTCTACACCACAAAGCTCCTAACACGAGGTCTGGGTGATGCCAGAAACCAGCATCCACAGGTATTGCCCCTCCCTGGGTGCCTGGGAGCAGAACTGAACAGCAGCGCTGCCCTGCCAGGGAGCCTCGGCCACCTCCCATCAACTCGTCAGCCCTTACATGCCGGGGGTTCCTCTCCTTTCAAAAGTGAACGAAATGAATACGGGTAGCCACAGAGGAGTGACTAATGGTTTTATAGGTACACAAGAAAGCTAGGTTGAGGTTTTTACTAATACTTCATTTAGTAACTCCAATTCTTTACCTAGTATTTATTCTTCATTAGGATCATTCACTGGTAACAATCTGTTACTGTGGTGCTAAACATTGCTTGTGAGAAGTATTTTGAAGGGGCCTTTTTACTGTTCAGATATGTATTATTATGAACATTCAATTTCTTTCATTTTTAATTCCTTTTCCTTCCAGGGAACTCTGCTTATTCTTTTGCTTTCTGGTTGAGGGGGGGAGGGGGACACATGTGGAAGGGGGTGTAGTGTTGGTTTTGGTTGTTTTACTTCTTCTTATACCTCACTTTTTACTAAAAAAGCTTTTATCTAGCCTTTTTTCTTAACATATGAAGGTGATATCCATATGTATCGGGATATATTTTGCCTTCACACATAAGTATGCACAGTTATCTTGATGTAAAAGTTCTCGGTCTGTGACTGTAATACCAACAAGCATGAGCAAGCACTTGTGAATTTGTGGACAATCTTGCTAATGGAACTGGGAAAAAAACCCTGTGGATTTCATACACAAAACATGAAGAGACTCAAATCACCACCTACCCCCATGCACATTTTGCTGACTTCCTGCTGTTACTGTGTTGGCCCCTTCCTAGTCCCATCATTAACACAGTCCCATCATTAACACAGGACTAAACAGAATGACGCCCTATGGCATCAGTCTAGCCTCGTATTAAAATTAACACAGAGATCTGCCTAGCAGCTTGGGTCTAACAACCCAAATTGGGTTTACAGGCTGGAGCCACAGCTAACCAGCTTTTTAGGGCAGGAACTACATCTGCGTAGCACTGTGCATGCCTACATGAAACAGCATCTTTAAATGTCATCATGTTCTTTCTGGCTTTGAAAAATGTTATTCACTGATACTTAGATGTGAACTTCCTGCAGAAACAGAGAAGCATGCTATACCTATATGCTTTAATAGCGCAAAGGTTTCTTCTACTATTTAGTAATTCTACTCTTTATTTCTATGATGTGTCTCTGGATGTATTAATCCAGTGGATTAAAAAAAAAAATATTAAAAAATCAAGGGGGTTTTTTTGAAGTAAGTTTTGCATTACTGTACTACTTTATCTGACAAGTTAGCAACAATCTAGAAACCAGAAAGGCTTCCTTCCTAAAATTAATTTGCCTCCTGCCCTCTCAGGGAGTATAAAATTCATCAGTAAATGCTGATAAATCTGCACAATCTGATACTGCTAAGAGGAGAATAATCCTGTCATTGAAGTGTAGGTAAACCAATCTGCCCAGGTTACACAAAGTGAGCGTACGGGCAAGCGTTTCTGTAAAAGACATCAATTAACTCCATGTCAGGTGAGTGTTTTTAGTGAGCACTGCTTCAGGACACTGGCACACTGAAAAACCTGCTGTGCGTCGGCCGTACACAGTAAGAATGTGCTCAGTGCTGATGTCATTTCCTCCTGCCATCCACAGCAGCACTTGTGAGCCCAGCCACAAAGGAACATTTGGATGACACATTCAGAATCATGGGTGAGATATACCGAGACAAAACACAGACTTCACATCCTCTTGAGAAACTTCCAAACCCCAGTTTCCCACCACAGGTTCCATAAGGGCATTTCACACTAAATTAGATCCTTCTCTGGGAAGCTATTTTTAAATGACCAACCAGGAACTCATACGGGCAAATCTCACAAAGGAAGACAATTTTAGCCTTCCTTGACTTCTCGGGTGAGAGAGAAGATTCTACGTTTAGGGGCAGCCAAAGCAGCACGCAGTCATAAAAGTTGTCTAAGCAATGGCAGGAGTTGTTGAGTTTTGGCATTAGCCTGTAAAACTCCACTAAAAGCGCATGTAACTGGAAATCCAACATCAGTTTGAACCAATCAGCTTCACATCTCTGAAAAACTGAAAAAATTCTCTCTTCCAAAGAGCAGTTGTGCTCACATCTGAGTCTCTCGGGGATGTGTTTGGTCTTGCATCATCGTAACATAACAGCTATTACGTAAACCTGAAACAGAAAAGCCCCTTTATTTACACATCTGTTTAAAAACTCTACGCAGGGGTAAGAAACTTGGAGCTTCTTGCCTTCTGTGAAAAGATGTTCTCAGATATGAGTACAAAGTGAATCCTTCTTTTTTCAGCTAGCATGATCAATAAAATATTTTGATCTAATAATGTCCATAAAAGTTGTCTTAGTGATTCCCATAAGCTAAAGAGCAGATGCCACTGCTGCAGATGTTCAATCTTAGTATTTCCTTTCCTTCACTCACTGGAGAGCACATGCGTAAGTATAAATTACACTCACCTTGAAATGTTTATTCTCCCTGGCTATAGGAACACACAAACTTGTCAGTCAGTCAGTTCCTTCTACTATTGCTTCACTAGAAGAAGTTTCAGAAGTCCTCTCCTGCAGTTCTCTGATCTGTCTCAGC
This sequence comes from Strix uralensis, assembly GCF_047716275.1. Classification (NCBI taxonomy): domain Eukaryota; kingdom Metazoa; phylum Chordata; class Aves; order Strigiformes; family Strigidae; genus Strix; species Strix uralensis. Next base: position 1,010,142 of record NC_134011.1, on the reverse strand, counting down.
TGTTCCAGTCCTCGGGACCCTCAAGGGTCCAAGAGATCCTTTCCTCTCCTCTGTACCCTGTGCTCAGAGTGAAAGCATTCAAACTCGTCACATTTCGAAAGGGATCGCTCAGACCTTTCAAACGAGCCTCCTTCCAGATAACTTCCTCTCTATCCAATTTCTGATCTAAATCTCATCTCCCTCATACCAGACATGAGCTCATGAAGCAACTAACACAGTAACAACCAAGTGTTACCACACAGTAGTTCACTGTATTTAACCTCAGAAATAGTCACACTGAATTTTGCTGCAGTCTCCCTCTCCCAGGCTGATCAGCAAAGCACGACAAGAATCTCTTCACAGAAAATATGCAAACCTTTTCACAACATCATGTCCTGAAAAAAATACTTTTTAATATCTGTAGCTGAGTCTGGATCATATTTTGGAAGCCTGAGACAGCTCGTTGGTTTTTCCCCCCCCTTTATTATCATCCATTACTTGTAAAGTTGCTGCTTCTCATTATAGTTACACCAATTACAGAAAAACAAAAACTTAGGCATATGGAAATAAAACTCACCATGCTGTTCATTTCTGAAGAGGATGAGCTTGCTCTCTCTTCCGTAGGCTGTTCAGCTCTTCTGTATTTCCATCCTCTGGTTTTATGACCAGCCGACTGCCTCCAGCAGTACCTTCTGAAGGGGATCTCAGTCGTTTCTCAACAAACTTGCCTTCTCGGTATGGACTGAAGCTGTTGGCAGGGTCAACCACAAATAGAGAAGGAACCAGCAATCATTACAAAGAACTACTCTCTACTAATATTTTCTTAGTGGGAACACTGCTTTGCCTGAAATGCTTACGCTGAAAGGCGATGGCACAGAGCATGTTCTGCAGAAAGCAGATCCTGCTCACCCAGATAAAACTGTCACCTGGGCCACCACGCCACTGCTCAGCCCCCAGTGACCAGCACACTCAGCACGCTACAGCCAAGTCCACGGCTCCTCACAGAATCCAGAGGGACCCTTGCTCCATCCTTTCCTTTCTTCCCTCATTCCAGGTCATTTCCAAACTGCTGTCCAGTAAAATCCACTAGAGAAACTATCGCTTGGTCCACTGCTGCCACAACCCAGCCTGCCTCACCCTGTGTCCAGAGGCGAGTCCGGGTTTTGTAGGGCCAGGTCACAGCTTTGTTATCACTGCATAGGACAGGGATGCACATTGGTTTTGGTTTCTGTTTGGCCTTCCTAGCTCAGCTCTGCACCCGCACCCTCCAAGCCCAGCTTGCAGCCAGCAGGCTGAATCCCAGTCCCAATTACTGCTGTTAAACAATAACACACCAGAAAAGAGGAGGAAAAATTACATTTAGAGGTATTAGGGCAAATTTAGAGATGGGGAAAGAGAAAAACATAATAGCAAAAGAAATGTAACACAGAAAATCTTATCTTCTTCTGCCTTTTGCGAGAGAATAGACAATTTTTCTAAGGCTTTTCAAAAAAATCCATATCACATAAAAATACATAAAGGCATACTAAGAAATATATGGGACATCAAACCTGCTCATACATTAATGTCACATTCACAATACTATCTATAATGACATCAGCTATGAATCCTGCTACAGAAAATATCTATTTAAAAAACTGCACAGAAATATCTTGCATCTACATCTGTTTTTAAATACTATTTTAGCAAAACCAAATGTCCAAGCCAGTCTGTTTGTAACAGATAAAACTACTTATAACCATATCTTACTGAATGCCATGTAAGCTTTTCCTGTATTTGTTCATTTCATATGGCAGGATTTTATATCTTTTTTCAATGGTCCGTTTGTACACTTGGCCAGTTTCTAATTTTAAATACATTCTTCATCACACAAGTAAAAAAAAAAATTGCATTTTGAACAGCACTATAAAACCATAACAATTAATCATCAACTTTTATGTATTAGCTCTATTACGTATTAGCTCTAGTGTTTCTGTGAACATGAATCCCATTTACAAAAATCCCTCTGTCACAGTTTCAACTCTGGTGAGCTGCCTTCCAAAAACACCGAGTGCACATCCAACTGCCAACGGGGGAGTTTCAAATGCCTGGTGTGTTCCCAACCATCGCTGCGAGCTGCTCCCTGGCTGCTCTGCAGTACCCTCTGGTAACTCCTGTGCAAAAGGATGAGCTCACCCACAGATGAGTCAATGCTGCAAGGAAGCCAACCAAGTGCTCAGGACTGCGAACAGACACCAAGGGAAATATTTTGACAGAGGTTCTGAGGAAAGAGGTCCCTTCTGGTGAAAGCTAAGTTAGTGGATTAATTTGACTTTATATTGCCATTTATGTACAAGATATCCAACCAAGCCTTGCAGTGACAAACAATTCAAAAAGCAAGATTGCTTTTGATTGCTTATAATCTGCATGTCTAGATAAATGTCCAAGCACAAAGATGGGTATGAATTATATGAGTTTACACTCTTTCATCTTTCAATACAAACACTATAAATGAAGTCTTGTTAACTCACAAATTCTGGCCCATCAGATACAGCCTCAGAATTATGCAAGAAAGCACCAGTGTTTAGTTGGTTTGAGAAAATAAACTGTCAGAGATAAATGCCTTCTGACATGTGTCCTTCACTCAAGGGCCTGGTGCCTTTGTTCATTTGCATCTCTATAGACTGGGATTTCTAGGCCAACCCTTTCCACTTAATCTTGTTAATATTTCCAAATTTCTCTTTGTAAGCTAAAGATCCAGTGTGAAACTTAGATGGTAATTAACTCTCGCCATTTCACAGATTATATAATGAGAACTTGCACAATGTTATTTCAGATGGAAGCAGAAACAGGATGTCTCACACTCTGCCACAGAAACAGCGACTCCAAGCTACTCTAGACCATCAGTTCAGTAGAGCAAGAAAGAGTCAGGAATTTCAAAACCCAGATCAATACAAGATAAACTGTATTATTTTTCATAACCAGACTAAAAGAAGGTGCATTTCTCTGGCAATGTTTCAATCTCAAACAATGCAACTATTTGGCTCAAGTCCAAACTAGGCATGCCCCAAATGTCCCAGCTCCAGCCCTCAACAAGAGACGAGCAGCAGTGCTCTCTCTCTGAATTCATTTTCCACCACAGGAAAGTAAAGCTATGAACAGCACTGGGGGGTGTTAGCAAACTGTAAAACGTGAGCTCAAAAAATCACAGACTTTTTGTTTAATTCCTATAATTTTGGGAGGAGGACAGAATGCATAACTTTTGAACTTCCTAGCTAGCACTTGCAACTCTACAAAAACACTTTATGACCAAACAATTCTTACAGAAGAACTGAGGCAAAAAAACCCCACCAAACCCAACAATGAAAAGACCACAAAACATACCTTTAGAAGGGTTTGTTTCATAACCCTGTTGTGTTTTACAGGACTGGGGTTCAGAACATGGAATAATCTTAGGCTCCATTACAGGAATTGTCTCTCTCGTGTGCCTGGACGCCGTGCTTTCATTTCTGCCCCCACCCAACCCCTGTGCTTTTGAAGATAGCGTCCCTGGTTCTTCTCTACGCTGTAACGCAAAGGTTTCTGAAAGTGCATTTCCCGAGTTAATTTCTCCTATGTGCCTGGCATCGTTCACGTGTAGTTCATTGGCTTGCAACACTTCTGTTTGATTAGCAGCTGGGGTTTAGAATAAGGTATTAGACTCAACGCTACAGGAGCTTGCACGACTCACAAGAGATACACCAGCAGAATGGCCAGCACTGTCCACAATCTCCATCTCCTCACAGGAGCAGCAGCAGGATTAAAGAAGATCTGAGAGGTAGAGCCCTCGTGGCCAAACCCCTCTGTGAGCAGCACCCCAGTCCCGCCGCTGGGCAGAGCATCAACATCCGAAACAGAATCCTCCGTCAGGGCGACAAAGCCGGAGGGGCCTGGGCAGCCGTGAGGTCCCCCGAGAGCAGCGGGGGCTGCAAGGAGCTTCCCATGCCCTCTGTCGTCTGGGCTGAGCACGGAGGAGAGGCCTCGGACATCACAGGTTCGCTTTCTGCGTGCGATTTAACCTCCAGCAAGCGCCTGGATTGCTGCACAGAGGGAACTGATTGACTCTCTGGAACTGGTTTGGAAAACCCGTAGTGTGATGAAAAAGATTTAGGGAGAAGTTTCCATGTGGATTGTTTGACAGAGTACCAGCTCTGCACCTCTGCAAAGCCTGGATCGTCACCCTCATTCTTCCCAGAGCTTATGCAATTGATAAAGACATTCTTATCAGCTGAGGACTCCTTCCCTCTTCAAAATCCTCTGTCACAGACCTTGTTATCTTCTTGCTACGTGAGCTGCCAAAGCCAACTGAATGCCTTCCTCTGCTTTTAATGTGTTCCTCTAAGCTCAGTTTTTGAACAGTGCCAAGAGAGGACTGGGCACCATTTGAGATGTTGACATTCTGACCAGCCGAGTCAGGCTTCTGCTCACTCCCTCTCTGTTACGGAAGCTGATGGAAGGAGTGCGGAAAATACTCTGGCACTTGCCTGTGCTCCCTGAGCTGGAGTTAGTGCTGGATGGGGAGGGGGTGTGGACATCAGTGGCATCAGCAGAGAAGGTGAGGAAAGGAGGGAGTCATGTCTCCGGCTCACACTTCTCCTGAATATTGGCAACCGAGATACCAGAGTCGATTGTCTGGATCCTGAGTCCCCCATCAGGGCACAAAGTGTCCGTGGCTCTTCGCAGCCAAAAAACTAATCTGGGATGGAAAAAAAAAAGAAAAGAAAAAAATATATATGTAAATGATTCAGCCTCAAAGTCCACTTGAACAGACTTTAAGTCAGCCTAGTTACATGAGATGCCAACATCTGTTTTATGTACAGCTGCAAGTTGTTTACTGAAGATTTTTACTGAAGATTTTTAGAATTTCAAAGTGATGTTCAATAGGCAGTGCTGAAAACCCAGCAGCTGAGCAAAGATGTGTCTGAAAACATTCTATAGATGAGAGATACAGTATTACATATGATATATTATACAATGAGATGACACTGGGTAACAGTATAAAATCCACATGCCAAAAGATACACAAATGTATCACCCAAATGTCCTTGTTTTTGTAAGTTCTTGGGACAAGTCTTATAAACTGTAAGCTCTCTTAGAGACTTGATTTTTCATGATCTGAGTAGAACAAAACATTATTTTGTATTCCTAAATACTCAGATTTTTTGCAAGAAAAAAGAGGATTTAAATTTTCGAACCTTCACTGGACTTTCAGATGGATTTTTAATTCCTTTACGTGTTCCTGCTGAAGGCTGTATGTATCACCTTACAGCAGAGGAAATGCTGGCACTGCAGTCCAGCTAAAATACGCACCACCAAAAATTCTTCCTAAGGAAGAATTCTAGGAATTCACTGTCAAAATATGGGATCATGTTTCTAGGTTTGAACTTTAATGTTTCATTTGAACACTTCTCTGAAATCCTCTTGTAGCTTACTTGCTTATAATTAGCTATTTTTGCAGCTTTTTGAAAGTAGCAAAAAGTGTTTCTCACAGACATTTGGCATTTTTTATAAATATTTAAGCCATAAAAACTTATTTTGATCAGTGCAGCAGATGTACTAGAAGAAAATTAATCTTTATGAAATATATACCAGTTCTATCTCCTTTTTGTTCTCATAATAATAAACTATTGCTGTGAGAGACAGGACCACAGAGGGAGCAATAAAAACATGTGATATATAATCACAAGAACAGGAGAGGCTGTAGGTATAATGCCAGAGCGCAGCTTCGTGAACTGCAAGTGTTCAGCACATAAGAACAAAAATCAGGTCATTTATCTAAACGATGTTTGTACGTCAAGGGCAAAACCAAATTCATTCATCTAATGAGCAATTTAATCTGTGTTATGTGGCTACAACAAATATCTATGAACAATATATATATTTATACAGTGTGTGTATATACACACATACCTAAAAATGGGAACAGAATATTTAAGGAATAATAAAACTATAGCTATATCAGTTAGTAAGCGGAGCATCTGCGCTGCCATTCCCAGCTGCACACGGGCTGGCAGCAAAGCTGGGCTTTCACAGCCCTGCCAAAGCAGGGACAGAAAGCCTGTCCTGGAAGGGGAAGGAGGGGATGTCCAAAGGAGTCATGCCCCACGTTGGGCACCAGAAAGACTGTGGTGGTTTGACCTTGGCTAAATGCCAGGTACCCACCAAGTCGCTCTATCACTCCCCCCCCCCCCCCCCCTTCCCCTTTTTTTCTCAACAGGGCAAAGAGGGGAAAGAAAATAAGATAGAAAAAAAGAACAACCCTTGTGGGTAAAACAACAGCAGTTTTAATATAAGCAAAGCGAAGCAAAGGTCCACGCGCGGAAGCAAAAAAAAGAAAACAGATTTATTCTCTACTTCCCATTAACAGGCGATGTCGGGCCTTCTCAGGAAGCAGGGCTCCAATACGCGTAGTGGTTGCCTCGGAGGACCAAGGGTGACCCCACCCCCTTCCTCCTTTCTCCCAGCTTTATACTGAGCAGACGTCATATGGTCTGGAATATCCCTTTGGTCAGCTGTCCTGGTTGTGTCCCCTCCCAAGATCTTGCCCACCCCGTCCCACTGGACGGGGGGAAATGTCCGAAAGAGCCTTGGTGCTGTGTAAGCACTACTCAGCAGTAGCCACAACACCAGTGTGCTATTGACACCCTGCCAGCTCCCAACATAAAACACAGCACCATGAGGGCTGCTACAGGGGAAAACCAATTCTGGCTCAACCAGACCCGGTACAATGTTATATTACTGTGAAAAAAGGGGTAACAAGTAAGTTCAGAGACTATTTCTGACTAGACATTGGACTGTACTTTCTACACAGTTAACTTTTTTTGTAAAAAGCTGGTACAGCTCCAGTCTGAACATGCACTGCCAAGCAGCCACAACATTCGCAAGCACCAGGAATCAATAAGCAATTTTGTAGTTTAAGATGAGAGAAACAGCACGGGAACAATCACTAATTCCTAGAAGTCACTGGTGATCTCTGATAACAAGCTCCAACCCGACCCAGCCCACACCCAGGGCCTGCGACTAAACCCCCAAGCTGAGCTCAGTCTGAGTGGGCCAGAGGCGCTGGCCCAGGCACACCCCAGCGTGCCCAGAACAACACCCCCAGCAGCTGAGCTGATGCCCGGCAGCTGCTCCCCTGCCCTGGCCCTGGGGCAGTTCGCACCCAGCCGCTGCCAGAGCAGGAGCAGAGCCCGCAGCACAGGGCAGCAGAGGCCTGGGAACTCCCCCAGGTGTCACTGCACCCGCTGCCTCCTCTGCTCACAGTTCACTCTGCCCAGACAGGCCTTGGGAAGCCTCCTGCAGCCTTCTCCACCCTCCCCTACAAACCCTCGTGGTTCTTTCACCACTCCCAGACCTGGTGTGTCGGGTTTTTGCCTGTGTGACCGCACACCTGCAGGCGTGCCGATAGGGACGGACATGCACCCCCCGCAGGGTTACACACAGACAGGGAGTGCTTTTCCTGGCATGTTAAGGAGACATCATGACTGCTGAAAAACAGACTTTAGAATGCAGTTTTACAGCTGCCATAGATGAGCAAAATATGTTGAAAATACATTAAATCACTACAGGCTCAGACAAAACATTTGCTCCCATTATTCCCCTTCCTACCTACACCTCAACTGTCAGTTCACTGGAGAACAAACCAGCCTGGTTTGTAATTACAAGATTCTCCAAGTTGAGAGCAGAAGGAAGCAGAAAACTGAGCAAAAAGCACATATTGTAACTTCCACTGGAAATACAAAGGCTGTGTCTAAATAATAATAGAGATTATTCCTAATAACTGACCTTTGAACATTGGCCAACGTGGAAGTCTCGGACACAACTTAGACGACCAATTTGATCAAGTTGATGCCGCTTTATTAAAGGCTACACAGCAATTTATACTCTATCACAAGCTTCACGCGCCGCTATCTTATTGCTAATAGGCTAAAGCTACTTGTTCACACACCCTTCTGCCCTCTATGATTGGTCCCAGTGTGGTGTCCACGTGCTGCTCTCCCCCCAGGTAGACGCCCTGTTTTTGACATTCCAACATCTTTATCTCTTGGCCAGGAATGTAGTTTCTCAGGCCGTCTTGGCCTTGTTTATGTTCTTGAACACAGCTGCAGCTTGCTGTTACAGTGAGGCCCCTTGGTCTGGATCGCTCACAACATGTCCGTTGTTCTCCAGCGATGTCACAAATCCCCCTTTTTGTTTTTGAGCGATCCAGACCACCCTGTGGTCCTGTGCTAAAAACATTGCATCGACAGTCCTCTGCAGGGCCCTTTGCAGAAGGCCTATAAGGCAAGGCAACGTTAAGAGCACAGTCACTACAATCCAAAGGACTACTCCGACAGTTTTGACTAATGTTATCAACCAACCAGATAATCCCCAATCTTTAAACATCCTTGTCAGCCAGTCCAAGCCATCATCTTCTGTTAAGCGTTTCACTCCATCCTTCAACTGCTGAATGTTTTTAAAGATAGATTCTGAATGATCGGATAGATTCATACAGCACATTCCTCCAAATTCAGCACAACCATGTCCTTGCGCTAGAAGCAAGAGCCAATCGCAACTCTATTTTATAACATAGTATGTCTAACACTATCAGCATTAGTTAAAAGACCACTTAAAGCCAAAGAAGTAGCATTAGTTTGTTTGCTAAGCCAAAACTGCAGTGGGTTCGGCCATGTATCCACAGGTATTTCTACCAAGCACGTAGAGAATGGATTTTCAGGGCTTGCGGTGGTGTTTGGTTGTGAGACCACCCATCCTTCACCCTGAGGCAGGTTCCCATACAGGCCGAACACACCGAGCAGGAACCCAGCGAGAGTCGGCATCTGTGAAAACACAAACATAACCCTTGCTCCAAGTTAATATCTCATTCGGTTTCTGTTTCATCTTTCTTAACTTCCTTTTTCCAGGGTCGCACCCATCGACTCGGAACCCATCTAGTGCCGGTATCGGTAATAACGCAGGCACAGCCTCGACCTGTCATTTTTAGTTCCAGAGGTCCTTTCCACTCTCCTATAGCAACATCTTTGTACTGAGCAAAAGCACCATCTCCACACCGGCTTATATCGGATTTCAGATCCAGAGCAAAAGCACCATCTCCACACCGGCTTATATCAGATTTCAGATCCATACTATATATTACTACTGGTGGTTCCTCCCTATCACCTGTGAGCCGTAAGTAATTTAACACATACACCGCTTTTGCAAGTGGTTCTGCAGCAGCCAAGACCTCTCCCCCTTTTTGTTTTTGCAAAAGCGCTTTGAAAGTTTTGATGCTCTCTCTCCACTATAGCTTGCCCCATGGGGGAATGTGGTATACCTGTGATGTGATGTATACCCCAGAGTTGACAAAAAAGAGCAAATTTTTGAGAGGTATAGGCTGGTCCGTTATCAGTTTCACGGGTCAATTGAACTTATTTCCCATATTCCCTGGCGCATTCCACCGTACTGTGATAGTAACTTCTCACAGCTTAGTACTTTTTCACAGTTCAGTGTTGCAGCTGTCCGCTGGTTTTGCCTGCTACCTTGGCACAACTCAGCAGTTTCTTATCTATCTTCCAAGGCCTGTTCTTCATCAACCCTAGCTGTTGCTCAGAGGCTGTGTAAGGCTGACAGGCCAATGCCTCCCACATCTCCCCTTTCTTTGTTTTGCAGCAGCACCTGCAACACTTATTTCGAGACTTTATCAATTAAGGGTTAGGCAAACTTCAAAAAACGCAGCATACTTAAAACAGTTTCACAGAATGCTAGAAACAATACAGCAGTTATAGTTATTGGGTAAAAAAGAGTAGGCTAATTTCAGTACCCATAACTAAGGGATATGACTAAATACTACAAAAATAAACAGTAAGGAAAATACAGAATAGCACACTTACTTAATGGGGTACTAACATTCAGATCCGCAATTGCTGGGGAACCCTGGATGCAGCGAGAATTTAGAGTGCCCTTCCTCGCAAACCAGAAATCCTACGCGATGCGTCCATCCGTAGGTGAGGCATCCAACATCGCTGCAAGCAGGTCCAGCCTCATTTATCTAATTCAGCAGGTCAAAATAACTGGCAATTTTCTTTGAGCGGAAACATCTGATCTCATCCTCCTGTTGGGTTCCACCCAGAGCCTGGCCACCACTCAAGGGGGAAAACCAAGGGAGTTTCTAATAAGGTTAAACAGTTAAGTTCCTAATTCTTAACATGGCTAAACAAAGAAAGTCAAATACACACATTCTTATAGCATTTCATCCTTATTAATAACTACATTTTGTCTAAGCTACATCTTTCACTAGTGACTAGTAAGCCTATATATTTCATCAAGGAGTTGCAAGTACTGTTAGCATTTTCTCTGAAAAGAGTTGGCAACTGCAGTGTGATTAAGGACAGGGACAGTGTATTTTGTCCCGTTGCAGCAGCAAGCATTACCCATCCATTCTGCTTAAACAATCAGTTGAAGAGATGGCGAACTGTTGGCACAGGGGTATCCACAGCACCCACAGCCGGCTCCTGAGTGTCCACCAAAGGCTGCCTCTCACACCTCAGGTGTGATTGCACACAGCTTGCTGGTAACCACCGGGACTGTAACCCGTGAAAACACAAGCATAACCTCTTCCCCAGGTTATTAAAGGATATGGTCCTTCCCAGTTAGCACTTTCCAGGACTTGAACCTTGCCCTGGACTTCTTGTTGATCTGGTATCTGTGATGAGAAGTGGTGCAATATTGACAGCACCTATTTTAACGATCCAAATGCAGCAAAGGGAGTGACTGCCGTAATTCTGAGGAGGTGAGTCCCCGAGGGTTGACACCACTGGCTGTTGAAGAGAGAGAGTCCTTTTGGCATTCAGGGCAAGTCGCAACGATGTCTTCAGCCTGAGGCCTTGATAAAGAAAACTGGGTTTGTATTGCCCTGGTGTTTTGGTGGAAAAATTGCATGTGAAAGCCTTGCTGTGTTTCTGAGATGGCATTAGCTGCACGGTGGAGATCTTGTTTTTGCTTTCTCTGTAAGTACTCTGGGTGATGTGAGTGAAGGATCTCTTTGCAAAATATAAAGCAAGCTATTCAGATCATCATTAGTTAGGCCCAACAACAGCTGTATCCAATTTATGGTTCGTAACAGTTTCTGTAAATCATTTAAAGTCTTGACATCAGTTTTAAGTTTAAGGTGTTGGGGGACAATGGTCTGTTCACAAATTCTCCACTCCAGGTACTGCCACGGTGATGATCTCTGTACCTTTTCAGGTGCTATTTGTCACCCCATTTGAGATACTGGGTCTTTGGTTAAAGCAAGAGCCTTTTCCATGATCTCCTGTGTTTCTGCTGCTATAAGGATGTCATTGATATTATGATATATAATAGCCTGGGGGACCTGCATTGTGACAGTATTCTTTATGCCTTATGGTAAAACAACCCAGTGGTACCGTGTTGTAGGTTCACTAACATTAATATTGGGAACAAAAAAGGGAAATTTAGATGCATGATCTGGATGCAAGGGAATGGAGAAAAAATAAATCTTTCAGATCAATTATTAGAAAATGCCAGTTTAGGAGAATCAATGTGTTGGAGATCATGTAAAAGTCACCATTTACCACTTTTATTTAAAATAACAAACACCAGGAGGTTCCAAGGACTGGTGGTAGGTATAATATGTCCTGCACTTAACTGTTCATGAACTAAATCATTAAGGTGGCACAACTGTTCCATTGGCAAGGGCCACTGACCCACCCACACAGGTGATTCTGTTTTCCATGTTAGTTTCAGGGTGGGTTTCAGGGTGGGTTGTGCTGCAGTGGCAGTTAAGACAAATTTGATCCAATTTGAGTTTCCCATTGAGCCATACAGTCACGACCCCATGATGTAATAGGGGTTTCCAATATAAATGGATGAATATTTGCTACCCAGTTTTCTGGGCCCCTTACATGAATGAGTTATTTGCTTTGAAACATTACAGCATGACCACCAACCCCGAAAAGCACTCGAGTTACCCGATCTAACAGCCAATCTGGTCGCAGACATTACAGTCACATCTGCACCAGTATGTAAAATGCCTGTCAGTGCAACAGATTCTTCTGCTTTAGTGAGGGTACATTTTATCAGAGGTCGACTTTGTCTCCCTGTCTGAGCTCAAAATGTTTGAGGAGTACGTGCTGATCCAAATCCTGAGTCACCCCAGCTGTAGTAAAATAAACAAGCTGAGTAAGTTTGACCTCTGGTAAAACGAACAACCCCTGTAAGGTTGTAGATGATTTTTATGACAATACCCTTCTCAGATAGATGGTACAAGGGTGCACTCTCCCCACAGAGCATGCACCTGAATTCAAGACAACAATTAATACAGAATTACTGCCTCCTGCTAGAGGAGATATTTCACCTATGACACTTCAAACACTTAGCCCAAACAAACAGGCAGCACCGATGACCCAGTGGGTACTATGGTACTCTGTCAAAGAACTCCGCACTCCACAGCTGCCGCGTCTCGCACACGCAAAACAATCACACAAAGAGGCCTCTTACCCTTATTACTCACACAACATAAAATGATAAACGCTGCAAACATCAAAACACTGTTAAGAATATAACGCCATTCCTTAATGATTACGTGGTGTGTCAGCAACTTCTGTAAAAACTGCCGCTTTTGGCGGGGGGGGGGGGGGGGGAAGGGCGAGAGCGCGGTGCCGGTCTCAGCCGCAGGCGGTTAAGAGACTGAAGTCTTTCTCAGCCCACCCATCAGCACTATCATAAGTAATGTTAATGAGAAAACTAAGAAATTCCCAAGCCCCCCAAGCCTCAGGATTAACATCAATAGCAGCATGTAGTCTAGCAATAAATTTTAGATAGGGCTCCGTGGACCCCTGTCTTACTCCTGTAAATCCTGGTGCTGCTTTTTCATCATGTACAGCTAAAATCCTTTTTAAGGCCAATTCTTGGGTTAACTGTAACACTTCTGGTTGAAATCTAACTTGCCAGTCGGGGCTAGCAAAAGGGCCTGCACCCATCAGCATTTGAGTTTGCACCCCATATAGAGGATCTCCTTGCTGACGGGGTGTGGCTGCTGGGAACTTGGAATTACTGAACCAGTACATGGTGATTTTAACTCATTTTCACCATATACTAATTCCATAACCCAGCACATCCCCATCATTTTCCAATCTCAGGCTTCCCACTCATTGTCTTGTGAGGTTACTGGAAACGTCATTGGTCTAAATTCGTTAAACTGCCCCTCTATTATAGCATCCCGAATAACTCCCCGCCATCGGCTTGCTGGATTATCATTACCACTCGCGCGTCCCAGTGCTCCCCCTCTCATTTGAACCGACGATGGCAGCGACACGAGAGCCACTGTTTCCCTCTGACCACCCCCCCCCCACCGTGTCACGGAGGAAGGGGTTAAAAGGAAGAGGGGGAGGCAGCGGTGCCATAGGGGTAGGCTTAGCCGCTTGCTGCATTTGGATTTCAAGTTGCTCTAATTTTCTCGTTAGTTCTTGCAAGTGTTGATCTTGTAAATCATAACGAGATTGTTCCTGCACCGACTGGGGTGTCGGGGGTGAGGACGGGGGCAGGGCTGGGTCGGCGCCGTCCTCTGGCGAGGCGGCGGCAGCAGCGGGGGGGTCGGGCGGGGGGCAGTGGGAGCGGGGCAGGGCCGTGCGCTCCAGTGATTGATCTTTTGGGCTTGAGGGGGGGGGAGTCGAGCTGTAGTAAATCTGTTGACTTTTGCTCTTGATTTTCCTGCCACACGGGTGCTGCGCGTGAAGTGTCCCCGTCCCTCCTTTTAGGAGCCGCCTTAGGGAACAAGGATCCCGCGAACGTCCTAGCAGTGATGGAATCCTGAGTGCCAGCGCGTTCTGCCTCTGCTGTCAAGGCAGCGAAAGCAGAGGCGGTGGTCTGTCGTTGCTCTTTCAGTTCTTTCAGAGTGTCTAGGACCAATCTCCACACAGTGGAGAGTTTCCTACTGTCTTTAGAACCTGAACTAATGTCGTTCCACAGTGCGGTGCTGATATTTTCCCAAGTAGCAGGTTCAAAGGCTGCGGTCACTGAGGGGATTAGTCCATGCTGCCAAGCCCACAACAGCAACCTCCTCAGGTTCCCCTGATAAAATAATCCTCTCTTAGAGAGTATATGTTGGAGGAGCTTAACCACTGCCACTTCTTCTTTACCCAGCGTGGACCCCATCTCCTCCCCAGCCGCTCACCTGATCAGGGCGAAATTCCCGACGATTGCGCACTCATCTTCCCAGGCACTGGAGCAGCGCCTGCTACGGCTGGCTTCCGCCCCCTCCGGACTGTCTTCTCTTGCTCGGGCAAGCCCGACAGGAGGGTCCTGATTCCCCAGGGCTTGAGTCCCGCGTATCTTCAGTGAGGCTCCCTCGGGTCCCTGGTCGGGCACCAGTTGCCGACGCGGAAGTCTCGGACACAACTTAGATGACCAATTTGATCAAGTTGATCCCACTTTATTAAAGGCTACACAGCAATTTATACTCTATCACAAGCTTCACGCGCCGCTATCTTATTGCTAATAGGCTAAAGCTACTTGTTCACACACCCTTCTGCCCTCTATGATTGGTCCCAGTGTGGTGTCCACGTGCTGCTCTCCCCCCAGGTAGACGCCCTGTTTTTGACATTCCAACATCTTTATCTCTTGGCCAGGAATGTAGTTTCTCAGGCCGTCTTGGCCTTGTTTATGTTCTTGAACACAGCTGCAGCTTGCTGTTACAGTGAGGCCCCTTGGTCTGGATCGCTCACAACATGTCCGTTCTCCAGCGATGCCACAAACATTCACAGCCTTAGCTTTCCAGGTGTAACAAGTTTTAATAGAAGACATTGCCTCTAACTGCAGATAACAAAATGGCATTTATTCAGCCATTCCTCCTTCCTCACCTCTTGAAGGAAGGGCACAAATAAACTGCCAACATTCCTTCTACTGTCCAAGCAGCAGAAATCCTCACCCATAAAGTAGGAGCCAATTATAATATACTGCTCTTTCTAGGTCTGCAATAGCTATCAGAGGACATTTCTGAAAACACACACATCCATGTACACATCCATGTATACATGTATATGTGAATGTTTATGTGCATATACAGTTTGAATAATTTGAATACTGTCCATATTTTATTAATATTTGAATATTATTTGCATATAATGTTTATTTTATGTATATGCACATTTTGCAGTGTAAAAGTGCCAAACTTTAGCACTTCAAGTGGCAATTCTGCTGGCAACACAGGAAAAAATAATATATATTTCAAGATATAAATACCCTCAGAAATTAATGAAATTTTTTGACACATTGCAGAGGGGTTATAAACTGCCATGTATGTCCTATTAGATGAGCAATATAGAAGGTGTTTCCTTTCAGTCTTCACATTTAATGAAATTATTTCTGCTTACCACTTTATAGCAGTGACCCTTACAGAGTGAAATTCAGCTACATATCCTCTATGAAACCACTAATTTTCTGTATCTAACATGCTCATCCCTACTGGCATCATCTCAAAAGCTGCAACAGAGGAAAAAGAAAACAGCAGACACCTTTTCAATGGTATTATGCCATTCCAGATGACCCTGTCAAATTTAAATTGGACAACTCTGGTCCTACAGCAAATCTAGGACCTAAGAAAAAGCCCCTTCTATCTTAAAATGATGAGGTTTTTAGAATACTAACAAGAAGTCAAGTAAAGAAGAAGGATCAAGGAAAAGTGAGAGTCTAAGAAGGCTTTCAATTAGATCAGGCTCCTTGTTTAGAACAAAACATAATTTGCATCATTATCATATAATGTGAACAGTCAAAAAATAGTCTACACAGTATTCTGTACAGATATCTGAATCTTGGTCAAATACACAAACCATTACTTTGTAATACTTTTCAATTCTAAAATCCAGTTACTGCTGAAACTGAAGTCTTCACTCAATGCTGCATTAGACAGACATTCAGATTTTACGTTTTATGGAATGGATTTTTGATGCACATTTTTTCATCTGGCATTACCCAAGACAGAGTTTGATATACTGAAGGAAAGTAAGTAAACTATTTTGAAAGCACTTAATTGCAGCCAGAGTAATGGTGGCTTATTTCAGGACCTGCTCTTCTTCCAGAGCTTGGCTACAGCTCAGTTCCTGAGCTCCTGTGCTGGAATCAATGCAAATGAGAAACAGGCAAAGTGCAAACAAAACAGTTTCCCTCTTATTAGCAATTTTAAAAGTTGATCATATGGAAATAGTTTCCTTTCACACTCATCTAGACCAAGATGTTACAAAACACAAATTAATCTCAGAAATAACTTAAAGTCATGTATTTAATTGCCGGAGAAAACAAAGAGGCCAAGTTTTTTTATACTTGGACCTTATTCTTTCCACAC
Source organism: Strix uralensis (assembly GCF_047716275.1). Classification (NCBI taxonomy): domain Eukaryota; kingdom Metazoa; phylum Chordata; class Aves; order Strigiformes; family Strigidae; genus Strix; species Strix uralensis. The sequence goes on along the minus strand of NC_134011.1, from coordinate 993,809 downwards.
AGGAGATCTTTGGAGGAACCATCCAATTATACAATATTAGGCCTTTATCTTGCCTACAGCAGTTGTATGAATATAAAATACAGAAATGTACAGGTAAGAACCACACAACAAGCTCTACATTTTATATATGACTGTATCATGTCAAAAGAAACAAAATGCTCAACTTTCAGACAGTGACTGTAACAGCAGAAAGAACCCCGCAAGAGTTAAAACAGGTTAAATTGTCAAAATATTACAGCAGTGTGTACCGGGTCTGGCTGAGCCAGAATTGGTTTTTTCCCCTGTAGCAGCCCTCATGGTGCTGTGTTTTATGTTGGGAGCTGGCAGGGTGTCGATAGCACACTGGTGTTGTGGCTACTGCTGAATAGTGCTTACACAGCACCAAGGCTCTTTCGGACATTTCCCCCCGCCCAGTGGGACGGGGTGGGCAAGATCTTGGGAGGGGACACAACCAGGACAGCTGACCCGAACTGACCAAAGGGATATTCCAGACCATATGACGTCTGCTCAGTATAAAGCTGGGAGAAAGGAGGAAGGGGGTGGGGTCACCCTTGGTCCTCCGAGGCAACCACTACGCGTATTGGAGCCCTGCTTCCTGAGAAGGCCCGACATCGCCTGTTCATGGGAAGTAGAGAATAAATCTGTTTTCTTTTTTTTTTGCTTCTGCGCACGGACCTTTGCTTCTCTTTGCTTATATTAAAACTGCTGTTGTTTTACCCACAAGGGTTGTTTTGTTTTCCTATCTTATTTTCTTTCCCCTCTTTGCCCTGTTGAGGAAAAAAGGGGAAAGAGGGGGAAGTGATAGAGCGACTTGGTGGGTACCTGGCATTTAGCCAAGGTCAAACCACCACACAGTGTCTCCAGAGAAATCCACTCCACCAATGCACCAGCTGGAAAACAAACCCCAGTATTTTTTATTTCAGCTTCTGCCAAGTGGTTCCTCACACCCTGTGCCGGAGCAACACTCGCTGTTGGTTGGGAACTCCAGGAGATGGAGCCACAGAGCTGCTTGTTCATTGACTGCGAGTCGGTGCCTTTTGCATTTCTCATCGCCTTTGAGGCAACATTTAGGACTTGAAATTCTTTGTGAATATTACCATTATCATAATCACACATACATACCAAAAGCTAATACGTACTTATTCAGAGAACTGTAATGCACAGGCCAGCACAAACACTCCCTTTATAAATAACCAACCTGCGACTACCTCTCAACACTTTTTAAACAAAGCTTTCCTAAAAGATGTTCTCCTTAAAGATATACATCCTAGAATATCAAACAATATCTTCCACACAAAGAACAAAACTGAATTATCTAAGTTTAAACTGGGAGATGACACGACATGCAGCTGAAAAGCCTCAACTTTCTATCAGAGCAGAACGTCAATACTCATCTGCTCCTTGCCTCTCTCCTCCACAGCAGTATGATTTTTAGGCTGCACTCACAGTTTCAGGAAGATGACACATTTTCTTTAATGCTTTGAATCAGGAACCATATAATAAATCAAAACACACAGGACTAACATGTGAATCTTTACTGTGAACATACTCCATCCCTCAAGTGAGCCCTATCCTACTGCCTGAGGCAAGGACCACAGGACAGACATAGTCTCTATACACCAGCTGACTCTAGACTTAGACAGAAATTAAATTACCCCAGGATACTACAAATACCCACATAAACACATGAAAATACATATTTTTAATTGTTGGTGAGTCAACAAAGTCCTAATGCAGCTGATGCACTTCTAAGGAGCAGTCCTTTAGCCAACAGATCACATCGTGGCCTGTGGCTCCCACCCAAATCATTAAACTTCCACCATTCAGATTCCAGCACTGTGTTGTCCTCAGCACTTAAGCATTATCGCCTTCAATACTGTTCCAATTTTATTCCAATATTATTTGTCTTTCTAGTACATTTGTGACTTATTTTTAACTGCACAGCTCCAGAGGTCACTTCATGGGAGCAATCCTGTACAGAAAGAGAACATAAGAGCCAAAAAGGCCATTAAAATATTGTTTTACATTTAAAACAAAAGTAAACAAACACACACCTGCATATAAAATCTTAGAGCTTTAGTTGTTATCAAGGATAATGTAACTGGATTAATGGGGCCTTACTGAAAATAAAAACCCAAGTGCCTGTACAACAGAAGGCACCAGCTAAGAAAGGTGGGATTGTTGATACTGAAACAATTTGGTTTTGCAAACGAAATGAGTGAAATTCCCTCTAATACATAACATTTGCTTTTATGAGTAACACTCTCCCCTTTTCTCTCCTTGTGCGAGGTACAGAGCTCAAGAATTTCTTTTGTGGAACAGCGGCCACAGTTGTATTCTCTGTGTGAGATTTTATAAACTAATCCCATATCTGCACTGGCCTGGAGTTTAACTTTTCTCTGCAGTTTTTATAAACAAAAGAAGAATACCCAACATAGGGAGCTAGACCATTAAACAATGATGAGTGTCTACACATGCACACACATACAACTCCACACACTTTTTCCTTCTGTACTGAAAACCAATTCGGCAAAACAGCTTTTATATATATGGGAAAAAAGAACACAGAATCCGAGCACTGAGGTATCCCAAGGCAAGACATGAGATTTCTTTCAGTTTCCTGTGTCCTGCAGCCCAGGCCTATCCTTATTTTCAAATGCTCATGTGCTTTCAGGAAATAAGAGGCAACAGGCAGATAAATCTGCAATAAATAAACCTGAAGACACACGCACCTCAAAACTCCATCTCCCATTCTGACTGGTCTTGTACCAGTTGCAGACAGCTATTTCATAAATCTGTAACTGCCATTCCCAGGGCTGAGATGAGATGAGGAGTGTAACAAACATTCAAAGAAGAAAACCGGCGGTAAGTTATCTATATATCCTCTTCTGACTTTAAATTTGACAGAAGACAAACATTAGCATGAGACAGGTCACACACAACTCATTCTTTCAGTCATTATCACTGGGTGTGTAAGTTTATCCCACTTGTGTCAAGTAAACTCCAGGTTTACTAAAAGAGAACCAGGGAAACTTGTCTATAGAAACCTAGAGGCCACAGCTCTCCCCTACCTACATTATAATCATTCCCTACTCCAGAAGCCTCTGTATCACACCAAAGGTTATCAAAGCACTTCTGTATAATGTACAAAATACCAGGACAGAGTGACCCAAACTTCCTGGCAGTCTTTACACACACCCAGCAGCCAGTTACTCTTCAGTAAGAGCTGGGATCATGTACTGGCAAAAAGCTGACTGTGTGAAGAAGAGAAATAACGAGCTCTCACCTAGTCACCAATCAGACACAAACAGGTCAGAAACAGGGCAATGACCACACCCCAGTGAAGCAGCAGTCACGTTCATGTCACTGGTTTTTGGTGGGTTGTGTTGGTTTTTAACAGAGGAGAAACCGTGTATCTCGCCTGTATCACTTACCCAGATTGTGGAGAAGTGCACAGTGCATTTCTACAACACCTGGTATTCACAACACTCATAGTTTAATTAGAAACAGTTGCAAGTATAAATAATAACCTGGAAATAGAAGTACCCAAGAGTATATGCTTGCTTTGTGATTCAACTGTCATGGCATCCACTCCCGATCACCTTTCCCAAACGTGCTTCAGCAATGAATTATTCACTTTTAACAGGTAAATTGGACTTACGCAGGTCCCTGAGTGCACGTGGAAATTATATCATAACGGAACAAAAAGACATTGACTAATGTTGAGACATTTTTGGTGGACACAGCGGTGGTAGTCTGGTGACTGGGGAGGACTCAATAGGATCAAATGGCATCCATCTCCCCTCACATCTTTCTCTCCTCTCACCCCCACTCATGATGCACATGGTTGTGTTTTTATGATGCTTAGAGACAGCAGAAAATCTTGTTCAATTAAGGCTTTAAGGAAGATAATTGTTTGGTCTTCACACTAAATAGTAGAATTTAGTCATAAATATGGGATGTGTTCATTTATAGACAGCAACTTGACATTCAGCTGTATTCAAGGATCTTCTTTTTTCTTTATGCAGGAAAAATAGGTGTAACGTGCCCACTAGAGCACTCACTCATCTGCATACTGGAGAGCAGCAGATCTAGCATTTGCCTCAGCCCAGGACATTGAGAGATAGAGACTCCTTGCCTGTCATTTGTTCTGGAATTGGAGTGGAACAGATCACCGCTGAGGAATCCAGCTGGTGTTCTCACCAGGAAAATACAGGAAATAACACGGCCCTAGCTCCAGACCCACAGTGTGCTGTTCACTGCTTAAAATTTGTTGGTAGCATGAAGCAAAGCACCAATATTGGCTACAATTCCTACAGGCATTCAAAGCATCTCTATCAGGTCCCCCATAAAAAAACCCCAAACAACTTCCTTAAAATATCCTGCTGGCTCACAAGACACCGTAAGTGGCTCTAAAGCACGATCCAGTTGATTTGCACAGCCAGCGCAAATTCAAGTTCTGCTTTAATGTGCTCCTTCTAAAAATCTCTCTCTCAGAGCATCCCAAACGCGTCCCTCTGCTCACTTCAGGCACCATCTGTCGCGGATGAAAATATTGACACGGCAATATTTAGTAAGAAATCTAGGTTTATTAATAACTAACAGCAATTTATTATTATAAAATAATTCAGAGATACTAAAAGAAAGAAAAGCGACTTATTCAGGTTCTAAAATGACAAGATTCACACTAACTTACTTAACGGTACCTATATATACATATATACACATGCATGCACATAACAAAATGGACAAACATACAGAAACAAAGGTGTTTGGATTCAGTAGAATGAACACAGAACAGACATACACACACAGAAGCAAGGGTACGTACCCACACACACACACACACACACAGAGTAAAGAGAAGCTAGCTCAAAGAAAATTTCCCTCTTGAGTTTAGAGCAAATACTCACAATGCCTTGGCATTCCTCAACGGGCGATAATTGAGACTCAAGCGGGGGACTTCGCCCTGGCCTTCCGTCTGGAGCAGACGACACCTTAAGGGTTTGGTACCTGAGAGGCGTCCCAGCTCAGGGGAGATGCTGGTCACAGGCCCACTGCGATCCAGGAGAGCTCAAAGGGTCTCCCTGGTGGTCGCCATTTATAGGGTCCAAGATAATTGACTTTTGTCAAATGCCTTCTGGTGCCTTCCAGCAGTTACAAAAGAATTTGATTAATGTGCGACTCTGTTATTGTTCTCATTTGACCACATCCCAGGCACAGGTGTGCCAGGTCCTTAGGAGTTGATGGGCCATTTTAACCATTTCCGAGCAATCGGGAGGGGCAGGAGCCAGGCTCGTTAACATTGTCAGTCCTTATCTCCACAGACTGGTGTATAGCTCGGGGGATGTGGGTGGAATCGCACCTAGCACCAAGCAGCCCAACAAAGAGGGGCGGGGGGGGGGGGGGGGGGGGGTAAGGATTGCACCACCACAATCCACCCCGTGACTAAAGTCAATTTATCTTGTCCATAGAGTGGCAGTGTGGTTGCCTCTTGCCTCTATGCCTATAAACAGAGGATGCCATAATCCAATTACAGTTGAAGGAAATTTTGTGTTTGATTATCTTCAAAAAGAAAAAAAATTATTTTGGGATGGTGTACATACGGGGATATTTCTGTAACTGAGTAATCTGTCTAACCATCCTCCAAACCTTAATATACAATACAATTATGAGCAGTAAACATATTAGAATTAGAATTAAGAAAATCATGACCGGGTGGAACATAGAATTAAACAGTCCTGTTGTGGTGGGTGACCATCCAGATGAGCTTTCCCACCACTGATGTTCTCCATTCCTTTTGACTCTTGTTAATACTTGATGTATTTCTTCTATATCATGTTGGACCGTGATAAGAGTCTTTTGTCCAGTTTTCTGTGCTTGTTGCAGGAGGTCGATTAAGTCAGGATGTTGGAGGAGTCGTATGGACAGTACCATCTATTAATAAGGAATCACATCGTGTTCGCATGCAAACACATCCTTTTCCAACATATATGACTACGCTTTCAGGGGTTTCATTTGGGTGGATCTCAAAGTGACAAATGTTTTGTTCAGTATCAAGACAAATGTCTTGAGCCTCAAGAGTATTTCCTTCACAAATGAAGCCTCGTTGTTCTCGCACAGTACATGCATTTACATCAATTGTTTGCCATTTCCCCTCCTTCTGGTGGGCCCATACTTTATGTTCTGAGGGACAGAGTGTGTTTCCATTGTGATTTAGTCCTAATGCAAGGATTGGGTGTATGTTGTACACTGAAGCATTGCGTATAGTGAGGACAAATGCAATAATCCTGTCACCTTCTGTGTAGTGAGGAAAGTTGACCAATTAGACCTGCCTTGTAGTGTTTTGATGCTTCCAGTGTATCTCAGTAATGCAAGATCCCAAGGATTTGATGTGTGAGCCATTGTAAGTGCCTTTACTCTCATGAGCAGAAAAAGGAAGAGAGAAGAAGAAGCCATGTAGACACCATTGTTGTAGCAATCGAGGTATGATGGTGAGGGAGAGAAAGGGTAGGTTCAATGCTGTGAAGAGTCTCATATTGAAGATGAGGGTTGTTCCCACAGTGCTACTGGTGGACTCGCTGGGTATGGTGTCTGCTTCCACATTGTCGTTGGTGGAGTCGGTTATTTCTGAAAAGGAAAGAAAAGAGAACGGTCTCGGGGGGGGGGGGGGGGCGGGGGGGGAAGCTGAACAGGTTACCCCTTAGGATGCTGGATAAATCCATCTAGTACTGATTTTATGTTTTATTCCATTATTATCAATAGCATCCCATGCTAGAAATCCTCGTGGTTTGACCAGGGTTACTGGTATTGTTCCTACAGATGGTATTTTTGCCATCACAGGCTGTCCTGCTTTCATTGAGGACCAGGTGTGCTCATTATTTAGGTTTGTTTCTGAAGAAAGTGTTAAGAAGGCTCGAGTAATTGGACTTCCATAGGGACCATACCGATTATTTAACTGCTGTAAAATTTCAGAAAGACGTCTGTCCCATTGTCCTTCATGTGGTTTAAGATATTTTTTCAGCAGTCCATTGGCTCGTTCAACTATACCATTAGATTGTGGGTAATAAGGTGTGTGGAATACCCACTTTATTTCTTTTTGCTTTGCCCATTCCTGTACTTCTTTACTAGTAAAGTGTGAGCCATTGTCACTTTGGATAGAATCAGGGACAGGTAAAATTGAGAACCATGAGGAAAGGCCTCGGATAGTATTCTGTGCATTAGCCTTTTGGCACTTGGTAGCTGTAAGGAGTCCAGATATTATTTCTACACCTGTTAAGATATATTTGTACCCAGCAGAGGATTTTAAAGGACCAATGTAATCAATTTGCCAAGTAGACCACAAAGTTTTCCCCTCTTTAATGTGTAAAGGTGGTGCTTTGGCAGGGTGGTCCATCTGCAATTTTAATTTACACTGGGGGCACTCAGTGAGGATGGTTTCACATGTTTTCCTACTGAGAGGCCATCCCCGGCTTTGGGCTGAAAAGTAAAGTGCTTCTCGACCTGTGTGGCCTAATTTTTGATGTAACCATTCTCCTAGTCGATACCATGTGGGGTCTGAGGAATCTTCAATGTCTATTTTCCTAATTTTTGTCAATTCATCCACCCTTTGGTTCCAATTTGTAGCTGGTTTATGGTCATTAGCATGAGCTTTTACCCATCCTATTTGGAATGGTGTTTTTCTGGCTATGGTTAATAGTAATTGCCAGTCTTCAGTTCTCCAGATTGGTGATTTATTTATCTCCCAGTTTAAGGCTTCCCATTGACAAAGCCACTGTGTGGCACCTGCCCAGACAGCATAAGAGTCTACATAAATGGCTTTTGCTTCATTTTGTGCTGCCAAAACAACTGCTCTTAACTCTCCTACTTGAGCACTGCCTTCACCCTCTTCAATAACTTGTTTGCCTGTTTTGATTTCTAATGCAACAGCTTTATATTGCCATTTACCATCCACTCTTTTTGCCGAGGCATCAGAAAACCAGACACCCTCGGTTGGTGAATCTTCAGTGAAGGGAGGTGCATCTAAAATTGGTGAAGGTTTGAATGGTTGTTGTAATGCTAGGGGGTCAGTATTAATAGGCATTTGCAATTTAGAAACTTTTGTGTGTCCTTCACTTAATTGCATTTCATCTGCCACACCCACTAGATAGGCATACCATTTCCTAATTGTAGGTTTTTGTGCAATTCCCTCTGGGGGAGCAGTCCCTTTTAGGATTGTGTCTAATAAATTAAAGGGACCTCTGGTCTGAACAGCTTGTTCTTGACGTATTTTCTCAACTTGTTTAACTGCACGGACTAGAGACAAAAGACCCTTTTCCCACTCTGAGTATCTTTGTTCAGTCTCTTTAAATGCAGTTGAGCTAAACAGTAAAGGTCTCTTTGGCCCATCAGGGCCGATCTGAAATAAGTTACAATAAGTACCATGTTCTGCAAAACCCCATTCTGCTATAATAGGGTCCCGAGGATGAACAGGTCCTAGGGATTGATATGTTTTTAATTCCAGTATTAGAGTTTTAATTGCTTCTTCATGTTCTGAATCCCATCTCCACGATTTTCCTTTTCGTAAAAGTGAATAAAGTGGGCGGGCAATGATGGAGAATCCAGGTACATGTTTTCTCCAATATCCTAAAGTGCCCATTAGCTGTTGTAATTCTTTTCTAGATTGGGGCATTTCTGATTGTTCTATTTTATTTAGAGTATCTGGTGGGATTGCTGCACTTCCAGCAATCCACCAAGTGCCCAGGAATTTTACTTCTTTACTTGGTCCCTGACATTTTTCAGGTGGAATTTCAATTTTTGCTTCATGCAATGTTTGCCAAACTGTTGCTGCCACTTCTCCCACCTTGTCAGGAGAGGGTCCTCCGATTAGAATATCATCTATATACTGATACAGTTTTACATCTGCAGGGAGTGAAACTGTCTGTAAAAGTTCAGCAAGTGCAGCATGGGCAATTGTGGGTGAGTGTTTATATCCCTGTGGGAGCCTGTTAAAGGTATATTGGATACCTTCCCATGTAAATGCGAATTTTTCTTTATCTTTTTCCCTTAAAGGGACCATGAAAAACATGTCTTTTACATCTAGCACTGCCATCCAAGGATGTGCAGCGGCTTGCAGTGTAGCAGTTAAAGCTGCAATGTTGGGAACTGCCGCTGTCAATGGGGCTGTACTGGCATTTAAACGCCGATAATCGACTGTTAAACACCACCTCCCATCTGGTTTGCGGACTGGCCAGACAGGAGAATTGTATGGGGAGTGAGTTCGGGAAATAATCTGCCGTTTTTCTAAGTCCGCAATTACTTCAGAAATTCCAGTTCGTGCTGTAGCAGAAATTGGATACTGTGGGACATTAGTAATTTTTGATTCGGGAAGTGCTGGAGCTGCACGGAGTACACGCACTGTGGCAGTTTGTTGATTTTTATTATGGCTGGGGTTGGCAATTGAACCAAAAGACCACAGACTACCGTCTGGCAAACGCCAGGTCCGGCCGTTCAGTGCATCAAAACCCAGGATATTTTCATAATGCTCCTTGATCGCAAAGCGAAGAGATGTTACACGTTTTTCGCCAGGGAGCAGTAAATTAACTTTTGCTGTCTGGCACACCGTGCTAATTCCTGTAACTCCGGTAATTTTAACCTTTCGCCGGCCAGGTCGTATGCCTAGCTTATTGGCATCTCGCTGTGTAATTATTGAAATTTGTGCACCAGTATCAATCAAAAATTTTATTAATTGATTTTGAGGACCAACTGGAATTAAAATGTAAGGGCCGTTCTCATTTATCCACTGATAAGCTTCTACTTGCCGGACTGGCAGGCCCAGTTGCCGTCCGGACCTTATCAGTTTTTTGATCCTGTGCTTTGCAACTGATCCTCTTGAGGGAGGAAGGGTTATCTTTTTTTTCTCTGGGAGCTGGCGAAGGGAGGAGGGGGGGGTTGGAGCATTTGGAGCGATACCTTTTTGAAATGCCTGAATCAGACTCAGAATGACGCCGGTAGGCTGTCTCTGAATCGCGGTTCTAGGAATTCCTAGTGACAATGCTTGCTTCCACAGTTCATTTCTCCACTCCTGACCCCTACGTTGTCGGTCAGAGGGTTTTTGTTCCTGAGAATTATTTTGATGCAATTGTTTAATTTGCCTAACAGTGCGACCTACATTTTTTGTTTCATTGGGAATTTCATCCCATCCCATTTCTCGGGCATGATTTACAGTTTCATGTACTAAAGTTGCCCAAGTGGGTAATACTCTTGGTTCTAATTCTTCTTCCCCACTATTTCCAACAGTTTGTGTTAGATTTACCAATTCATTATAATTTAAGTCTCTCTGGATCTCATCCCGTTTTGCAATGAGAAAAGGTTTGAGCATGGCAGGGGCCCCTTTTATCAGTACTTTAAGTATAGCAGGAGCTACAGTTGCCGAAAGAGGAACATCAGTAGGCTTACGCTGATGCATGGCTTGAATACAGGCAGCTTTTGTAAAAGCTGCAGAGAGGTCATTTAGAGATTTGATAGGTATTAACAGAGGTTCTCCTCTCTCTAAGGCATCAATGCCACCAGCCCAATATACCACTCTGCTTGTTAGTGAGTAGGGATCATTCGGGGGGTTGGGACCAGCATCCAAAAAGACACCAGGACCCCAATATCCACTGGCTTCATTGCCATCTAGTAAAATTCTATCTCCCCCGTTTAGAGACACTCTCCATAGGTATTCAGTTTCAGTTTCTCCAGGCTTACGGCCGTAACGATCTTGTAAATGGGCTATTTGAATTGGATCAAAAGGGGTTGTTTTGCTGATGCGACTTCTCACACCACCCCGAGGTCCTGTTGTTTCCTCTGTTTTAATAATTGGTCTGACTGCAAGAGGGGGAGACTCAGGCGGCTGCAAATAATTATTTTCGTCTGAGTCGTCATTATGTGTATCACTCCAAATGTTACCATCCCAGTCTTCAGGGGACACAATTAATTTTCTGATTTGAACAATATCAGGGGGGTTCGGAGACTGCATTAGCATCATTTCAACACGTTCCCCCAGTTTTTGTTGTTTCAGTTGGGATTCCTTAAGTTGCTGTTGCAGCTGCTCTATTTTAATCGATAACAGCAGATTGGTGGATTTGTGCCCTGTAATCTCATCTTGTAAATTTTGTATTTTATGATTAACCTTCTCTCGTTCATGACAGGCAGCTTCCAGGCACACTCCCAACATTTTACAAATCATACCTTTATTTTTTCCAAATTTAGTTGCACCTCTAGCAATAGTTAACTGTTTTTCTACCTCTTCCCAGTTGTGCCAATTATTATAAGCCCAATCCTCTGGGAAGGTGGGATTTGGTTGGATACCGTGTTTTTGTAAGTATTTGGTGATTTTGTTTGTCATCCTGCCGACTACGCCAATTTGTCGCGGATGAAAGTATTGACACGGCAATATTTAGTAAGAAATCTAGGTTTATTAATAACTAACAGCAATTTATTATTATAAAATAATTCAGAGATACTAAAAGAAAGAAAAGCGACTTATTCAGGTTCTAAAATGACAAGATTCACACTAACTTACTTAACGGTACCTATATATACATATATACACATGCATGCACATAACAAAATGGACAAACATACAGAAACAAAGGTGTTTGGATTCAGTAGAATGAACACAGAACAGACATACACACACAGAAGCAAGGGTACGTACCCACACACACACACACACACACAGAGTAAAGAGAAGCTAGCTCAAAGAAAATTTCCCTCTTGAGTTTAGAGCAAATACTCACAATGCCTTGGCATTCCTCAACGGGCGATAATTGAGACTCAAGCGGGGGACTTCGCCCTGGCCTTCCGTCTGGAGCAGACGACACCTTAAGGGTTTGGTACCTGAGAGGCGTCCCAGCTCAGGGGAGATGCTGGTCACAGGCCCACTGCGATCCAGGAGAGCTCAAAGGGTCTCCCTGGTGGTCGCCATTTATAGGGTCCAAGATAATTGACTTTTGTCAAATGCCTTCTGGTGCCTTCCAGCAGTTACAAAAGAATTTGATTAATGTGCGACTCTGTTATTGTTCTCATTTGACCACATCCCAGGCACAGGTGTGCCAGGCCCTTAGGAGTTGATGGGCCATTTTAACCATTTCCGAGCAATCGGGAGGGGCAGGAGCCAGGCTCGTTAACATTGTCAGTCCTTATCTCCACAGACTGGTGTATAGCTCGGGGGATGTGGGTGGAATCGCACCTAGCACCAAGCAGCCCAACAAAGAGGGGCGGGGGGGGGGGGGGGGGGGTAAGGATTGCACCACCACACCATCTCACAGCTGGCTCAGCACTGCGTGGTCCCAGCAGAGCTGCGAGTACTTGTCCTGTGCTGTCCTGGGTCTGTTCCTCTTATCTTCCAGAATCACAACTTCAGTGTCGTCAACAATTTATTTTTTATGCTAAAGCTTCCTGCACATTTTCCAGCCTGGCTGCTTTTCAGTCTCAAGTGCTGTTTCTGATGTGTGTATGGCAACCACAGTGACAACAAGGGCTGGGGTCACTGATCACCTCTGTCACCGGCAGAATGTGTGACCTTAACTGCATTAACACAGACCAAATCCTCATCTGGTGTAAACTCATGGGGCTCCACTGAAGTGAATCACGCTGATTTAAACCATTTGGCATTTCATCCCTACAAGCCTCAGTCCCCCCACCTGTAATTCTTCTTTAACTCTTGCAAAAGCAACACTTGGATGTGTAGGATCTAATCACTCCTAGTACAGAGACTCCCAGCTGAAGTTGATGGAAGCAGGATTTTGTTAGCACCTTTTTTTATGCTGACCAAGTACAAAATCCCTTAATGGATTATAATGAAAATTGATAAAACCCTAACAAATTAATCATGCAGCTCTGAAGATCCTAATACCGGTGCTCCATTCCTGCTTCTCCCTAACCGTCCTCTTAGACCTGCTGCTGAACACAGAGCACTGAGACAGAGGGACCGTGGCCACCTTACATCCTCACAGTGAACAGGACTGAGCAATAAAAACTCTTCTGGGGGATCCGGATAAGTGAAATGATTTTAAAAATAAAATAAAATAAATCAGTGTGTCAGTATTCATGAAAGCAAACAGTGAAAGCTTTGCCTAATGTTAGGCAGACTAATTTACAGACTGGTCTTTGATTAATAATAAGGTAACTGTAGTACATCACTGCAGCAGCTGTTGACTAGTTACCACAAAATAATAGATCATTAACAGCAACAGGAGCAAGGAGGCTCTTCTCCAAGTTCCCCTAAGCTCAACATTAGAGAACAACAGTTCCTAATCACACCTTGGAAGAAGTCTGGTGGTGCAAAATGAATTTATAATCCTGTCTGACTGCTCCAGGCAAGGTACTCACAGCTCACTAAACTCTAATGAAAGGGAACCACATGATTCCTGTCCCCTGCAGGTTCTACCACACATCAGATGCGTGCCTCGTGGGGCTCAATATTAAATACATTCGTAATTACCACCCCTAATACTGAGTAATTTTACTATTTTAACTGCAAACTAATTGCTTTAGTTCCTTTATATGTTAATGCACTCCAATGGACACCACTTACAAGAAAAATACATTTTTAGGAATCAATCATACTACATTTAGAAATAAATCATAATACTTATCACATTCTACCTAAGACTTCCATGAATCTTAGCAAAGGCTCAGGCAATTTCCCCTTTGTTATATTGAAAATAGAATTATTTCTAGATTCATCAGACTCATTTCTATCTTCCTACTAATAAAAACAATGACAGAGAAGAAAACTCAAGACAACTGAATATATTCGTATACTCAAATTCTGATCATGAGTTGTTAATCAAACATCAAAACACGGTGGCTCACATTCCTGCAGCAATGACTACAGCACACTCCAGGGAAATCAAGTGCCACAGCACTAATGCCCAGAACCACACACGCAAAGTTTACACACATATAGTAAAGACCTGCATTTTGGTTTGAAAAATGAAGGTTGAGAAGGTCCAAGCATGAAACTGAAGCCCCCAAAGCAAGCACAGAAAGGGAAAGAGTCTGCAAACTCAGAGCTGCCTCACAAGATTTTAAAAAGCATATAAGTTCATAGGAGTCCTAGAAAAATAAACACCTAATTTCATTTGCTTTCCTCTGGATTTAGGAATCAACTCTTTGGGAATTCACAGCTCTGTAGTCACAAAACAACACAGACTTCTGTTAATGTCAGGATCCAAAACAAAGTTCAACACCGAGTTTACAAAAAGATGGTACATTACAGTTTCCATTTACCTCAAGTACTAAATAAATACCCAGATACTTAGCAATGATCTGCTCTGTGACCAAGGGACCCATGAGAACCTGTCCCTCTCATTTAACATGTGGATCATACTTAGGCAGTGTAGTTTTGTCGTTTAAAAGCAGCTTGAGACACTAGATGGAATGCTGCAGGAAAGTATTGCTTGCGTTATTAGAGAATTATGATGCATTATACCAGGAATATTTTAACCTAATGGATATTTTAAGTTCATGTGTAAAATTTTGAAGCCTTAGATATAACAAAGAAATTCTTCCCTGTGAGGGTGGGGAGGCCCTGGCACGGGTTGCCCAGAGAAGCTGTGGCTGCCCCCTCCCTGGAAGGCCTCAAGGCCAGGTTGGATGGGGCTTTGGGCAACCTGGGCTAGTGGAACTGGGCTTTGGGCAACCTGCCCATGGCAGGGGGGTGGCACTGGTTGGTCTTTAAAGTCCCTTCCAACCCAAACCATTCTGTGACTCTGTGAATTCATATAGTTGAATGAGAGAGGGTAAGGCTTGTAAGGCTGGCCAGGAATGCTTACTTGAGTCATTCCCCCATTTAGCAGCGGGCTGTACAGGAACACAGTATGTAATAGGAAGCATTTCCAGGGCAAAAACTGTAAGAGAAGCTGGCAACAATTCCCTGATGCTCTATTTTGGCCTATATGAACTATTTTGTCTCTTTATTTAAGGCAGGTAGAAATACTTGAGAGAAACAGAAACCCACAGACAAGCTCCTATTCTGATCACCTCTTTAAATTGCATGGGAAAAGCCAAATGGAAAGTGTAACTCATTAAGCTATAGTTATTAATTTGGTGAGTAAAATGTCAAATCAACCCCTACTTCTGAGAATATATGCAAGCTCCCTATGAGGAAAGGAGGAAACATTTATTGTGCCGAGAAGCGCCTGAGCGTAACAGGCCAGGTGCAGTGATGGCACCAAGGTGCCCACAGCTCCAACGCCCCCAAGAGAGGACGGCCCCAGCCGTGCCACAAGAAGGTAATATCAGACACCAGCTGAAACGACGTCAGCCTGACAGGATTCAGCACCAAGGGTTGTACGGAACATCATCTGTAAACACAGCCCACAATGCACAATCAGAACTGCCCCAGGCAGGACAGGACATACAATAACAGAGTGCCCAACTCACCCCTGTACACAAGGGAGGCTGAGTTACACCCAGTTGTACCCTGCTTGCCCAGCTACCCATCATTTCAGGTTAATGTGTTATCACATCACCTGCACTTCACAACGCGGAGAAGCTTTGTTCCGTGCCCTTGCTTTACACGTTCAGGCACACTGAACTCCATCTGAAACACAGATTAATTACCCAATAGTTTGGATTTTTCTGTTACATAGAAGACAATAAAATGCATCAACATCTTTTGACCCAAAAACAGCGTTTGCTAGCATAACAGTGGCTATGACTGCCAGAATACTCAGGATTGAGTCAAAGACCTCAGGAACCAAAAGCATGGATTTCTTTAGACCCAGTCCTCTGGTTGCAGTTTGGTCTGGTGAGCCATGCAGAAATTCAGTTCTGCCACAGATGGAATCTAAAACACATGCTGACAGCTGCACTCGCCAGAGGTAACTCCCTCACTCTGCCTCACAGAGATTCTAAAAATAAAAAGACAATAGCCAAAAAGCTCTCTAATTGCTTGTACTAAATATTCTAAACATGACTCCAAGCAATATCAGTGTTGGGATATATAGGGAAGGAAATGTAAAAGAGACAGTAAATGAATCAAAGGTGCCAAGGTTTTGTCTACACTAGAGATGAGCATCACATTTAGCAGTGAGCCCTCTGGAAAGCTTGTACTGGTGCCAGAGCCAAAGAACAGACTCTACAGGCACAATCTGCCTCATCAAAGAAATTCCATTGTCAGTCATCGAGTGCTGAAAATAAGACTCACCATCTCTTTAGAACCAGGATCTGAGCACAGCAAAGAGCAACGGGAAGAAAATGCAGGCCAAAAGATAAAAAAAACAGTTTCAAACTGGAAGCATGGAAAGCAGAAAAAAGTGAGGCTAAAGGTGGTGAGGGGTGTCGAGAAGAAGAGATAAGGGCAAGAACATATCCTTATCACCTGGACATTAATAATTTTTGCTTTTTTTCTTCTAGTTTTATTTCTGCAACCTTCTCTATCATAGATCAGCAAAATAAAATGAGCGACTCAGAATGCAAGGGAAAAATAACCTGGAATTTGAATCCATTAAGTTTGAAAAGTAAGATGTGACAGCCAAACTGGTTTCATAAATTAAGAATCTTCCCAGCCTCATGGATCATCACTGACAGCTCAAAATGAACATTTTAAAATAACTGAGAAATTTTAGCTTGAAGTACTGAAAAAAATGAGAGGGATCTATTCTTGCATTTTTCTTGCTGTGATGCAGCATGAAAGGACAAGAAATTTTGTCCCACGACATGGCAATGGCTTGTCTGCTGATTAAGGGACAAGAGAATTGGGTTTCTGCAACATCTTGGGTTGGTTCTGGTTTATCAGTCAGCTTTAAATAGCACACACCATACTACCACAGCCATCAGGACATGGCCAACAGAAACAGTAAGAAAACTGTACAGCAGCTGTAAGTGGCTGCAGGGCACAGCAGAGCTTTTCCCTTTGTGTCTCCCCCTGACCTGCAGTTTTGGTGGTACCAGTCCCAAAGCACTAGCAGTGACTGCCTGCTGCCCCCTCAGCTGTGCAGCACACACACTGCACAGCACTGAACCCCAGGGCTGGGATTTAGGTCAGCAGCAATGACCTGCACACAGCGCTCCCAGCCTGGACTCCAGGGTAAGCACTGCTCTCCCACTGGCTTTTAGAACAGCCTAAAAACGGCTGCCAGCCCAAGGCAGCGCCTGACCCTTCCGAGGCGGCTCTGCGGAGGGTTCTCAATGGCTGCAGCTGAAGCAGCAGCTGTCTGGGAGAGCCCCAGCCTATGGCTTCAGGCCTTCAAGCTTTATTCAGCATTTTCCAGTCGTTTTTCCCCCAAATGACTGTTAGCAGGAGAGGACATCCAGTAGCATCAAAACCAGATACTGGCATTTGTCTTAATTTATAACATAAAAGAAAAGAGACTTTGCATTATTAGATATTACAGCCATGTTTATGAATCCACCTGCAAAAACACCTTGGTCCTTCCATCTTTAAGAGAGCCAAAGAAATGTAACTATGTTTCAGTTAGTACTTAACTTCAGGAAAACAATACAATTTTGCTAATTTTTTAGCAATGAGGTAATGCTAATTAAAACACTATAATCAATAAATATGAAATAAAACTGATTTTTTTGATATGGGTGAAGACTTCTTTATTTTTCCTGACATTACATCACTTGAAAAATAAAACTGAAGTCAATTTTATACATGACTACTTACCCAAAGTATTCTCATGCTGTCATGGATCAATGCTGGAAGCACAGTCTGGGTCTCAGCAGCACTGAAGTGATCAATGTGATTGTCTGAGCAGCCATCAGAAAAGCCGTTATGTTAAAGATTAGCTCCCTGAAGACACATCAACACTATCACGACCGTTATCTCAAATGCCCTGTTTACTACACAAAATTACTCTAAAAATGTACTTTTTCATCCCATATTGAAAGTATGTTTTACAAATCAAACCCAGAAGATGTTTGTTTTTAGCAGCAACCCTTTCTATCTTTCTCCTACTCCAAAAGTCTTGCAGCACACCAGACTACCAGTTACAGCTCAATCAGGTCAATTCTTAGAAGGATCCAGGCTCAGATGTTTGGTTTGGCACTACCAGGTGTTGTGTTGGCAGTGTGTTCACAGCCCAGAAAAAAAGTCCAAGTATCAGCTGCTCCTATAGACTGTGGTCTGCCTACAGCACCCAGCGTGACCCAGTGCTCACTTCTGGATGGCAGCTCACCCGGGAAAGGATTTGTTCCGCAGGGGAATTTCCAGCACCGCATATGCAATGCCCCTTCAAGGCCCTTGCTCTCACCAAGTCCAACTTCAGTAACTAGTTTCTATAGTCTAAAGTAAACAAGCTGGAAAAATCTTTAGCTTATGACACAGCAGAATGGAAAGTGGACAGACCTTGAAAAATTGGGTCACTGGTGTATCAGTTTCCCACCCCATGTGGGCAAGTGTTGCTGTGGAGACTATTGCACTGTAACTGAAATACCGCTGCTTCAAAGTGAAGTTTGCCTTAAGGATCTTTTTAGCGAAAAAGAAAAATTACCATTTTTATTTTTAACACTGCTAATCCTTCCTCAATTGCCCAGAATAACACTAGTGCTTATCTAGTCTAAGAATGCACTGGGTTTCGTTTCAAAGGCGCAGAGATAACCTCAGCTGTGTTCAGACACACCTCCAGCAGCAGGCCAGGCAGCCCTAACGGCAGGAAAACACCATTTCATACATCAGCCGGCGTGCTCACCGAGAACAGCAGGTGCAAACCACCCCTGAATGGCATCACCCCACATTTCCACTCAGAAGGAGATTTTTGTGAGCTTGGGTTCGACAGCTGACACAGCAGCTCAGCAAACTTGGGTGCTACCTTATTATTAGGGGTTCTATTAGAATCACTGTAATTAGGGAACTGTCAGCACTCCCAGTGTGAATTCTTTTCCAGGGGTTAATAACTGAGCTGTAAAATCTGCTTTGGGATGGGAATTTGCATCTGGGTGTGAAAGCCTTTTTCGGTGCAAGAAAAAAAGGGGTCTGGGTTTTCCTCTTTTCTCTGAATATGGAGAATTATAATGCTTAAAAACACCTGAAAGCATTCTGAAATACAATGCCTGTAACAATAGAGCAGCACTTCCAGAGTTTTTTAGAAAATAATTCAATACGAATGTCTTCTTGTGGTTGTGTGGACATAAAATGGACAAGAGATTTATGAGATGCAGAGGCAGCTCCTGCCAGCGGACTCTATTGTGACTTTAGGCAGGTAACAGTGTCCCGGTGCTTCGCCTTCCCTGCCTCTGGGAGAAGGATCATTGGTGTAATGCTCTACACATGAAATGCTCTCACCGAAACCCAGGGAACACACTGTGTGACTGACGGGTCCTTTTTCATACAATACACACCTGTTGACCCTTGCACACCTGCAGACTCCACCTGCTTCACATGCCCAGAGGTGCCGTGTGTGTGTGACAAGTCAGGCACCTGCAGACATTCAGTGTCACTCCATCAATATACCCGGGCCATATAATCAGTGAGAGGGCTAATACCAGTTTCAAGATCCTGATTACACCTGAACGTTGGAGAGAGCTTAACACACATATTACAATAGCCTGACCATTTGTTAATACCCAAATAACTGTACCAGGAAATCCTTCTAAGCTGTTTAATCAAACACAAAAAAATGTGAACAAGGCTTTTGTTTACTCCAAGATTTTCAGAGCCACCACTGCTGGTATTACCTTTGGCCACCTCCCTGTGTACACCTGATCAGAAATCGGCCTTTGATTTACTACTAGAATTACATTATTCCTTCAAATAAACCCAAAGAAGCAAAAATAAATAAATAAATAAATTCCTTGTTTTACTCCAGGTAAGTGGTAAAGATAAAACACACACTCAAGTACTCCTTCCTACCACATTAGATGATCTGAACATCCAAATTCCTGGTACTGCTCAGAACCTGGAACCGCAGGAGGCAGACAAGGGAACCACCGGGTGGTATGACAGTTAGGGATGCTTTAGTACATAAAACACCCCTGGTTTCCTTTACATCTCTACTTTCTCATAACAGAGAACAACTATGAAAAAGAAAAGTCTCACCTAAGCCACTGTTTGCAGCAAAAATCTACCATAGGTTTAAGTATTTTACTGAGTAGAGATCAACTTAAAACTAAATCCACAACAGAGTCTGGTTTTAGAAGACTATGTTAAATTGATAATAAAATAACCACACAGACTTTTCCTGAAAAAAATGAAGGTTGTCTTTCTGTTATCTTTGGATTCAAATGACAAGTACTTTAATAAAGCCTTGTTGATGTGAATATCCCACTGCATCACTGCATGATGGAGAACCCCGCACGTAGCAGATTGTGTGAACTGTGTGGCAGAACCTGGGAGGCCTTTACCTTGTTTGAGCCTCTGCAGCACTTTAACCACCCCCTGAGCTAAAGCAGAAGTGCAGCTTCCAAAGGGCTTGTCCACAAGGAGCCAGTGGCACCACACTGTCTCTTGCTCTACTTGTTCTAACGCAGAGTTATCTTACAGAGTTCACCAAATACTAGATTTCATATTATAGTCAAACAAGATGACCCAGCAATTTACAGGAACAAACCAAGGCCTTATGTTTTACAACTAAATTCAGATTCAACTGACATACAGAATGAACTTTGCAAGCAACAAAGAACCTCCAATAAAGACCATTACCAAAAAAAACTCCAAAAAACCCCCATACACTTAGAAAAACTGCACAAGGCCAGAGGAACACATTTTATCACCATTTTAAACAATGTTTCAAGAGGAGACAAAGAAAAAGCAAACAAACAAAAACACCCCACACCACTCAAACCTCAAAGTGCTATTTTACAAACTACCTTGTAAAATCATCATCATTCAAAGACTGCTCAGAATTTTTTCATCCAAATACCCTGGGTGGTTTGTAGGTGTTACCTGAGCCACACACCCACCCTACAGACAATGACATTACAGAAGGATAACTTCAGACAAAGTTATACAAGGTTCTCACTGATGGTCAAACACCAAAACAGCGTCAGAGTTTAAAGGTGTTTCCAACTTTGGGATTTCCCAAAAACTTGGGAATCTTTTCATCAGATTCATTCATTGTTAAAAATAAAACTTCAGCAACTGTGTGTACGTCTCTATGTGTGGATCTCCTAAGTTAAATTTACTTCTTGTACAGCAAAGTACATGAAGATCTCAATTTTCAGCATTTTCTTTCTTCTAAAAACTAGGGAAAAGCTTGCTGAATCTTATTCAGGGGGTGCAAAGTTCAGACAGCTCATTTAGTCCATTACAAGCCTCACTACCCAATTCCAGCTGCAGTCTGAATGAAGGAATGGGTCAGTGTGTGCTGCTTGGCCTCTTCCACGAGCAAATAAAAGGTCTATCTTCTCAAAATCAGTATTGATACAGAAAATCCATACTGGCAAAGAAAGTTAATACACTGTGGATTTAACAGGGTGAAAAATTACTGTATCTTCATTTTGTACCGGAAAGAAAATAAACAGATTATTTTCAGAATGAGATGTCTGTAATCAGCATCAGTCAGCTGATAAATCTCCTACTGCTGCTTCACTCTCTTAGTAATATATAGATACTGAATCCTTCTAAAAGTACTCAACTGTTCTAAAGAAGCCAATTTCCTAAAGCAAAATCTTATTCTACTTCAAACAAGAGAAAGAACAAACCACCTTAAAGTTTTACTGTACATACTGTCAGATGATACTCATTCAAGTTACACATTCTTTTCAAACAAGTAACTGCTTTTGAACTACACAGCCTTACCTGTATTTCTCTTAAGCAAGTTGTCTGTCATAGGTTTTACTACAGAATTAAGCAGAACAGGACAGCATATGAAGAAATAAATTAGTGTAGTTGGAATATATATTAAAAAAAAAAAAAAGTCATGGAAAAAGTATTCCTAGAAGCAGAGCTTTAAATTTAAACATAATTAAAAATATATAAATAAATGAAGCAGCAGGGTATGGAAAACTATGCTGCTGCATTCCTGGTCCACACAGATTGGTGTGCACACTTAATTATTTAGGGTATTTTACAATGAAAACCAGAGTTTCTTGAACAAGTTCCACCAACTATGGTCTCATGATGGCCACCCGAAGGCAAACAGGTAAGTAAGAACTGTTCATCCAGGTTTCAGCTCCAGCCACGCAAAGGCACTTCTGGGTGGTGCCACACAGGTTTGTAGAAATTAAAGAGTAAGGTCAGAGCACGGTCATCAATCACGAGACAGCAAGCCAAACCAGCAGAGGTAGCAGGAAAGGTTACAGCTAAGAATCGTGCAAGAACCCTGAGGAAAAGGATTAAGGAAGAAAAAAAAAAAAAAAGAGGAAAGAAGATGATCATAAGGGAAAATGAGTTTTATAGACAAAAGTGTCTTACAGAGAGGAGAATGAGGAATATTAGAAGAGACAAAAACTACAGCATTTGAGAGAGAGAAAAAGCCTTACTGCTAGCAGAGCAGTGCAGAGGCAGAATTCTGTTTTCCTCACTCTATTTTGGAAGCTCAGCTATCTCCAATCCGCCTCCTGTCAGCTGCCCATGGACAGATCCCAGCACCTACATGGAGCTGGCACAAATTTAACCAAACACTGCACTTGTACATCTGTACAGACTAGACCACAGAAACAAAGCCTGAGTCACCTTTTAAAATCCACAGCAGTTTGATAAATTGTAAGGACACTGAAGGCATTATTAGAACAGCACAACCTCATCCACAGCTCCGTATCACCCACCGCCTCCTTGTTCACCTGCCACGTACGCCCATTCCTTCTCCTCCAGCCCAAGCCACATCCTCACAATCCATTCATTTTAATTAGTCTTTCATTCCTATGTCCTTAAATTCCATATTCTAAGTGGTCTTCTGAACACAATTTTTGGAAGAAGCACATTCTACAATAAATGAAGAGAGTAAGAACAGAGAAGCATATACAATGCAGAGGCATAAGGAAGTGACATTGATGCACCAAATAGTAACAGAAACAATTCCCCCTCATTCTTAAAACCTAGCAGTCCTCTATCCAATCCTTAAAACAGACTATGCTCATTATACAATACGTAAGCACTGTCAACATCCACAAAAACACACCTATTACATTCTAAACACACTCCTATTAAACTCAAACCAACATCGCTATCACACAGGCTGGGATAAAGCACCCTGTTCACTGCAAAATTCTTAAACAGAACTAAGTGGAAAGGGTTGTGTGACAATTTCACATGCAATTATACTTTCTGAAGTCAACGGGCTCCAATATGCAGAACTACAGCTGTTCATCTCACAAAAAAATTAACCTTAAGATAGATCCGTACATATATAGAACTAGATTAGCTAAACTGTGTGTGCTGTAACATATTAAAGAAACAGAAAACAACCCTTGCTCTTTTCCACTTTCCAGTACAAAGCATCACTTATTCTACACATATCCATGAAGTCAGTTCTAATGAATTATGGCATTAAGGTGAGTTAAATCAACAGAAGAGCTTGGTGCCAGGAGAGTTTGAATATACATAAGTACAAATTCACTCTCCTACCCTTTCTAAACAAACCTGGTGTTGAAATACACCTTTATATGAATCCAGCAGATCTTGCACTGACAACGACTGAAACCATGAACTGGACTGACAGATCAGAGCTGCTGTGTCATTTCGTAAGTCTTCCAAGTGATCATGGTGCATTTGTACTCCCACCACAAGATTCCTAATGCGGATAAACATGTGAAGACCTGACTGTGAGGCACTGTGGACCTCACATGCATCAGCTACATCATCCATGCAAAACGAAGTTGCACATATTAGCTAATAGATGAACACAAATAGAAATCTGCTCCAGAGAGCTCCCACTGCTGGCTGAAGTGTAATGATTTTGAGATCTGGTCACCAGCACTGGGACCCAGACCTCTCCCAGTTCAGGAATTACTGTATTCCCACAGACGGAAACTGCTTTTAATCTTTACTTGGAGATTCTGTTTGCTGAACTTGTGGCAGCTGCAGCTCTGAGTTGCAATAAAACTGCATGTAGCAGGACCATAAATCACCTTCCTAGATATATTCACAAAAGCTGGAAACAAAGATTTTTCACAGATCAGTGAGCAGGAAATACACATTGTTAAGTGTATTGCTTTAATCCATTAGCATGGGAGTCACTTTAGTGTTCACTTTAATGATTAATGCAAGAATCAGTCCATGCTAAAAACATGATGCCTGTCCATTTGTGGTATCTGCTACATATTTTCCAAAACCTGTTCTTCCCCATACCTTGTACCATTCATGCATCCAGAAAAATGCTTTGTGAGTTTTAATTTGGAATCTGTAATAAGGTTCAAACAAGAGACGCTGACTATCATTTATCAATTAACATTTACCATAGCAAATCATAATGCAACTGTGTTTCAGACAGAAAGCATTTCCATGGATGAGATGGGAGGTAGCAATTTCAACGAAAAAAAATCATAAGCGTCACCATCAAGCTCTGTGTATGCTCTGAGAATGCAGTTAGAGTGATCTCAACATACAACAGGTCTGAACTATTGAACTGCAATTAGTAAAACCCTTTTCAAATGGGCTGTATGGGCAAAAAAAGACACCGAATGCACCAGATTCAGAAACCAACAGTGTAGTTGCACTTAGTAAAGTACTAAATTGTTATAAATGCAGAGGCAGAGCCGAAAATAACTTTTATAAATTTATTGCAATAAGAAGAAGCTCAGTATGCCGGAGAGCAGGGGAGCTTTCTGCTCCGCACCGACGGGCACCAGGTGGTGCTGCATCACTCCCTTCTATAGCCCCATCCTGGGCTTCACATGCGCAGCAGGGTCCCTCAAACTTTCCCGGGCTTTCTGGTGTTGCTGGGGCTCCTGCAAGGGTCTCTCCAATCATTTCCCACCTGCACAATCCTGTGTTGCTGGGGTCTTCTGACAGGGGTCCCTCCAGTAATTTTCCACTTGCTTAACAACAGTCACTGAGGAAAAAAACCTCCAAACCCTTTTAAGCATAAAACCACAACAAATCTCCCTTAACATATATACATTGCAAAATATATTAAAGTCATTATATTTTCTTAACACGATTCACCACCATATTCTTCACATAAATTAACTGCAAAAATACATGAGCCAGCTCAAAGGCTTGTTTAAATACATCTTACACAACTTCACTGGGTTGTTGAAACAGAGTCCTTCAAACAAAGAAATGGAATCCTACCTGGCAGGAATGCCCCAGCCAGGCAGAAGAACACTTCTGTGCTTGGCAGGGCCCTAAAACACAACAGCACAGGTCAGACCAGCCCTGATGTCTCAGCAAAGGACATTCCCATGGAGCCTCCCACTCCTCTGCTGCAATCCTTCACATGAGGCCAGCTGAGGGAAGGGCTCTAAGACCAGCACGAAGAGTGCAGTGCAGTCTGGAACTGCAGAGGGCTCAGAACAACATCTGCAGTGGGGTGCAACCTGCATCCTAAGCCATTTACCTACTCAGCCGGGGCACCAGCTGGAAATCCCTGCGGCTGTCACACTGCTGCCAGACATGCTGCTTTCCATTAAGAAAGCTTAGCAGTCATAAACGTGTGTACCTCAATAATATTCAAAAAGTAAAGGAAGGGTGATTGCAGACCAAATCTGGCAGTATGAATCCATTCCTTGTTTTCAGTACTGAAAGAAATACATTCATCGCTTTTCTTTATTTTTTTTTCCTTTTAAAGTATTTCCTTTCTTAAGAGTAGAAACAAAACACAATATTGATTTTCCTTTTTGTTTGCTGTCAGGCCTGCCAAATCCCCCAGCCAACATTTGGGAGACACTCCAACCCCTCCTGCCTCCCCAGGTGGGCTCTGGCCTCCTCTCCCACTCAGGGGCCTCACCGCCCCCTCACCCTTTCCTGCTGGCATGGGTGCTATCTGGGCATGGAAGAAATCAAATCAGAGAACTTAACTATTAAAAAAAAACCCACACCCACACCACCACCAAAACAAAAACAAACAAAAAACCACAAAACCCACAAAACACAAACTCCTTTTTTTTCACCTGTTTTCTTCCCTCCTTCCCCACCTTTCACTGCACTTAGATAACAGATGCATTTGGTGAATCATGTGCTGGCTCTGGGTCTAAGGCACAAGTGAAGGCTATTTTTCTTGAGGGCCGTTTGACAGAGGAAGTTGCAGGGGAAAAAAAAAACATGCTCTTGCCAAAGCTTCAGCCCCCCCCAGCTCCCCTTGGCCCATGCAGGAAAATTACCCAAGACAGAGCTCTTTCAAACAGAGAGGTCTGGAAGCTTTTATCACATCACTGTTGGAAGTCTGCAAAAACGCTCCAAAATTGCAGGAAAATATCCTGAGGACACATCTTCCTCTTCCTGTTCTATGAGCACAGCTGTAATAAAATTTCCCTACATTTTTACAGAATCTTTAAGGATAATCAGTATATGCACGCTTCCACTTACTGTTTTGAATACTTATTTTCAGAATATTTTCAGTAAGTCAGAAAAACAGAACGAAAACAAGGCCAGTTCCGAGTCCTATGACCACTTCTTCAATGCTTTACCTTTCATTTTTTGCCATGTTTTACACATTTATATTTTTTTTATTCTAGATCTATGTTTTTAGGGCTTCTACTGCAATTGCTTGAAGAAAAGGAAAAAAAAGCTACAAAAATTCTACCACATTCTTTTCTTTCTTAAAAATGCTCCAACATTCAAAGGTATTTTGTTGACAACTGGTTTGATATGAAGTAACAACACAGAACTCCCAGCAATCATCCCCTAATATGCATTAGAAAAGAAGTCCCTGAGACAAGATGCTCTGTTAAACAGGTATTAAGAGCAGATGCCAACAGAGATGATAAACACCCCAGGTTTACCTCCACCCAAAGAAACAAACCAGGAGCATCAGCTCATTTTATACTGGTCACTGAAAAGCTGACAGGTGGTGTCAACTACAAGCTGCTGTTCATGAGACTTTAAATAAATAAACACACCCCAATCCCACAGCAGTACACCAACAGCTGCCTTGGTTCTGGCAGCACTACAGCTTATTATCAGCAGGCTGGATCCTACACCCCCCAGCCTCTCCTCACACTCACACAGAGGCACCCATGCTGGGGCTGCAGTAAAAGGGAAGATTCTTATAAGCATTTCTTTTGGCATGTTCAATCCTGTTTACAAGCTACTTTTCACCCCTCTCATTAAGAAGACAGAAGTTCATCCCATCTGAAGCCATTTTCCTTTGAACATGATGCAGGAGGCACCAGCTGTCGGATACTGAAATAAGGCCCATGGACACCTTTGAAAATATGCCTCAATGACAGGGAGTGTTTGAAATAGCAGATGAACAACACTCTGCCTCCCAGACTCCCTCTTTGTACAGAAAAGTGGTTCCTACTGTGACAGGGCCTTTAATTTTAACACTCCCCTTCTTTCTGAAGGAGGGTTCTAGCCCATGACTGAAGTGCCTGTCTCCAAGACATTTCTTGTCCAGTTGAAAACAGAGTTGGTTTAACCCCACCAAAGCATTGCAGGGACTGGAGGATCTTGCTTTCAAACATCTGCCTTTCAACTGTATCAGGACAAATAAAAATATTGTAGTGGTGCTTGAGGAGCCTGGTGCTTCCCCCAGTGGGCTATTGAATTGGTGTCATTGGCCACCCTGACCCACCCACAGCTAGGGGTGTTGTACCAAGCAGAGCTGACATCGGCTGAGGGTGGAGAATCCTGCAGAGGAGTGGCTGTGGGGTTACAGGGCAACGAACTGAACCTTCAACACAAGCTGGGCTCTGCAGGCGGATGTTTTAACAGCGACCCTGCTAGTATCTCTCCTCTGAAAACTCGGATCCCAGCTCTCTCCTACCTCAGAGCTGCAGCACAGTGCAGCTCAACAGCCAGAGCTGTCGCTGGCTTTATCGATTCTGCACCATTTCACCATCGCATCCCTATGTTTAGGCTGCATTTTAAATATCTATTTGATACAACAGACACATCTTTATGACTGATTTGTGGCACGATGTGACATTTGGCTTTCACTCATTCTTATCTTAAGAAGCCAAGAAGCTGTGAAAATGCATTTGAGGAAAAGGCAACTTAATTTAATAGACACAGCTTTACACTAAATGAATATAAGTAACTCAGAAATAGATCCCAATAAGGGCATTACAAACCACTCTCAATCACCTTTTGAGAGTTCTCTCAATCTCAATACCGGCTACGTGTGCTTACAGCTGTGATGTGATACTGCACTTCCAGGATGGGCAGATGCCCTCAGGGTACAAACATTCACACCCAGTATAATTCAGGCTTTATCAGAATCTAGTTACTGCTCTGTGCAGGCTGGTCCTGTGTTGCACAGAGAATGTGCTTGTGGAAAGTGGACTCATCTCCCTGCTTGTCTCTGCAGAGCAGTTCAGGGGCCTTACACACCATTCTCACACAGGCGTAAGAGATTGCAAAACTTCCATCAGAGAGCAAACACTTGTGAAACAGCTCGTAACAATGGGCTACACTGAAGACACACGACTAGGATATGATCACCCAATTAGATTTAATTAAATATGCTATTCATCAACTGTTTTTGTAAGCAATATCTGTACTAGAACATATTAATAGTAAACGGAGCATTCCAAATTCTTATTGACAGATAATCTACACTGAAATAAAAACACTACACTGTCTTATCAATTGTGGGACTCTTATTTAAAAAAAAAAAAAAGCCTCACTGAGAAAAAGATGCCAGCTTTTCAAAACTCTACTATTTCCAAACAAAAGGCAGGGAAAAAAAAAGGTTGCACACTTTTCATCCTCCCTGCCAGCCCATGCTTTTTGCTTTTAGAGTTGCCAGACAGAATCAGTGAGACCCAAGTAATTTTGCAATGCATTCTTTCTCCTGTTTTTCTTCTAAATTTCCTAAGTATCTCTAGCACGTTTTTAATATTTCTGAGCAAATATATCTATATTGAGTGCCACGAGCTGCACATACAACAGCTTGAGTTTTACACTTACAAATGCAAGTGTCTGTGGATGAGGAAGCACGAGAGACTGTCATTAGTCCTGTTACCCCCTGGTCTGTCTTCACAGACTGGCATAAAATCAGGAGCAGTCTGTACAACTGAATCTGATTGGACGGACTAGTTTTGGGAATAATGAACAAAAAAGAATAACTCCACAGATGTGGGATGAACATTTCCATTTAAACATACTCAAAGTAATACAAAGTCAGAATGTGATTATTTGCAGAAAATACCTGTTCCCAAGAAAATACTAGTGTTTTAAATCTGAAGACAGAAAGGATTGCTAATCTGCTTTCACTTATATTAAAAAAAAAAAATTTATTTCATCCTAAAATAATTGGTTTCCAAATAACAGATGAAAATATCCTTAAAACTGTTTGTCAAAAAAAAATAAACAGATTCCATCAAAGTGTTCTGCAAAAACATCACTGCAACCCAACCCTACACCCTGTTTCATCACCCGATCCAGCAGATTATGGTCCCCAGTAATTTAAAAGAATCGTGTAACATGCTATCCAAAATGAACCTGGTGTTAGCAGTATCAAAAATGGGTACTGACAGATCAAACAGCTTCCAGCTTGTTTTAACAGTCTCCTACTAATCGCTGGTTATTACTCTAAGAATATTTTATTTATGTTTGCCTCTACTGTAAACCCAAATATTCCCAGGAAAGAGTTACAGTTCATTAAAATATTTTTTATTTCATATCCTTTCTGACAAGCCACAGTTGTCAGCTGAATGTACCACTCTCTGATTTATATATTTGCTTTTATTTTCATTATGGGATTATAAAGAGATATAAATCCAAACAGACTACACAGACATTTTCTCTTTAATCCTGTTGTCCAACGGCAGCCCAAGTGTCTCTGGCCATTCTGCTGCTCTCCATGGCACACTTCTTTGGCATGAAAACACCCACTGTTTGATCAAGATCACTAAGAATATGCTACTGCCAGGAACAAGAGCAACAGATGGTATAAACACTGTCAACTTGGGACTGATTTTTAACATTTCTTATTTCATATGAAAATCACTGAAGCAAGAAGTTCCAAGAATGTATTTTTACATTTCAGTACATTTTGTTTCAGCTTAGAGAGCAACTCTTTTGGTGATGCTACACAGCTCAACGGAACTATTAAATAATCTGCTTAACTGTCAGCCAGGGAGAAAGCCTGGCGGCTTGCAATCATCCTTGACATCGTGTGCCAATTCTGCTGGTCAGGGATGGAGATCCAAAAGCAGCACTTCTCCCATCCACTGTAAATGGGGCCATTTTAATGTATTAGTAAGTCAGATGAACCCAAACACTTGTACACACATCCTTAAAACCCACATACTAGAGAAGTTTTACTGAAATCAGGCAACTAGTTATTTCATATAAAAACAAAAGCATGCGTATAATCTTTTCAAAAAGTGTCTCTGACCATCACTCCCTCTCAATTGCAAAACATCCAAAACTGAAATACCTGCGTCAGGGATGACATTAAGACTATTTTTGCGGAGACCCAGTCACATATTCGTTACAACTGACCACGTTCCTTTTGCCTCCTTGTCATAATAAATATTTTCAAGCACGTACCACAACAGTGTATTTCATGATCCCATCTTGAATGAGATGTTCAAAGGCATCTGGAGCTTGTTACTTTCAATAACGTTACACTAAGAAATTCTGAAAGCACCATTACATAGCAATTGCAATACTTGCTGCTGATCACCAGTGTTTTATGGAAAAGTTTTTCTAAAATGAAAAGGAAAGACTTAGTGTGATAATACTGATTTTTGGGTGGTTTCCACCATATAATGCAAATATATATAATTAAGTTGGTTAGAGGAGTTCCACTATATCTGACTTAAGAGTATATTATGAATCCAGCTTCCCTAATCTCCTTCTATGAAGAACAGTGGGCTCCATCAGGGAGCAAAGCAGGGAAGTAATCCAATTTAGATGTTCTTAATTGCTTTACAGAGAAGCCTCTCTGTCTGCACCGACCATAGAGGAAAAACAGACTTCTAACACAAGAATCCAAGTTCTGTGACTGAAGTTAGATGATGTGGATGCTTCTTCCCCTCAAAAATGCACATCTTTAAAATCAAAACACATTCTGAAATAAGACTACTTATCCCTTTATTCCTGAAACTGAAGACACACGTTGGAAAGCTGTGCCTCTACATCACACCTCACCTTCCCTGAAGAAGTAGCCAACTGGTGTCAGCATGTCCTATCCCCCACTGATAATCAGTACCAACAGGATCCGCCACAACTGCAGGTACACAGTTCTGCCTGAAACACTGAATAACTCACAGGACAGTACACTCACTCACATGTAAGCCAGGATGGCAGCTGTGACATAAAACCCCATTCTCTCCTCCAAGCATGTAACCCAGAACAAGTTTTCTACTACACACACTCCCCTTTCACCAGTAACATCAGCAGAAATGCCATTCTCACCCACTGCTCACTCCACACCACCTCAAACGTGCAGCAGAGATAACAAGAAGCCCCCTCTTTCCCACTAAATTCCTGCCTTAAGTCACACTTTAGTTCAATAAAGCCGAAACACCCACAGCAAACTCACTGCCATTGCTCTCCTGGCTGAAAAGTATCAAAATTATTCCAACACCGCAGTCATCATAAAGCGTTATAGCCCGAGAGAGGTGGAACCCCGTAGGTGGCATTTAACCACCCAGGAGATTAGGAAGGGTTATGGAGAAGACATCACTTCCAGGAGATTGTTCAACCATTCCCAAATTATGCTTTATCTGTAATGTCACACAGAGATTATTTTAGAAATCTGAGTAATGTGGCCCACCGTATCTTGAGGGTAGCAGGAAATATTCTGGAAGTTTCCTGAAGCATGTCAGGGGATTAAACCCAGAAGATGTCACGGATGAAAGTATTGACACAGTAATATTTAGTAAGAAATCTAGGTTTATTAATAACTAACAGCAATTTATTATTATAAAATAATTCAGAAATACTAAAAGAAAGAAAAGCAACTTATTCAGATTCTAAAATGACAAGATTCACACTAACTTACTTAACGGTACCTATATATATACATGCATGCACATAACAAAACGGACAAACATACAGAAACAAAGGTGTTTGGATTCAGTAGAATGAACACAGAACGGACATACACACACAGAAACAAGGGTACGTACAAACACACACACACACAAACACATATACACACACAGAGACAGAAAAGAGAAGCTAGCTCAAAGAAAATTTCCCTCTCGAGTTTAGAGCAAATACTCACAATGCCTTGGCATTCCTCAACGGGCGATAATTGAGACTCAAGCAGGGGACTTCGCCCTGGCCTTCCGTCTGGAACAGACGACACCTTAAGGGTTTGGTACCTGAGAGGTGTCCCAGCTCAGGGGAGATTGTTGGTCACAGGCCCACTGCAATCCAGGAGAGCTCAAAGGGTCTTCCTAGTGGTCGCCATTTATAGGGTCCAAGATAATTGACTTTTGTCAAACACCTTCTGGTGCCTTCCACCAGTTACACAAGAATTTGATTAATGTGTGACTGTTATTGTTCCCATTTGACCACATCCCAGGCACAGGTGTGCCAGGTCCTTAGGAGTTGATGGGCCCTTATAGCTGTTTCCAAGCAATCGGGAGAGGCAGGAGCCAGGCTCGTTAACATTGTCAGGCCTTATCTCCACAGATTGGTGTATAGCTCGGGGGATGTGGGTGGAATCGCACCTAGCACCAAGCAGCTCAACAAAGGGGGGGGGGGGGGTGGTAAGAATTGCACCACCACAATCCACCCCGTGACTAAAGTCAATTTATCTTGTCCATAGAGTGGCAGTGTGGTTGCCTTTTGCCTCTATGCCTATAAACAGAGGATACCATAATACAATTACAGTTGAAGGAAATTTTGTGTTTGATTAGCTTCAAAAAGAAAAAAAATTATTTTGGGATGGTGTACACACGGGGATACTTCTGTAACTGAGTAATCTGTTTAACCATCCTCCAAACCTTAATATACAATAAAATTATGAGCAGTAAACATATTAAAATTAGAATTAAGAAAATCATGACCGGGTGGAACATGGAATTGAACAGTCCTGGAAGTAAACAGTCCTTTGCAGTTGCTGACCATCCACATAAGCTTTCCCACCACTGATGTTTTCCATCCCTTTTGACTCTTGTTAATACTTGATGTATTTCTTCTATATCATGTTGGACCGTGATAAGTCTTTTGTCCAGTTTTCTGTGCTTGTTGCAGGAGGTCGATTAAGTCAGGATGTTGGAGGAGTCGTATGGACAGTACCATCTATTAATAAGGAATCACATCGTGTTCGCATGCAAACACATCCTTTTCCAACATATATGACTACGCTTTCAGGGGTTTCATTTGGGTGGATCTCAAAGTGACAAATGTTTTGTTCAGTATCAAGACAAATGTCTTGAGCTTCAAGAGTATTTCCTTCACAAATGAAGCCTCGTTTTCTCGCACAGTACATGCATTTACATCAATTGTTTGCCATTTCCCCTCTTTCTAGTGGGCCCATACTTTATGTTCTGAGGGACAGAGTATGTTTCCATTGTGATTTAGTCCTAATGCAAGGATTGGGTATATGTTGTACACTGAAGCATTACGTATAGTGAGGACAAATGCAATAATCCTATCACCTTCTGTGTAGTGAGTAAAGTTGACCAATTAGACCTGCCTTTTCTTGTAGTGTTTTGATGCTTCCAGTGTTATCTCAGTAATGCAAGATCCCAAGGATTTGATGTGTGAGCCATTGTAAGTGTCTTTACTCTCATGAGCAGAAAAAGAAAGAGAGAAGAAGAGGCGTATAGACACTGTTGTTGTAGCAATCGAGGTATGATGGTGAGGGAGAGAAAGGGTAGGTGCAATGCTGCAAAGAGTCTCATATTGAAGATGAGAGTTGTTCCCACAGTGCTACTGGTGGTCTTGCTGGGTATGGTGTCTGCTTCCACAGTGCCGTTAGTGTCGGTTATTTCTGAAAAAGAAAGAAAAGACAACAGTCTCGGGGCGGGGGGGGGGGGGGGGGAAGACTGAACAGGTTACCCTTAGGATGCTGGATAAATCCATCTAGTACTGATTTTATGTTTTATTCCATTATTATCAATAACATCCCATGCTAAAAATCCTCGTGACTTGACCAGGGTTACTGGTATTGTTCCTACAGATGGTATTTTTGCCATCACAGCCGGTCGTGCTTTCATTGAGGACCAGGTGTGCTCATTGTTTAGGTTTGTTTCTGAAGAAGGTGTTAAGAAGGCTCGAGTAATTGGACTTCCATAGGGACCATACCGATTATTTAACTGCTGTAAAATTTCAGAAAGACGTCTGTCCCATTGTCCTTCATGTGGTTTAAGATATTTTTTCAGCAGTCCATTGGCTCGTTCAACTATATCATTAGATTGTGGGTAATAAGGTGTGTGAAATACCCACTTTATTTCTTTTTGCTTTGCCCATTCCTGTACTTCTTTACAAGTAAAGTGTGAGCCATTGTCACTCTGGATAGAATCAGGGACAGGTAAAATTGAGAACCATGAGGAAAGGCCTCGGATAGTATTCTGTGCATTAGCCTTTTGGCACTTGGTAGCTGTAAGGAGTCCAGATATTATCTCTACACCTGTTAAAATATATTTGTACCCAGCAGAGGATTTTAAAGGACCAATGTAATCAATTTGCCAAGTAGACCACAAAGTTTTCCCCTCTTTAATATGTAAAGGTCGTGCTTTGGCAGGATGGTCCATCTGCAATTTTAATTTACACTGGGGGCACTCAGTGAGGATGGTTTCACATGTTTTCCTACTGAGGGGCCATCCCCAGCTTTGGGCTGAAAAGTAAAGTGCTCCTCGACCTGTGTGGCCTAATTTTTGATGTAACCATTCTCCCAATCGATACCATGTGGGGTTTGAGGAATCTTCAATGTCTATTTTCCTAATTTTTGTCAATTCATCCACCCTTTGGTTCCAATTTGTAGCTGGTTTATTGTCATTAGCATGAGCTTTTACCCATCCTATTTGGAATGCTGTTTTTCTGGCCATGGTTAATAGTAATTACCAGTCTTCAGTTCTCCAGATTGGTGATTTATTTATCTCCCAGTTTAGGGCTTCCCATTGACAAAGCCACTGTGTGGCACCTGCCCAGACAGCATAAGAGTCTACATAAATGGCTTTTGCTTCATTTTGTGCTGCCAAAACAACTGCTCTTAACTCTCCTACTTGAGCACTGCCTTCACCCTCTTCAATAACTCGTTTCCCTGTTTTGATTTCTAATGCAACAGCTTTATATTGCCATTTACCATCCACTCTTTTTGCCGAGGCATGAGAAAACCAGACACCCTCGGTTGGTGAATCTTCAGTGAAGGGAGGTGCATCTAAAATTGGTGAAGGTTTGAATGGTTGTTGTAATGTTAGGGGGTCAGTATTAATAGGCATTTGTGAAGTGCTAAGGCTTGGACAATAAGCCCAAGCCAGAGTTGACCTATAGATGAATCCTGTATGTTTTATAACTGACAAGCATTGTATCAATATTTATTGTACTAAAATTATAATAAACCACCTGTCCTGATGTAAGAGGTGGGAATATTGAAACCTGAACAATAGGTCTTGAACCGAAATTGCTAGCTCAGTATGTAGTCATTAGTGAAATATGTATAGAAAATGTAACTTAAACATCATAAAACATGTATCCTTCTTTGTGTGTGTAAACAAAATAACAAGGCCACAATAACAGGGCCACAAAGACAATTGTCTAGCCCTGTGACCTGGTGTGTGACCTTGCTCATAAATCACCTAGATAAGCTGGGAAAACTCCCTTAGTTTTTTCCCTGAGCCCTGGCCAGGCTCTGGGAAAATCTAACGTGAGACTGACTCCAGATATTTCTGCTTAAAACAAAAGGTGCCACCTATTCTGGCTTACTGATTTCAGGTATATAAGGCTGGACCCGCTCACAGCAACTTTGGAAGCCTCACCTACGGGTGGACGCACCGCGTAGGATTTCCCACTTGCAGGGAAAGGTTCTCCAAATCCTCGCTGTAACCGGGGCTCCCCAGCGACTGCGGATCTGGATGATGGTAAAGTATGCAAGTGGTGATGTATCTTTCTTAATCACTATTCTGTCTCTCAGGTAGTAATGATTTGATGCATTACCCTGTATTTTCCCATTTGCTTAAGTGCACTATTCTGTCTTTTCTTACTGTATGTTTTCTGTATTATTCTGTTATATTATTTAGTTATTTCTAGTAAAATACGCCTGCTCTTTTCACTCTGGTGTCTGAGTTTAACTGATATCCCTAATCAGCAAAACAATTTGCAATTTAGAAACTTTTGTGTGTCCTTCACTTAATTGCATTTCATCTGCCACACCCACTAGATAGGCATACCATTTCCTAATTGTAGGTTTTTGTGCAATTCCCTCTGGGGGAGCAGTCCCTTTTAGGATTGTGTCTAATAAATTAAAGGGACCTCTGGTCTGAACAGCTTGTTCTTGATGTATTTTCTCAACTTGTTTAATTGCATGGACTAGAGACAAGAGACCCTTTTCCCACTCTGAATATCTTTGTTCAGTCTCTTTAAATTCAGTTGAGCTAAACAGCAAAGGTCTCTTTGGCCCATCAGGGCCGATTTGAAATAAGTTACAATAAGTACCATGTTCTGCAAAACCCCATTCTGCTATAATAGGGTCGTGAGGATGAACAGGTCCTAGGGATTGATATGTTTTTAATTCCAGTATTAGAGTTTTAATTGCTTCTTCATGTTCTGGATCCCATCTCCACGATTTTCCTTTTCGTAAAAGTGAATACAGTGGGCGGGCAATGATGGAGAATCCAGGTACATGCTTTCTCCAATATCCTAAAGTGCCCATTAGCTGTTGTAATTCTTTTCTAGATTCGGGCATTTCTGATTGTTCTATTTTATTTAGAATATCTGGTGGGATTGCTGCACTTCCAGCAATCCACCAAGTGCCCAGGAATTTCACTTCTTTACTTGGTCCCTGACATTTTTCAGGTGGAATTTCAATTTTTGCTTCATGCAATGTTTACCAAACTGTTGCTGCCACTTCTCCCACCTTGTTAGGAGAGGGTCCTCCAATTAGAATATCATCTATATACTGATACAGTTTTACATCTGCAGGGAGTGAAACTGTCTGTAAAAGTTCAGCAAGTGCAGCATGGGCAATTGTGGGTGAGTGTTTATATCCCTGTGGGAGCCTGTTAAAGGTATATTGGATACCTTCCCATGTAAATGCGAATTTTTCTTTATCTTTTTCCCTTAAAGGGACCATGAAAAACGTCTTTTGTATCTAACACCGCCATCCAAGGATGTGCAGCGGCTTGCAGTGTAGCGGTTAAAGTTGCAATGTTGGGGACTGCCGCTGTCAATGGGGCTGTACTGGCATTTAAATGCCGATAATCAACTGTTAAATGCCACCTCCCGTCTGGTTTGCGGACTGGCCAGACAGGAGAATTGTATGGGGAGTGAGTTCGGGAAATAATCTGTCGTTTTTCTAAGTCCGCAATTACTTCAGAAACTCCAGTTCATGCTGTAACAGAAATTGGATACTGTGGGACATTAGTAATTTTTGATTCGGGAAGTGCTGGAGCTGCACGGAGCACACGCACTGTGGCAGTTTGTTGATTTTTATTATGGCTGGGGTTGGCAATTGAACTAAAAGACCACAGACTGCTGTCTGGCAAATGCCAGGTCCGGCCGTTCAATGTGTCAAAACCCAGGATATTTTCATAATGCTCCTTGATGGCAAAGCGAAGAGATGTTACACGTTTTTCGCCAGGGAGCAGTAAATTAACTTTTGCTGTCTGGCACACAGTGCTAATTCCTGTGACTCCGGTAATTTTAACCTTTCGCCGGCCAGGTCGTATGCCTAGCTCATTGGCATCTCGCTGTGTAATTATTGAAATTTGTGCACCAGTATCAGGTAAAAATTTTATTAATTGTTTTTGAGGACCAACTGGAATTAAAATGTAAGGGCCGTTCTCATTTATCCACTGATAAGCTTCTACTTGCCGGACTGGCAGGCCCAGTTGCCGTCCAGACCTTATCAGTTTTTTGATCCTGTGTTTTGCAACTGATCCTCTTGAGGGAGGAAAGGGTTATCTTTTTTTTCTCTGGGAGCTGGCAACGGGGGGAGGGGGGGGGTTGGAGCATTTGAAGCAATACCTTTTCGAAATGCCTGAATTAGACTCAGAATGACGCCGGTAGGCTGTCTCTGAATCGCGGCTCTAGGAATTCCTAGTGACAGTGCTTGCTTCCACAGTTCATTTCTCCACTCCTGACCCCTAGATTGTCAGTCAGAGGGTTTTTGTTCCTGAGAATTATTTTGATGCAATTGTTTAATTTGCCTAACAGTGCGACCTATATTTTTTGTTTCATTGGGAATTTCATCCCATCCCGTTTCTTGGGCATGATTTACAGTTTCATGCACTAAAGTTGCCCAAGTGGGTAATACTCTTGGTTCTAATTCTTCTTCCCCACTATTTCCAACAGTTTGTGTTAGATTTACCAATTCATTATAATTTAAGTCTCTCTGGATCTCATCCTGTTTTGCAATGAGAAAAGGTTTGAGCATGGCAGGGGCTCCTTTTATCAGTACTTTAAGTATAGCAGGAGCTACAGGTGCCGAAAGAGGAACATCAGTGGGCTTACACTGATGCATGGCTTGAATACAGGCAGCTTTTGTAAAAGCTGCAGAGAGGTCATTTAGAGATTTGATAGGTATTAACAGAGGTTCTCCTCTCTCTAAGGCATCAATGCCACCAGCCCAATATGCCACTCTGCTTGTTAGTGAGTGGGGGTCATTTGGGGGGTTGGGACCAGCATCCAAAAAGACACCAGGACCCCAATATCCACTGGCTTCATCGCCATCTAGTAAAATTCTATCTCCCCCGTTTAGAGAAACTCTCCATAGGTATTCAGTTTCAGTCTCTCCAGGCTTACGGCAGTAACGATCTTGTAAATGGGCTATTTGAATTGGATCAAAAGGGGTTGTTTTGCTGATGCGACTTCTCACACCACCCCGAGGTCCTGTTGTTTCCTCTGGTTTAATAATTGGTCTGACTGCAAGAGGGGGAGACTCAGGTAGCTGCAAATAATTATTTTCGTCTGAGTCGTCATTATGTGTATCACTCCAAATGTTACCATCCCAGTCTTCAGGGGACACAATTAATTTTCTGATTTGAACGATATCAGGGGGGTTCGGAGACTGCATTAGCATCATTTCAACACGTTCCCCCAGTTTTTGTTGTTTCAATTGGGATTCCTTAAGTTGCTGTTGCAGCTGCTCTATTTTAATCGATAACAGCAGATTGGTGGATTTGTGCCCTGTAATCTCATCTTGTAAATTTTGTATTTTACGATTAACTTTCTCTCATTCATGACAGGCAGCTTCCAGGCACACTCCCAACATTTTACAAATCATACCTTTATTTTTTCCAAATTTAGTTGCACCTCGAGCAATAGTTAACTGTTTTTCTACCTCTTCCCAGTTGTGCCAATTATTATAAACCCAATCCTCTGGGAAGGTGGGATTTGGTTGGATACCGTGTTTTTGTAAGTATTTGGTGATTTTGCTTGTCATCCTGCCAACTACGCCAATTTGTCGCGGATGAAAGTATTGACACGGTAATATTTAGTAAGAAATCTAGGTTTATTAATAACTAACAGCAATTTATTATTATAAAATAATTCAGAAATACTAAAAGAAAGAAAAGCAACTTATTCAGATTCTAAAATGACAAGATTCACACTAACTTACTTAACGGTACCTATATATATACATGCATGCACATAACAAAACGGACAAACATACAGAAACAAAGGTGTTTGGATTCAGTAGAATGAACACAGAACGGACATACACACACAGAAACAAGGGTACGTACCCCCCCCCGAGTAAAGAGAAGCTAGCTCAAAGAAAATTTCCCTCTTGAGTTTAGAGTAAATACTCCCAATGCCTTGGCATTCCTCAACGGGCGATAATTGAGACTCGAGCAGGGGACTTCGCCCTGGCCTTCCGTCTGGAGCAGACGACACCTTAAGGGTTTGGTACCTGAGAGGCATCCCAGCTCAGGGGAGGTGCTGGTCACAGGCCCACTGCAATCCAGGAGAGCTCAAAGGGTCTTCCTAGTGGTCGCCATTTATAGGGTCCAAGATAATTGACTTTTGTCAAACACCTTCTGGTGCCTTCCACCAGTTACACAAGAATTTGATTAATGTGTGACTGTTATTGTTCCCATTTGACCACATCCCAGGCACAGGTGTGCCAGGTCCTTAGGAGTTGATGGGCCCTTATAGCTGTTTCCAAGCAATCGGGAGAGGCAGGAGCCAGGCTCGTTAACATTGTCAGGCCTTATCTCCACAGACTGGTGTGTAGCTCGGGGGATGTGGGTGGAATCGCACCTAGCACCAAGCAGCTCAACAAGGAGGGGTGGGGGGTAAGAATTGCACCACCACACTTGTGTCATCTTGTGAGTAAAGAAACTTTATTCTTAGTCAAATATATAGTCTAAAGTATGTATGACAGAACTGACTAGGCTTCCAAATTGCATCAGGTCTGTCATGATAAAAATGATTTGTGACTTAGCTGAAGGTGGTTAAAACTCCCAGCTCTACCAACTATGACAAGAAAGTGATGAACTTGTAGAGCTGACCATTGGCCCTTTGAGCAAATCATGAATTTCCTCAACTCTTTCGACACTGGATACTTCAGGTGGTAAACTCATTTTGCATTTTGTAGTTTCCTAGTCTCTTGCTCTACTTTCTGTACAGTGCAAAACATTGTGCTTATTACTGTCTGAAGGTGTACCTGCTTTTTGCTTGAGTAACTGATCTGTAACTGACTTGTTCTTCTGACAACCCCTATACAGGTTACCCAGATAGATTTGTAAAAATATTTGCATCTAAAAGATTACTAAGGCTTTTAAGTGCTCACTTTGTAAAACTTCAAAGTAATTGATCTTATTTTAACACAGGACAACACTGTAACTACCATTAAAAGAAAATTTGCAGAAAAGAACTCTAAGGAAGTGATTGAAAGCAGCCAATTCAGTATTAGTGCAGTCAGCTGGCTGCACTTGAAGAACAGTGCAGAACAGGAAAAAAAAAAAAAAAAAAAAAAAAAAAAAAAAAAAAGAGTTCAGTGGGCAAATAAAAAACTTGAATCTCAAGCTTTCTGCTTCTGAAGAAAGGGCTTCTGGCTTAGGTGCAGAACTTCAGCAGTGTCGAGCTGACCATCAGGAGATTGTTTCTGAATTGGACAAACAGAAAACTATCAATAGGGGACAAGAAGAAAAGATTATTCAGCTAAATAACAAAGTAGAAGGTGCTAAACAAAACATAATTTATAAAGTGTCACTATTTAAAACAATGCAGTCCAAAGTAGATGAGTTATATAAATGTCACTTAGAGTCTTACGCTATGGATATTGATTCAGTTAATCTAAAGGATTCCTTAGACTCTCAGAAAGATGAACTGGAGAGAGCTCAACTGAGTCCTGTGTGCA
Source organism: Strix uralensis (assembly GCF_047716275.1). Taxonomy (NCBI): domain Eukaryota; kingdom Metazoa; phylum Chordata; class Aves; order Strigiformes; family Strigidae; genus Strix; species Strix uralensis. The sequence goes on along the minus strand of NC_134011.1, from coordinate 952,356 downwards.
TGGAGTCCCAAACTGCTTCTACAGCAGCTCTGGGACAGGAGAGCTCCTTTCATTGCAGTGTTAGAAGCATTTGGGAAGGATGCCAAAACATTGTTAAGGCTTCTTCACAAAAAAGTCAGCAGATTCAAGAACTACTTCAACAAGTCGAAGACTTAAAGAAGGGACTTGATGATGCTGAGAATTATAATAATCAACTAAAAATAAATGAGACTGCAAATCAAGATCATCAGTCCACAAAGGAAAAAGATCTTATGAGTCAGTTACAAGAGCACATCCAGAAGAAAACCCAGGATTTTGAAAAACAGGCTGCAGAGGATCACAGAGTAATTGCAGTGTTTGAAGACGAAGTTACCGGCTACAAGGGAAAAATAAGGGAGCTTGAATGCCTCTTTGAGGCTTTTAGAGCTAAAGATGACAGCATAGCAAAGTTAGAAGAAGTACTTAAAGAAAAAAAGAATCTATTATTTTAAATCTGGAAAGTAATACAATAGCTCTGCAAGAAGAATGTGCCAATTCAGACAAAAAACTGAAAGAATTAAATGATCAGGAAGCAAATCTAAATGAGGAAGTTGTGCAGATGTTGAACAGCTTGGAGAACATGAAACACACTCTTCAAGAAAAAGAGAAAAATGAGGATGAGCAAATACAATCTATAGAATTGTAAGTAAATAATGAGAGAATTCCTAGCCCTTTGAGAATAGACTCAAGTTAAAACTACCTTCTGTGAACATCAGTTTATTTTGACATAACACACTTGCATGTTTGTCAACTTTATTAATCAAACTGCTTAAGAACTTTTAATGCACTACTTGATTTCTGTATTTGCATATTTTGCTAGCTCTGTTTTCCTCACCTGTTTGTGTATTCTTTCAGAAATATAGATCTAAATCATGCAGAACTATCGTAGGTGGAAATGGGAAATGAGGAATTATTTGGGGATTTCTAATAGTATTATGTTGCATACCCTTTTTGGAGGAAATGGTATAGTTTAATGTTATATCCTGTAACTTGTATAAAAGCAGGCAATGTTTTCTTTAGAAAGGACTGAATGGTAAAAAGGAAAAGAAGAAAGGGGGGGGGAAAAAGCCTAGTAATTAAACAGTAAACAGATGGTTTTGGTAATAGCTATTCTAGGTGAACATAGTATACTGTAAGAACTTGAAGGAATAATGGGTGTAGGAGAGTGAAACTTCCCCAGCCCCCTCTACTTTTTAAGTCTTTAAGAAATAAAAGATTAAATGTATCTGAGAGATTATATTTGCTATGTGGCAAAGAAATTGCAATCATGTAAAAATGGCTTTAAGATGCTGTGTAGCCCTTCTGACTGGGGTTTCTTCACTTCCAATATCTGTGGGCACCTGCATGTGCTCTAAAATACAATTTGGCATGAAGGTCTGGGGGACTTTGAAAGGTTTTCCTTTTGTGAGACCTTATTCTGTATTGTTAATTATAGAATTTAATAAATCTTCTATTAGTTAATTGTAAAGTAAAAATCCAAGATAACTTACTGTAAGCTTTTTAAAATAAATATGACCATTTAAAAATAAACCCATTAAACTTCTTAATGACTTCGTAGCACTTAATAACAACAGGACTTGTTACAATGTTATTGGTTTTTCTACTTTCTTTTGATTTTTATTTATTTTGATCCTTACAAGGTCTGGGATGTAAATATCAAGTTTATACTTAATTGATATTAAGCTTGTCCCTTTTGTTACTGTGTAAGGACACCTAATGATAGAAATGGTTACTCTACTGTGCTTTAAAAAAAGAATTTTTAAAAATTGCACTGTTCAAGAGTGAATCTGAGCAGTTTGTTACTTCAGGATCGTATAATAAGTAGCTGAAATCCAAAAGTAAAATTATAAAGCTTGTCATTTAGCTCATAGATCTGTGATTCTATTCATGAATAAAACCAGCCATCAAAGAGCCTGAGTTAATGTGTAAAAGCTGTTTCTTTGAGACGTGTAACACTAATGTTATTTATGTCTCTTAATTTCTAACACAAGGCTACGTAAAGATCTTTCTGAGAGCTCTGCCCTTGTACAGCATTTGAAAAAAATGGTTTGCAGAGGAAAGAGGAAGCATATGCAGACTTGAAAGAGAAACTTTCTGATGCCAAGAAACAAATTCAGCAAGTACAAAACCAGGCTTGTAACCCTAGGCCAAATGTTTCTTCTGCAAGTTTGTTTGGGGTTCTGTTAATAAAAGCTGTTTTCACAAGTCTCAAGCTACAGATGTTAAAAGTGGTTCATAATAAGGCTGTGTTCAGTGATCCATTTAGAGTGAGAGTGAATCTAAAGTTACATTGCCATTGAGCAAATATAAGACCAGACGTCAAAACATGGATTAATACTGACATTGAAGGGGGGAAGTAAATTTTATTAATACACTTGAAAAAGGCTTGTCAAAAGTAGGCTAACCTGGTTATGGAGGAGGACTTTGTAATCTTCATAACAACAGTAGCCTAATGTTGTTATTTGTGCTGACTTCAAAGCCTCAGAATTCAGACTTTTGGAAAATGCTCATCTCTGGGAGGAAAAGATGGATTAATTGGAAAAGGAAAGCATGAACTTCTAGAGACTTTTTAAAATCTGAGATGTTTTCTATTAAGTTTGGGGAAAATAAATGAAAAAAATGGAATAACTTTTACTGATGTTGATTGTTAGTATTTAGTTACTAAGCAGTGGGATTTCTTAGAACCTCATGGGATATCGCAAGAACTTAAAATCCAGAAGACTATTGCAAGAGTTTGGGCTTGAAAGTTAAGCTTTAAAAAAGTATTAATGTCTTCCCCAGCAGCCTGACATTTCTGGACCTTTTCCCTACTCAACATGCAGTGTATAATCCTTTGGGAAGTAGCACGGAGTGGATGGGATCACGTGTCAGGAAACACTTTTTTTTTTAAAGGACAATTGAATGTGTAGTTTGATTAGGCTGTTTCCTGGTGGTTTGGTTTTGGTGGTGTGGTTTGTTGTTGGGTTTTTTTTCCTGCCAAATTTAATACTCGATTCTATGGTGAAAATGTTCCCTAGGAAGGATGTACAGTATAGTGCACTTTTAGCCCCTGAAATTTAGCAAAGATGCTTGCAAAAATTTGATTCTTGATTAAAGTATTTTTTACTTGGATAACTTGCAGAGATTGTAAAAGGCTTATAGCTAAATGTTAGCTTTGCTTGCTGTCTTTGTGCATTGTTACAGGTATGTGCAATGCAAGCTGAGGAGAAATCCCTGAGGAACAAAGTTGATGAACTTCAGAAAATTAAAAACAAGTTGTGTAAAGCATTAAAGATCAAACATCACACAATCCTGCAATTTAAAAAGGTATTCTATTTTTTAAAATTTTACTTTTAATTTTTTTAACTAATCCAGTAACGAGGCAAATTTTCCAACCAACAGGAGAAAGTTTACAGAAATTGGGGTAAAAACAAGAGTAGCCAGCTGAAATTAGTCTTAATGGATGAATGAAAGATGTTTAAAGAACTTCTCACTGCAGGACATTGGCAAATTGTTTTAAATAGAGTAATCTGCCTAGTAAATACATACTTAATACCTGCAGATACCCTGATTCTGATTAGTGACACTTAGATATGTTAGTAGTAATGTCTTCTAAACACTTTTTTAGTCACCTGGAATGCTCCTTTCACTATATGAAAAACTTAGTTTCTACTGTTTGTCTTTAAATACTTTATTTATTACTTATTAAAGCTCAGAATGAAAAGCTACTACTATCTAGCATGTATATTTGTTTCTTTCAACATGTTTTTGACATGTTTTCTTTAATTCACTTTCAATGTGATATTTAGGAGCAGTTGAATAAAGAGAAGCTGGAACAGTATCAGAAAGCGTTGAAAGGTCAGAAAAAGCCCTTCTTGTGCCATTTTTTGCGTGTGGAATGGCAACATAATGAGTTGTGATGTTAACTAATTTGGAGAGTCTTGCATATTTATATTTTAAAATACTGAGAAACTCCAACCTGGACATTAAAGTGTTACAGTCAGGAACTAATTTTTATTGAATCATTATTAGCAGGAATATTTGAAAGCAAAGAAACAGTCTCAGAATAAGAAACATAAGCCCCAAAGAATGACTCGATTTGCTCTATCAGTGTTAACTTACTTGATATTGGTATTTATTTGCCACTTTAGTTGGCCATGTTAACAACATCAAACACTGAAAATGAACTAGCACAGTAACAGTTTCTGCAGGTTTGATAAACACTCAGCAGTTGAACAATAGTTAGTTTTTCATATAATACAAGCCTTAGTCTGACGTTAACACTGAAATGCTCACCTAAATCAAGTTGATGGGAATCACTTCAGAATTCTGGATTTGGAAAGTTCCATAGAGATACTCTGTTTCTTTCTAATAGAGCTTTAGATCTCAGGAAATGGGGGAAATTACTTGTGACGAAGGCACTTTGGGAGAGAATGGTGGGAACTAGGATGGGGGCTCATCTGTAAATTTATTTTCAGATCCCTGTGTGCTGAGGTTTGAGCTCAGCCAGCAGTCAGTCGCCACGTGACAGCCATTCACCTCCCCCCTCCCCGTGAAATAGGGGAGGGACAAAAAGAAGAGAATTCATAGGTTGAATATAAAGAAAGGAATTTACTAAATATAACAAGAGAACAACAGTAACAATAGTGAGTCCAAAAAAAAAAGAAACTAATATAATGCAGCAGTGTCTTACCAAGCACGGCGACCACCCCCCCCCACCAGCAACACCCGACTGCGCCCGAAACCTGCGGTGGCAGAGAGCCCGGCCGGCTGTACCCCCTGGGCACAGCATCACTGGTGGGAAATACTCCAGTGAGCATCGGGATCCGCCCTCCAGCTGTGCTCCCTCTCAGCCCAGGGAAAGTTAACTCTGACCTGGCCCAAACCAGGACAGTGTGCAAAGGAAAAAATAATTGAAGATCTGCAGATGGCATTAGAAGAACAAGAACAGACTCAGATTAAACAAGATCAAGTGCTTGAAGCCAAATTAGAAGAGACCAACAGATTAGTTCAGGGTAATCTCTCCATGGGAAGGGAGCAAGGAGGCAAAATTGGTTTGGATGTATTGTGACAGCTGCTTTAAATCTCTGTTTTGATTTGTTGAGTGTTATTTAGGCATTAATTTTATATAGTGCATAACAAACTTCTAACAGTTAAAGGCTTCTCTTGTCCCTTTGTGGTCATAGCTGATAAATCCAAGTAACTTCAGTAGAAGGATGTGAATGTGGTCAAATATGCATTTAAACTGTGTGTTATATAACCTCATTTTGTGTACTGACTAGAACAATGGAAGCAGAAACACAGAGAGCTGAATAACCAGAGCAATAGTGACTGGCAGCAAAAGCTGAGCATCACCACGGAAAAAAACAGAGATGAAAATGAGGAATTAATAAAACTGGAAAAAGAACTGAAGGTAAAATATGGTGATGTAATTCATACTTAGGTTTAAAACCATAACTTTCATTTAGGAGTCTAAATTTTTTTGTGTCACTATCTTCAAGAGCTAGGGCATGATGTGGCAAGTTCTTACACTGGTGAAGGAAACCTCCTCTAAAAACTGCAGTGTGTCAGTGCAGCAAAGTCTGGATGGGTGTCTGTGTAATACACAGCATCACTGATGCCCCACAGTGGGGTGCACCCTTCACTGCAGTGTGCTGCCATGGACAGTGCTTCTCTAGCCGGGCTCTTCTTACAGCTGTCCTGAACATATGTCAGGAGCTGGATTGTTTCAAACCTTTTTCCCATCAGTTGCTTGGGCAAATAAATCAGACTCTTTAAAGATCTTGTGCTTGCTTGTGTGACCTGTAAGCCCTTCCTGTTAGGCTGAGGGTTTACCTCTTAATTCTCCTTGGATTAGAAAGCAGACTTTTTTCCCAGGCAGCTTTTCAGGTGCCTTCTGTCTTGTGTGGGAGAATGTCTGACAAGAGGTTTGATTGTGGTAGAGAAGGAGGCAAAGTTGCTGTGGATTGAAGTAACATTCCTGGTTACACACTATCTCTGTTTCCCATTCAAATTGTGCTGCATTTTTTGCCTTTCATTCTTGAAGTAGGTTTCCTAACATGTCCTGCAAGGCAATATAAAAGATTGGGAATTTGTAAGTAAAAAGGGTCTTTTTGCCATTACCTTTGGTGTAACTTTAATAGTGTTTGTGACTTACCCAGAGCATTTTTTAGAGGAAAAAAAGTCTGTTCCCTGAAGACATGCCAGTCCGAATAATAAGTCCTGAAAACTGCTAGACAATTTTTTAAAATGGAAAAGAACAAATGAGAATGTAATGCTTGCACTTGGGAATATGCTGGAGTAAAACTGTGCTAGTATTTCTGTTATGTTTTTGAAACTAATGTGTTTAATGGTAATCTGGATTTTAAGACTTCTTTTTGTGTTGTTTAATCTCTGCCTATGGCTTTATTTCTGGTTCCACTAAAATAGGAGAATGAGGCAAAGTATCAAACTGATAGAAAGAATTGGCTGGAGGAAAAAATGAGACTCATAAGTCAAGTGAAAGAAGCTGAGAGCCATCGCAACAGAGAAATGAGAAGATTTGCGGAGGACAGAAAACGTTGTGTAGAGCAACAAGCAGAAATTGTAAGTGACTGGAGGTCTCAGCAGAGTCCTCTAGCGTAAATCTTTAGTACAGAGCAGATCTCGTGTCAAGTGTTAACAGTGTGGGCGCTTGAGGGGAGCTGGCCGTTGTCAAAGTCCTCTCACTTTATCACATGGCAAAGCCTACATGAGATCATGTGAAAAGGGAAGAACAGGAGTGTCACAAAATGAGAAAGCATAATACCTAATGGAAGTGAAAGTGCCTGTTCCTTTCTATCCTATCACCAGCACCGCCTTGCTATGAATTCTTCAAACTTCATCTTGTGTGTAAAACACCAATAAGTAACCTATGCTTAAATGAATTGCTACTTAATGAAGCTGAGAAAACATACCTTGAAAAACAAGATTTGTTGCTTGGCTTTTCTGGGAAAAAAAAAAAAGGGGGGGGGGGGGGGAAGCCTATGAGGCTTTTGAAGAAGCAAGCAGTAGTTGACAAAAAAAGCTTCTTTCCAATAAAAATACTTGGTCAAAATGCTAGTGGTTTTGCTCCCATATCGCTTTCAAAGTAGAGTGACTGATAGTTAATAACAAGGTGGATACCTTGCCTGGTCACTGGACTGTATCAAGGTTGTAATTTCCTAAGCATATGAAATTAGTGTATGAATCTGTGCAATCTAAAACTGTACTTGCATCTAGAAGTAGTTAGCAATGACCTTCTGGACCTGCAATCAGTACAGGGGGGTGTTAGGAGCTTAGGACTACTTTCACTTTGTCTGTGACTTTGCTTGCCTGAGACTTTCCAGTAATAAAATCAGAAAGTGGGCAAGCAGGAGTGGTGGTTCTTGACAAAAATTCTCTTCACAAAGAGTATAAATTTAGATACCATTTTTTTCTCATTTGAAGCATGATTTTCTTTTGTATATTTGTAGTGAAACTAGTTCTGTGTGAGCTTTTTAAGATCTACATAGGCTCTCAAGCCTCCTGAGGCCATAAGATAGTACTAACTATGCCAAACTAAACTATCAGAACAGTTCGGATGGTTTGTAGAAGTGGTGTTCAATTCTAACCTATTTTTCCCCCATTCAGGAAAGACTTGCTGCACAGCTGGTAGAAAAGGCCAGCAACCTTCAAAAGTGGCGTGAAGAAAGAGATCAGTTAGTAGAAGCTTTGGAAGTACAGCTCGAGACTTTGGCTTCTATCGCCATACAAAAAGATAAAGAAATAGCAGAACTGAAACAAGCAGCAGTGAAGGATTCAGGAAAGGTCCTCTCTCATTCTCTCTCTCTCTTGTTTCTGAGGGATTTCTTTTGTAGTTGTTTTTTGTGGTTTTTTCTTTTGTTATTCACTAATTCTGCAAAACTACGTTTTGGCTCTATTTCAAGCATATTGAAATTGTTTGCAGCTAATATAAAGCTTTATGCTTTTCTGAAACTGAATTTGTAACAGTAACTGAAGTTTCAAAACACTCAGTAGTTCAAATAAACACTCAAGTCTGTTTGATCATTGCGATTTGATTGGACTGGAAATCTGAAACAACTATCACATCTGCTGCCTTTTTCACAGAACCAAGAAGTTCATGAACAAATGGCAGGTGAACTTTTATAAAGTTCAAGTGGGAGGTGAACTACACAAGTAGAGTAAAATAAAAAATTTTGCATTACATCTTCCCACCTGTTATATGACCTTTCTTGACTTTAGAGGCCACTCATACATGAAGTTGTTGGCTTTTTGTTGGACAGTTGGCTGTTTTAGCCTGCAATTCTAAAACTGATGATACTGAGTAATTGTAATGATGCTCATGCATGTGTTAATTTCTTTTGCCAATCCTGCAATTTGTGGCAATTTTTGCTATGTTTATTAGGATGAGGGAACTGATACAGAAGAACTAAGAAAACAGCTGGCTGAGAAAGATGACTTTATAAAGGAATTGAAACAAGGCGTTAACCATAAAAGTCTTCAGTCTTTGGCAGAAGTACCTTTACCTGAAGGACAAGATAAAATAGATCAGTCTGTAAACAAAGAGGTATGTTTGTTATATTTATAGAAAGTATGTACTAATGATATGTTGTTAATAACATCTTTGTTGTGTTGTTTTCTCACTATATATTTCAGCAACGTGGGGAATCTCCCAAAAGTTACTTTCTGTAGTTCTTTGTACTTTAACTATATCATTAGTTCTGAGTTCTTGTTCATTCTTCTCTCTCCCTCTTTCAAGTTCCCTCTCAGAAAAAGAAGTACTTTAGTTAAGAGAATACCACCTCTCTATACACTGTCAAACTTCTGTACCTGAGGGAAAAACTAGTTAACTAATCCAGGTTCTAGAGATTTGAAGACATAATATTTGTGATGTCACCTCTGTTTGGTTATGTCAGTGCTAAGGGGATTTCAGCTCAGACAACTTTCCTGATGTCACCTATAGTGTGGTAATAGAGATGGTTCTGTAATTAGAGCTGCCAGCCCGTATGGGGTTCACAAGAACAGAACAGTGTCTTGCATCTTACTTAAAAACAAAACAATATTTGATGTTTACAGAAAGAAAAGATCAACTTTGCATATTTCCTGAACAAAAATTAAAAGGCTCGCACCTGTACTGAGCCTTCTGATTCTGACCAAACCCTTGTGTGCTACATGAGCAGTATTTAATGAGGTAGTTTTCCTGTTAAACTGAATTAATGCTACTTGACTCCATTGCTAACTAGTAATGAAGAGAGCTGAACATGGATTTCCTAGCAGACCCTCCCCTGGCTGCTAGAAGATGCGATTCTCCTCTTGTGGCAGAACTGGACTGAATGATAAAATGCATCTCTTCATCTCTCTCCTGTCTACTGCCAAATAAGACTGACCAGGTTCTTGCTCCTTCGTCAGTTCAGCTGGTGCCGCATAGATAAAGCTTGTGATGTATGAGGGAGTAGAGAGGAGCTCTCAGAATGGTTATTGGTTTATATAGCTTTGTAATGGCAGTTAAGAGAGCACCATAAAATTAGTTATTTTTGCTAAGAAGTTAGTTATAGAGATGAATTGTTGTGAACAGTTGGTGCTGAAGTATTTACCTCAAGCCAGTAGCCACAGTACTTGATGTTATGAATAAGGAGAGGCTACTACCAGGATTATCATGTGAGAAACTGTTATGGTGTGAAGTGAATGGGGTAGAGTTTTGGGGGGAAGTCAAATAATTCTCAGGAAAGAGAGTGGAGATAAAGAAGAAAATCTAAGGTGATCAATATGTGTCTCCTGCCTTGTGAGGAGAGGCTAAGAAGCTGGCACTCTGATTAGGAGAGGTTAAGGCCACCAGAGGGTTGTGGGGCTGAGGTTTACAAAATCATGGCTGTGATGGATAGACAGAAGGCACAACTGTCCTTGCTAAAATCCTGCAAGAACTGGGCAGCACTTCATGAAACTAATAGGAGATAGTTTTAAGACAGCTAAAATAACATATTCCTATATGAAGCAGCTAGTAATCTTCTGTAGGTGGTGGAAACAGGTACTGTCAGCAGGGATTAGAAAAATTTTGTAGTAGAAATCCATAAATATATTTTTAAATGGATACTCTGAGTGTTAGGCCGTGGTGTAGACTCTGACAATTGTAATGCACAGCTAAGAATGCTGGGAGAGTATGGAGAGGACAGATGACAAGGTGACCAGGATCACACACGTTATCCTTAAATAGCATCTCCCTTTGCCAGTCTTGGGCAGAATATTGAACTAGACGGACTGTTGGTGAGACCCAGCAGGGCACATCTTATGATGGCATCATGAGTCGAGGTTACTGCCTTAAACTTGTGTTGTCTTTCAGCCCAGGTGTTCATTAGCTGTCTGCAATTGAGCTTTTATATTGTGGCTTTAGAAAAACCAAAATATTTTGAGGTTTACAGTTTAGCATAATCTTTTCTCATTCTAAATATTTACAGTTTATGGAAAAAGAAAGCAGGACTAATCCTGTACTTGGACAAAGTATTCCAGTTAGATAAGATCAAGTTAAAGGGAATTATTCATTATCTCGATGTCCTAGCAGTGCTTCTTCATTATGTGAGGTAGGTACAAAACTGAAATTAAAAAATTTTATGCTGTTGTATGGGTTTTGCTAAATGCAGAATAGGGAAGAAAATGTATCCTGTTGTCTGAACAATTCTAAAGTTTTATTCTGCAAATACCTTTCTTTGGTGATCAGATCACCTGATTTTAGTGGCTTTTGGTAGAAATAAAAGATGTATAACATAATCATGTGAATAGCTATATCTGACTTCAGCTGCATGCTCTTGAAATCCTACCTCTCACCAATGCTTATGAAGTGGCTGATTATTAGATAAGTCACTTGAAAAAAATATATAAACCCTTTTAAATGGATGAGCAATGGCAGGGCAGATTGGATTTGCTTTCTTCCACTACAGGATTCTTGTGTGTAGCTGTGTTAGCTAATGACACTAGCCATTCCTATGTAAGTTTTTGATTGCTAACTCTCATGAAGTAGCAGTTACAAAGAAAAATGTTTTTGTTAGCCAACTCCATTCTTGGGAATGCAGTGGTGCTCGTATTCCCACTCAGAATCCCAGCAGAGCCTGTTGCAGAATGTGACTATCTTTGGGCTTTCCATGAGCTTTGATCACTTTCCTTTTTGAGAGGAGGAAGGTGCCCTTCAAGAAGCCACAGCAGCTGCTCTGTTTGGGACCCCACCAGCAGCAGTAGTAGCAGCCACCTGCAATTTCCAACCACCAGCCACCCCAGCAGCCTGTCTTTCAGGTTTCATTCAAACAGCTGCTGAATCCATTCCTGTATGCTAGCCAGCAGCTGAACTGCTGCCACAGAGATGCAGGAGCTGGGAGGACCACAGCTCTAACTTGCTGGTTTTGCTAAGAAAAACAGGTTGGGTGGATGGTGGAAGGTGAGTGCTGCTGAGGAAGAAGAATTGTGCAAACTGATTTTTCCGTCCCCCCTCCCTGTGCAGTCCGTGCGGTTTGGCTGTGAGTCAGAACAAGACAAGGTTTTCAGCTTGTGGGCAGGGGCTGCCTTAATGCCTGCTCTTCTTCCAGAGAAGAGGTGGTGCTGTAGAAGTCTCTCATAGGTTGAATTTGGCTTGTAGCTTGCTAGTTGGACCTTGTTACTTACACAACTTCTCTGAGGTAGAAGGGGAAGGGAGAGTTCCTTAAAGATAGGCTAGAGAAAGGTTATACTTTTCTCTCAAAAGCTCCCACTACTGCCTAGCTCCTAAGGAGCAGCAGAGTTAAGGTGAAAGTCATGTCAATTCTACTACTGCTACTTGTGAAAACTGTGACTGTCTCTGACCTTGAGCAAAATGACTTGGAAACAAAGTATCAGGCTGAGTTCAAGTTCTGTGATTGTGGATAGAAATGTTAACTTTTTTAAATGTAACAAAGATTTAGAAAGTAAGGGTTAAACTCTGCTATGGTTGAAGTAGATTCCTTCAATTAGAAGTGTTCTGAAAGTGAACAGCTGGGAAATGGAATGCTTACTTTGCAATCCATTGGGGAAAGATATGTATTATGGGGTTTTTAACTCAGTTATTTTAAAACTTGTGTTCTTAAAATTTCCATGTATTTGCAGGACCATTCGGAAATTGTCCTTGACTCGTCAGAAGTGTCCACAGAAAATGGAAATACTGGTCGGTTCCCAAAACCAGAGATGGAAATGCAGTTCACAGCTCTGCAACCCAGTAAGATGGAGGTGAAGCACCAGGGCAGCATCTTACCAGTTACAGTTAAAATGCTCAAGCCAAGAAAGAAAAGGAAGAGTGAAGAGATGGATGAGGTATGACCTAGACCAACTGACAAAATGTGTTGTGCAGTTTTTCAATTTATTACTCTGATCATTTGTTAAAATCCTATCCTTTTGATTCTCACTGAGATCCTAAGGATATATAGAGAGAATATTTAAACCTCTTCCCGCCATGCCCCGCCCCCTGCCAAGTGGTGGATCTCTGGCCTGTGTTGAATAAAGTCATAGATTTCAATTTATCCAGACTCTGGACACTTGTCCCTGATAGGTACTTCCTCTTTACCCTTTACATTTCTCCTTGCTCTTACTATTTGCTTCTGTCTCCAGCTGTGATCTGCAGGATTACAGACCAGTTCACTAGAACTGCTTCTTTTGGTTAATTGATATCAATTATAATCTCTTCTAATAGGCAATTACAAGTTAAGCCCCTGGGCTTAATCAATGCATTTCAGAGTTTCAAGACCACTTCCTTTGACTTTTTCTCCAGTCTGTGTTTTCTTTATCTTTTTGTACTTAGAGGGAATATACAGAACTAATTGCACGAGCACCTGAACCTCCCTGTTTTCTGTAGACCTTAATTCCTCTTTAATTCCTTCAGCTGTGCTAGGTTATACGTGCCAGCCTTCCTAGTGTGCTGTGGTGTTTACGTGCGAGACTAAGGCTTCACAGCAGTTCAGGGTGGTAAAAATCTTCTGCTCCTACTTGAACTGCACATTTCTTTCCTCTGCCTTTTACCAGCACTAGCACGAACACATCTCCAATCTCCAAGACACTTACAAAGGCTATGAAACCGACACCTCATTGTGGTAGTACTTACATACTTGTAATCCTACTTGTGGGGCTTATGAATCTCTGTACTTCTAAGGACTTCTGCAGCTGACAGGTGAGTATAAGGGAGATGACCTGTGGATCATCTGCATAAGTGGTAAGTGATGCTTTGAGTGAGTTTGTCTCAGCTGGAGAGTGAAGTATCTGATGATTTTCTAGCATTTTCCTTCAAGTGTTCTCAAGTGATGTTTTTTTAATCTCTTAGTAAAGTAGTTAAGGGAAATGGTCACTTCAGTGATTAGTGTTCAACAGTACTTCAATAAACTCATTTTGTTAAACTTGGATTGCAAAAGTAACTGTTAAAAGCTGTGTAAGTTAATTCATCTGGAATTGGACACTTCATTCTGGAATAATGTCCGGAGTTGATTTAAACTTCCTATGTCTTGAACCAATTTTCTTTGAGAGTAGTATTCTCTTAGGCTGCTGGAAAACTAAGTGTAAAAATAATCATCCTTGTGAAGGCGTTGAAAAAGCACTGAACCTTATCTACAGATGAATATATTTCATCTAACGTGGTCATCCATGTTTTGAGAAGACATTTTACCGATCCATTTATAAATTCTCCCATAGTATAGATGTTCATACCCCGATAGGATGACAGTTAGCTAAGTAATTTTTCAATAACGTGGAACTAATTTTAAAAATATCTTATTGCTTTTTTATTCACCTCAATGTTACTCTTAAATATTTATCTTCATGTTACATATGCCAAACAGAAATAGATTATAAGATGATTCAGTAACTTTAACTGTTAAAGTCTACTGAAGACACAATTTGGTTTTTAAATTTCCTAAAACTGAAAAGCATTGTTAAAACTAAAACTAAGGAGTGAGGGGAAATCTGTAGTGCTAAAATAACCACATACTGCTCATGTCAAATTTTTAAAAAAATAAAACAAAACCCTCTTGGTTCTTTAGAAACAAACAAAACCAAATCTTTTGCAGAGACTCCCTTCTAATTAAAGAACAAAATCCTCTTTCCATTTTCTGATGCTGTTATCAGTTGGTACGGCTGTCAGTTATCTGAACTCTCTTGGCATCACCTCACAAGATAGAAGACGTCATTAAAAGACAGCTTAACAATGGCACTGTGTTACCAACCTGGTTTTTATACTTGTCACCATAAATCTGAATTTACACTTAGATTTATTATTTCAATTTGTGTGTTGGCTTGTCAAATCTCTTAAAGACAAAAGTATAGGAAATAATGGAGAGAAGAAAATAGTAAATGTCAGAATGGTTTGACTACAGGCATTTCTAGTTCCCTTCCACAAGTTTGTTTAGCATTTAATTCACATTTGAATAGTTACCTCTATCCAGTAGTAGTCAATGCCTCCCTACTGTTAGTCCTAGCATTTAAACAGTGGCTGCTTCTCTAATACAGATAATTGTTGTTCTTTCCAGAAGAATCCTAGGTAAAATTTGTCATATTTATTTTCTTAGGATTTTGTGAAAAGTGAGAACAAGAAAAATGCAAAACCTGCTATGCCTAATTCACCTTCTACAAGCAACAAGAAAATAGTTTGGTTTTGTTCAATTTTGAAGTTAGTTTCTCCTTTCACAAGTCCACCTTTTCTGTAAAGGTGGACTTGTGAAAGGAGCAAACATTCTTATGCAGCAGTATCTTATCCTTATCTATGTATTTTAATAGGATTCTTAAACACTGACGTTGTCTTCCTACTAAACTTTCTAAGCTAACCAAGGAGAGTCAGTCTGTATTTGCCCAGAACGTGTACTGGCTGCAGCGTACAGGGATTCACAGGGAAGGATGTTGCATGCTGAGTAGTTATGAAGACTAGTTTGAACATACTCTTAGCATATGTGATGTTATAGGCAATTCCTTTTGAAGTAAAACTAAGGTTTGTGTCATCTGTGTGCATGACAATTATAAAAATATGATTTTAGGCCTTAGTAGTAACCTGCACAGGCTCAAAGGGTGGACAGTAGATTTATTTTCACCATCAGTTTCCTTCTGTTTTATAACTAGAACAGTTGGTCTAATGAAATACTCTAAAACTTTGAATCTATTTTTCTTTAAAGAAACTATTTGTTTCCTATATTACTCATGCCCTTAAATGTATTCTGTGAAACTCTGACAATTTTTTTTCTTTTGGGTATAAAATAAGGTTGTCTACATTGCTTGCTGTGGCAGTATCATTAGTGTAATGAACAGAGGTATCAGTTGCAAAGCTCAAAATGTCAGCTTGAAAATAACATTGAAGTCAAATAAAATGGAATTAAACTTGAAGATAAGTCAGTTTTTCAACTTAAACAATGATCTTGTATTTCTGTACAGATGTCTTCTACACAGTTGTTTAGAAAAGAATAGCCCTTAAGAAAGCAAGAATCTACTTCAAGTAAAAAGCTAAAAAGAAAGATGGAACACTACAAAAAAATTGGAGATTTTTTCCAAAGTTATCCTATTACTATTCACTCTAAAGGTTTGTACAGAATAAATAAGGCTTATTCCATGTTATCTGGGTATTGTAGAATAGCTTTTTTTCTACTGCAATCTGTTAATGTATGTGCTGTTAAAGGACATGTCTGCTGCATCCAGTTGTTCTTTCATTTATGAAACGATGGAGTCTGAGCTGGGGCCTGCTTGACTGAGTCTTGCAGAGTAGAAGAGGCTGACTGGATTACAAGGACCACATGGTTCTAAAGTTTAGGTTAAGTGTGAAAGGTAAGCCAGGTAGAGCGGAAGGATGTAGTGTAGAATATGTGCGGATAAATTGATCATAAAAGCGATGTTAAACTCAAAATGTCTGAGTTACTTTGTTCTTGCTTACAGTAAAACAGTTAAAGGCAATTTCAGAAACTTGACCTGCTGATCTAAAAAAATCAAGAGTTGAATTCAAACCCAGATCTGACCTTTTTTTCAGTAATAGCTTTCCATAGATAATGTAAGTACTTGAACGTTAATGAAACTTGATTAGTGCTGTGAGAGAGGGAAAAAAAATATTTTTAGTAAAACATGTTTACTTGGGTCTCTGCAGTCGGTTACTATGTCTCACGTACAACAGCAAAATCCCCAGGAGATGGCGCCGAGGCACTGCTTGAGATAGCCAGTCTCCACACCAGGAATTTTATCTGGGAGGTTCGGGGGGTGGAAATGTTTTGCTTTGTTTTAAATTAACCCGCTTCGCAGCCTGTTTAGCCAAGCTGCATAAAAAGTGCAGAACGGGACCCTGCTGGACTAAATTCACTTGACACTACCCGTGCACACAAGCGATTAGAATATATAGCCCTGGTACAGGGTTTTGTTTCTTGGGTCAGGATTCTGAGATGAAGTGTTGGTTTATATACACTGATGCCTACTGTAACCTGTTCACCCATTGCTGCACACTAACATTTCACAGGAGTTTATATACTCTCTTTTAACAAAGATACTTCCATTGTAAAATTCATTGGGCAGAACTAGAGCTCCTCCTAGGCTTGAGAAAAAGGATGAGATCAGATTCATTAAGGAAGAGTTTGTTTCCAGGGTTCCTGGATTCAATATTTATAGGTCTTTGTATTGATGGATAAAGTTGGACTCTTTTTTTTTTTTTTTTTCCCTCCTAGAGATGTTGACACTAAACAAAAGCAGTATTCTGCTATAGGGGTGCATTTCATGTAGGTGCTATAACATTGTTTTATTTTTGAATTATCTATGAGAATAAGGATTATTCTGAGAAGCAAGCTTTGGCTTATTTCAGAACATAATGCCAAATTGTACCTTCCCTGCTGGGCACTGAAGCTTCCATGTGCTCACAGATTGCTGCTGAAAAATGAGTTCTGAAACTCTTGTCTGGGGACAAAGACAGTTTCTGGGAGTTTAACTGAAAGATCAGCTTTTTCAATTCATTAAATAATTAGATTTGGGTAAAATGAGCTTGCACCTCTTTCACTTCGTTTTCAACTGTTTAAAGTGTGATTTGCTTTTAACAAGGAGTCCCTTTGAATCATAGATGAATTGCTAATGTGATGCATCAGTGCTGTTTCATGTCAGAAAGAATAGAAAATTCTGGCTAAATAAATGAAGTGGATAAAGGAGAGGCAGCATGTGTAGATAAAATAATTCAGTACCTTAAACAGCATGTCTATTTTAGATCTCCTTAAGGTATCATACCTTACGAGAAGGTATACTTCATCTTGGAGACCCCATGTCAAGTGGATAATTCTGACTGCATATGGAGAAAGCTATCCACCTATGCTTCTGTGTGCATGACTGACCAGGGTAGATTTAGATGTTCTTTCCTTGTCATCTGTTGTCAATAACCTTTAAATAGTATTTCTGCTCTGACATGTGTTATAGCCTCAAAGCAGCACCAAAAATGATTGCACGGGCTCTGTGCAAAACCCCAAAGACTAATCTTCCCCTGAGTGACCTTTCAAACTTCGGGTGTAGTCAGGTGAGCCAGCTGAAAGGTTCTTGGCTGACAATGTCCCCATGCAATCTCCCATGGATTCAGTTGCTCAAAGGATGGAAGCATGGGAGGAAGCTGACACGAGTGAGTACTTGAGAGTGTTTGACAGGAGTGAATTGCCTTAAAAGCAGCTGGCAATAGAATGATACGGTTATATTTTCTGAAGAAGACAGAATTACAGTATTTGTTGCTGCACAAATAAGCTTTTTCCTTGCTTGCAGACTTGTAATATCCAGGTTTGTGTTCTGGAGAAAATGATTGGTGAAAAAAACCACATAAAATATGTATTTATATTTAATTACCTTATTAAAAACTTCAGCTGTGGAAGTTTAACTTCTTGGTGTTAGCCAGACACATCTGCACATGGATGACAACAAGGAGGTTAGTGCCAATCTCAAGAGGAACGCAGCATTCATGACTCCCAGGCAAGACAGCTACTACACAACTACCTAAACAAGGAAGTTATAGAAGTAGATGCATTTGAAATGATTGTTCTTATAATTTGTTAACCTGTTCCACACATAACATTTACAAGATAACATTGTTTGAAGTTTGGCAGAAACTAGTTTTAAAAGTTTTATTTGACTTACTCTAAGAAGATGTATGCAATGTCTTACTCCACAGGGAAATGTGTACGCTACTTCTATCCCGGATTACTTATTTTGGTTTGGGTTTTAGGATAGCATTGGAAAGGACAAAAAAATATTAACACGGGAGGCAAAAGTACCTAGAAAAAAGGAATCCAATCAGATAAAAACTGTTAACTCCTTTTAGTATTAATGAGTGCAGGGGTCCTTACTTCTCCACGCGGGAACAGGAATGACACAACACCAATATGATGATCAGATAGTTTGTTTATTTCCCAGTCCTGGTTACATTTATATTCTACTAAGTTCCGTACACGCGCTCATCTATCTTCTAATAGGCTACAGGTTATCTGCAGGCGCTGTTCATCCGCCTCTACAAGCATTTGCATTGGTTAATTGCAATTAGTACGTAAAGCCCCAAACTTGCCAAAAACTCCCTTATCTCATACCCTGTTTTGCTCGGACTTGTGTGCTTTTGCTGACCACAGATGTTTCTCACTTACCTGCTATCTTGTATGTTTTTGCCAGCCTTATTTTGCTGGCCTTGTCTTCGTCCTTGCATTCTTCTGCCTGCACTAACTTCCCTCCAGTGCGGCCCAGACTCCTACAAGTGAGACCTGGGGAAATGCTTCCAGTAGACAGCAGAATGCTCCGGGGTCAGATTGTGAAATGAAACACTATAGCTTGAAATGATCGGTGAGGCCATTGAAGCTGACTCTGATTAACTGCAATCTGAAAATTACTTGAGCAAATATTTCCATTCCAGGAATCTTCAAGTTATTGATCATGTGACATTAGAAGCAAAGTCACAACAGGGGTGAGAGTGAACAACTTCAAGCAAGAAATGTTAACAGAGCTTTCACCTGTACCAAACATTTTATAATATGCAATTACATCACAGAAGCACTTTTTAAAAAAATACCTTCGGGAGACCTCGATTGGTCCAAGGGATCAGAATGTGTGAGCAGATAACTGTGTACCTTTAAGAGGCTTGAATGGCCCGAGAAGAGCTAAGTAAACAAGAGTAAGGAACTACCAGACCGGAACTGCCTGACCGCAAGGAAAGGAAGGTTATCAAGGTTGCAACAGAGAAGAGGTCACCCAATCATGAACTGTTAGTCTCTAATTAAACAGATCATATATGGACACATACACTTAATAAAGTTGTAAAAAGGCTTGTTAGAACAATAAAGTAGCCATTTTGCACAATTCGGTGTTTGTCGTGTCCATCTCAACATCGACAAATGCTGACCCCGATGTGATCCCAACACCGAGGAAATAAATAACTGTGGCGGGAAGATTCCACCCGACCTACAATACAACATCCACCAAGCACCATCGCTCTTCCTAACATACACCATCCACTATCCCACAATCCACCATCCATCATACACATTCCCACCATTAACCGTCCACCATCCACCATCAACCATCCAAAACCACAAAATGCACCATGCCACAATCCAGCCTCCACCATCCACCATCTTCCTTCCAACCATCTACCATCCACCTTCCCACCATCCAGCATCCACCATCGACCATCTCACAATTCACCATCCACATTCTCGCAATCTACCATCCACCATCCAGCATTCACCTTCCAACAATCCACCATCCACCAACCACCTTCACACCACACACCCTGCAGCATCCAACAATCCACAATCAACCATCCACCATCCCACAATGCACCATGCAACATCTTCCTTCCAACAATTCACCATACCCCATCTACCCTGCACCATCCCAAAGCCCACAGAATCATATAGGTTGCGAAAGACCTTGAAGATCCTCCAGTCCAACCCTTACCTTGACAGTTCCCATTGACAGAACCCAACCCGGCGAAAGACGCCCGGTTCCCGACGCGAACTCGCCTCGGCGAGACAGACGGGCGTCTCCGCCGGAGGTGGGGTGGGGGGAACGCCCGCGCTTCTGCCCGGTCCCCTGGCAGCCGGTGGAGGAGTGGGGGTGGCGGCGCGGGTGGCGCGGCGCGAAGCGGAGCGGAGGGGCTGGCGGGGGTGGGGGGGTGGGGGGGTGGGGGTGGTGGTGGTGGTGGTGGTGGTGGGAGGATGATGCCAGCGACCGGACGGTGGCCAACGGGTCGGGGCAGAGGGGTGGCGTGTGCGCACGTGAGCGCGGCGGGGGAATGTGCTTAAGAAAAAAAATCTTCCCTTTTCATTTATTTTTTCGTATTTCTTTGATATCTTCCATCGAAACCAAAAGCAACTCTTGCACGAGGCGGCCGTCAGGTCTCCTCGTCTCCGGGGCGGGAGGAGTCCGTCAGCTCTCCCCGTCTCCGGGGCCGGCGGCGGCCGTCAGGTCTACCCGTCTCCGGGGCGGGCGGCGGCCGTCAGGTCTACCCGTCTCCGGGGCCGGCGGCGGCCGTCAGGTCTACCCGTCTCCGGGGCGGGCGGCGGCCGTCAGGTCTACCCGTCTCCGGGGCCGGCGGCGGCCGTCAGGTCTACCCGTCTCCGGGGCGGGAGGCGGCCGTCAGGTCTACCCGTCTCCGGGGCCGGCGGCGGCCGTCAGGTCTACCCGTCTCCGGGGCGGGCGGCGGCCGTCAGGTCTACCCGTCTCCGGGGCCGGCGGCGGCCGTCAGGTCTACCCGTCTCCGGGGCCGGCGGCGGCCGTCAGGTCTACCCGTCTCCGGGGCGGGCGGCGGCCGTCAGGTCTACCCGTCTCCGGGGCGGGAGGCGGCCGTCAGGTCTACCCGTCTCCGGGGCCGGCGGCGGCCGTCAGGTCTACCCGTCTCCGGGGCGGGCGGCGGCCGTCAGGTCTACCCGTCTCCGGGGCGGGAGGCGGCCGTCAGGTCTACCCGTCTCCGGGGCGGGAGGCGGCCGTCAGGTCTACCCGTCTCCGGGGCGGGCGGTGGCCGCGAGCTCACCGGGCTCCACGTTACCGTCGGCTGCCGCAGCGACCGCCGAAAAGGGCTGCCAGGTCTACCCGGATCCGGTGGGACTTGGCCAGCGGGCAGACCTGTTCGCTCCGGCACTTCCTCCAAGGGGTCGCTGTTTCTCGCTGCCTCCAGTTACGTCGTCGTAAGAGGCGGCGTCTCTTGAGCGCCCCCCCCGTGGGTCCGCAGACGCTGTCCTTAGTACTTTTTTTCGGCGGGGACCGATAGTCTACGTATATAGGGGCACGAGGCGTCTCTGCTCCGGAGGGGCGCGCGCGAGCCAGGGCACGCGGCTTAGCCGGCGAAGTGGAGCGCTGGGCGGCCGCTGACGGTGGTTTCCCCCGGGCGGTTGGGCACGGTTCTCAAGCCGGTGCTTGTCGGGCAAGCCTACACAGAGCGAGGGGGGGCCCCGGGAGATGCGGAGCGGTACAGCAGCGGGGCAGCGCGAGCTGGTCGCTACCGAGTTGAGTGGTGAGAAAGCGGATGGCCAGAGATACCACTGGACAAGCTAAAGACCGGTGACCGGTGGCGGTCGGCGGCACTTGGAACGCTGGATACCGGGGGAGCCGAGCCCCCGAGAGCCCGATTTGAAGGTCCGGCGAGGCGGTGGCGGCGCCGCCTCCGTCCATTTTATTTTTTTTCGTTTTTTCCGTTGTTTCGCCTGTAGATGTGTGGCTGCCGTAGGGGGGGCAGCCTGTGGTGTCCGGCCTGCCCCTGGCTTACTGGACGGGCTCTCGTTGGAAGGGAGAGGTGTGCACGGTGCTGTGGGGCGCGAGGTGGTCGGCACGCCTCGGTGCTTTTTCTCTCTGGCCTTAAAGCCGTGAGTCCGCGATGCGGGCAGAGCACGTCTTTTTTTTCTTTTTTGGCCGGTCGCGGTGGCCGGCAGCCGGATGCAGACGGCCGGGGTTGTCTCGAGCCTTTAGCGGCTTCCCACCCCGGGCCCCGAGAGCCCGATGAGGGTCCGGCGAGGCGGCGGCGGCGCCGTCTCCGTCTCTTTTTTCTGTTTTTTTTTTTTTTTCCCTGCCGGTGCGTGTGGTGCCGTACGCGGGGCAGCCTGTGGTGTCCGGACGGGCTCTCGTTGGAAGGAGAGGTGTGCACGGTGCTGTGGGGCGCGAGGTGGTCGGCACATACCTCGGTCCCTTTTCTCTCCGACCTTAAACCTTGAGCCCGCGACGAGGGCGCGCAGAGCACGTTGTGGTTTTTTTTTTTTTTGGCCGGTCGCGGTGGCCGGCAGCCGGATGGGAGACGGCCGGGGCTGTCTCGAGCCTTTAGCGGCTTTTCCCCACCGGCCCCCCCCCCCCCGCTTGAGGTTGTTCCGCCTGGCGGTTTTTTGTCGGGGGCAAGCTGCTCTGCGCGTTGGTTGGGCAAAG